>NC_141900.1:43425617-44052561 GCF_057802395.1 Ceratotherium simum simum
CCACTCCATCCGTTTTTGCTCATTCACCCTCTACTACTGGGAGATCTTGTCCAGCTCCTAAGTGCCCCGTTCATCGCAGTGAGACTGGCAGATGCTGTGCCTCTTTTCTAGAAATCTGAAAGTTGAGATCCAAATCCGGGAGGAATCCTGGGAACAGTTATCAGGAGCCAGAGGAGAGAGGCAGGAGAGGAAGGAAGCGGGAGGAGAAGAGTAGAAGTGATGGGTGAGCAGGCCAGCAGAAGGGTGGGCTGGATGAGTTCTGGGGGCAGACATGGTTAATCACCTTCAGCAGTATACTTGGGTGAGCTTACCTTGTTGAAAGGGCAAGCAAGGGTCAGAGCAGGTAATGAGGATGGAGTGTGGTGGCTCAGGGTCCAGGGGAGAGGCAGAGGTCAGAGTCTAAGGCTGAAACCAAACACAGGGACATAAAAATCCCCTCGGATACTTTGAGTGAGCATGTGAGAATGCAGAGCTCCCAGGCTGGTGCAACGAGAACAAAATCTGAGTGGATATGCATAGGTAGGAAGGAAAATTCAGACTTCTGTAAGAGGTGCAGGCCTGTGGAGTAGTAATTCCCTGACCTAACTATGCATCAGATGCTCCTTGGGATCAGATTCCCAGGGCTGTACTTAGGAGATGCATTCTGACTTTATAGGTCTTGGGCTGGGAGGAAGAATCTGTGTTTTTAAAAGACGTCCTAAAGTCTTCTGATGTACAACTGGATTTACAGTTACACTCCTCTGGAAATTCTTTACAGTGCTAACAAAATGATTCAATGATTACATTTTAATGTTTAATAAAGTTTCTGGAATGCTTACAAGAGATTACTTTCACATTTCCAAATTTCTTTGACCCATATAAAGATCATAAAAATAAGAGGCAAGACTTTCCTCTCCTACTCTTAAATCATTGGGGAAAAAAATCGTCACTTAAAATAAGCATCAGTGGGATCAACATATGGATACAAAATTGAAACATAATCTCATGCCCCCAGTGCTTAATGGAAATGAGTGCCCACTGACTAGACTCTGGGCACAAATAAATAGAAGTATTGACCACTAGTCAGAAGAAATCATTGTAGCATTTTATAAAGGATAAATGATGCCTTTTCAGAAATATAGCACAAAATATACTATTTAAAAGAACGCAAACACTACTAACCTTTTTATAGTTCAAATCATTAGGATGTGATGTTGAATATTTTCAGACATCAGAGAAGATAGATTTACCATGAGGCAGCTTGTTTGAGCAAAAAGAGCCCTTGATTTCAATTCAAGAAATCTTGGCTCTAGCCCTCATTCAGCTACAGATCCCGTGTCCCAGCAGAAAGGAGCGGGGCTATGTCTCCAATGTTTCCCAAGATCTAGTATTCTAGGATATTTGTCATTGTAACCGAGGATATTCAGACAGAAATGGGTCAGATGACAGCAGTACTATAGTGGTTGGCAGAAAGAAAACGTATCAATACAGCTTACATTCTTCCAGTAAGGCTACAACTGAGAAGATCATTTCTGGGTTTGCCATTTGTATTCGCCAAATCTTTAAAGCTCTTTTAATTAAAAAAAAAAAAAAATGACAACTTGTTTTTTCCTGGATCCTTAATCTATTTTCTTTTATATAGACCATCTTAACTTGTCATTCATTCATTTAACAAATATTTATGGATACATATTGTGTTACAAGACACTGTGATACTTACTATGAAAAATCTACTCCCAAGGAATTTAAAGATTAATAGAGGTGATAAGAAATATACAATATTCCAAAGAAGTAGAAGCAATATGTTAGAAAATGATGATTATCATAAGAATTCAGACTAGGAGAGCTTATTCTGGTGTGATTCATATTTGTAGAGATGGCATGTGAGTTGCATCTTAAACGTTCAGGTAGGATTTGGAAGTAGAAATTTGGTGGGGAACAGCATTTCAGGCAGAGATATGAAAGAACTGGATCATATTTACAAAACAGTGAATAATTTAGCTTGGTGCACAGGATATGTGAAGGAGATCCCTGGGAAATGAGCTGAAAAGATGCGTTGGATTAGTAATGGTGAAGTGCCTCGGATGAGGCTCAGAGGTTTGAGTTTTCAGGAAGCAGTTTTCTACCGATCAGGCCATTTCTGGGCTTGTTAATTTCTTATTTCTGCCTTCCAGGCACCCTTGCCTTCAGCTGTGATCACCACGATAGTGTGTGTATGTTTGCTCACACCACAGCTTGTTTTCAGGAAGACATTTGACTGGTATCCTGGCTTTGAAATTTGGCCTTTGATATGTGAGACAGGGATGCTAAAGGTTAGGTGTAGTCTTTCTGCTTTCTTGACTGTTTTCTCTCAGGCCATACTCTGATTTTATTAATTCTTAATCTTATCCTTTCAGTATGTTTCAAGGTGGTATGTATGTTGGAAGAAGAGACTGTTGCTTGAAATAAAAGAGAGAATCTGGCCTCCTGGTACTAAGCACTGGAGATCCTAGATGTTCAGAGCTTCATTATTGTCTTACTAACAACCCAGCGTACTCACAGATCTGCACCTGCAGGAAGAGACTGTATGTGTTTGAAGAAGCTTTACTTTAAAGAACAAACCAGGGCCGGCCCGGTGGCTTAGCGGTTAAGTGCACGCGCTCCGCTGCTGGCGGCCCGGGTTCGTATCCCGGGTGTGCACCGACGCACCGCCTCTCCGGTCATGCTGAGGCTGCGTCCCACATACAGCAACTAGAGGGATATGCAGCTATGACATACAACTATCTGCTGGGGCTTTGGGGGGAAAAAAAAATAAATAAAATAAAGTCTTTAAAGAACAAACCAGACCTAATCATTAATTACTTTCTAAAACCTACTTTTGTCACTGAGAGAAGAAAATTCCAAATCATTTCCTCCAACATGCAATGTCTCATATTTCTCTGGAACTACTTTGCCTGACTCTTTTAAAGCTATTAATTTTGCTCCCTCCGTGACATTTAGAATCTTCTCTGGGATGTATTCGCTGTGTTAATTGTTTAAATATCTTCCAACAAAAGCAATAAGTGGGCTTGATTTGGAGTGTAGGTAATCTAGAATATGAGTTTTAAATGGTTCAAATTCACTGTGTTGCTTTGTCTAACTGCAATATGTGTATTTGGGACTGATTCTAGGTGGAATTGGAAGCAGGGGAACTTTATCTTCTGGTTCCTTAGCCTTCTCTCTAGTCCCTTCCCTCTCTTGCCAGGGGCCCTGGCTCCTCTCTCAGGGGCTGTTTCTGCCTGTTCCCTTCAAAACCTGTGCTTTGGTAATGCTCCCTTAAACTCACTCACACAAAGGTTTAATAAACTGATAACTCTCTTTGGGGTTCTTTTATCTTGCTTATTTGCTATTAACAGCTTATAATAGCCTAAGCTAAAGGAGTTATTTTCTAATTAGGTATGTTTGAAGTAGAGAAGCATTCCTGGCTTCTTAAAATAAATAATATACCCTTCACCCTCTCCCATCCAAATCAAAAAGAACCAGTTTTTGATTAAGTATTTGTTAGATATTTCTAAAGCTCCTTGTTAGGTGTGACCTTAAGTTTAGTGAATATGTCTGCTATTTTATACCTACGAGCTTCCTGCTTCTAGTTTGCATTTAGTATACGTTCCATTCCTCAAGTGTTTGGTGTTTTCTACTTACATTTAATGATAATTCTGTACTGCTGTCAAAATTCATGAAGCAGTTATCATTTCACTGTAGTAGGTCAGGAAAATTTAAATTAGATTTGTGCTCTTCAGAATCATAGTCTGTTTAGGTATAAGCGAATTGCGTGCAAATAATGTAGAAAATATCAGGTGTATTTTTACACTTGGATATGACTTTTGGGAATAACGGAAAGTACCTGGCCGTGTTGTAGGACCAGTAGAGAGGTCTGGCAGAATAGATGGCCATCTGCACATAGAAAAGCTATAGTTTCTTTATGCTATTGCTCACATGAGCATTGGATTCCTGATCTGATAAGTAAGGGAAAAACCAAAAAAGTTAGCCCCATGAATGTGCCAATAATACAAAGGTATTATTTCACCTGCTTTTAGTGCTAGCTTGTTAAGTCAAGGAAGAAAAGAGAATAATGTTAAAAATGCTATGTTAGGAATGCCACACACAACTCAAATCTAGGTTCCTTCAAATCAGCTTAATTTTATGATAAACCTGAACTGATGTCATTCACATCATTATTGTATTTGTGGCCAAGAATGCTGCCTTTTATTCTGACTTACACATTACGGTAAATTATGCTAATTTTGCTGCCTATAAGAAGTTGTTTTAAAGAAAAGAAGCAAGCAAGAAGTTGCACTGTTCGGCAAGATAGATTTTCTATGAAGACAAAGTAATATGTCAACCATTATCATGTCAATATGATATGGTTCGGGAACTGCTAAATAAAGGTCTCTCAGTCTCAACCCCCTCTCCCCTTTGATTTAAAGCTATTCTATATGTTAAAGTCGTCTCTCACCTTACTGTTTCTATAAGTAGATTTCATAGTATGTGATCCATCAGTGCTCAGGTTCTGAGGGTATCATGCAGGTAAACTACGATGAGGTGGGGCTGGGTGGGAGAGCGTTGAGATCTTAAGTCTAGGTCTGGATTTTAGAGGATTGGACACTGCCAAGTGAGTTAAGAAAATTGAGTGAGGCATTTGTGTAGCTAGGGGAAAACCAAGAAGAAAGGGGACTCCAAGGAAGAGGAGTGTTAAAATGGGGAGACAGGAAATCCAAATTTCATCAAATCTTTTACTATCAAGGAAGACTATTTTTACATCTAGTTATTCATTTTTTACCATTTGATATTTAACTTATGAAAAGTCAACGTGAGGACATTTGGTTGGGAAAAATGTTATATTGAAACATCATTTTAGCCTCATTTTTCAAAGTATAGAAACATGGTTCTTCCTTCTGTCAAATTTATGTCTCTGGGTGTTTCTCTCCCTCATGCATGGACATAGAATCAGAAAGAAATGGGTTTAAATACTAGCATTGCTACTTAGGAGCATAGTGATCTTGGGCAAATGAAATAGCTGCACTGACCATCCATTTTCTCATTTGTGAAATAGGGATAATAGCCTTGATGAGACTTTTGAGGAGAATGTGATGATATCTGTATATCTCTCTGGTTGAGTGCTGGTCCATGGTAAGTGTTCAATATGAGCTAGTATCGCTATTGTTGGTACAGCTACCTCTCTGCTGATACATTCTGAAAATTATTTCTTTCTAGAAATAAGCCTGTGGGTCAGATTTAAAAGAAATAAATGAAATTTCGCTTCTCTACAACTTTTAAATCAGAACCATTGGGCTGTGTCACTTTTTTTCCTCAAATGGTACAAATATATGCATAGTTAACTTGGTGTCAAATAAGTGGGTTAAGAGAATCTTAGTTTAACTCTTTTGTCAAGAAATTTAAAGACTCCGTTTTTGAAAACTGATGTGGCTCTTTGTACAAATGTACTCATTATGACCTGGTTCTCCCTGGCATCTTGGATAGGGACCCCTGCTTACTTCAACAGAGCACCATGTGTAAAAGGATGTCTCAGAAATGTAGAGCAAATGAGCTGATGGATGCTCTGGGATCTGATGTTTTCAATGTAGGCAAAACTCATTGTTTAGAAACTTGATAAAAAGGAATGTAAACTTTTTAATAACACTAATGCGATTAATAACACTAATGGTTCATTATATGCCATAAGTTCCTTTGCACATCTTATGGTTAACTCAACCTTTTCAATAAGTTTGTTCTGTCCTATTATTCAATGTACTGTAGTATGTGTCTTGGTAATGTGGTTCTCATTTTTTCCAATTACCACAATATCTTAGATTTCTGCTTCTGCTCTGATTTTGCATGTCCTCCTCTCCTTAGTTCAAACTAATCTGTAGATTTCTCAAATCCAAAGTTTCCCAACAGAAGTGGGAAGTGTATTTAAGGAAGCAAAGAGTCATAGATCATTGATTTGGGCCCAGCAGACAAAAGACATGATAGAAAGTAAGTGATATTTGAGCTTAGTGTGTTGTGTTCAAATTAAATAAATGGATTTGTTTTCTTTTAACTTTAAGACTTTGGCACTCATCAAGAGACAGTCATCCTTGTATGGAGGGAGCCCACGCTAGAAAGAGCATGCTAGGTCCTGTTCTTATCCAGCTCATCATCTGACAGTCTTATTGAGAAACTGGCTTTGAGATTGCAGACAGATTTCCTTGTTAAGACGCAGCTAACAATCAGGATTTCAATTATCAGAATGTAATCAATAAGTATTGCAGAACTGGATTATTGCTTTCAAGCACATCCTTCTAAAGATGCTCTTGGCTGCTGTATTGTCACATTTTAAAACTGATATCAGTTAACATTTCAAGGTCCTTTTGTTTTTTATGGTCTTTGTTTTGTCGTCTTCTAGTGCTTTCCCAAATAAGCACAGTACTTAAATCATACAGGTCACTTGCTCAGAAAGTGTTTGTTGAATGAATATATGTTCATATATCATTGGAATTTTAGAGAGCTTATTGCCTCCTTCATCATCTAACATGGGAAGGGAGTCTATAGGTTGACTAACTTGCTATAGGATGATAACCCATAGGTTTCAGAGTCAAAGGCACCCAGATTTGAATCTCTTCCATTACGTACTAGCTGGAAAAATAAAGTAGCTTCTCTGAGCCTTAACTTTTTCACAAGAAAAAGCATATGCTTTCTACTGCATAGGGCTTCTGTGTAGATGAGGAGAAAAAAAATTCTCAGTCAGCTTCCTAGCAGGAAACATAGTGCACACTCAAATGGGAAATTGAGGGGAGAGACTATTTTATGAGGGTATGGGCAAGTTAAAGAACATCTACAAGGAATTATGAAGCATCCTGGGGCTAGCAACAGTGGAGAACCATTGCTGTGCCTAGGTCTGAAGGAGCAAGGGTAGTGAAGATTTTACAAGAGCCATATATAGTGCTTGCTTATAGGAGAGAGCCATCTGGAGCTGTAGCTTTTGGCTGAGGGATGCAGCTAGACCATGGCCAGGTGGAGAGTGAGATCAGGGAACAAATATCCCGACTTCTCTTTATTCCCACCTTCCGATTTCCTCCTAGTGCCTCTGATTGGCCAAATTCACTCACAAGGAACACATTAATACAGTTCATACAGGTCAGCCTCTGGGGAACAGAGCAGGATGGAGTAGAGAGGATCTCTCTCTCTGTCGATGTATGGATCCATCACGAGCATAGTGCTTGTTACCTAACACACGGGGTAACCATTTAATTCATTGTCTAAATTGCAACATTTTGGAGACTGAAAGGGGACCCTGCTATTAATAATTACTCTGGGACAACAGGCATAGAACAGAACTGTGCCAGGCAAATCAGGGCTTATTGTTATCTTACTAGTGGAGCCTGATAAGCCTAGGTAAATGTAAATTTCCTTCCCTTCCTTTACCACTTTTCTCAGATTCTTTCCTCTTGTAATAGAGTGATGTGAGTACTTTGAGAAAGAAGATTGGATTATTTTAATAAAGCAATCTAGACTCATCCCCCTGTGGCATGCTTTCCAAAGTTGGTAATTATTACTGAGTCCCTTGCTAAAATCTGCCAGAAGAATAAGAAGGATTTAGGTTATTCTTTCAACATAAGGCCTGATTATCATGTTTGGTAGTCTCTCTCTGCTTAGAAAGCTCGTTTGAGCACTGAAGAAAGAAGAAACAGAACGTCTATTACTCAATAAATGGAAGGTACATACCATGCATAGGGGGATTTGGTGAGCTATTTATTCTCCTCTGGCCATGGCCTTTCTGTCTTATTTACATCTTAAAACCAATTACCACACACATTGGTTGCTTTGATTTGGAAGACACCTGTGATTAATATTTTCAGTTTGGGTAAATATTGGTGATTGACCAGGAGTGGTTTTCAATGTCATTATGTAAAACACAGAACAAGAAAATGGAGAATAGTAATGAATGAAGGGAATTAAGGAGGGCAACAAACATTTCAGCATATGCTGATAGGTACGTATAAGTTCAAAGACAAAAAGAATTTTAGTTAAACCAAGAAATGTCAATATGATCAAATGTGATGAAGTGGATTTGGAACAAAGGACACAGTAATTGTGAAGGTTGTACGTGGTTTACCTCCTAACACGTGTATTGGTTGGAATTTTTGATGACATATTTGGGAAATAAATACTCTCGGTATTTCTGTTTATCAATATTTCAGCTTTTATATTTATGTTTTTACTGCCCTGTTTATGACGGTCTTGTCAACATCGGTGACCTGATGCTTCCCTTTGAGGTTCCTGCGATCATGGGCAGCCAGGGTTTGAGCTCACCTCCAGTGCTCTTGCTCCTGGTCTACTGACTTTCTTGAAAGCATGAGCTTTGTCCAGCTTGCATGAGTCTCTGTGCTCGTAGGCTCTTGCACAGCTCTTTTGCCATTCATCCACATTTGAATAAGGTCTCCTCAAGGAGTGACTTACTCCTTTCCTCCAGAGACTTCTTTTTAGTTAACAGTCAGGAAAGTCACTTGACTGTGACTCTAATTGGTTGGGGTGACATATGGCTCACTCAGCCCCAGTGTTTTCCAACCCTATTGAAAGATAGGGTATATTCTTTAAGGAAAATGCCTACTAACTTTCCAGTGAGTTTTTTTTTAATTAAATATTTTATTGGTGAGCAAACATTCAACCCGGTCATTCAACTTGTTCTTTATCTTCAAAGAAGTCTTGACTATCTGGAGTTAAGATGCCCTGACCTTACACTATATGAAATTATTCAACTGGGGCAGATACTACAACATTATAGAGGCAGGATTTTGTGTCCGTTAATTGATATCATGCTATCAGAAATTCTCCTAAACGAAGGTTGGTCACAGCTCCCATTAAGGGTCAAGGCTTCCAAAAGTACAGATTACAGGCCTCACTAGTTTTTTGATGATATGTTTATGCAAGAGTTTGTAGTTTCAGTGAGTTCTTTCTAGAACTTTTTGAGGTCACCTCCACAAAAAAGAATCAAGGAATTTACCCAATTTGACATTGGTAAACATACTTTTTAAAGTCATATGTAATTATAAGAAAAGCTTTTTGCTTCCAAATGTAAGTTTTTAAATTGAAAAGTAGAAATTGAAAAATTTTATCCATTATAATTATCATAAAGGTAAAGCAAAAATTCATTAATAAATTGGTTGACTAATTTATTTGTTCATCAAATGCTTCTGAGTCCTACTGTGCACCAGATGTTCTTCTAGACATAGGGGGTACACTGGTGAGTAAGATGGGCACGTTCTCTAATCTGATGGAGCTTACATTTTCAGTAGGGAAGACAGGCAATAAAAAAACTATAAAACAAGTAAATAAAAAATAAACCACTGCAGTATCAACACTATGTGGAGATTGCTATGTTAGAAAGTAATGGAGTGGCTGCCCTTTAGGTTAAGGAAGGTCTTTTGGAGGAGGGGACTTTCAAACCTAGATCTGAGTGACAAGAGGCACTGACCAAGCAAAGATGTGGGGAGAAACAAGTACAGTCAGCAGGAATAGTGAGCACAAAGACCCTGGGGCCAGAACCAGCCTGGCACATTACGGGCACTGGAAGAAGGTCAGGGAGACTGGAGCAGGCAAGGAGGAGAGTGCGACAAGAGGTAGTAAGAGTCTGCAAGATGCCGTTGGGGTTTGCAAGTCAGGATAAGGAGTGCAGATCTTATTCCAATTGCTATGGGTTATAATTGGAGGGTTTTACATAAGAGAGTGACATGATCTGATAAACAGATTTAAAAGATACTCTGGCTGCTGAGAGGAGAATTAACCATAAAGAAACAAGAGTGGAAACCTGGAGACCATTGAGAAGCTATTGCACCACCAGCGAGGGATGGTGGTGGCTTGCACTAGGGTGCTGGTGATAGGGATGGAGAGAAGCAGGCAGAATGGGGACAAGTCTTGCTTTGTGGATATTTAACTTTAGAATACAGTCTACATGAATACAATAGTCAATGACTAGCATCAGAGGATTGTTTGTTTCTTAGTAACAGAACAAGATTTCCTAGGTAAGAACTCAAGAGGGATCTATATGTGCCCTTGCAATACTACTTCTTCCTCTGTTAGTTTTCTTGCCTCTCATCTAGAATAGTGCTACTTAATCTTTCTCATATAAAACTGTGGGAAAAGTCCCCATAGTTGCCTCTCAATCTGCCCATATTGATGGAGTGCTTTGTGTTAGCCTACCTCCCTGCATCATTTGTGTACACAATGTAGTGTAGAGATTTTCATGCTGTTTAGAAAGGGATGATGACAACTTCTCAAGCCGTGTTGAAAAAGGACAAATATGACAGAAAGGGATGCTGTGGATAAGTTGATTTGGAGGATGAAATAACCCATGCTGAATAAATTTGATAAGAAAGAAGGGGATTTGAAGAAACCACCCTCAGACAAAACACAGCCTGTAAGTCATGTGAGGGATAACTTACTAGTACGGAAGCTCCTGACTAGTAAGCTAACGTTTCCCACAAGCCCAGGTCTGACATCTTGATTAAATATTTAGAAGGAGCTCTGAGAAAAAGAGAACAAAAGGTACGAGTGAGAGGGCAAGGAGGGAAAAGTTTAGAGTGGAAATGGAGCTAAAGCAGAGTCAAAACAGGAAGAGGGGAGGAGTTCCATTCTCCATTCCCTTCCAAAAAAACCAAAGCCAAACCCACCCAACAAAACCTCGGTATTTCGGTAGAAAGAACATTGCCTTGAGAGTCAGGTAGGCCTGAGTCTGATCCACATTCCGTGTTATATGTTAATCCTTGAACAGGGCACAGTCTCTGAGTCTCAGTTTCCTCGTTTATAAAATGAAGACGTGACGCCTAAATCATAGTTTTCTTGGAAAAAATGTAATGAACTGGCACGGTGTTTGAATCAAGTTCCATCTTTTTATCCAAGTGTCTTTGGCAGGAGACTTAACCTTTTTTAACTTTAATTTTCTTATCTGTAAAACGGGACTAATATCTATGTCGCAGATTTTTGTCCAATATGTTATTGCTACTACCCATATTATTATTGTTGCAGTTTTTATTATTTAAAAGCTTGGCCCAACGCAGGCAATCAATCAAGCTTATTTTCTGTCTGCTATTTTCTTTCCTTCAACTCCTGTGTCTCATTACCACTCATCCTCCATTACAGAAAACCTTTTTATTCCCCTCCACAATGTTCAAGTTTCAGTCTTCAAGTTCGTATAAATGAGTATATGCTTGCTTTGAACTATTTTTCTCCTAAGACAACTGCATGATTTTTTCTCTGTTTGGCCTAATTATTAATAGTTTCCCTTTTTGCTCTCAAATGTCCTGGTTTGAACAACAAATTGTATGGTCATTCCACTTATGGTTCCTGTTACTCATGTAATCATTCAATATGTAATTGAAAATATATATCTTTAGAAAACTTAGTGCTCTGTGAAGAAAGGTTCAAGTCAAGATTACATTTGTAGAAATGGTATTCTGAAAAAAGCAGTGTCTTGTTTACTAGATACACAATGAATCCACCAGCAAGCCTTGACTGATGGGGACACTCATGATGACCTGTCACTCATAGAACATTCTGGGGCAAATCAGATGCCCTCTGGTGGGGAGTATCCTCAAACTGCACATCACAAAAGTGCTTACGATGTTGGAAAACATTCATGGCTCCACTTTCTCCCAAGCACAGGTACAGAGTTGTCTCTCTGATTCACGTGCCATTACATGCACATGGGGGAAGGTTGACTTGTCCTTCGCCACCCATGTCATGTGTGCATGTCAAAGAACCACAGCTTCCTTTGGGAAAATGAGCTTTCTATGTTCCAACAGAAAATACAGCAGGGTGTGCTGTGCTGAAGGAATCACAGGGTTGACATTTTTCTGGGATGGTGATTTCATTTCTCAACCTGTTCATATGGTGGAGAAAAAAGGTCTTTTAAAGATTTAGTCTGGACCTAGCCCTAGGACCATGCCAGATTGGAGAAATCATGAAACTGAATCCTGAATATTTCATTTCTGTTTAAATGGGACATAATAACACATCTATTGTCTTCATAGGGTGATATTTGATTCATAATTCAACTGATGATTGTCCATTCTAGTGGAAAAGGAGCAGAGGAATTCATAGTGTTATAATTAACAAATAGCAGGCGCTTTTAACCTTCATCTCACTCCCTTCCCTTTACTAACCCAATCCCCACCACAATGTAACTAGGAATTCATATTAAGCAATCACACAAAATAGCCTCTGCCTTCAGGTTGCTTGCTAACTTCTTAGAGGTATACACTTGAAAAAAGTGAGAATATGTTATAAAATAAGTGCTAAATTAAGTTAAAAATGAATGCTTCAGGGGCCGGCTCCGTGGCTTGGCGGTTAAGTGCGCGCGCTCTGATGCTGGCGGCCCGGGCTCGGATCCCGGGCGCGCCCCAGGGCACCGCTTCTCCGTCCAACGCGAGGCCGAGTCCCACGTGCAGCAACTAGAAGGATGTGAACCTATGACATACAGCTATCTACTGGGGCTTTGGGGGGAAAAAAATGAATAAATAAAATCTTTAAAAAAAAAAATGAATGCTTCAGGACACAATTTGGAATCATGTTGATTATTCAGTCCATCTAGCAAAGAAAATCTCTGAATATATTATTACTTTAAAACCAAATATTAGATGGTTTAGACTTTTAAAAGCATTAGATATAATTTTAGATGTCTCACCCGAACTAGAGTATCCAACTTCTATTAAAACATTTCTTTTAGGAAATAGATGAAATATTCATTATTAATATTAAACTGAATTTCCTTTTATATTAAATCTGGAATTACAATAGGGTACTTTTAATTTTTGTAACAGTAGGTGCACTATCCTGTAACAGTAATAGCTGCAGTTTAAGGGCTTGGTGGGTGCTGGGTCCGTGATGTATACTGTCTCATGTAGTCCTCCCAATCTTCTTACGATTTAGATACTATTATCTCTGTATCACAGATGATGAAACTGAGGTTAGTAACTTGGTCAAAGTCACAGTTATTGACAGAGATATTTTTCAATGCCAGGCCTTGCTGTTACTCACTACATCACAGAATGCAGTTGTTTACCAGGATTGTTATTATTATGTTTTCTTCCTAGATGTCATCATTGCTTTAGTGAAAGTCACAATTCACGGCTGACCTAAATGCTGTTGAATGCCTTTTTATCCCTTGCTTATCAGAGAGTCAGCATCAGCCTTCACCGCGTTTCTATTTCTACGACCCCTACCTCTTAGTTCCTGAGGGTTAGGTAGCTAGGAGACAACTGGGGCTTTCCTTACTAAAGAATTTTGGGTATCTCTTGGTCCTGATCTTCTAGCTTGACCTCTACTACACTAAGTATTTGGTGCCGTAGTTAACATTTATTGCCACTGGCAGGATATAGCAGCACTCAAAGCTTTTCTAAAAAAAAAAAAAAAAAAAATCCCCAAAACCCTCACAAATGTTAAGATTCAGAACTTTGGAAATTACCCAACAAATAGAGCATTAAACATGGAGCTTATTCTCAACTGTTTGCTCCAATTATTGTTCATGGAGTCATTCCCTTGCTTTTTTTTTTACATCAGTGTACTTCCTTAAAACTGAGGAGAATAATATCATCCACTGGGAGATTTGGAAGCATAGTCTGTAGCAACTGCTAAAATCATGAAGCTATACAGAGATCTTGTTTTATATTAAAAACTCATATAAGTAGTATATTCTAATTCATTACATATTCTTATCTATTTTGATATAAATATATTATTTTAAATACTTTCTGTATTTGTTTCTGATGTTTCAGAAAGATATACCACATTTTCCAGTAGTTTGAACTATTTGGCAATCGAAATCATGTTTTCTCATGATGTACATACTCTAGTTTGAAAATCATGAAGTTAAAGAATTGTCTCCAGGAAGATCCTGTTAGAATATTGAGCCACTCATTCATATATTTTTCAGGGTCTGCTCTCAGTAATGACTATTCAGGCATTGGGTAGAGATTATGGCTAATTTCATCAAGGTTCTTGCTTTCATGGATCTTACATTCGGACATTCGGGGGAGGGGCATTAATAAATAGCTAAGTAAACCAAAAAATGTCACATACATCATTCTATGATGACAATGAAGGAAGATATTGTGAGAAGGAGTAAGTGGGGATTTCTTCAGACCTGGTAGGTCGGGAAAGACCTCTCTAGGGTTTGACATTTTAAACTGACACCTGAATGATAGGAAGAAGCCAGCCATACAAATACATGTTGCAGTAACTTCCAGGTGTATAGTTCCACGATAGAGCACAAGTCCTAGGGTGGGGATAAGTGTGACTTGTTCTTTTATCAGAAATAAGGTCAGTTGCATATGGAGTGAGTGGAAGAAAGGTGGATGATGAGGCAAGGGGACCAGACTGTCAAAGCCCTTGTAGTCTACGGTGCCCAGAGGTTGGACCCTATCGTAACTGTGAAAGATGTCCAGGGAGGGCTTGAAATGAGGGAGTGACATGATCTGATTGATCTTTTTTAAAGATCATTCTGGATGCTGTAAGGAGAAAGGATTCTAGCGGGTAAGAATGGAAACAGCATAACCAGTTAGGCGGCCTGTGAACTGGTACTGATGAGAGATGATAGTGGCTCAGTCAGAAATAGTAGCCAGGGGCCGGCCCCGTGGCTTAGCGGTTAAGTGCGCGCGCTCTGATGCTGGCGGCCCGGGTTCGGATCCCGGGAGCGCCCCGAGGCACCACTTCTCTGTCCAACGCGAGGCCGGGTCCCACATACAGCGGCTAGAGGGATGTGAACCTATGACGTACAACTATCTACTGGGGCTTTGGGGGGAAAAAACTGAATAAATAAAATCTTTAAAAAAAAAAAGAAACAGTAGCCAGGCTGTGATCAATTTGGGATATATTTTAGAGGTAAAGAAAAAAGGACTGGGCGGGCTCTGGTGGCCTAATGGCTAAGTTTGGCGCGCTCCATTTCAGCGGCCCAGGTTTGGTTCTGGGCGCAGACCTACACCACTCAATGGCCATGCTGTGGCGCTGGCCCACATACAAAATAGAGGAAGATTGGCAACAGATACTAGAGTGAATCTTCCTCAGAAAAAAAAAAGAGAAGAAGAGAAAAAAGGACTTACTCATCGATTAGGTGGGCAGAAGCACTGGGGTAAGCAGAAGAGAATTGCCAGAGATTTTAGTCTGAGCAACAGAGTGTGCCATTTGGTCAGACAGGGAGGATGATGATTTGAGGAGAGAGTGACGAAAACCTCCATTTTGGGAAATTCAACATCCAGGTGAAGAAGTCAAGTAGGATGCAGGAGGGTCAGATGAGTGTGTTCCGGCCAGACAGAACTCAAATACAGAGCCCCAAGTCTGGAGTAAGTTTGATGAGTTTTAGGACCAGCAAGAAAGCCAGTGTGTCTGGAGCAGGAAGCAAGGACACTGGTAGAATTGAGGTCACAGAGGTTGGCTACAGGCAGGATCATTCAGGGCCTGGAAGTTGTGAAAAAAATTTAGACTGTATTCTAAGTGTGACAGGAAATCATTGGTGGGTTTAGCCGAAGTAACACTGTCTGATTAACATTTTTGAAAGATCAGTCTGGCTGTTATGTGAAGAATTCATAGGGAGAGGGTGGTGCAGGAACAAGAGTAGAAGAGGAGAGAGAAGAAACTCATTAGAAGGCTTTTGGAGCCAGAGATACAAGACATGTTGCAATGCGTAGGTGAGTTCTGCACCATCACACATTTTTTCACCTGTATTCCTCATGATATTTGAACACCCAACTGGAGAGTCATAGAGGTGGAAAACCTATTTACAGTTATACGTTATATATAAACACAAATCATTTGTGCATAGTTCTAGTCTACACTAAATTTTCTAGGAATGCAAGTATTATGTATATTCGAGGAAATACTGTACTTGTTTTGTTCAGAACTGTGCCCACACATGTTCACCAGTTTGGAAAATCAAGTCATTGAGGATAATGCCACCCACAGTATTTAAGTGGCCAGTACTTCACATCCATATCTATCTGCATTTGTAATTGTCATCTTATTGATGGCTCTACACAGCTACAAGTGTCTGATACCAACATGTCTTGTAGAGTAGTAGTATCCATACATTTACATATTGAAATACATCTTATGGGACACTATACTGATATTTTGAAAAATGTGTAGGTTACAGTATTGATGAATTTTATTTTAGAGAGATAAACTAATGTTATATAAAGGCAGCCATGAATCTGATAAATTGAGAACCACAGATCTGGTAATGATGGATTACGTGGAAAGCTGAGGTTTCTAGTGATGCCTGATGTTAAGCTAGATGGAATTAGACTTGATAGTCTCTTGGATTAATGTAATTTTCCCAAGAACACAAAGCTAATTAGCCATAGATGTTGGTTTTGAACCTAGCTCAGAATGTCTCCAAAGCCCATATTCATGACATCATACCTATCAGTGTAAATATTTATTTTCAGAAGTTCATTCATTGCAGTAGAGTGTCTTGCTTAAATTCTTGGCGCAAGGAAAGTATATTAAAACTGTGTCTCTACTGGTAAAAAAATAAAGTTGTTAATTCAGCGAATTTTGTGATTAAATAAATTTGGAGGGTAAGGACAGGTATAATAATTGTTTGGTCCATATTATGAAGAAAAAATCCTGATTGTGGCTTTTTTTTCACTTCTAGTTGTTGGGATGTCTTGTAGAAAAGACTAGGTTTTATCATGGTTTCTAATTTAAACTTGAAAATATGTCTGTTTTTATCTTCCTCTTATCACAAGCTTCTGTCAGATTGGTTAGGTAAATGCTTCATGACTATTACAAATAGAAAACACATATAGATTTTTTCTTTAAGATTTTAAAACTAAGATTTGTTTACTAGAAAAGCTGTTCAGTTTTTATCTCTGATTTTTCCTTTGTAGAAATTCACCTAGTAAAATGTTCTTTTTAGTGTCAATGTTTTATCTTTTGAAGTATCAACAAAGTTCTTATTCTGTAGAAGAATGAGAAGAAATTAACTTGGCAGTAATTCTCATGTAAAAATGTAATTTTGAACAGATATGACAGCTTTGTGAGCCATGGTTCTAGGGACTATCACCAAAGCATTTTAATTTTAATGTTGTAAGAATTTGCAACATTTAAGAAAAATAGTTGTGAGGGAATATATCAACAATATTTTGTTACTATATCAAAGGATTTTTTGATACAGTTTTGACAATAGGAAAAATATAAGTTAAAATACTGAATCTATCTTCTTCCGTTTGGGCCATTTTGCATTGGAAAATGACATAATATTAAAAGATTGATTTTTAACATTTCACTTTTATTGTGAGGCAATGAATAGCTTGGATCCACAACATCATAGGAGATTTCTTAATCTTCACGTTGCACCTTGCTCTTCATGGTGATTTGTGTCTGGCTTTGTCTTATGGATAGAAAGGGAAGATCCACTTACTTACTGTGTTGAAGATATAAAAGAAATTAATTACACTGCCTGTGGTTACTATCTGCACAGAATCAAATTACTTGGTTTAGGAAATATTTCATCTGTTAAAAATCCAGTGTGGGCCAGAGATACTGCGCCTCAACCAAATAATGATGAACCTCAAGATAAATTAACTGTTTATCACTCTGTCTGTGAAAGGCAGGGCAGCACATGTTCAGAAAGCTCCCCAGTGAGGCACCTGAGACACTGTCATTCTTTCTTTACCAAATTGAATTGTAAACTATTCCTATTTAGGATTGTTTGTGAGTGGTTTGAATGTTACTTAACAAGCACAGTGTTGTGGAGTAGTGTTACACATTGCCTAAGAAGGAGGTTTTATGACTTCTTTTTATCTTTTGTATCAGCATTTGACAGGTGACAAATGAAATTCCTTTTCAAAAATTAAATCCTGCTTCATTTTTGTCTTTTACCCATAAAGGATGAAACATTATTTGCTTCTTGGACAGTTCCTGTGCTCTATCATCTTCCATTACTTTTATAAGTTCTGCCATAAATGCGTTAGCTCTTTGGCCTTGGCTTCTTACTGCCTATTACAGAGATAAGTGTCTGGGTTTGATAATATAAAATCCTCAAATGTTGCTTTACCTTCAATTAAAAAGTACTTTACAAGCAGCGTTAGAGTACGATATCGTCTTTCATTTCTCTATTGTATTTGCCTCCTCATATAGTTTTGGTTCTTTATGACCATGAAGAATAGTGTTTTTAGAACATTTGGGACAGCTCCCTTTCCTGAGGTCCAGACCTGAACCGTCTGGACAGCCGGGTGTCCCACAGCACCTTAAACAACCTGAATGCTGTTCCTCCCCATGTTTTCTCTGTTGTAGAGGTCGGCAAACTATGGCCATTGGGCCAGATCTAGCCCACTGCCTGTTTTTGCATGGCCTTTCAGAAAGGTGAGAATAGTTTTTACGTCTTTAAAAGAAAATGAAAAGAATACTATTTTATGATATGTGAAAGTTTGATGAAATTCAAATATATGTATTGTCTGTGGCTGCTATTGTGCTTCTGTAGCGGAACTGAGTAGTCGTGATGAAGACCATCTGGCTCTCAAAGGCTTAAAACAGCCCGGGCTATCTGGCCCTTTACAGAAAAAAATTGCCAACTTCTGATCTGATCTGAATGGAAGATTTCACCACTCTCTCAACTCTTAATATCCCGATATCAAAACCTCTGAATTATCTCTCAACTTTTCCCCTTAGTCATATGCATATCCTCTTGATGTATGTAAGGAATATCTCCAGACCAGACTCCTTTTCTCTACTCTCACTTCCACAGCTTTGGCACACAGGTCCTTGCTGTCTGTTGCCTGGACAACTGCAGTAGTTTGCCTTAACCCCAGTTACTCTCCAATAATATTTGAAGTCTATACTAATATCGAAGCTATCATGTGAAAATTAATAAAGTAGATCATTTCAGTCCCCTGTTAAAGATGTCATTGGGACCGTGCTTTCCCACAGAAGCAGGTCCAAACTCCTTAGACTGTAACAAATCCCTTCATTCATTGGCCCTGACTTCTTCTCCAGTTTCTTCTCCTTTGGCTGCCTGTACCCTCCACTCCTACCCTTGCATCCTAAATTCCCGCCACACATTACTTCTTATTGTCCCCCTAGTATGTTGCTGCCTTTCATGACCTTCTGTCTTTACACTGCAGCTGTTTTTTTCTTTACTGTCCTTTTACTACTTTCTAAATAGCAAACTTAAGTTTTTGAGATTCAGCTTAAATGTCACATTTGAGCATTCTTTCCTAGAACCTTCAGGTAAAGTTAATTGTTCTCCCACTGCATCTCAGCACTGACTTGTGTTGGAATCGTCTGTGTAGATAATAGAGCTCTTTCTCATTTTTGTATCCTCAGAACTTAGCATTTACGAAGAAGATAGTAAATGTTTGTTGGCTGAATGAACAAGTGCTCATATACTTTTAGCGATTCTTCAGTTTATTCAGCAGAGTTAAAATTCTAAAATAATAATAATCAAGTCTGTTAATTCTACCTGGTTTGGAATGAAACTGAATCTTTGTGGATGATTACTCAAAAGTCTCTGATAAATTATTTAATTTTACGGTTCCCTTACTTGCAAAGTTATTGCAAATGCACCAATTTATCTATTAACTATTTCCTTCCCAAATAGTTATTCGTGATCTCAATTTAAAGGAAAAAAAAAGCCCTTTCTATTGCAAATTTTGTTAGTTGCTTTATGTTGGCCTACTTTTTATTTATTTATTTTTAATTTTTACCATTTCTGTAGGCAATATGAATTTGAAAAGTTAAATTTTCAAATTCAGCTTTAAAGAGGAGCAGGTTACATATAAATAGTATGTGTCTATGTTTCAGTGATTCCAATTGGCCGTTCATTTGGAGAATCAGCTAAGCTCCTGACATCTTATCATTCTCCCCTGGTACTACCCTTAGATTCGCATACTGCCCGTTAGTATCTCCATAGAAGGCTAGACACAGGGTTTACTGAGCTATTTTGTGTGTGCCCTGCAAAGACTGGTTAGATGGGAAAGTAAATATAAAACTGTCTAAAAGAAGGTTTTAAGATTATCTATGAGTTTCTGTCATCTGTTATTTTCCTGGCTCCATTTAGTATAGATAATAATAGTGAGACAAGCTTATGATTATATAGTGCTGTACACTTATCCAAAGCGCTTTTACCTACATTATGCCTCCTGTGAGGAAGGCAGGGGTGGTATTGTTATAGTGATTTTTTTCAAATGAAACTGTAGCTCAGAAAGGAGAAATTACCTGCTAAAATTCTTACAGCTTGTTAGAAATGTGGCTGAGACTAAAGCCTAATTCTTGACCCCATGTTATTTTTCTGTGATTTTATTTTCTTCATATAAAATACATGCTGGTTATCAAGTTATTGTCTCTTGTCTCTAAAGCTACCCTTGCATATTCTGATTTGCGGTACTGGGGCTCAGACTCTGCAGAGTCCTATTCTCCTTTATCAGTTGCTTCCTGTTAGGTTCTGCCAGTAGCGGGCACATGAGGGAAAATGTACATTAGGAGGGCAAGAGAAGGGACTTGACCATTTCCTTTTTGCTTGCTGTTCCTGTCAGCTTATACTTAGCAATAGAAGTTGAATAGAAGCATCTTTTGGACTTCCCAGAACAAGCCTCATCATACCTCCTCAGAATTACCAGCATGAACAGGGCTATACCTGTACTCGAGGATCTGGGTTCTGGTCCTTTCTATCAGCTTCTAGATTCTGATAAGCACAATCCCTCCTCTTCATTTCTCTAGCCTTAGACATGATAGCTGTTTCTATAATTATTATCTCTGTGTTACCTTAGTGTTCCTTTTGTGCTTTTTCAGTACTTTAATACTTGCACAATCAATTCCTCATGCTATCTGCTCTCCGTTGAAATACTTGGTTTGGTTTTGGTTTCCTGACAAAATGCTGCATGACAGCATACTTATACCAGAAATGGTCCCAGGAAAAACCCTCTCAAAGATGATATTCTAGCATTGTTTTGGTTATATATTTGTCTTAAAAGTAGCATTGACTTCCTTGCTTGTGGTCTGTAATGGCACACAATTAAATTATTATCTGTGGTTGATTAAAGTAAAGTGTTTACTGAAGCGAAGTGTTGGGGGGATCAAATGTGTGCTGAACTTGACTTGTATGGTAATGATAAGGACTACAAAGACTATGATGTGGGATGGCTTTTTATGACTATCCTGCGGAGCTCAAAGAAAGAAGAGAACAAACTAATGGCTTTAAACCCTTGTTTCAAGTCACTGTTAGAGAATCAGAGAGCTTTCATAGCAGCGCTAAAAGATTCCCTTATTTCTTGTGCTTCAGAGTCCACCTCACTAAAAACAGACACAAAATTACACTAGGCTCCCCTCGCTTGATGTTCCTGCAATTATTTAACCCGAGATATTTGCCGTGCAACAGGATGCCCATTATTCTCAAGACCCATTCCAAATACTAATGCCACCTAATGCTTCTAGACCCATAACTAGAATCAGACCTCAGAATACTCCAGGGGAACCACTATAAAGTCTGACCAAAGATGAGATAGCTTACGTTCCAGAATAGTTGCAAGATTTTGCTAATTTATACTGAATAATTCCTAAAAGTTGTAGACTAAGAGGGAAAACATAACTGAATAAGGCTGAACACATTGGTGTGGTAAACTCAGTAGAAATTTGTGATTTAGTGTTCTAGTTTGTGCAGTTGGATGTAGTTCTAAAAATTTACTTGGTTAGTTGACTGAAACTTTGATTCAGCAGTGGCGTACATTGAATGAGGTAGAAATTTCTGAATTCCTGTGGCATAAGATTGAGGAAAGAAGCAAAAGGTATACGGAAGTAGGTATTTTGGAGTAGATTTATTTTATGTGAACTTCACAATTAATCCCCCCCCCGCCATCACCATCACCACCACCACCACACATGCACACTACATTCCCAGAGAGAGCCCAAAGGACATTCCTTTAATTTAGGCATTGGGAATACATTAATGAACAGAAGACCCCTGAGATAATTGTCTTTTATAGGCCAGATCGTGGAAGATACTGACATTGAGATAGGCTTCCTGAATTCACGGGGGATGTTGGAATCCTGGAGGGGCAAGGTCGAAGTGGCAGTGCCTTTAGAATTAAGGTGAGAAGCCAGTGGCGGTAAATGTGTATTGAGTATTTTCACTTGCATGGGTTTTTTGGTTGTAGATAATTACCACAATATTTATAGAAGCAAAAGATATGGACACCTTACTAAAATATCACTTAATCTATAAGAAGACAAAACTCTAGGACTGATGGCCAGAAACCTGACTTGAGTCACCACAATGGAAAGTCCTGGTCTGCCACTGTTTCCAGACTAAGCCAGTTCACAGACCTAGAGGCCAAGTCTTTCTAAATATGAACCTTGAAACTCTGCCACAGTATGTGCTTAATCTTTCTCCAAGCCTTCCCCAGTGCGACCTGCAACCACTAACTAGGGTAACTATGTACTTGGGAGAGGGAAATACCCAGAATTTTTAGGGATTTGAACATTGTTTCTAAATTTATGCTAATTCGTGGGGACCCAAAATGCTAGTGCAATTCACCAGTTGAAGTGGGGATATGGTCATGGTCAAGTGACAGAGGGCTGGGACTAGGGTGAAGCCAGCAAGAAACTTAAGGCACTAGATTAGATTTTAGAACATGCTCACAGGTTTATGAAAGTGCCAACCTGCCTGAGGTCTCAATCCTGAAGAAACAAGTGGTGTTTTGGACAAACCTTATTCCGTCAGTGGGTTCACAGAATCACCCTGTATCTGTATGTATAATTGGAACACACTTATATGGTAATTGTGAAGTTCCACACATTGACCCCTGACTCATTAAGTAAGGACTATTCTGGCAGGAAGGGCATGCGTAAGCTTCTGGAACTTTCCATCCCCTCCCAGATGGTGAACCTAAAGTAGTACTGTAGCTCTAGGAAAATTACAGATTAGTGCCAGTATCAAAAACTTGAAATATGCAGGGGTGGTGATTTCCTTTATGTCCTTATTTAATTCACTTGGTTGGACTTGGAAAAAGATGGATGTATTTTAGAGAATTACCGTGGATTTTCTTAAATGTAATCAAGCAGCGATTCTAATTGCAGCTGTGGTTCCAGATGTGATTTCTTTACTGAAGCAAATCAACACAGCCCTTTGGACCTGGTGCACAGCTATTGATCTGGAAAATGCTTTTATCTCTGTAACAATTTGCAAAGATCATCAGCAGCAGTATGTTTTTACCTAACAGGATCAACGGTGCATTTTTACAGTCTTGCCTTAGGCCAGTGTCAACACTCCTTCTCTCTGACTTAATTTAATCCTCAAAGATTATGGTGGCACAAAGGTTGGTTGGTTTATTTGTATTTGAAAGACAATATAAACCACATTTGAGTTTGCTGCTCTACCACATTTACTGAGTCACTCAAAGCTTAGCAAGAAAAGGCTCTGCAGCTGGTAACGCAGCAGTGCAAACTGCTCTTCTTTTTGAGCCTAATGACCCATCAGACCCAATAATATTTGATGTATCTGGAAATAGAGATGTTTGTGAAACTTCTGACAAATTCTTATAGGAGAATCACAGTTATGTTCTCTGAAGTTTGGAGCAAAGCTATGTCTACTTCTGCAGATATCTTTTTGAAAAACAGTTCCTAGAAGGCTATCAGGCTTTGATAGAGTTGGAATGCCTGACCATGGGCCATCAAGTGACCATGCAAATTTGGCTGCCATCATGAACTGGGTATTCAGTTAGGCATGGGCAACATTGGTTTATCATTGATGGAAAAATATGTTAGAGATCAGTCTTAAGCAGATCCAAAAGGTATAAGCAGGTGGCTCAGACTTTTACTACACATATTCCCACTGTATTACCTCTCCTCCCTCAATGCATAGCTAAGGGCTCATAAGGAAATTTCTTTTGACTAGTTGAGTGCTGAAGAGTACTCAACTTGGTTAAGGCAAGTTCATGGTCCTCTTAGAATGGTCAGAGTGTGAAGATGTTTGTGTTCCATGTGAATGTCCAACAAAGGGCAACTACCAGAGAACCAGCTCTGAATAATCACATGGGCAAGATGACCCCTGCTCTGATTGTCAGTTTTTCTCTTTCCTCAGCCACTCTCATTCTTGCTCAATGGGCCCATGGACACAGTAGCCATGGCCACAGAAATAGAGGCTATTCCTGCACTCAAAAACATGGACATCCCCTTACCAAGACTGGTCCAATTACTGCCAGTCCTGAGTGACTAATCTGACAACCGTAAAGGCCAACACTATGTCCTCAATATGGCACGTACCCAGTTGGGGAGGGAGAAGCCTCACCCAGGGGCAGGTTGACTACATTAGATAGACCTCTTTTAATTATCTAAAAAACAAGTATTAAGATGTTTTAGTGACTTATTAACTCTATTAAGTTTACTATTACTATTTAAGCTACAAACCTGTATGTGTCTTTGATTTCTATTTCTCTCTCTGTAGCTCTTGACTCTATCCCCATCCCACATTTCCTAGAGTTAAAAGAAACTTATTTGGCATTACTCGTACATTATGCTTTTTCACACTTGTGATTCTGGCATATCCAACTTCTCTATTCTTCCTGCCAAAAGATATCCAACATTCAAAACCCAGCTCAAGTATCACCTCTTTTAATGCCTGACAACACTTTATACACATTTGTAGCACAGTATTCCTCAGGCTGTATTATAACGACATATGGTAAGTGTGTGTTTAACCCTACCAAACTATGTGTCCCATGAGGAGTTGGCAATGCTATCTGCTATTGCATACTACCCTTCTGCTCCCAAGTTAATGACTATCACGTTAACGGTTTTCCATACATATTCAGTGAGTGAATGGAATATGCTCCTCTTTCCATTTTTTGCATTTTTCCACTATATTGAATTACAATAATGTCAGTGTTTGCAGGTCAATTTGAATAATGATAGTAAAGCAGTGTGACGTATAGAGGAGCATTGGTCTTGTAGTCAAAGGCCTAACTCTGGGCTTTGTTAGCTGTGTGACTTTGAGAAAGTCATTTAACCTACCTGAGCCTCATTCCTTCTTTTCTAAAAGGAGACTTCTTCTAACTTTGTAATTCTACCGTTTCATGATTTACTTCAAAAAAGAAATAGGGGCCGGCCCCGTGGCTTAGCGGTTAAGTTCGTGTGCTCTGCTACTGGCGGCTGGGGTTCGGATCCCGGGCGCGCACCGACGCACCGCTTGTCCGGCCATGCTGAGGCAGCATCCCACATACAGCAACTAGAAGGATGTGCAGCTATGACATACAACTATCTACTGGGGCTTTGGGGAGAAAAAGGGAGAAAAAAAAGGAGGAGGATTGGCAATAGATGTTAGCTCAGGGCTGGTCTTCCTCAGCAAAAAGAGGAGGATTGGCATGGATGTTAGCTCAGGGCTGATCTTCCTCACAAAACAAAAAAAAAAGAAAGAAATTATATTCTAGAAACAATTGATTTTTAAAATTTTCCTTTCTTTTTCTTTATTTTTACAAAGTTTAGAATAATTGCTTAAATATTGCAGATAAAAACTTTTTTTTTTTTCCTTTGAAGATGATCAATGCTTGAAATTTTGCTTGGAAAGAAAACGTAAATCTTTAAATAATTTAATATGCATTCATATATATGAATATGCAAATTGTACATTGGATTAATTTGAAACTGAAAATATTTATAACATGTTATTACAAAGGATTTGGCCTACATTTTGAATCACTATACTGACAAAGAGCCAAATCATAGTCTATAAAGAATTCTTAATTCTTTTCTTCACTCAGAAAAATCATCAGATATGAGGAACTTAATGCCTATTATTCATTCATTCGGTTGACATAAAGGAAGACGTGTTGTTCACCCTTTGCTTGTCTAGGTGTTTTAAATTTTGCCTTTGAGCCAAAGTAGACATTCAGAGATATGTGTGCCTAGAATGTATGTTTTTATACTCCATCTCGTAAAATTACTTTTTACAGAATTGCACTTACTGAATTGATGTTATGCCATCATAACATCATACGAGGAACGCTATAGGAAATTAAGTTTATTATTGATGGATTGCTAGCAAGAATATCCTTGATATTGTCTATATCCTGCTACTCAACATGCTGTCCACGGACCAGCAGCATTGGCATCACCCAAGAGCTTATTAGAAATTCAAAATCATAGTCCCCAACTGTAGAGGCACGGAGTCAGAATCTGCCTTTTAATCAGACGCCCAAATGACCCGTGTGCACATTCAAGTGTGAGAAGCACGGACAACATCACCCAGTAGTGTCCTTCTTCTGAGATTCCTCATAAAGTTATTTTATTGTAAAATTTATTTACCATAAAACAATAAAATTATTATTATGAGTACACATAATAAAAGAAACCCCCGTGCTTCTCCAAAACGAGGATTTTTGTTATAGTTGTTTTTTAATCTTTTGAACAGTGAATTTTGTGGTTGATCCTGTTTGCCTCTTTGCCTTGTCCACATCTTGTAGCCTATGTACCTTTTTCATCCTCTTGCTTGTTCATTCGTACATCATCCATATTTTCCTTTTGCCCTGACACCTTCAATTAAAAAAATTGTTATGTGGTATATTAGATGCCTCAAATCCTTTGTGGAATGAGATAAAGTATAAACAAATAAAACAAACATAAATAGCCTAAATATTTCCAGGATTTGTTATATGATTTGAGCATTGCAAACTGAGACCCTTCCCTCTTTGCTACCTACCCTTCTGAGCAACATAATTAATGTTCAGGATGAAGATCTTGAGGCACTCTGGGGATTACAGTTATCAGAGAAGTATTAATTATACTCAGCACACTATACTGTACTTACTGAGCCAGAAACATGGACTAATGTGTTTTATAAAGATTTTAAACAACAGTGGAAAACCCAAAAGATTTCTGACTAAATCAGAACATTCACTTCAATTAAAACATCCCATTTCATGAGCACACTGGTGAATATCAGTCTTTAAGTCTTTTATAGACAAATTATTTTTCTTCTCTTATTTTTTTACCAGATACAATAATTTTCTAGGAATTTAGATTACTTCAAACATGTACTGATAAAACAAGTAGCAGGTAAATTCTGAGCTAATGTCAGGCTATCTATCTTTACCAGCAGGCAGCCAAATAGCTGAACTTCCTGCCTCAGGAGGCCATTGAACCAACTATGGTGGATGAATAATTTTATGACCAGTAATAAGACTCACGCGTTATACATGCTAAGAGATGGGTAATCAAATCTCATGCTTCAGGGTATAAATTAATCACTGCAGGGGTCAGAAAAGAATCTCCTTTGCTCTATGAATGGAATTGAATAATTAGGCAGTGGCTGTATTGATATTTTTAAAGTCTTCTTCTTAAGGATTAGCACTGGTTTAAAGAACAATTCTGAGACTTCATGGGGGTGTTTGAGCTCTTGATTAGAAGAGGAGGGCACTGCAAGTTGAGCAGTTTATTCTAGCAGGCAGACAGGTTGGGCAGCTTCCTGATACCACACTGTTCAACCTGATTTTCATTAAAAGCTCAAAGTGCCTGCTGTTAAAATGTCTCCAGGCAGCTGGGCAAATGGGCCTTCTTGTCTATTTGGAAATCTTGAGGCGGATTTTCATCTTTTAATCAAGCCTCCTTGTAAGGTGGGGAGGGTGGTTTACTAATGTGTGAGGTTCATTCTCTTTCTTCTGCAATTCACATTTTAAAAAGACACATTTCTCTGGGTTTGGGGAATTAAACCTTGAGTTCTTTTTCAGTAAAACAGGCTCAAGGGGAAACCTGTTAATCAAATGGCATTGAAGGCCAAGTGTGATCAACTGCCAAACACATAAATCTTTTCAGGTTTGCCTACATGGCTATTGAACACACATGTCAAATGTAGTTTCGTGATAATGCAAGGATACTGTATTCCATGGAAAATAAATTTTATTTCCTATATCCTTCTGCCACACCTCCATATTCAGCAGTTTTAAATTTAGATAAAGGAAAATAACTTTGAAGTCATATCCTAGAGTGTTCCTAGTAAAAGGAAAACCGAAGAATGAATCATTTCCAAATGATGATAGCGTACGAGTGACCTAGATACTTAATACCCCTAGAGATGAAAACAAAAACTCTATTGACATACCTGTTTATTGACCCCAGAAGCCTTCCAGATATTTGTATGTTTGGTTTTCTTTGTCTTTTCTCTGTTTTAACTTTGAAATCAGTCAAATATTATTATGTGGTTAGTCCAGCAGTGGGTTAACCATATTTACCTGTAGTGTAAAACAGGATGATTTTTGATCAAAGGACTGACTGTATCCTTCCTATGAGTCTAGCACTGAGGCAGACATGGAAGTTGAAATGAAGGCAGTAACTTTTCCCTTTAGAAGGTTATAATCTGGTTGGGAACATAGGACATAATAGCTAAAAACAGTTAAGTCATGTTACAAGCTGTGTCAGAATAAATGGTGTCAGAGAGGCCTATGTATGTTCAGAAAAACGGAGATCAGCATGGTCTGGCATGATTCTTGGTAGGAGGCAAGACTGCTCCTGGGCCTGAAGAATACACATGTTTTGCAGGCTATGGGAAAAGGAGTATCGTGTATGGGCCTGAGAGTGTGCGTGGATGTGGGTCTGTAAGTACGTATGTGTGCATGTGTGCGTATGGCGGCACGCACATGGTGGAAGACACAGATTGTTGGAGAATGAACAAAGCCTTGAATTCAAGAAGGAGCTGAGAGCGAACTGGGAAGGACTGAGGGTATGTTTTATTATTTCATTTGTAATAGGAAACAGGGTTAGGTAAATAGAGAGGAGCCTGATCCTTGAGGAACTTGAATGCCAAGCTAAGTAAGATCCTACAGACATTAGGAAACTGTTGACAGTTTTTTGAACAGACAATTGGCATGTTGAAAGCATATTTTGGAAAGAATAATATGGTTACAGTATGGAAGATGGACTAGTACAGAGAGGGGCTGGGGTTGGGGATACTGGTTTGAATGCCATCCAGTTGTGAGATAATTATGTTTATATTATCTGCCCTTATCTTTCTGGCTTCACAACCAGAAATTCTACTTGATCGTATTGTTTTGTTTGTTTGTTTATTTGTTTCTGAAAGGTCAAAGTTGTCCTTTTCTAAAAGAGAGATGAAAAGTGGAGTTTGATTTACCAGATGTGTGCTAATGTGACCATAGCACTGGTATTGCCTGTTAAGTACTGGATTCAAGTATCTTCTTTTTAGATTGACAGTGAACACAATTAAGTATGTGTCCCTAATTCGATGTTGAATTCAGTGTGCTTAATTTCAGGATCAATTCTCTCTCTCTTTTTTTCAGTACAATATCCAACATTTTTACAAAGCTGTTTCTTGAGTTAAGTATACATTAAATATCTCACCTAGATAATAAATCTTTTTTGTCTGCAGCTATAGTAATCTCACCAGATTTCATACTGCTAGATTTTCGTGACACTCTAAGATAGCAAAGTAAATCAACTGCTCAGACAAACGAGTAGTTCAAACTCTTCCGAAAAGTCAGTCAATATCGTAGAGTGCCCAGTGAATGAAGCATTCTTCCCCCATGTCTTGGGAAGATATGAAAGTTTAGATGAGTAGTCTGCCCTTGGTAAGACTGCAACAGAATGAGGGAAAGAGGAAAAGCATAAATTAAAAATTAAACTAAAACCTAAGAAGACCCCTAATATAATAACAGCTCTGAATCAAATAATTGCTCTGTACCTGATACTTCACAAATATGATCTGATTTACTTCTGGTATCAGCCCTATGGATTATAGGATTAGCATCCCTAATTTCGCAGATGAGGAATCTGAAGCTCAGAGAGGTTAGCCATCTTGCTTATGGCATGCAACGGCAGAACCACAATTTGAACTTGTGGCTCTATAATGTTTGAGCCAGGTCTCCTTTCAGGCTGCTGTAGTAGGTTATGAAAAGGCAAATTCCAAAGTTATTGTTTTTTAATTCCAAATAAAGTGACTTGGGGAGATTTATAGAGTCGTGATTTGAAGGCAGCTGGGGTTGTGAAAAAGAAAGTAACAGATTAGATAAGAGTCTTCAGGAGAACATTCCAGATCAGGAAAATGCGAGACTCGTAATCAGAATGCAATAGGCTACATGTGTGGGATAGTAAACGGGAATAGTCAATTGAAGTGAGCGATGAAGGGAGATATGTCCCCAAATTAGAAGCATTACTAGGACTTGAAATCCTGATCAGAAAGTTTAGTGCTGGCCACGTATAATGTGATTGACATATGCATATTGAGGTGATGGTGCCTTGTGGTGCTGAGCACGGATGGGGGTGTTCATGTGGTGAAGACAACAAAGGGAGAGAGCGGACAGGGGGAAGGAGCTGGCATCTCTAGGTGTTAAAAAGAAAACTCGGGGCCGCCTGGTGGTGCAAGTGGTTAAGTGCACGCGCTCCGCTGCGAGGGCCCGGCATTCGCCGGTTTGGATCCTGGGGGCGCACCGACTCACCACTTGGCAAGCCATGCTGTGGTGGCGTCCCACATAAAGTAGAGGAAGATAGGCAGGGATGTTAGCCCAGGGCCAGTCTTCTTCAGCGAAAAAAAGAGGAGGATTGGTGTGGATGTTAGCTCAGGGCTGATCAGCGTCCTCAAAAAAAAAAAAAACAAAAACTTTCTTCACAGTAGTAAAGCAATGTGAGCACCGGCTGAACTTCAGCTTCTTCTTTTTCATATCACACACCCCAAAACATCAGGAAGCCCTCTCATGTCATTTCCCCTTCCAGGTGGCTCTGAGTATACCTTTAATCTATAATTCTTTGCATAAAAAGTACTAGGGAAGGGAATTTAGCTAATATAATTTTTCCAAATCCTAGACTCTGGGATTAAGATTGATGGATCAAAAAAAGCCCCCCAAAACAAAAAGCACCAACATTGTTTCACAGTCTCATGCAAAGATCAGTTTAACGAAAATATTTACTTAGAAAATTTATAATTAAGGACAGTAGATTTTGATCCAATTTATTGTATCAGTAATAACTCTAAAGAATTCTACCTATGCATTACAGAAGGGTAAATATTAAAGATTAAAGAATTTTTAAAAGTGCGCAAAGTATGTTTCTGTGCTTTCCATTGCCTTTTAGCCATTCTGAATTCCTTGGCTTTTGGGGTTAAGTGGGTATTATTGAGATATATTTGTGTTTCTAGGCAGATGAACGGTGAAGGGTAACGGATGAAAAAAATAGAGTGGATATTCAGCTAGTATGTACCAGTTTTAAAATATTTAAATACTTATGTACTACTTGGTAAATAGCCACTGCCCTGAGCCGTTGGAGTAGCCCCCCAACCCATTCCCACCCCCACTACTATGCTGGGCACTCTGGCCACTCTGGTCTCTGGCCCTTTCCCCAGGATAATTTCCTCACCTCCCTAAGGTCCAGAATCTCAAGAGTTGCCCAGCACAGCAGGAAGACTCCAGGACACTGACCCGGTGCCCAGCGCTCATCCTCATGCTACACAGTTATTAACCATTTAACATCCCAAAGCATTGGTTGAATATGATTGGAAATGTATCCATTTCTTCTCTTACTCAAGTTGTCCTATTCCTGTATCTTTCTCTCTCTATTTTTTTTCCCTCATGTGCTCCCAAAGGAGCATGAAAGCATGACTTTAGGGATGATGCATCCTTTCTCTTGAATTAAAGACGCCTCCAGGCATACTAATTTCCTATCTTCTTGCCCTATTTTATGCTACCACCTGTGAATATGATTGAATAATAACAAACATTTTGCTTTTTACAACATTTATGTCTAGTTTTAAATGGCTTTGAGAGTAATGGATTCTAGATTTCCCTAATAAATGTTAAACCATAAAATTTAAAAATTGCCTCATGTATATATGTATACATATATGTGCGTGTATATTCACAGAAGAAATCATATTGATACGTGTGTGTATACCCATACGTATACACACATACATACATATACACATTCATTTTGGCTTGATAGTTCAGGCTTTAAAAAGTCATAGCTATTAATACTTCATAATATGTGAATGTAGTCCTGGCACAATATTTCTTTAGGTGCTTATTACATTCCTTGTGATGTGGCGCTGTTCTTCCTTTTCATTTCTCCTTGAAATGCATTTGCCCCTCTCAAAATAGAGTATTTATACGGTCATACTTAATGTGAAAAAGGGATCTTTCTTTGCACATATTATATGTAAAGCAGGCTCAGACTCAGCTTTGATTAAAACGTAGTGTGGCCTTCTAGCTCAGCTTTAATTGCATTTAAAATTTCTTTCTGCTCCTGTACTGATGATTGCAAACCAATATTAATAAAGTCGGCTTAGAGCAGTACGGCACCTGAGCAATAGGTTCTTGACAAAAGTTATTTACCTAACTAGAGTTTCATTTCAAAGTTAACATGTCTCTGTGCTACTTGAATAAAGCACTCATCTGAAAACTCTGTTAGACGTTTTAACCCAATTTAATTTATTCCCTGAAAGTTTAATCCCCTACTACAAAGAGTAGTTGCAAATTTTCCAGTGTCACAATCCACTGAAGTGAAAAATGTTTAATGACATCATAGGTACTGAGCTTCAAGAGTTTAGTTAAAAATCTTCTTCAAAATGTAAAACAGGGGGCAAGAGTTAATAGGATATTTTATATAGTTATATTTCAATCCTATTCCAAATCTAGAAGTCACTTGCATCTCTGCCATTAAAGCTGTACGAAATGAGTTACTTAGACATCTCTGGGGAGTAGGGAAAAAAAAAAACATTTTAAACCATAAAAGCAAATGTCTTCTGAGCTTTGACATTTAAGTGGCCCATTCAGTCATTTTACATTTTATAAAACTCTCTTTGTAATCACATCAACCAAACAAAGCAACTATGAGGTGCCGGCCATCCACAGCATTTTGCCCGACCGTATGAGAAAGCAGCCACAGTGCACAGCACAGAATGCTTTGGCACCCACATAACATCAACCCAGACTTGGTTTTATACGCTAAATTGTGCAACAGAAGTTTATTTATCTGTTATTGAAATATTTTTGGTCTGACTGCCAGAGAGTGAGGATAAAAACAGGGGAGGAGGGAAAATAAAATCTGAATTGACTTTGTTTTTGGCACAGTAGAAAGCATTTTGGTCCTCTTTATCGTCTCCTAAAAATTGAGTGATTCATTTGGCAAATATACCTCCATAGTGCAACTGGATAGTTGTTTTAAAATATGCACAGCACAAATTTCAGATTTAATAGGAGATAATGACCGCTTCATAGGCTGTCAGGTCATGGCCTGTTTGGCCTAGTTACAGAGATATCGCTTCACAGTGCAGTGCTCCGAGAGCTGCTGATGGCTCCAGGCCAGAGAAGGTGTCATTGAGATAATAGAAAGTCAGGGTTTCTTTGGAACTCTAATAGGATGCTGTGTAAAGAATAGATAAAAAATGTCGTGGCTTGGATAGGCAACTGTGATGGGAACATTGTGTGGTATTTCTCTCGTATCATCAGAAAGGAAGGAAGGAAGGAAGGAAGGAAAGAAGGAAGGAAGGAAACAAATACAATAATCTATGGCTTGAATCAGGTTTCTCTGTAAAGTCATAATTTCACATTCTAAAACTAAGATTATTATTTAAAATCATATTATGTTTGGAGTATTACCACTTCAAAAAGATAACAGTGCTCTGGTTGCCAGAATGACTTGGAAAGTCACCATTTAAGCAATTCCCATGGACAAGGGCATCAGCCTTAAGAGCTGGGATGTGAGCCTGTGGCCTGGCTCCAGAGTCCACGCTTTTACCACTATGCCAAGATACCTAAAACGTGCAATTTTTTCTCTATGAATTTATATTATGGAAATTAAATTCTTTCACACAAAGTTAACTACACGGATCAACATAGCCATTGTAATGAGTAAAAAAAAAAAAAAAACGAATTAAAGCAAGTATTATTAACATCTACCATTTATGGAGAAGAAACATTCACATACATTGTCTCTAGTTCTCAAAATGATGCTCCGGCAAGGATATTAATCTCTCTAATTTTGAATGAGAAAATTGAAGTTTCAGAGATTACGGCTGTGAAATTAATTGTTGTTTGGCCATGAGGCACTTGCTGGATATACAATTGAGGGTCTGTATACCTGAGCATCTGGTATATAATTAACAGTGTGATCTGCTCTTCTGTTCTTTTTGGGAAATGATGATTCAAGTTACACTTGGACTTGCAGTTCTACATCCAGGTTTGAAGCATGAGGATACCTCTCCTTGGTCAAGGTCAATTGGCTCATGCCCATTCAAGGAACTGAATCACTATGTATACTCTTATTAAATAGCAATAGATGTTTTGGTAACAGCAAAACAATCCTGAGATTTTGGGTCAGAACCTGAATGTTGCTTCCTGGATGTGTGATTCTAAGGAAGTCTCTTTGCCAGTAGGCCTTAGTTTCCTCCAATCTATCATTGGGTTATTGGTATCTATATTCCCAGGAAGGTTGTTGGAGATCAATCCACTCATGTAACATGTTAATATAGGATGGAAATAATAAACACTCTGCAAATATGACTTTAAAAAACCTTCTGATTAAAGCAAAAGATTGTCAGCCTCAGACTGATAAATTTAGTGAATCAAGGAAATAGATGTTTTTTGAAACATTAGCTTCATTTAAACAAAATGTGAAATGAAAGAGGCCATAAAATGACAAAATTTAATGAGTTTACTATCAAAAATAGTAGAACAATTATATATAATGCAAATTAATTACCTGTAAAATTATATTAAAAAGTCTAAATGACTTACAAGGCTATGATTTAGCATAGTGCAATAATATTATTCTCTCTTCAGCTACTCACAACGTTGCTTCCTACACTCTCAAATCAAGGAACACTCTTTCCCCACTACCATCTTTGTCAATCAAAAGCTCTAGGACTTTATTATAAAATGATTTGCAGTATACATCAAACAAACCCAAATTGAGGAACATTTTACAAATTAACTAGCCTACAATCTTTACATTTTTAAAAAATGTAAATATAAAGAGACAGAAAGAAAGGCTGTGGAAGGGTCATGACAACTAAATGCAGTGCATGACACTGGATTGGATCCTGGACCAGACAAATTAGTAACTATAAAGGATATTATTGGGACAGTAGATGGTATTTGATGTTGACTATAGAGTGAGTTAACAATGTATCAAGGTTAAATTTCCTGATTTTGATAGCTATATTTTGGCTATATAAGAAAATATAATTTTTCTTAGCAACTAGTCCAGAACTGCTGTAAGGATAAATGGGCATGATGTCTCCAACTTACTCTGAAAATGGCTCAGAAAAAAATCTATATACATAAATACATACGTACATACATGCATACATGAGAGAAAGAGAAAGAACAATAAAGCAACGTGTGATCAATGGGATTAATTGGTGAATCTGAGTAAAGAGTATGTGTTAAGTTTCTTACAATTTTCTGTAACTTGGAAATTATATCAAAATTTAAAAATTACAAAAATATAAACATAAATACTATTTTCTGTGCAGATTTGAATTAAGATGGATTATCCTTGAAGTCTATCTGAAGAACCAAGTCTACTTAGCAGACATGATTTCACTTGTAAATGCATTTCTTGACTGTTTAAAACTAACCTCCCCTTTGAGAAAAACACGTAAATCTCACACCTTCCTTTAACATCATGTCAACTATGAAATAAAAATTTTGACTGAAAGCAAATCAATGGTACACTTGGAATATGCTATTTAATACTGTATGCATTCCAACACCTCCACTGCCAATTACAACACGACCCTCAGCATACACTACCGCTCACATTACCCTGGCTTTACTTTAGCATTCTCTGTTGAGAATCACTGACTTTCAAGGCTCATAGCAGGAGGGGGGCTCCAACATACTAGGACCTTCATCCATTAGAGAGTAAAAAGTACTGATGTAGGTTATCTAGAGTTAGCAGACATATGGATGGATTTGAAGAGAGTAAAATGACTTCCTTGAGGAAATGTCTGAAAATTTTTAAAATCATAGTTCTTAACAAATGCTTACTGATGGACTTATAGAAGAGAGAATCTGACAAACTTTTGCTTTAACTTTGCTTTTTTAAAAAATAAATTTTTTGAAAATAGGAGCTAACAAAATTTTTGGAAACAAATATACAGCATTTTCTCTTTTAGAGACTGAAGAATTAGTCCCTCTGTGTTATAATTTGCTTAACTGAAAACCCGTGACAATGGTTCCCTCATTTGGATCCTCTCTACCCTCAGAGTAGTCACTGCTCAGCCTTAAGTCTTGGAAGGTCTGAGCCTAAGTTTGAGTGCACAGTCAACCCAGAGGACCCCAAGCTGTAATTCCAATGCACTAGGTTAGTGCCCCTTTGTTTTAAAGTTGGCAAATGATGGCAAATTTCCATAGTATCCTTTCCTTCCACAAAATTAAGAGACTCTTTAGCAAAGATAAGCCAGTTCCTTATTTTGAAGTTGATACCCTGATTTCCAGAGCTTTGGTCAACTCTGAAGGACACATAAAGTACCAGCTCTCAATAAAAGAAAATTTTAGAACACAAGAAGAGTGGACTGGGTTCCAGGAAACCTTCACTACAATTTTAACTCTGCCCCTAATCACCTTGGGAATTTTAGGTGCGTTACTTCAGCTTTATTGGACTCAGCTTCCTTAGCTATGGAATAATTTCCAAGGCCCCTTCCAACTTCAGATGTTTTGTGATTCTAACTCTCAATGGTCATGGATTTTTGCGACACAGCCACAAAGCAGAAATGTCAGTCATACTGTGTTTATTTACGCTCTATCAACACTAGAGTACAGCCAAAAATGCCTTTAAGACTCACATTTTTAAGAATAATTTAATTTGTACTGTTAATGGACACTTTTGCAGCTTAATTTTGAGCCTTTGCAAACACATTCATAATACTGGTTGTATTGCTTCACATTTATAAAACCCCATTGCATTTTCTAAGCAGTATTTATGCTATGCAAAGAAATAACCTAACACACGCCTAGCTGCCTGTTTCAAAGCAATTATCGTTTGTCAATACAAATGTCCACTAGAATAGTGCAAAGAAAATGCCCCCAGAAAGTTTGGCAGGCACTTGTTGAGGGAACCTCTGCTTTTAGAATCCCATTAGCATTTTCTTTCGTTACTGTCTTAGGATCAAATTTCTGGAAATTCAAGAAAGAAAATCCAGAGGATGGCATTAACTTTCTTGCTACCCAAGAGAGCACACTCATGGTTTTGTCAACCTTTTCTGAAGTTTGTCAAACCCCCCAAATACTGTAATGTTCACCTAGGCATTTTTGCTTTTATTCACTTTTCATTTTTATTCAAAATAAAATACTCAGATTTATTTGGAAATTTTTGATGTAACATTCCTAACTGGTTATAACGGCCTGCAGCAGTCACTTACTTATATTTTCCTAGAAAAATATCAACTTTTCTCTTGCATCACTGCACATGTTTACAGAATTACCTCCATGAAGGCTTACAATATAAACACATTGGTCTATGCCAGAAAATGAGCTATTTATCTGCTTGTGGGGCAAGCTCATCTGCAAAGGGATATCATTACGTGTGGGTAGGCACCCCATTCAAACATGCATTTATTCATTCAACTGATATTTGTAGGGCACCTACTTGGAATCTGGTATTTTATAAAGTGCGGTAAAAAAATAGTGAACAAGGCATTGGATGGATGGCTCCCCCATGGAAATGACAGTTCAGGAAAAAAGGGTAGATAAATAGATATATAGACAGACAGATAGATAGATAGATAGATAGACAGATAGATAGATATATAGAGTTATGAACGAACAGGACAGGGTGCTCTGAGAGGATCAATGATTCCTGTGGAAATGAAGTTTAAGCGAGGCTAGAGAATGAGTTAGCCGAGCAAATGGGAACGGGTAGAAAGGATTCCAAGGATGGAGAAGCAGCCTGTGCAAAGGTTCTGAAGTTGAAAGAAAAGGAACACATAAAAAGTCTGATGTGATCTGAACTCTGAGGCCAAAGGCAAGAGTAGCCAAGATGATGCTAGAGATGTAGAAATATGTTGCACTGACCCAGGCTATTTTCAAATAAAGAAATATAAATACTTTATCCCTGAACACACCCATTATCAGGGATGCAAGGCTCACAACAGCTTCTTTAGTTGGTGGTGACTTCTGTAGTAGTTCCTTGAGCAACGGCAGCTCCTTTGGGGTCTCTGCAGCTCACAGAAGTGTTGGCTCCCAGGGGTTACGTCAGTTAGCAGTTACCACAAACGTTCCTGGTCCATTTTCTTTCTCCAAAGAGCTCTGGGACCCTTGGTGACACAATTCTGTCTGACTTCATCACCACAAATAGAGACAGCTGTCAGATGTCCTAGCTGTGCCCTCTAGTGGCAGCTGGAATGTTACCCAGCTCTTTTGAAAAGGGTAATTAAGCTACCTCTCAGAGTTTGGAAATAAGCGACTGTATGGACATACTAGAGGAGGAAATTCTACCCTAACAGTCTGTCCTTCTTTCAGTTCTCCTATGATACTTGCTATCCACAGTGTTCATGGCAGTACAAACTACTAATGCTGTGATAAGTCATTTTAAAGTACCTTAAAGGTCAAGGGGATCTCAGAGCTCTGACTGCGCATACACTTTCATCCAACTTCTCTATTGTGACTTCTCTTACAGCATCCTCGGTCATTGCTGAGCTGTTTGCTCCATTCCTCCCACAGCCCGTCTCCTCCTATAGTGTAACATTTGTGTGAACATTCTTCTTTGATGTAGTGGAACTGTTTACTTAATTCCCTTGGTAACCAAAAGAGCCAAGTCTTCTTCTTTTTGGACTCCAAGTACACTACTCAGTTTTATATCTGATTAACTTAAAGCCACAGCACCTAAATCCAGAGGCCGTCTTTTTGCTTGTTTATGAGATCACTCTGCCTCAATATCCTTTTTCCTCAGCACCTGGCTCTTTGATATGAGATTCCACATGCCATGCTTTAAGAAACTGGGAATAGGGGAGCAGGGGGATGCAAGACCGAAGTGAAATCTGGCCTAGACTCTGACCAACAGGGGCATCTTGTTCCAAAGCTGGCCGTAACTGGGTAAGAGATCTGTGGAGGACAGAGTGTGGTTACCAGTGCTAGGAATCCTTAAAGGAAGAAACAAAAGGTCAAAGAATGGATGATAATCTTCTTTAGAAAATAATGGGTTGATTTAAGAGCTTCCAGGGGAATCGTTTCCTCCTGGTCACAGTAGCCTTTGAAGTTCCCTCAGGGCATGACTTGTGTCTTCTTTGAGCTATGCTTAAGAGCCATTGTGGGGCCTGGTGCTCTAGGCTGGATGTGCTTTTATCAAATTACGCTCTTGCCAAGGCGTGATCCTAAAATATTTATCTACTCAATGTCAAAAGTTTTTGCATAACCCAAACTCTAGCTTCACCAACCTTTGATGCAAAGGTGAGGAGGTCCATTCTCTCTACTAGATATTCCCTCTCCTTCTCAGAACATGGATTTGCTTCACTTCAGGCAGTTGGAGATTCCCAGTCCACAAGATTTTTACAGGAGTGTAGAAGGACCACATTTCCAGGGTCTTCACCCGCTTCTGTAATTCTGGGTTGACTGTCTGGCTTGTTGTCCACTCCTCTTCTTCCCACCCTGTCTTGGAAGCTCTGAGCAGTGTCCATGCACTAGAAGGCTATAAGAAAGAGGTCCTAGAAGAATTTTTGAACTAATCCAGAATCTAAATTGCACGGGGCTAATATTCTATTAGTTTCCTGTAGTTTCTATCACTTGATTTATGTAATGATTTCTTCCTCGTCTATTGGAAAGTTTCCAGATCAATCTCTTGATAATCAGAGGGTGTTATGAAGGCATATCATTCAAAAACTATCAAAGTCATTATTTCCTCAGGAATTTGGGATTATCTTAGATAAGGTATACTATTATTACTACTCAGTATTGTCTCATATACCATAGCTGTATATGAGAACATATATACATATAGGTTGCTGAAAATAGAGTTGGAAGTTGAGCCAATTCTTCCTCATTTGGTCCATTCTAGACAGGTATGCACTTTGTTTCACTTTAAGAAGCTAAAAACTTCCATTAGCATCCATATAACAAGGCTTGTTATGGACAATCACTCATATTGACCTTGATTCAGATAGAAAGACCCTGGATCTAACCCAGCTATTCCTACATGTGCAACATTGCTCTTTTCCTTAAAGACATCTAGATTTACTGACAAATTCAACTATCTTTGTGAGTAATGAAAAATGATGATGAAGTGGCTTTGTTTTAGCCAAGAAATAGTCTTTCAACATGTTATTTTAAACTTTTGCTCATTATTATAAATATGTACCCAGGGGCCCTCCCATTATATAAGGGGCCTTCTTTATACATTTTAAATGGAAGTAACATGAAATACTAATAAAAGAAGCAACTAATGCAATGGAAACCTGGGTAATCTGTAACGATGTTTTGAGAGAATGGGTTAAGTGGGGCCATAAGGAATAATATTTTTTGTCGATATTGTGTCTGTATGTCAAAACTTATGTGTATGTGTGTCTGTTTACAAAGTGAGCATGAGGGAGGGGACAATATTTTCAAAGACAAAAAAATTCTATTTCTCAGTAGCAGAAGCAATAGTTCATGGCTCTTCACAAAGTATGTTTTCCCCTTCATGTTAAGGAACCAAGAACATTTTCAAGATAACTTTTGTAAGAGCACCTACAGGAAAAGGAATCAAAAGGAAGGATAATTATTATGGTAATACAAACTTGAGAGGAGCTCAACTACTATGACTCAGAACCAGTAGCCAATACAATAACCTAGGGAAAAGTTGGTAACCTATGTTAGAAGTGAGCCTTCCTCTATGGGATCATGAGAGCTCATGGGGTAACATACCTAAAATTCTTAGCCATTTGAGGATTCTTCAAACTGATAGGAACATACCATGTCCAGGCTGGTCAGAATGTCTTCTCTTAAAGTTGTTATGTTAAAGATACATTATTGCCCACATATGCCAACATTAAACTGTAAGATAATCAGCGTGGTCTCCTACCACCACCTACTGCTAAAGATGATCACAGAGTTGCTATAATTATGCTAATTTCCATCTCAGTTTGTTTGGACCATTTGAGCAGATGTGATGTCTCCAGTCAGAAGACAGGAATAGAATAGCAGTGTGCACTCTGAAAGCCTTGTTTTCCTTGTCTTTGGGGTTTCATGACCTAACTAAGCACATTAGCTCTCATGTGTTGAACTCATACCATATTCCTGACTCTGTGATTTGAGCTACATATAAAATTGTTTATCTTATCTTCACAAAAACCCAATGAGTTAGGCATCATCTCTATTTTCTATTTGGAGAAAATATGGCTCTAAAGGGTCATTAGTGATAAAGTAGCAGATTTTGGATTTAGCCCTGTGATCTCTGACTGCAAAGCCCATTTTCTTAGTTTCTATGCAATAAAGCCTCTCAGCACCTTCCGGGTTAAGAGAGAGGCATCAAGTTCCTTTTCTGCTTTTCTGTTGTTAACGCAGCACTGCTGCTCCTGGAGCACTGCTTTGTAGCAGAAGGATATGATGCATTTTTGATGTATTAAAACATTAACCCATTTCCTTTGGCTTATCATATAAAATACAGGCACTCCGGATATTGTTAATGAAGTGCAGGCTCTAAATTTGTAAGAGAGAAATCTCTGAGGACCACATATGCCCCCAAACTTTTGATTGTGACTAAAGAATCAATGAACATTCACTATTCAAATAGATGTAAGTAAGAACAAAAACCACATGGGTAATTTATTGAGTGCTCACTCTATGCTGGGCACTCCATCTCTCAAGGTACAAAATGGCATAATATAGAAAGAGTATAGAATACAGACATATAGAAACATCCCTCAAAGATTTTATAGTTCCCTGGGGGGAACCTTATGAAAAAGAGCCTAACATATGTAGAAATATCTGCATGCTTTTCTCTAAACTAGTTAAGAAATGGGCTGGAGAAAGCACAGCTGATGTAGCCCACCTTGTGAGATTTCACAATGACTGAAATATAGAAAATCCTAAAAGTTTTGGTGAGAGAAAAATATAACAGAACAAGATGAGTTAAAGGATGAATGAATGTTATACCCAGTGTAAGCTTATAGCCAATAAAGACATTTTTAGGCATGGGCAACTCAGATTGTTTATCCCCTATGAACTCTTTCTAAAAGAATCACATTAAGCCTATATGAGAATGAAAATCTCATATGAATGAAATCCAACCCAAGAGAGAAGGGAGTGAGGTATATGAAATAACAGTGAGCAGAGAAACCAATGGAATCAAGGCTAAAAAACAACTGTAGGTAACCTAGATATGAAACAATGCAATGATTAAAGATCTATCATAAAAGTTACACAAAAGTGGAAGTAGGGTACATTCATATTATAGAATTCTATATTCCCATTTAATAAAGATGATATACCTGGATATACTAAGAGGTATGCATCTAAGATATGTCGTGGATTGGAAAAACGTATAATTAAATTAATAAAATATGGCACTATGTATGAAAAATATTTATAAATGAAAAAAAGTGAAAATATTTAGGAACGATGTGCATGAACATTTTTGACAGGTTTTACCTCTGGAGAGAGACGTGGGATTGCAAGAGAGCAGGTGTTGATGATGAAGACAGCCTTTTACTTTTTACTAGATAAATCCTGTAATGTTTGAGTGTTTTGATAACCATATATTAATATAGAATTGCATGATTAAGATGATTTTAAAAAATAAAGGACATACCTTATGGTGTAACTAAGAAATAGCTCTTTCGCTTACCGGCAGTGATCTTGGACAAGCTCTTTTTGAGCCTGTATCCCCATCTGTAAGCAGAAGATAGCACGATGGACCTCCAAGTTTGCGTGTATATATGTGTGTGTGCACGTGCAAGCGCATGTGTGGTTGAAACGAAATACAACGCCATATGTAAAATGCTAATTACAATGTCTGGAATACAGTGTGCCATTAACCAGTAGCAGTTAATAGTATGCAATATATATTCAACATAGCAAATCATAAAACTGCCAGAATGAAATGGTAATCATAGAGCAAGGCCATTTTGTTGATTGGTTATTCACTGATGAGATATTGCTTAAGCATCAGGTTGTTTAAAATTTTTGTTTGGCTTCAAGTATTCATACAGTTGATGAAATAAATACATGATTTTCAAAGTAATCTTGAGATTATTTACATTGAACAGTAATAGATCAGCAGTAATATGTGCAGGTTGGTAGAAATTAAAAGGTATCTTATTGCTCTTTTATAAAAAGAGCTACACAAACATCTGGAGACACCTTGAGCTGGAGATAGTGTATGTAAAGGAGTGAAATTTTTATCTAAAATCTCATAAGGCCAGGAGCATAATTGAGGTGGCAGTGGAGTTGAGGAGGGGTTTATTTTCCAAGAGTGATGTCTTTCAACGATATCGTAAAAGGTAACGTATTGACATGGTGATTATAAGCTTATATGAAAAGCTATTAGAGAAAGCAATGTGAAAGTATGACCCTAAGACATATAAAGAAGGAGCTAGATGGAAGTGTGGCAACTCTTTACGTGTTTACACTTGCACCATGCAATGGTGGTCTTTTCTCCCTGGCCCTTTACACAGGCCCTGCCCCAGACACGCTCCCTTCACGTTAGACGCAAGCTCTATCTCTGTTCACAGTTGAAGGAAATGACCTTTCTTTTTGCACCTATTTTTTGAATATTCTCAAAAGAAACACACATTAAAATGAATATACCTAATCATGTTAAGAATCTATATGATCCTCAGTGTTTCTAAAACAATGAGACAAACAGCACATACAATTTGTGGAAATGGTATCATTGAACCAGTGAGCCAGCTCCTTTCAAATGGGCACTGGCCACTTTTGACACAGAAAATTACATTGTTAGGAGGAATATTTGGTGTTTTCATTGTTATATTGTAGAAAAAATACTATTATTTGTAGAAAAAGACTCGCAATGCTTTGCCTTTTTGGAATTGGGTTAATTAGAAGTTGTCAAGTTCTTCTTTTGTACTCATCTTTATGCCATAGTACTCGTCATTTCTGTTGTTACTCAAAACACTGACATCAAAGGATCTTTATGTGACTTTTAAAAACAAATTCCTTTAATATGTTTGTAAAATCAATGGTAGAGGGTGTTCTGGGTATAAAGTTTTCTTTTTCAATGATGTTTTTTGTTCAGTGAGGCTCAAAATCTATTTCAATTTTATACATATATTTATTTGTTTCAAAAATGAAAGCTCTAGGAGCCAGCCAGTGGTGAAGTAGCTAAGTTTGCGAGCTCCACTTTGGCAGCCCGGGGTTCACAGGTTCAGATCCCGGGCGTGGACCTACGCACTGCTCATCAAGCCATGTGTAGTGGCATCCCACATACAAAATAGAGGAGGGTGGGCATGCATGTTAGTTCAGGGCCAATCTTCCTCAGCAAAACAAAAAAAAAAAAGAAAGAAAGAATGCTCTTAAGATATAAAAGAATATGACACAGTGAATAAGCCAATGATACCTGATTGCATCTGGGAGTAGATGTATTAAGCTAGTTGCTCTTCTATCTCATCTTGCATTATCTCTTCACCACTATCAAAAGTGGCTTTAAAAAGGTGGATTTCAAAAGTCAAGAGGCTTCTTTTTAAGTGCTTATACTATTACACTTTTACTTGGAATTTGAAACTTACCCATGCCTGCTTTTCTTCCTCCCTCTTCTCTTGGTTTCTACAATACTATTTGCCTTCTAGTACCCTCTTTCGTCTCTCCCTAGCCTGGCTCCTCTTCTGCCTGTCCTCAAAGCATTGGCATTTCTTAGATATTGTCCCCAGCCTTCTTCTCTATCACCATGCTCTGTCTGCACAGTGCCATCCACTCATACCACAAAATCAACATCACCATCCCCCTCCTTTCTCCAGCCCTTCAGACCCAACATTCTTTTTGAATAGCATCATCAGAATGACTTGCAGGAACTTCAACCTCCAATGTCCCTATAAGATTTAATTTTATTTTCTAGCTAACTTGTTACTCCTGTATTCCTTACAGATGCAAGCAAACTCACTAATTCTCAACTTTTTCATGTTCCTGCTTAGCCAATAAATCATCTAGTTGAAATATATCTTATATCCATTTTTCTCTTTCTCTTTTTCTCTACCATTGCCTTGGTTCAGGCTCATTTACTTTCTCAAATGAAGTATTGTAATTAGTTATTTAACTAGTCATTCTTCCTTCAAGATCTCTCCCTACCAATCCACCCTTCAATGTCCAATCAGTGATTCTTCTAGATCCAGGATGACCTACTTACAAACAAAACAGAAAAAATTTAGTGATTCCCCATTACCTATAAGATTAAGTTTAAATGGGTCAGCAGGACCTTCACAATTTGACCTTCACCTACCTTCTGCAAGTTCTACAGACCTCTTGCAAGTTCTTCTTCTGTATCTCCTCCCTATCAATGATCCCCAAGGTTCAGCAGTAAGGAGCTATTTTCTGTTCTTAGATTTGACATATTCCTGCTCAGCTCTGTGCTTTTGCATAGTGTGTTGCTTATGCTTAGAACTCTTCTGGCCTATTCTCCGTTGAACTCCTAAACCTCTTTTATCTCCCAGATCTGAAGATCACCTCTTCTGTTCTGTCTTCTCTACCTTTTAACTTTGACTATGTCTCTAAGAATGTTGTACATAGTTTTGGTCACATCACGTTGTTACTTGCTTAGTTGATTCCCCCATTAGACTGTGAAATTCTTGAGGGCAAGAATCATGTCTCATTTATCTTTGTATTCCTATTATTTAACTCAATATTAGCAGAGTCTCACTACATAGTTGTTGAATTAATAAAACTGAATAAATTGAGTTGTTTACACTGAGCAGGTCTGGGGACTTTCCTAAAGACCCTTCCTGGTTTTCCATGATCAATAGTCTCTTTTAGACATTGCCCTGCTCCTCTTCTAACCTAAATGAAAGGAAAGGGAAGGGAAGAGAGAATGAGAATATTCAAGATAGTGGTGACGATTAAATCTGAAACCTGGTTTGATTCTGTACCCAAACTGAGATGTTCTAGAGAGGTTTCTTGACTGTCGGCACCACTTGAAGCCTTTCACATCACACCACTGAAGGCAAATCAATTCATTGCATTTGGTAGTTGGGCAGTTTACTAGCTGAGCTTATGCTCATTCTTTTTTTTTTTTTTTTTTTTTGAGGAAGATCAGCCCTGAGCTAACATCCATGCTAATCCTCCTCTTTTTGCTGAGGGAGACCAGCTCTGAGCTAACATCTATTGCCAATCCTCCTCCTTTTTTTCCCCCCAAAGCCCCAGTAGATAGTTGTACGTCATAGTTGCACATCCTTCTAGTTGCTGTATGTGGGACGCGGCCTCAGCATGGCCGGAGAAGCGGTGCGTCGGTGTGCGCCCGGGATCCGAACCCGGGCTGCCAGTAGCGGAGCGCGCGCACTTAACCGCTAAGCCACGGGGCCGGCCCCTGCTCTTTCTTTGTTGACCTGATGTCTACCCAACCTGCCGTATTTTTTAGGCTATCACAGCAGCACTTTCACAAATATATGCTTTTTAAAAAAATCATTTGCTTTAGGTTTCTGGTTATGTAAAAGGGAGATTTTCTTATAAAAAAACTTTTTGCTCTCAAATCCCATTATAAGTTATTCATTTACATGAAACATTACCCAGGGAAATTCAGAGGTAAAAATGTTTGAGGATGATGATAGTTAGTCATATGATGTTGAGCTCGCCATGGTCCAGGCACTGTCCTTAGTACTTTAAGTGGAATGTCCTATTTAATTCTCACAACAGCCCTGTGAGGGAGGTGGGTATTAGTTTCCTTTTCTCTAGAAGAGAAAAACAGAAGCGTAAACAAGTTAAGCAACTTGCCCACATCCTCCAGCTGTTAAAGATCACAGGCTGGATTGGGATCCGGGTAGTCTGACTCCAGGGCTCACACTCATAATCACTACAGCTGTGCAGAGTATGGTTTAAACTAAATTTCTATTCTACCTGAAAATTAGAGGTTTGTCTGCCTGTCTGCCTTTTGAATAGATGGGTTCTTCCTCCTTGAAATCATATCTCTCACTTCCACATTTTTTTCTTTCTTCCCCCATATGCCACCAGTAAATTACACTCTAATTCCCTTTTACCTCCTTCTTTGGGACAATTTCATTACTGCTTCATGAGCCAGTGCACCATAGATGCGTCTCATTACAGCCCCTCTCCTTGATCAACTGTGTTGATGCTGAGATGAAAATACCAAGCCCATACCAAATGCATGCCTGTATTTATTCTTCTTGCCACCCAAATAGTGGGAAACTATCTATTTAATTCCAGGTAAACATCAGAGAATAAGATATGCATTTATTTCTTTTATACCAAGAATAAATATAAAGGCTGCAATAAGGATAATGCTTGTATAATTAGACAATTACAGATTTGGATGTTTGACCAATCAGATTTCATTGAAACAAAACAAAACAGACAAATACATACAAAAATGAACTCCAGAACCGAAGATCTGTACTACTCTTATCAATTAATGTTTTAAATTTTATATTATAGCTACTCTGTTACAGAAAAATAGTGTAATTTGCAATGCACTTCCTTCAGGCAATTAGTAGAATTTTAGTTGTTTCTATTAGTTTTATAATTATTATGATATAATATTAACTATGGAAGTACTACAAAAGTATTACAAACTATGAAAGGATTACACTTTTGATATTAGAGTAAAAATTGTCCCATGGAGGATTGGCTTTATTATCAGGCAGTGGGGATAATGAGAAATTTCATGCTTTTCCCTTAAGAAAACTCATACATTTATATGTATCATCCCTTTCCCCAAAGAATATTTCCCTCTCAATTTCATCCCTTTAAGACTTAATATTTAGTCCTTGTTAAAAAACAAAATGAATTTTGCCGTTATTGATCACATACTGCTTGAGTGTGATCCATTTCTGGAATGATGTTTTGGCATGAAGAGAATCTATAAACAGCAAACAGTTTGGGTGCAGGGGAAAGAGGAGAGAGACCAATTCAAGGGTTGAGCAGAAGTAAAGGGGAAGTACCTAGAACTAAGGAAAGTTGGCAGTAGACAACCTTCTCTCAATTCCCAATGTTTGCCCCCAAATCAATAACGGCCCATCTGATAGCCATCTTCAATTCCACACAATGGGGTTGTTCATTTTTGTTAGGTGATATGTTTGAGAGTTCAAGTACATGAGACTGGTCTGTGCTTCCCTTTGATATGACCACACTCCCACCATGATCTGTCCATTATTTCTGGGCCTCATCCCGTCCTTGGGATCTGTTTTTCGATTGGTCAGTGTTTGTTTCATTAACTATGTGCACAATGGCCTTCAGGACCTTTCTACTAAGTCATCACTATTGCCTTGGGGATCACAGCAGATGCAACTGGACCCAGGCTAGCAGCCTGAAATAGTTGACAAGCTTTTGTGTTAGCCTGTCCAATGTTTCAGTCTTGGTTTGTCAGAGTGCAGTCCTGGGACATAAACCCATGATAAAACCTCATTTTCTCTTAGATGCAATGAATTTATGTGGGGCTAAACTTGCAGGGTTTTCTAAGCTCAGCATTATTGGGAAGAGACCAGTTTTGGCTGGTATTTTTTTCCGAGTAGGCATAGACCCACACCATTCATGTTGTCTCAATTTGAACTGGGTAGAGAAGAGACTATTTGCTAGCTGGTAGGCATTTGTGAAAAGGCAAGATTACAAGATCTAAGTGACTTTGTTCTAGCTTAGATTACCAGGATCCCCTGCATCTATGTCCCTTGGGAACCCATACTATGCAGGTTCCGCGTACTTGACTGTATAATTAAGAGCAAAGCTACTCTCAGGACAGACTTCCATATGTACCATTCAGTGGCCTTCTTTTTCTAATTGTCTTTACACATGGGCTTGGGATTCATAATAACAGCTAAATTTAATTGAGCCCTTCCCATGTGCCAGCCACTGTTCTAAAGATTTTACATGTCTTACGTCACTCAGTCCTTACAGCAATGCTATGAAGTAGGTACCATTATTACCTTCACTTTACTGATTCAGGAAACTGAGGCTTAGGGAGGTGAAATAACTTGACCAAGGGCATGCAGCTTGGAAGGGGCAAGCTGAGAGTAGATCCCAGGGAGAGTGGCCCTGAAGTTCGTGCTCTTACTCCCTAGGGATTGGGATAGAGTCCTCCTAACATAAGTGGCCGAAAAAAGGCCATTCTCAGGCAGGTTTGTATTCTAGCAAGAGGCCTGCACAGCTAAATATATAGAGAGGTCCCTAGAATGCATCTCTAATTCCTAGTGTGCCTGAATAAAAAAAGCTTTCCAAGATCTACCTCCCATTTTTTTTTGGTGAGGAAGATTGGCCTTGAGCTAACATCTGCTGCCAATCCTTCCCTTTCTGCTTGAGGACAATTGTTCCTGAGCTAACATCCATGCCAACCTTCCTCTGTTTTGTATGTGGGATGCCTCCACAGTGTGGCTTGATGAGCAGTATGTAGGTCTGTGCCCGGGGTCTGAACCTGCGAACCCTGGGCTGCTGAAGCAGAGCGTGCGAACTTAATCACTATGCCATCTGGCAGGCCCCTTGACCTCTCATTTTGAAAACAGTTTGGAAGGAGACTAGAGGGTCCAAAGAGGCTGCTGAGTGGTAGTCAGGCTCACGTCTGAGACAGGTCTCAGAATTAGTTCTGGAGGGGCCTCTCGATAGAGGTCTATTGTGAAACTTGGCTTTTTAATGGGCAGCTGGGAACTCCCTTCAGCAGCCTTACCCTAGAATAGTCAGTCCACATCTTAAAAGGTTTGTCTGTATTGGCTGGTTTGGTTTCTGTGGGTCCTTGGCTGTGTTCCCTTCTGTCCTTGAGCCCTCCGTGTCAGGATCAGAACTTTAGACCAATCAAGATATTCATTTATTTCTTTTATAGAGGCTGTGATAAGGAAAATGCTTATATAATTAGGCAAGTACAGCTTTGGATGTTTGACCAGTCAATTAGATTTATAGTATATCTGAATCCCTGGTCTAGTTGGGGATCTAATTCCTTCTAAAGAGGCAAGACTAGGGTCCCAGGAGAACAATTTCTGAATGTGACTCTCACAATCCGACCTTAAATGACCTCTTTGTCATTGACCATGTGTTTTGCTTCTCTAGAATGACAATTATTTATAAGACATTGTATATTAGATGTTTTCATTTATGTCCCTTTTTCTAGGCCACATTTTAAGCCCCTTAAGTTGAAAAAATTACATCTTGTGTGATATGTTCCTCACTTATAATAAGTGATAATCAGCATGTTATTTTGTTTGACCAGTTAACATCTACTAGAGTCTCTTTGCAAAACTAAGTTTTCTAACATGATCGTGGCATGGACTGCTAAATAGGATGTTGGTCGGCATATTTTAGAGAATCATACAGTTTTAAAGCTTATGGTAATTTTGAAGTCGAAAAATAGCATAATGATTTGCAAAATTTTGCTTCAAAAGTGTTTGGATTTTGGTGCTAAAAATAATTACTTTAGTTTCATTTGTGTTTGAATTCAATTTGCTTTATTCACGTTAGGTGGCCATTTCCTCGTCAAAGTCAATGTTTTTACATAGTCTTTCGGTCATGTTTAGTGGTTTTTATCTACCTACACTCTGTCTCTCCCATAATTATATAAAAATTGAAGTGGTATTTTATCATATCTTAATAAATATTAGCCAGATGCTGAAGGTACTTTAAGAAGAATTGCCATCATTTAATTCTGATCCTCTGAGAAAGAGCTTGGATCTGTGTGTTGGGTGTTCTCAGATACAGAGGTGTAAACGTCATTTTTCTGTTCCATTTTCAGGTCACATGTGCCAATTTAACAAACGGTGGAAAGTCAGAACTTCTAAAATCAGGAAGCAGCAAATCCACACTAAAGCACATATGGACAGAAAGCAGCAAAGACTTGTCTATCAGTCGACTCCTGTCACAGACTTTTCGTGGAAAAGAAAATGATACAGATTTAGACCTGCGATATGACACCCCAGAACCTTATTCTGAACAAGACCTCTGGGACTGGCTGAGGAACTCCACAGACCTTCAAGAGCCTCGGCCCAGGGCCAAGCGAAGGCCCATTGTTAAGACGGGCAAGTTTAAGAAAATGTTCGGATGGGGTGATTTTCATTCCAACATCAAAACAGTGAAGCTAAACCTGTTGATAACTGGGAAAATTGTAGATCATGGCAATGGGACATTTAGTGTTTATTTCAGGCATAATTCCACTGGTCAAGGGAATGTATCTGTCAGCTTGGTGCCCCCCACGAAAATAGTGGAATTCGACTTGGCACAACAAACCGTGATTGATGCCAAAGATTCCAAGTCCTTTAACTGTCGCATTGAATATGAAAAGGTTGACAAGGCCACCAAGAACACACTCTGCAACTATGACCCTTCAAAAACCTGTTACCAGGAGCAGACCCAAAGTCATGTATCCTGGCTCTGCTCCAAGCCCTTTAAGGTGATCTGTATTTACATTTCCTTTTATAGTACAGATTATAAACTAGTACAGAAAGTGTGCCCCGACTACAACTACCACAGTGACACACCTTACTTCCCCTCGGGATGAGGATGAACATGGGGCTGAGACTGAAGCCTGAGGAATTAAGGTCATATGACAGGGCTGTTACCTCAAAGAAGAAGGTCACATCTGTTGCCTGGAATGTGTCTACACTGCTGCTCTTGTCAACTGGCTGCAAATACGCTAGTGGAAAACAATCTGATGTAATTTCTACCCAGTCAGCTTCATCTCTCAGTATAGTTGTAAATCACCACAGATTTTAAAGCCACACTTGAAGACATGCTCTCACACATAGATGTACACAAACACACACTCCTATACATTTCAGCTTGCGTCTGTCATGATTCCTGTCCAGAGGGCTTTCATTGTCTGACTCACAATGGTTCAGCATAAACTATCATCAAGCAAAAGGATTAACTTGACAGTGAATGGAAATCTCTTTTAAAGTCTCGAGTACATGCTAATCAATAATCCCCACTCATGCATTCCTACTGCTTGGAGTAGCTGTACTGGTAAATACTACTGTAGGAGTATCTGCTTGTTAAAATGGAAAAAATGTGTCTTTAGAGCTCAGTATTCTTTATTTTATGAACACAACAAAGTGTAGTAACTTTTTTCCAGCATACAGTAGGCACATTCAAGGTGATACAAGATGGCTCTTTTTTCTATGGAGGGAGCCTGTTCTCAGTAAAGATGAGCAAACATTTGGAATTTACATGTGGGCAGACATTGGATTACAGCTTTCATCACCAATCACTGGACTTGTGCAAAGTCAAGACCAGCTAAGGCTGCTTAAAACAAGTTCTGATCATTATGTAAGAAGGGAAATGCCTGACAGACACCATGTAAGTTATAAGTGTCTGTCTTATCTTTACTACACATATTGTAACAAACTCAATATCTTAGTCTTCATTTGTATGAATGGTTTGTATTGTACATAGTTTAACCAAGTGTTGTTTGAGCTGCTTATTAATATTAACTTGTACTTGTCTCTCTGCTTGTTATTGGTTAAAAAAGAAAAAAAAGATATGAGGAATCCATTTTATCAATGTAGCTGTGAACTCCATAAAAAAAGACAAACAGTGTACAAAGCATTTATTCAGCTCAAGTATTGTTGAAAGCTATACATATACAACATTACAGTCTGTATTTAGATATTTTATTTCTGGACAAAATGAAATGTACATAAAAATAAAATGCTTAAAGTTGAGTTTCAATATGTACTTGTGTAAGATGGTGATTTAAATGGTTCTGACAAGAAGAATGTGCTGGAATACAGTCATGGTTTTGCATCTCATGTCTCTAAATGTGTATAGAGCTATCTAAATTGCTATTAGTTGCCCAGTCAAAACAACTTAGGAGTTTCAACTTTAAGCCTGGGAAACAGTTGTGGCATACAGCATTGCACACATTTTTGGTTTACTGTCATGCTAGTTATTCAAGAGTACCAAAAATAACGAACATAAGGAGATAATTGAGGTCTCCTGAATTAATTATAACTAGTTGGCTTGTTTCCTGTATAGAGTCTCTATTTAGCAGGGGGATTGAGAAGAAGGTAATTTTTTTTCTTTAAAAGAAATGCAAGATGTCTGAAGATTGTTGCTGACTTCCTGATTCTACCGCAATGACTCAACTCAACCGATAAAATTATAACAGCAGTGGAGGGCTTTAATACTCAATTTACCTATGCCAAATGGGATCAATTTATCTACATAGCATTGTTTATGGACATTAAGCATTCTTTTAAAAAATAATTACTGTACATAATCCCAGCAAAATAAACAGAAGAAGAAATATGCAAGGTAACCCATTTTTAAAGTCACCAATTGGGGATTGGGACATGAAGAGTCTCAAAGGTTAACCAAAGAAGGCAAATTAAGAACACTAACCCATTCTTCTCTTCACGCTGCATAGGGATAAGTATGTTTTCGTATAGAAAATAATAGAAGTCCTACAGAGAACACAAAACCACAGAGTTCTAAAGTGAGAACACAATGACTGATTTGACTAACGAGAGCCTTCAACTGCAAATCAAAGACACATCATTCTGTTAAATGTCCGTCTCTCAAAATCCTCCAGTATGTCTAGAGAACCATTTATATCAATGTATTTATTAATTTGCCATGGAATTTAGAAGCTAATGTTAGAACAGACTCTCTCCAGCACAACAGGCAATAAGAGCTTCATGAGTTCCAGCTGTGGGACATATTTGCCACAGATGAATATTGTTATTCTGGGGTTTATTTATCAAAGTGATTGATCACTTAGGAGTTAGTTTGCTCTTAGGAAGAAGGGGAATAAGTGAGAAGGGGAAAATCCTTTTATTTTTAGGATCATTTGATTGGTAGATCGCCACTTTCTTTATGTGGTCTAATCTGTCCTTCTGTAATCCAAAATTCAAGATGAGATGAAAATACGCTTCAGTCTCTACCTGCTCTCCAACCTCCTCATGAACTGTTGCTTTTACATCTTTATAAACACACGGAACATAGCTAACTAATTAATGTTCAATGAATTGAATTATTTTTCTGTTGTTTTTCTTTAGAAGAGAAACAAAAGAAAAAGAAAATGTAGCAAACTTCCAACAAGGATTTCAATTTTTAAAAATCCAAATTTTCAGGACTCTTTTTCTGGACCTGTATGCACTTATCCCAAACTCCTACATCATCAACACCTCCCTCTGTAGTTTAGAAAAGTCATGATGATACAGAATTTTGATTCAAAAGAAAATTTATTTGTATCCAATATACTCTTCCCCTTTTAGACAACGAAGTGGGTGAAGGAAGATGATGCATATGAAGGTTCAAAGGTTCAGATTAAAATCTTTATTAGATCAACTTGTAGCTTCAACTAACTGGTTAGTTAAGTTTTAATTATGCTAGAAAATCATTTGGTATTTGGAAAAAATAAACTTTAAGCTGCACTAAGGAAATTAACTTCTCTAGAATCTTAAATAGTATTTCACACATTTGCTAAGATACAGAAAAAACTTCAAGGTGGAAATAGATAGTATCTGATGCAAACCTGGGTTTGTGATCACCTATTGTTCTTTTCAGAAACATTTCAGTAAAATTGAAATTATTATGAAGAACTGATTATTGCAGAATCTTGCCTCATGGAAGAAAAATGATACAAGTTACTGGTTTATCCATTTATGATAAAAACAGCGAATTGTCATGGTTTGGTTTCAGTGGGCATTCTTGGGTCCATGGCTTTTGTGAGAATTTCTCTTCATGAGAAGAAGTGTAACTGTTAATAGCACAGTGCGAAAGTTCTGGAAGTGATTATTCTGCAAGTAATTGATATACTTGTTAAATTTAAAACTGTGGACTGGGAATCTTCAGGTTCCTACATTTCAGCAATAAACTGTAAGCCATATTTTTGCACAGAATAGATTAAAAAAACCATGAGAAGCCTGAGAAAGTGTTTGTCTTTTCCCTTTTCCCCACTGCTTTACATGTAAGAAGCAGCTTAACCAATATAAACTGCTCTTTGGAAAAGCAATTTGCATTTCCACCATCAACTTTGAATGCCACGTTTTAGCCCGAAGCAAATTCAAATGGTTGTGTTTATAAACCTTTGAAACATTTGGTTGATATACTAGTTTCAGACATTTATTGATATTTATTTAATTATCAATCTATTTTATATCTATTATTTTTCTCTACATCTTTATTTAAATGAAATGCAAACCAGTAGATGCATTAAAAATTAATGCATTTAAAAACATTAATTTGCATAAAATGATTACTATTTACCTTGTTTGTAGGTGATAAAAACTGAGTACTTAATAGCCAGAATTGAATCCTGAAAAACTGATTCCTAGGTCAGGCTTTTCTCAGGAGTCCCAAGAATATTGAAGAAAGATTTCAGGTGTTGGGAGCATAAGAAAACAATCTTTCTTAATTTAAAATTGTGGTGTATCATTGAGTTTTATATCCAATACTATCAGAAATATTTTTAGGTAACCATTTTATGGTTACTTTTCTGTTTACTAGGACGGCAAAGAACAGAAATCCCATGAGCGAGTTTTAGTTTCAATTTGGTTGTGCGAGCAAACAAATATCTAGAGAAACAGTCTAATATTAGGAGACTACTGGTGCCAAGCAGTTGACCAAGTGTCCCAAGTTTGATTAAAAGCACTTTAATATTCAGAATTCTGCGCTTGCAGGACTATGCCTTTTATCACTGATGGATTGGAGGATGACTCTAGAGATCAGAAGTGATGACTGCAGAAGGCTTGGAGACTTTGTCATCGGCTGTGATGCTTGTTGCCACTGGAAGTGCCAGGTGTTGATTCTCCCAAATTCTAACCAGTGAACTAGACATACAGCTAGCTCTGCTCACATCATCCTCACCTGGCAGGCGCTGGTTTCTATTTCCTAATCCTGTGTCAGGACTCTAAAGAGACAACTAGAATGTTAACTGCTCTCTGATGGTCAAATTCCTTGACTCAACCACAGGAGTAAACTTGGCCATTGAGATTGTGACTATTTAAAGAAATAATGCAAGAAAGTTGTTAGAATGCCTCTAAGGCTGAATAATTATTTTTATTAAATACTATATATACTATTGTTTGTTACCATCAAAATTCACTTTGTGAATTTTCTGGAATCCAGTTTTATTATTAAAATTAATTTCGCTTTTGCATAGTATAAAAGTTTTCAGTAGAAAGCATGGTCAAGTGACATCTCCTAAGCAGGTTAAAAATATTTAATGAACTTTTTTTTAAATGGAGGTATAATTGATATATAACGTTGTATTAGTTTCAGGTGTACAACATAATTACTTGATATTTGTATATATTGTGAAGTGATCACTACAATAAGTCTAGTTAACATCCGTCACCATATATAACTACAAATTTTTTCTTGTGGTAACTTTCAAGATATACTCTCTTAGCAACTTTCAAATATGCAATACAGTATTATTAATTATAGTCACCATGCTGTACGTTATATCCCCATGACTGGTTTATTTTATAACTGGAAGTTTGTTCATTTGACCCCCTTCACCCAATGTGCCTACCTCACCACCCTTCCTCTGGCAACCACCAATCTATTCTCTGCATCTCTGAGCTTGGCTTTTTTTTTTTCTTTTTACTTTCCACATATAGGTGAGATCATATAGTATTTGTCTTTCTCTGACTTATTTCACTTAGCATATTGCCCTCAAGTTCCATCCATATTGTCACAAATGGCAAGATTTCCTTCTTTTTTGTGGCTGAATAACATTCCATTGTGTATGTTTATATATACACACATATATATATACTTATAAACATACAATACATGTATATGTGTATTATATATATATATAACAACCACATTTTCTTTATCTATTCATCCATTAATGGACACGTAGGTTGTTTCCATATCTTGGCTACTGTAAATAATACTGCAATGAACATGGGGGTGGATATATCAGGTTGTGTGATGCCTCCAGCTTTGTTCTTCTTTCCCAAGATTGCTTTGGCTTTTTGGAGTCTTTTGTGGTTCCATACAAATTTTAGGATTGTTCGTTCTATTTCTGTGAAAAATGCCATTGGAATTTTGATAGGGATTGCACTGAATCTGTAGCTTGCTTTGGGTAGTATGGACATTTTAACAATATTAATTCTAATCCATGAGTAAGGAATATCTTTCCATTTATTTGTATCTTGTTCAATTTCTTTCATCAATGTCTTATAGTTTTCAAGGTACAGGTCTTTCACTTCCTAGGTTAAATTTATTCCTAGGTATTTTATTCTTTTCGAAGCAATTGTAAAAGGGATTGTTTTCTTAATTTTTCTTTCTGATAGTTTGTTATTAGTGTATAGAAACACAACAGATTTCTGTATATTGATTTTGTATCCTGCAACTTTATTGAATTCACTTATTAGTTATAATAGTTTTTTGGTGGAGTCTGCAGGGTTTTCCATATAAATATCATGTCATCTGCAAATTGTGACAGTTTTACTTCTTCCTTTCCAATTGGAATGCCTTTTATTTCTTTTTTTGGCCTAGTTGCTCTGGCTAGAACTTCCAATACCATGTTGAATAAAAGTGGCGAGAGTGGGCATCCGTGTCTTGCCCTGATCCTAGAGGAAATGCTTTCGGCTTTTCACCATTGAGTATGATGTTAGCTGTGGGCTTGTCGTATATGGCCTTTATTATATTGTGATATGTTCCCTCTGTACCCACTTTGTTGAGAGTTTTTATCCTAAATGGATGCTGAATTTTGTCAAATGCTTTCTCTGAATCTATTGTGATGATCACATGATTTTTATCCTTCATTTTGTTAATGTGGTGTACTACATTGATTTTATTTGTGGATGTTGAATCATCCTTGCATAGTTGGAATAAATTCCACTTGATCATGGTGTATGATCCTTTTAATGTATTGTTGAATTTGATTTGCTAATATTTTGTTGAGGATTTTTGCATCAATATTCATCAGGGATATTGGCCTGTAATTTTCTTTTCTTGTGGAGTTCTTGTCTGGTTTTGGAATCAGGGTAATGCTGGCCTCATAAAATGAGTTTGAAAGTGTTCCTTCCTCTTCTATTTTCTGGAAGAATTTGAGAAGGACTGGTATTAATTCTTCTTTGAATGTTCTGTAGAATTCACCAGTGAAGCTGTCTGGTCCTGGACTTTTGTTTTTTGGGAGGTGTTTGATTCCTGATTCAATCTCCTTGATAGTAATCGGTCTGTTAGATTTTCTATTTCTTCATGATTCAGTCTTTAAATCTGGAAAACAAAACATTAAAGAACCAGCAATGTTTTAAATGAAGTCATACCAATTCTAATCATCTTCATCAGTTTATTCAGTCTCCTGTAATTAATTCTTGTCTTGCTTCATCTTGGGTTAGCAGCTTTATGAATCAATCAGTTTTCCATTAGAGCTTTAGAAATTCTTATCCAGTTCAGTGTTATGATCTTAAAGTTAGCAGAAACCTGAATTTTTCCGAGTCTTTTCCGTGAATCTCCTTGAACATGAAGCACTTTGCATAAACGCTTTTACAAAAGCATTGGAGTAAAACAGTAACTGTCTGTAAATGACACAAGATTTACATATGGCCATGGTTAGATACCTGGGCAGAGTTCACTATAAGCCAACTGATAGAGAAATTTGATTATTTCTGTGACATACATTTTAAAACAATAACTAGAATTATCATTAATAACATTATACTAGGACATCAAATTTTTAGGAATTTCATATGATTTCTGAATTACTGATTTTAAGGATATATATCCTATATAAATATGATCTAAGAAGGTGAATTATTATTTTTTACTTTACAGTGTTTCCCATGCAATTTAACATATTAAATAAGCCTAAATAAATGAACATTTCTCTCTTTATAAGGAGAAAGCAACTCTTTTGAAAACATGCCTGTTTTTATTAAACAAATAAACTTTAGCTTTTATTTATTAAAGATTATTCCAGGTCATGCAAACTTGAAAAGCATTTAGGTTAGTTTCCATATTTCTGAGAATTTTAGGAATACTTAATTTATATAAACTCTTATTTTCTTTAAACCAACCCAATTAAATAGAACTCTTACAAATTAATTTTGGCAATATCGCCTGGAGGTAGAGGAATATCCCACATCTATAATACACATACATAGACATACATAAATATATAGTCAGATGCAAGTGGAAACCTTATGGTTTTCATTCTATAATTTTAACCGTGAGTCAGTACAATACAAAACTCACTAACAGTTGGATCCAAATTGTGTTTCTGGCAGATAGACTAAGTTAAGGTTAGCTGCTCAGACTGCCAGTTTTTTTCACTAAACATTTTTTATTTGCATGCTGTAAGGATCCTTTTAGAGCTATTTTTGGAAGCATTTTGTCTTTTAGAAGATTCTGGATACCAATCAAAGAATGCACTCCATTGTCTCTGAGAGGTTTGAGATGCTCTCTCGTCAAGGTGCATCTTAACGTAGACTTATCCAATTTAAACCTTCCCCAAAGTGGCCACTACAATTCCAAATTATCCAAAAGTTTACCCATTTTCCAAAAAGGCACAAGATCCTGGTCCCTAGTGGGTATACATATGGGGAGCAGGAGTTTTTTGAGGGAGGTGGAGAAAGAGTTTTAGACTAGGTGGAATCCATCTTTGCCTTTAGATTCCCTAAGATATCTTAAGTATGAGGAGACCTATTTCTTAACAGCTGTTCCAAAACACAGGGAATCGCATGTTTTCTCCCCTTTGAATAGAATAGTGTGACTTACCAAGAAGCTTCAATAAACAAAATACAGGTATTCCCAATAAAGTTGGAGAGCTCAAGACACAAAAAGAACCGAGCTTGGATCCAAGAGAGACTTACCCTCAAACTCCAGGGTGGGTGAGAAAGCAATGAGCTCAATGGGCTCTGTGGGGACCAGCATCTCTTTTCTCACTGGCCTCACGTTGTTGGGGGTCTTCTTTGGATCCCATTTCTGATACCATGAATTGTCAAAAGTTCAGAAATAACAGAAGAAAAACCAGTGAATCACCAAAGTAGTAATGAGAACAGTTTATGGTGCACATAACAAAAAGACAGTTTGCAAAAAAAAGACAGGGAACATTCAAACCAAAACATGGAATGAGGCTCAGGGGTATATTGTTATAAAGCAGCTTACATATTGAGAGGGCAGGGACTGTTTATTCTTCACAATGACTGGTTATAATATTCAGATTTTCTTTGAGGGAAAGGAATGCAAGTCCCTAAATGATGGGGAAGTGGTAAGTGGTTAGCTCATATCAATTTTGGGAAACAGTTCAAGTTATACTTACGATTTCTAGAGGCATAAATAAGAAATGACCCAGGTCTAATTAGTCTTACAAAAGAAGCTAAATTAAGCTTTGTTTGTATGACTAAACTAGTTTTTTCTGCTCAGGATATTTTCAAGGCTGGTCTCTGATTGTTTTTAATTTTAACAGGTGGAATAAAAAAGAAAAAGATGGTACCTGGCAGCTTCAGCAAGGCAGAGGGAGAGTGTGAAGATGGTGTGCACCAGACTCCGTCCCCAAAGAGAATCTCAGCAGGCCTCTGCCCCTCATTACAATGCTTTAAAATTAGCAAATGAGCCTCTTTCATGTAAAGTCTGGGTGTTTTTCAAAGGGCTGCTTCTGCCCTGGGCCCTGGGGCAAGTGAGTCTGCACGCAGGCCCTTTAAGGGCCATTCCTCAGTTCACCACAGTCCCGTGGATCTCATGGGCATGAGCCCTGTTGGTTTTGAAAGCTAGATGTTTTGGCGGCTTGTCTCTCAGGTGCAGGTCTTAAAAGTTGGGGTGCCTAATGAAGGGTATGAAGTCTTCACTCCTCAGAGAGAAGCTCCAGGTTTTGAGTTCCCTCCCGATTGTGGGTCTCTGCACCCGGGGTGGGGTTTATGATGAGATTGTGTCTTAGACTTTCCTACCTGCTTCAATGTGGTTTCCCTCTCTTTTGCCCAACGTGAAGGAGTGTCTTGGCTAGTTTTTAGTTTTTTTTCAGAGACTATTCCATATGTTCCATATGTAGCTATAGATTTGGTGTGTCTGTGGGAGGAGGTAAGTTCAGGATCTTCCTGCATAGCCATTTGAATTAGAACTTCCTCACAAACTTTTTAAGAGAGGTAAGCAATGGTGATTCTCTCTTACTACTTCCTTCACCCCAAAGAGAAAGGGATATAAGTCCCTGATAATGGCTAATACTTATTGAACAGTTAAGGATGAGCCATTTACAGGGCTAAGCAGTTTTCATGTGTTCCCTCATTTAAGCATCACAGCTTTACGAGGTACATTCTCCTATTAGGCCCCTGTTGCAATGAGAAATTCGGTGCTTGGAGACATGAAGTGACTTGAGTGAAGTAGCACAGCTCTGAGGTGATACATCCCGGAATCAAATCCCATCTCAATGACTCCAGAATCTGACTTTTTAAACTACCACTCCTCTCTATTACTCTAATTTTTCATTTTTCAAATTGCATTGAAAAACTTATACACAAGATTAGCACATTTAATATGAACATAGGCATAGCATCATTATGTGGAAAAAAGATGAATAATCCATTTGTTTTTCTACAGCTGTTTGCTGTTTCTCTTATTTGTTCAGGACCCCTCAGAGTCCTGTGGCAAGTTCAGTCCTGGCCCCCACTTGGGCAGAAACCAGCTTGGCAGCGGAGTGCCCATTCCAATCTACTGCTGTGGCAGCCAGGGCTGTTCCCTAAACCACCTTTTACAAAATCATTTTGATTTGGGGCCAGAAGTGTTGTTGAACTTGATGGGTATGAAAGTTGTAGTTCGGGGATGAATAGAGCTACAATGTGATTTTGAATTACCCACTCCCTGCATCGGAATATCGTTTCAGGGAAATCCTACCGTATGTTCAGGAAACTTGCAGCAACATGGCTTCAATTTTTCCTCAAAAATGAGTCAAATAATTTTCATGTGGTTTTTAGTCAACTCTTTTTATGTCATTTCATAATGTGTCTTTCTGCCCTTCTTTATAGGCTTTGAATTGGTTTTTTTCACAGAAGGAAAACAAAAACACACGATGGTATTTTCTGCATAAATCTTAAGCGGATGGGGAGGTTTGGAAAGATTGCTCAGTCCTCTTTTCTGACATGCTTCATTATTCTTTTGCCATGTCTTATTCTTAAAACAAACACATCAAAAAATTATAAGCATTTTTGCTCTTTACTTCCTCAAGTTTTTGAGACCCAACTCTACACATGAAAACAGGGATTAGAATACTCTTAATAGTTTCTCCTGTTGTGCCTTGGCCCTCTATCATAGTGATACTTATACCTGTGCCACTTTTTCCCCTACTCATGCTTTGCTCATGTTCAAAATTAACATTCTTTAAGAGAACCTATAAGTTTGAAGGCAAGTTAAACTCCATTGGTTTAAGTAGAATTATGCTCAAATTCTGTCATGCTATAAAGAATTTATGAGCTCTCCCTTCATTGTTAACTAAGCCTGATCTCCACCTTTTCATTTTTCCCCAAATTTTAGGGAAAATTCTATTTATCATTAAAATAACACTGTTTCAAGTCTGAAACATTTATAATATTTTACTTTACATAAGTTATAAAAACTACAAGATTAGTTGAGTTTACAAACGTGGTTCTTCATTTTCTTTAATTCACAGATTTTTCTTTTCTGTTTTTTTGTCAGGTATTACTCAGGCAGGACCTTTTGAAGAATATGCTCCCAAACCCTCCCTGCACACATTTCCTTCTTTGGACCATGTGGGTTTTCCTCGACTTAGGCAAATAGAGCCCTTCATATTCAGGCCTCTGCTGTTCCTGCAAATTTATTTTTGAAAATTTGGCAAAGCTAATGAGTTTGACCAAAAAAATTTGTTTATTGCTTTGTTTCTTTCAGCTTGAGTTATGTATATCAAAAGGGTGGCCTTGGAGCATTAGGGCACAAATTCTATAGCATATCTAATAGAGTTGGGAAAAGTTAAGATCATACAGAGCCAGTCCCCCCTCACTCATCACCCCACTCGGAACAGGTGCTCCTTATTCACACTATCGAGAAAAGGAATTTCTTGCTAGTGGACGCAAGACTATGAATGCCAGTGTGTCTCTAGGAAAGAGCCTTGCACTCTTGGGGCTTGGGGTTCTGAGAGCAGAAGGTACTTGCTTTGGGATGGAATCTGGTGAAGCAGCAACCCTTGCAGCAGAGTTGAGATGGCTGTATGGGGTATCTAGGCTATTGGGAAAGGGGTAAAAAAAGTGTCATGAGAATAGCAGAAAGTTTTCTTTTGTATCCAAAAGTAGCATAAACCTGACAGAGCCCAGTGTACGCTGGAGGCCTTGAGGTTGGGGCAGGAGTATGCAGGAACAATCTACCAGACCTGACTACTGGATCTGGATGGGATGTGTGTCTCTGGGGAGGCCGGTGTGGGCTGATGATGAATGAGAGTCATTTGCGGTCTCCTGCCAACACCATGGCTTTATGAATACTCCATGAATGTTTTTTGCAACCTTGGGAACAGGTTGGCAGAACCCCCAGACAGACTGAAACTGGCCTCAATTGGCTGAGGTTTTAGTGTTCTCCATATGGTAGAATTTTGGCTTAAGATAAGTTATAGAAAGGTAAAATTACATTTATTCTGCAGTTGATTGTGTGACTTGAAATTAACATCTGCTAGGTATTATTTCATTCATTTGATAGAATTTGTTGATATCTGTTTTGTGGAAAGTGCAGTGCTAGCACACTGATTCTGAAACAGAGAAATTTTAATATAGAGAAACTTATATTGAAGGACAGAGTAATTTATTAAAATGCAGAGAGGAGTTTGTGACCTTATGATGCTTTCCGTTCAATATAAATCCTTACTTTTATATTGGCTTAAATAACCTTTAATAAATACTGGTTTTGGATTAAAGGGATAGTTATAGAGATATGAAGGAGATAGATAGAGGGTAAATAATGTTTCTAAGTCACACCTTCAATCATTCTTTTTTCCTCCCATTTTCAGTCACATTTTTACAGATGATGGGTAAATGTAGAACTTTATTCCAAACACTGACACACTGAAAGGAACTGATTTTTCAGGAACTCTCAAAGGGCCCTGCCAAGGGAAATGCCCTGCAGTGGGACTAGAACTCAACCTAACTCATCAGGTTTCAAGTCTAACACTCCTTCCATTATGCTCCAATTACACTTTCCCCACTCTCCTTAGGCGCTCCTACTTGTATATTTGTAAAATAGTGTTTCTAGACTAGAGTCATGGTTTGTAAGTGTGTTCCAAGAATCCCTGAATTTCCAAAGAGGTGCCTCCTGGGCCTCTGGAGTGGGGCAGGAAGGAGGCCAAGAGGGGGTGGTACTGAGCTATCTGCATAACTTTTCACCTGGGTATTCACTTTTTCGTTGGACACATATTTGTGGAATGCCTACGATGTGTCATGCATTGGTATCAGTTCTAAGGTACAGTAGTGAACAATACAGACAAAGTCCCTGCCATCGTGTAGCTTAGAATCTGGTGGGAGAAGACAGCACTCACCAAACAAATAGACTGTTGTCTGGTGGTAATAAGTATTGTGAAGACAAACTGAGAGAGGGTGTAGAGGTTTATTCATTGTTTTTGTTTGTTTTGTTTGTTTGTTTAATATTGCTGATTTAGAAAAGTGGCTCTTCTATGGTGACCTGTGAAGGAAGTGAGGGAGCTAGTCATGTAGATATCCAGGGCAAGACCATTCCGTGGACGGGAGAAAAACAATTGTAAATGCCGGGGTCAAGGGCTTGCTTGGTGTGCTTTTAAGGAAAGGCAAAGTGGCTAGAGTGGCTGGAGCAGAGTGAACACTGCAGAGAACCTTAGAAGATGAGCTAAGAAAGGAAGCAGGAGTTGGACTGTACTTATGGATGCAAAAGGAACCTTTAGAGGGTGTAGAGCAGATGACTGATGTGTTGTGACATGTTTTGAAAGGACCACTCTGACTGCATTGGGGAGAATGGACTATGAGGGGAAGGGTGGAAGCAGGGAGGCCAGGTAAGAGGCCCACTGCGAGGGAAGCAGGGAGGCTCACTGTAACAATGCAGCTGAGAGGTGATGATGGTTCAGATTTAGATGATAGTGGTAGCAGTATTGGCAGCGAGAAATCATTAGCTCCTGGGTATATTCCAAAGACAGAGCCTAGGATTGACTGGTGGACTGTTGTGATATAGGAGAGAAAGAGAGGAGTCAACGGTGCCTTATTTATTTTTTAAAATTCAGATTATATATAAACATAGATGCTTTATAAAAACAAAAATATTTTAAACCTCTTTGAAATTAACTGGAAGTTACAGATACACGTGTACCTTCTGATCTCTATTAACTAATAAGTTTGCTCTCTCTCTTGCCATAGAAGGAAAGAGAATTAATTTTACATTTCAAAAAGTCTGTATATCTCCTTTGGGTCCATTCTGACAGTCTCTTTATTGCTCTTAAAAGCATTATGAGATTTGCATAGTTTCTTTCTTTAGGTGTTGCTTCTTAAAAATACATAAAGAACTTTTTCATATAGGGTAAGACTTTGTATTGATCTATTGTGGAAATTTGAGAGAAAAATTGCCTTTATGTAAATTGGAAGAAACAAGTAAATTGAAAAATGCTACATGTAAATCTCTTCATGTTCAATTTTAAGCCTATGATATCCAGTTCTTGTCTAAGCAGACCTACATATAATCTGCACATAGATCGGGGGTTCCAGAGCTAACTTTAATGGGAGGCCAAGAAACTCCTCAAATTGTATGTATATTCCTTTTTCTTGGAAGAGAGATTCTATTTTCCATTATATTTACAAAAGAGTTTTTAAAAGTAGAAAAATTCAAGACCAACAAAATTGGGTGATAAGGAATTATGACCTAATGGTGAGGACCAAAGCTGTCAACAAAGGGAAACTTTGAAAGATATTAGAGAGGATTACTTTAAAAGTGTATCTACAGTAGTCCCGCCTTATCTGCGGTTTCACTTTCTATGGTTTCAGTTACCTGCCTTCAACGGAGACCCTCCATCAGAAGGTCAATAGTAGCTTAATACTACATCACAATGCCTATGTCATTCATCTCACCTCATCTCATCACGTAGGCACTGTATCATCTCACATGATCACAAGAAGTAGAAGGGGGAGTATAGTACAGTAAGATATTTTGAGAGAGAGACCACATACACGTAACTTTTATTACAGTATATTATTATAATTGTTCTATTTTATTATTAGTTATTGTTGTTAATCTCTTACTATACCTAATTTATAAGTTAAACTTTATCATAGGTAGGTATGTATAGGAAAAAATAGTATTTATAGGGTTTGGTACTATCTGCAGTTTCAGGCATCCAGTGGGGGTCTTGGAATGTATGCCCCGCAGATAAGTGGGGCTACTGTATTTTGTACTTAACTATCTGCAATTTTAATAATTATTTTTGATGTGGCTAGAAAAAAAGTTATTTTTTGTATATTTTTAGCCTCTGAATAAAAATTGAACAAATAATAATTTAAACTTTTAAAATATTACCTCATCCTAAAATATCTAGAAACGTATTTGAGGCATACGTTAAAATCAAGTGTTGGCACCAGAATTACCTGTCAATCTACAAAGCTTTACAAAATTTATGAGTACTAGCATTAGCCCTGAACTCAGGTTTTCCCGAAATGTATAATCAAAACTTTGAAGACTGGGGATCTACAAATCACAAAACGGAAAGACTTCATAATTCATACGGCTAGAAAAAATGAATTGATTGTGTAATTGGGCATGTCATTGTGTCCTGGCTAATGTATTTAATCTATATGATGTACTGTGGTGGGAAATTGATTCAAAAGTAATGTGTCTGGAGATTAATATGTAGAATTTATGTTCATTTATAAATTTAAATATATGGAGCGGTTGAATAGCCAGTTGACAACCATCTGTTGATGCTGACTCTTCTCATGTCATTAAAAACCAAAACAAAACAATAACAAGTCTAATTGTTTCACTTCATGTGTGGGAATTTATATTCTCTTAGGTCTCTGGGATAATGTTTAGTGTTCTCATGTTGCAGAATAATAGTTTGATAGTTATAACAGTGAAGTGTCTTAAATATCATATTTATCCCTAAATATATTGTTGCTAATGATTGATCCTGGGGAGGGTGTAGTTCTATGCCAAATGAAGACCACTGCAGGACAAAATAATTAGAATATTTCTAAATTGTGTTCCTATTTAGTCTTCTCTTTACAATGATATGTTTTTAATTTCATGATGACTAAATTTGATGATATTTACATTTTCTAGCATATTTGAATAGTATAAACTTTCAATTTCGTGATCAGTTCCTGTGGCTTACATCTTTAAAGTTGTAAAAGATGTGTCAGTCTTGAAAACAAAGTGAAAACGAAAGTATGAAGCATTCAAAGTTGTCTTTAACTCTAATTTCTGTATTGCTAAAATTTCTGAATTAGCAACGTACTTGGAATTGTTGAGTGTTCTTTTCCGGTAATATTGTAGCAAGCAGCGACTGTGTCCTACCCAAATCCCCACTCCTCTTACCACTTCAGTCCATATTAGCTCAACTTTCAACTGCCAGCACCTGCATTTCTTTTCCCAGGGGCTTTCTCTGTCCACCAGAGCCTGCTTTTCTCCTTGTGCAGCAGGCCAGATGTGCCCAGGAAATAGTGCTCTGCAGGCACGCAGGGACAAGCTTCCAACAATGACCGACGTAGCCCTCAACCAATGATCCTCAGGTGGGATAACTTTGATGTGTGTGTTATATACACTGGTTATGCCAAACCCCACAGTAGTAACTTAGTGGAGCACACTTTATTGAATTTCTTCCCTTCTTTGCCTTACTTCTTTACTCCATTACTGATGCCTCCTATAGTCACCTCCAGTATAAACTACTTTCATTCAAATTTTTGTCTCAGGAAATGCTTCTGAGGAATCCACATTAAGACAAACATAGCTTGCAAAACTTTTGTTTGATCGTGATGTTTGCTGTCAGTCATAAATGTAAAATAATATCCTTTATGAATATAGATTTTTAAACACATTTATTGAGGTATAATTTACGTACAATAAAGTGCAATCATTTTAGATGTGTAGTTCAGTAAGTTTATATACAACTGTTTAACTGCCACCATCACAATCAAGACATAGAACATCTCTGTCACCCTGAAAATTTCTCTCATTCCCCTTTGTAATCAATCCCCCAACACATTCAATCTGCCCTCTCTCACTATAGGTTAGTTTTTCTTATTCTAGAATTTCACCTAGAAGGAATCATACAGTGTGTGCTCTTTTTGTCTGGCTTCCTTTGCTCTGCATTATGTTTTTGATATTCATTCTTTGTGTGTTCTATGAATCAACAGGTTTTTAAAAAATTGCCAAGTAGTATTCCATTGCATAGAGATACTACAATTTGTTTATCCATACACCTGTTGATGGACATTTGGATTGCTTCTAGTTTTTAGCTGTTAGGAAAAAAGCTCTTTGAACTTTTGGAACAAGCATTTGCGTGGACGTATTTTTTTCATTTCTTTTAGGTAAATACTTAAGTGTGGAATTGTAGGTTGTATAATAAAGGTATGTTTACCTTTAAGAAAAAAATCAAACTGGTTTACAGAGTGGCTTTATATATTTTACTTTCCCACCAACAGTCTATGAGTTGTGGTTGCTTGGGGCCGGCCTGTGGCTTAGTGGTTAAGTGTGCGTGCTCGGCTACTGGCGGCCTGGGTTCAGATCCTGGACGTGCACCGACGCACCACTTGTCCCGCCATGCTGAGGCGGCACCCCACGTATAGCAACGAGAAGGATGTGCAACTATGACATACAACTATCTACTGGGGCTTTGGGGAGAAAAAGGGGAAAAAAAAGAAAAAGGAGGAGGATTGGCAATAGATGTTAGCTCAGGGCTGATCTTCCTCACAAAAAAAAAAAGTTGTAGTTGCCCTATCTCTTCCTCACCACTCAACATTAAGTATTGTCAGTCTTTTTTATTTTTATTTTTTAATGTTTTTGCTGAGGAAGATTCGCCCTGAGCTAACATCTGTGCCAATCTTCCTCTATTTTGTATGTGGGTTGCTGCCACAACATGGCTGACAAGTGGTGTAGGTCCATGCCTGGGAACCAAAACCCGGGCTGCTGAAGCGGAGAGCACAGAACTTAACCACTAGGCCACAGGGCTGGCCCTTGTCAGTCTTTTTAATTTTAGCAATTCTAGTGGATATGTAATAGTATCTTATTATGATTATGGTTTTAATTGTAATTTGCATGTCCCTCATGATGTTGGGTATCTTTTCAGACGCTTATTGGCTATTTAGATATCTTCTTTTTGTGAAGGGTCTTTTAAAGTATTTGACCATTTTAAAAAGATTGAATTATAGAAGTTCTTTATATATGATGGATACCAGCCCTTTGTTAGTTATATGTACTGCAAATAATTTCCCTCAGTCTTAGCTTGCTTTTTCATTTTCTTAACAGTGTCTTTAGAAGAGCAAATTTCAATTGGTCAATTATTTTATGGTTAGTGCATATTGATGCCCTGCCTAAGAAATCTTTGTCCACTGTTAATTTTCTTCCAGATGTTCTAGAGTTTTGACTTTTTTTTTTGATCTATGACGCATTTGAAGTCAGTTTTTGTTTGTGGTGTGCAGTTAGGGTTGAAGTATTTTTTTAAGTGGACATACAGTTTTTCCAGCAACATTTGTTGAAAAGACTATCTTTTCCCCATTGGATTATCATGACAACTTTACAAAAATTAATTGAACATATGTATGACGTCTACTTCGAGACACTATTCTGTTCCTTTGATCTATATGTCTATACATTTTGATGCGTTTTTATTTCATTTTTCTTCATTTTGATATATTTTCTAAGTTTCCTTGTCATTTTTGGACCCATGGTATGTTTAGAAATACATTGTTCAATTTCCAAATATTTGTGTTTTTTTCAGACACTTTTATTATTAATATTTACTTTAATCCAATTGTGGACAGAGAAAACACTGTACATGATTTTGTCTCTGATTTACTGAGATTTATTTTATGGATCAGCACATGGTTTATTTTAGTGAATGGTTCATATGCACTTGACAAGAATATGTGTTCTGTTGCTTGTTTTAGTGTTGTATAATGTCGATTATGTCAAATTGATTGATAATACTTAAATAATCTATATCCTTAGCAATTTTGTGCATACTATTTTTCCCATTACTGATAGAAGAGTATTGAAGTCTGAAACTATTAATTTTAGTTTTATCCATTTCTTTCTCATTTCTACCACTTTTTGCTGCATGTATTTTGAATTTCTATTGTTAGGTACACACACGTTTAAGATGTTATGGCTTCCTGAAAATTAAGGGTTTTTTCATTATGAAATATCCTTCTTTATTCCTGGTAATATTCCAGAATCTTAAGTACACTTAAAAAATTAATAAAGCCTCTCCATCTTTCTTTTGATTAGTGTTTTTACACTGTACTTTTTAAAATTCCTTTTTTTTTTTTTTTTGTGAGGAATATCAGCCCTGAGCTAACATCCATGCCAATCCTCCTCTTTTTGCTGAGGAAGACCGGCCCTGAGCTAATATCTATTGCCAATCCTCCTCCTTTTTTTTCCCTTTTTTCTCCCCAAGGCCCCAGAAGATAGTTGTATGTCATAGTTGCACATCCTTCTAGCTGCTGTATGTGGGACGCCACCTCAACATGGCCGGACAACCAGTGCGTCAGTGCACGCCCGGGATGCGAACCTGGGCTGCCAGTAGCGGAGCATGCATACTTAACTGCTAAGCCACGGGGCTGGCCCCCTAAAAATCCTTTTATCATTAACCTACCGATGGCTTTATTTTTACACTGTGTTCCTTGTAGACAGCCATATATTGGGTGTAGTGGCTACTCTGATGTGTCACTCCAATTCCTTTTCAATAAAAGACTTAGAGCCCCAGCTTTTGAGAGTGCTATCAGTGGTCGGGCTTTAGTGTTCAGATTTTCATGAATTGCCTCTGCTCTGGAAGTTTACCTCTTCATATCTTTTGAGAAATTACATCTCTGGCTCCAGCCGACATGTCAGAAGAAGATAAGGCTAATTTGAGTATTTTGGTTCCATGCAGAATATGCTTTCTTCTGAATTACCTTTACACTCTACCTTTGTTCTGATGCTTTCAATAAATTCTATAGTAATCAAACAATTATCTGCAAATGTTTAAGAATTTAAAGAGGCTTTTGTGCTGTTAAGCTTACTCTTCTATATTAATCAATGAAATGTCGCCTTTATGTGAGTTTCATGTTGTTTGGAGCTGGGAACAGATCATACGTGTTAATCTAGGAAGGGTCATATTTTCTGTAAAATATGCCAGTTCTTTAAGGAATTGATTTAGATGAGATGGAATCAAAATAAAATATCAGAACTGTACGGCAAAATCTTTTGGTAGATTCTCAGCAGTGGCCTCAAGATAGTCAATTTCCAATTTGATGGCTGAATTGAAGAGGCAAGAAACATTGAATGTATGTTAGGTCCCAATCACTATCCTAGGTATTTTACACAAGTTAGCTCTTTTAATCCTGCAAGCAATGCTGTGAGATCTATAGATACAATCGTTCATGTTTTACTGATGGTGAAGCTGAGGTTCAGAGAAGTTAAGTCTGATTCCAAACAGTGTTCGTCTTACACTATCATTTTGTTCTTAATTTGTGGACATAATTAAATCCGTGTTGGATATAAACAGGTTTTAGGCACTGATTTCCTAGACACCTAGCAAAAATATTGATATATATCTGAGTTTGTATTTTATTTTATTTTCTTGTTGGTAAAGATAGAGAACCACTGAGTTTATATAGTTTATATTTGAATAAGGTGATGTAAGTAGTTTATTCCAAATAATGTGCACAAAGTATTTCACTCTGATGCCCTAGATACATTAACGTTGCAGAGTACTATCTGAATTACTAGAATTTAAAAATGCATTCACTTTTAATTTAAACCCTTATTCTGAATCAAGGGGTCATGATGTAACATTTGTACTAACTACCCACTAGCAATGGCAGAGGTTTGACATAACTAGGGTTGTGACTTGAGGATCTTTTTCTCCCTCAAGGTAACTATTTCCTCTAGCACTTGCCTACATTTAAGAATAAGAATGTGTACGTAGCATAGTTTGGCACGTGTAGGGCATAATGTGTAAAATAACGCAGCAGTCTTTAATGCTCTGAAAACCAAACTATTATTTTTAATATTTTTTTCCTCAAGTGAATAAATTGCATGGAAAGACATGTTTTAAAAAGCATATAGATTTTCACATAAAAACAATTAGTTTATGACATACCACAGATTTAACTAGCAAGCTAATACATGGTTATAATTTTGGCTTACTATTCTGTTTCTCAACCACTTCTTACCTTTCTCTATCCAGAATATATTTGTCTTTTTTTCTTGCATATTAATGATTTCTCACTTTATTAGAAGTATTTGAAGAGATCAAATAATTGTTCAAATACTGGGCTTGTTGTTGCAGTTGTATTTTTTTTTATTTTTAATTTTTTAATTGGCTTTACTTTTTTAGAGTAATTTAAGATTTACAGCAAAATTGAAGGGAAGGTACAGAGATTTCCCATATACCCACTGTCCCCACACATGATAGCCTCTCCTGTTATCAACATCTCCTATCAGAGTGGTACATTTGTAAAAGTTGATGAACCTACATTGACACCTCATTACCACTCAAAGTTCATAGTTTATATTACAGTTCACTCTTGGTCTTGTACATTCTATGGGTTTAAACAAATGTATAATGACAGGTATCCATTATTATGGTATCATACAGAGTATTTTCACTGCCCTAAAAACTTCTGTGCTCTGCCTATTCATCCTTCTCTCTTTTCCAATCCCTGGCAACCACTGATATTTTTACTGTCTCTATGGTTTTGCCTTTTTGCAGTTATATTTTAAAATTTTCGTTTAATGAGTAATTCTTGAGCACCTACAATGTTCCAGGCATCATACTAGGTGCTGAGAACACCAAGGTGAATGTTTTTAGGAGCTGACTCATTAGAATGGGGTAAAAGCAATTTATATCACATGATTGGTAATATAATATAATATAGCATAACATAATGTAATATAATATGATACAATGTAATAATAATGTGATATATAAGATATATTGCTTTGGTAACCCTGATGAAGAAATAAAACATTTTGCCTGTAGATAGCATAAGAGGGCATTCTATTCTATGCTCCCCCACTAGAAGACCCTGCAACATGGGTTTGAGTGCAAGTATTTATTTGGGAGGTAGAGAAGTGAGATTGGGAAGGAAGGACAGCCAAAAAAGGGGGCTTATAGGTAAGCAGAGATAATTGTTATACATGGGACTGAAACAGCATAAAAATAAGCTGAGCATTCTCTGGAAGCTATAACACTAACTGGGAACCTTAATTAAGGCATTCAACCTTGATTCTAAGACAAAGAACAAAAGATCTGGAGGGGCTCAGACTGAAGAAACTTCTTTAGGAAAAAAAGTGATCTTACTGAGTTCTTTCTCAATATGAGTATATTTCAGAATTTTCTTAATCAATCGGAAGCACTTTGAAAATCGGAAGCACTTTGAAAATGTCAGACCGTTGTGAAGCTGATGTTGTCTCCTAAGAGTATCTCCTCTGTGGGCATGTTCTGTGAAGCAAATGGATAGCTTTTGTTATTCTTTTTTGCTCAGGATTTGATGAGAATTTGCGAGGCAGATTGTTGGGGTTGAGAAGGAAGCCTCTGAAAAATAGCAACATTCTTTCCTATCCAAATTCTACACAATTGGAGAAATAAATAAAGTGTAAATTCAGAGCTCAAAAGATCAACTCTCATTGATAGTGGCTCTTATTAGGATGTAATTTATTGTGAGAGCCAAATCCATCTGATATTCACACCCCAGAATTAGGTTGACTTATCTAATGGTCAGGGCAATGCACTTCTCCACATGGATAGCCTGCCCAGGAAAGACAGAACAAGGAGAAGGATCCCTACTCTTGCAGGCAAGCTGCTTCTTAAATAGAAGGTTGGAACTGAGTTGGACACACCCAGTTATTCTTCCTATATTTACTTGTCAGATATGTCACTCTCCCCCAGGGGCTGAGGTAGTGAAGGAGTAGAGAGAGGCTAGGAGGATCTTTAGAATGGATCTTTCCTTATGGAAATCAGAGTTTGTGTTGAAGTGGTGGCAAGGGAGAGATGTTCCCTCTTTTACAGGGATTATTTTAAAAAGGTAGAGATTAGAAAGATTAGAGAAGAATGTGATCTAATATTTTTCCTATTAGAAGAAACATTTGGGGGTTGTTAGTGTTTAGCATGTAATGAAGAAAATCCTTTATTTTATAACCACTCGTAATGATGACAATATGGGGGAAATCACAATATCAAAACAGCCCTTAAACTGAGAATTTTCTATTTGTTTAAAATTTGGTCATTACATTTTAGGCATCACCTTTGTTCTAATTAGTAAGTTTAAAACACAATTTTAATAATACACAACTGAAATTTCTTTGTTCCAAATTAAGCCTAATTTATTAGTATTACAGTACTTTTTAATTTAATGTACTTTACATCATCTTCCAAATTATACGCTGTAACACATCTGAACAGAAAGACGCTAACAGTCAAAAAATAACATGGTCAAATTTGTTGGGGAAATACTGAGTTAAAAATTAAGTTTTACCGATTTCCTCACTATGACTATGAGACTTAAAATATTTAATATTTGAATATAGATTGTGAATCTCCTAGCATTTTCGAAACTTACTTGACTGCTGTCCTTTCTTTCGCAGACTATTTCATGGGACCAATTTTCTTTGCATCATGCTTTGGGAAATAGTGTTTTTCAACTTTAAAAATTCTTTAATACATGTTATTTTGTTTTCAAAGTTATCTTCTCAGGTTGGCCTAATATCAGAATATGAAAGATGAGGAAATCGAGGTGTTAGGTTACATCATTGGATCAAAGCACAGGTCTAGAGAAATGTGGGAGTTGAACTTGAGTCTTCTGACTTCCACTCCATTAGCCTTTCCACTGTTATGTTATTTCTTACTAAGTAAAATACAAAGTCCATGTACACAGGTCAATAGAAAAGTGAAAAGAAAAAAATTAACTAAAGCATTTTAATAATAATATGAGGAAATTTACCTTATTCAGAATAAATGTTTTAGACATATTTTCTCTTACTGGATTGATGAGTTAGCTTGGAGTAATGCAAAAAAGATTGAATTACAGTGTTTTGTGCCAAATGGTTTCCTTGAACCTGAATCCAGTTTGTTTCTTTGACTTTGAGATAAGGTGTTGAGGTGGTATCAATGTTCTAGAAAACTCTGGCATTATATGAATAGAAGAATATCTCTCTCTCTTATAAATATGAGAAAATTTTCTCTTTCATTTGATATTTGAAGATGAAGTGTTCGTTGATATATTTTTTCCATTAACCAGTAGATTACAAACTACTATATAAGAGGTTCTTTATTAAAGATTGTAAAGAAAATAAACATGAACCTGATTCTGATTTCTGAAGAGCTATTTCTTGTGAAACAGGAATGGGATCTCTTGATAATGCAGCCTCTCTAAAAGTGATTTTGTAACTTCGCTGCTAAGGGCTTTACTCATAGGAGCTTCATCTTCTACTCATTTGCATGACATTTGACAAGTCAAACATCCCCTTTAGCTGAAGCTAGGTTGGTGAAACATTTAACCTGGAGGGAAGACTTTTATTTTTGAACAAATTTTGTGTATCAGCTGATAGCAAAGGATTCTACAGTTTGGGGTCCTTTCATTTTTCTTTTTTTAACAATGTTTTTACTCAGGGTTGCTGTTTACTAGTAGCTGAAAACTGGATGGAAATGCATGGGACTTAAGTATGTCTCTGAGATGATTTATCTGCAAGTCGATCCTGTAAACCATCACTCCAAAGCATATTTATGGCTTCAAATATCTGTTTTCACTGCTCTTCGGCAGGCAGGAAGCATCTCATTTTGGATTCAACTCCTCCAAGAGGGAGAGAAAGTAGTTAATACGAGTTTTTGAGGATATTTTCTTAAAGTTTGCTCCCATCATTGGAATCTTTTTGAACCCAAAATATAGACAACTGTGTCAGCATGCAATTCTTTATATTAATTAGTTGAGGAGGACAGTTCTCATGCTCTGTAAAGTGTCAACTCCATGGTGAGTAGATATACAGCCAGATCAGTTTTTGTTTGAGAAATTGGAGGTAGAATTGGAAAGCAGAGGGAGGTTGGAAAAGATGCTCTATATGGATTTGCTTTTTAAGCTGTTTTTGCTTCACTTAGTGCAAATCATTTTACCTCTCTCGAGTCTCAGATTCCTAATCTGTGAAATGGATGTAATAATACTTACTTCCGAGGGTTATAAGGATTAAATAAGATAAAGTTTATAAAGTAAACTAGCATGGTACTTTACGTATAGTAGACACTCCATGAATGCTGGCTGCTATTACTGATTTTGTTCCTGAATATCTTTTTACCTGAGAATCCAAATGTAATGTCAATGACAGACAATACAATGTTGTCTATTTTAAGCGTACCACAGAAGCAAGCAAGTAGGCTTCTGAACATCTTGAGCCAAAGGTATTTACAAATGACTATTCTTTTCACTACCTAAGTTTCTATGTTCATAAATGCACCTTTAGTCTAAACTAGTAGTTCTCAACCACCTGCCTATTAAATTTGGCAAGGGAGCTAGGGAACTTGAAAAAAAATACGGATACTCAGACCCCCACTTTATACCACTTAAATCAGTATCTTGAGAGTGGAGACCGTGTAGCAATAGTTTTTAAAAGCTGCTCAAGTAAGGAGCAGACATAGATGAGAGTCTTTGGCCTACTGTCCATCTGGCTCAAAGACTGATGCATTATTTGCATAAACTGTCTGCAGTAAGACAATCAATTTAGGTTAAGGATACGAGTGGCATCTTAGGCTGTGATGCCTACCCACACTCCTGAAAGCCTTACTGCCTGTGTTATGAGCAAGATTAGAAACTTGCAATAAAGTCAAGTTTAGAAGTATCTGCTTAATAGGCTGTTGGGAAGTGCAAAAACTGTAAACAGACAAGGGAATTTCATTTGGAGAAACATTAAAAATGGTAGGTTATTGATTACTGATAATCCCTCTAATTTACCATTATTGGAAAAAAAAGGAAAAAAAACCATGATCAACTCTTAACTAAGGCTGACCTCAGACAATTTTAAATAGGTGAGAATGAGCAAGCCCTGGGGCTTTTATATAGCCAGATACTTTCTTTTGTAGCCGGAGGCTGATTTGGGATTTAGTCTACTTAGCCAGAGTGAAAAAAGGAATAGGCATATTCCATTATCAGATGAATTTGGAATTGACTAGCTGCCCCACTTGGATGACGCAGCCAAAGTTTGCTTTGACTCTGAAGCCCTGGATTTCATCAGTGTGTGTGATCCTAGTTCATATTAACATCCCCCAGGCAGTCAGCAGTAGTGGCGTTCATTTAGGGCATCAATCTTTCTGCCCATGTTGGAGTTGTAAATCTGGATGTTCATAGGACTCTTGCAACAATAATTTCAATGTGGGTAATAAGTGATTTTTTATTCCATGATTTAGATAGCTGTCATTTTATATAAAACTGGTATATCCTTGATGACTAGAAGAACATATTTCTCTTTGAAGGTACATGTGTATTGTAGTGAATGTAATACACAGACATGTCTAGATAGCATGTGTAGGGAGTATGCATCTCTGTTTCTAAAATGCGTAAAGCTATGGTTAATATATATCACTCCACCTTCTTATTCCTTCTGCAAAGACTACACATTGATTTTTTTTTTTTTTTTTTTTTTTTTTTTTTTTTTTTTTTTTAAAGATTTTTATTTATTTTTTGCCCCCAAAGCCCCAGTAGATAGTTGTATGTCACAGCTGCACATCCTTCTAGTTGCTGTATGTGGGACTTGGCCTCAGGATGGACAGAGAAGTGGTGCCTCGATGCGCACCCGGGATCCGAACCCGGGCCGCCAGCATCGCAGCGCGCGCACTTAACCACCAAGCCACAGGGCCGGCCCAGACTACACATTGATTGGTCACAATATTAGTAGAGATATACTATGCTATAAATTGTATGTGAACTGAGTAAGAAAATTGTATCTATTTGCTTTGCTGGAATTGATCCCACAATTAATTATTTTAATCCATAATGTTTTGTCCAGTGAGAAATGAAGGTGTTAGTCCTAAAGGAAGGACATGCCATCCTCTGGGATACCAGATAGATTGATATGTGGACTATTCTGAAAGAATGATAAACATAAATATGAAAATACTTTCCCAGAGTATGAAATAGATTATTAAAAAAAACTCTTCATTCTTGGACAACTTAGATTGACTATCTACCTTGAACTAAAAAATATGCAAATTACCTGGTTTCTTCTTTCCTTGTTCTTTATATCTGAGTGAACTATTTTTCTTGACATGTGGTTTTACATTGTTGGACCCCTGTTGTTTGTGCAGCCTTGTCTCAGCAGACTGCATCGCCTCTGATGCCTTACTGTAACCCAGTAGAATCTACTACAATATTGAAAATATGTCTCATGTGCTTAATGAGTTTGGATTGAATCAAATTACGCCATTCACTGTTGCTCTGGATAAATAGTAGTTTCCTTGCTGTCAATTTCTTTAAAAAAAAAGGATTGTTTTCTTGTTAAAATATATGTTCTTATATATAATTGTATCCTAGAGATGTTAAAAATATTTCATACATTTTGAAGGTATATTCACTTTGATTATTTTAATGGATTGTATTAAGCAGCATAATTTTGTCCATGGAGATCAAGGTAGCTTAATTTTATTATATGAACTTTTCTGTGACTAATTTTATGAAAAAATGTTAAATACTACTTGGAAGAAAAGTAGTGCACACTGTAACTTTCCTCTTTCCTTAATGAATTTCAAAACAAAACAAAAAAATTTGTGTACTTTTTGAAGCATCTTTTGATCTGGTTTGTTTTTGAAAATTAAATTCTTTTTGCTTTTTTAAAAATTGTTGTTGCAAATTACCTTATGTGCAGTCAGTAAAAATTATTCAGACTCAATGCATTTTGTATATTTGCTTGTTTTTTTCTATAAATTACTTCCCAAATGCTCATAACGGGGTATTAATAAATATTAGTTAAATTGCTATAACATTTTACCCACTCTTTCCATCTTTGCCGTCTGTTGTCCCACTTACAACAGAACAAGGAGGATAAATTGGTATAAAACTTTTGAAGGACAGTTTGGAAGTCTGTACCGAAAGCCTTTAAAAACGCTTATAGGGGACCAGCCCGGTGGTGTAGTGGTTAACTTTGTGCGCTTGTCTTCAGTGGCCTAGGGCTCGAGGGTTTGGATCCCAGGCACGGACGTACACACAGCCATGCTGTGGCAGCAACCCACATACAAAACAGAGGAGGATTGGCACGGATGTTAGCTCAGTGACAATCTTCCTCAAGCAAAAAGAGGAAAATTGGCAACAGAAGTTAGCTCAGAGACAATCTTAATCACAAAAAAAAGAAAGAAAAATGCAGATAAATTTTGACTCAGAAATTCTTCATCGAAGAATTTATCCTTAGGTGGTAATCAAAATTCTATCAAAAGATTAATGTACAAGGGCCTTTATCACATCTTTTAACATGCAAAAAGACCATGTAAAATGAAAAAGGAAAAAGGTTAAATGTCTAATAACAGAACTGTTAAATATATAATGGTATATCCATACTGTGGGATATTATATGTTTTTTAAATTTATATTTCCAAAGGGTATTTAACGGCATGAGAAAACCTCATAGCATAATGTTACCTGAAAACCTCAGGATCACAGGCTCTTTGTAAAATAGGGCCCTGGTTGTTGTGATGTGGTGGTAGTGGTGTTGTGAGTGTGGCATTGTGTGTTTCAATACATTCAGAAAGAAATGTACTGAATGTTGAAAGAGATTATTGCTAGCTGGTGGCACTACAAGTAATTAAGAATTTCTTCCTTATACGTTTCCATATCTTTTCCGATTTTTTTAAAGTAAATATGTATATTTTTGCTATTAGATAGATGTTACAAAAGAAAACTGCGTCACTCTATAGCTCAGCAAAGATAACAACGGATCCCAAAGCCCATCATTTAAAAGCACAGTTTTTTGTTAGTAACTGAGGAAACAGAGCCTGCAAGGTGACTGCTCCCGAACGGAGACAGCAGATCATCCCAGTCAAACAGAGGAAGATGAAAGGTATTCAGAAGCCTCCACTGACCTCATGCCAAACTCAAAGGCTTTGTGTCAGCTCTGTTATTCTCAAGTTCAACAGCCTTGGTAGCAGCAAATATTTGGTTCAGATCAAAGAGTGAAAAAGCTGATGTAGTAAAGTTTTAAACACCAGAATGTGAAAAATAATATGGCCATTTCACAAGCAGTTGGCAATAAATATCACAAGGCTTAAAAAGGTTCATATTTTGGACTTCATTTCAATTCTGAATGAATCCTAAGGAAACAATCTTAAATATAGAACAAATTTTATGTACAAATATGTTTAGTGAGGTGTTATTCTCAGTGGAAAATATTAGATGGGAGCTAAATATCTACTAGGAGAATCACTACATTGATTATAGCATGTTTACTTGATGGACTATTGTGCAGATATTAAAAATACGACAATTTTGAAAATGCTTAAGATATTTTAAGTGAAAAAGCAGAATCTATCAATGAATCTACATAAAACGTTTTAACAACTTTGTCTAAAGGAGCCTTTTGTAGAAAAATGAATGGAATAACACATGCCAAAATGATTAGTGGTTCTATTTGAAGGTAGGACATTAGGGTAATTTTTTCTTTTACTTTTCTCTATATTCCAAATTTTCTTTTTCTGGGTATCCTTCTGTAAGACAACACAGGAATCTGCAGAGAGAATGTTTAATTACACATTCCTTGTAGTGGAGTAGCCAAAGGAATTTTAAGAGCTGAGATACAGAGTATTCAATTCTTGTTGGTTTATTCTGCTGTGATGTAAATCTCATCCGTTGACTCTAATCTCCAGTAAAAGTCAATTGCAGACATAACCTTCTATCAGTGACCGTTTTGGGGAATAAAGGAATTAGGGTGCTTTGCAGCATGGAGTGATTCAGTGAAGGAAAGGGACAATATGTATGGGACAGCCAGACAAGCTGAACTAATTAAGAGGAAAGAAGGACTTGGAGCCAGTAACGACTATGCAGGATGTAAGCCCCCAAGAATTCCAAGAGAGATTGAGAGAGATACTCATTCACATTTGGTTGGCAAAAGCAAATTTCATTTGTATTTCAAAGGGCAAGGTAATATCAGTTGGCATATAATTTATAGTTGTAAAGGGCAGAATTTATTATATAAGCCTGGGAACTCAATAACAATCCAATTGATGTTGAATAAAATCAGAATGGCCAATCTCCCTTGCCTCTGCCAATTTTTTGTTTACTTCTAATAGTTAGAAGAGGGTTCTAACATCACAGAGATAAGGGAATTTATATTCTAAAGTTAATTCATTCGCTCAACAATACTTTATACTGTCTAATATATGCCAGGCACTGTTACAGGCACTGGGGATATGTCCATTAGCACAACAATGTTGTGCCCCACCCTCTGAGGACTTACATTTATTATAAAGTTAAAACCTTAAAGAAAAAAAAATTGGCAACAGAACCAGTGAAATACAGACAAGTTCATTGCATTTAAGTGCCCATTCAGTCACATTCTAGAAGAGAGTAGTTATTTTGCAATGACATTACAGGGACTTTACCAAGTCTGGAAAGATGAAAACATTATCTTTATGCAGCTTTGAGTTATGTTGTGTTCTTGCCACCAACTGGGTAGTTTAAGATAGAAAATTCTAGAGTTTTAGGGCCAAAATAGAGCCCTCGCAATTCTTCCAGCTCACATAATCTACAGAGTGGCTGGATTGAGAATAACTATCTAGAAAGAATTTACTCCACTCTCTGGTTGGAAAAAATAGAAGTAGATGTGGGTAAGAGATGAGCTATGGAGCTGAACAGTGAAAATGCTGGTCAGAATGGATCTCATGATAATTTGATATTTTCCTGTAACATTACTGATTTTATTTATTTCCAAGCCAAATGGTCAGACCATATGGTTAGATGTCTCTTGGCATCATGTTGAGAATTGGTTCTCCCTGAATCACTGCAATATACTCACAAAGCAACTAAAGTGAAGCAAAAGACAGAAGCAAAATCCAATGAAGTACCATAGAGATTGTGTGCTTTTTGTTACTGTTTGGTCACAAAGACTTAATATGGCTTTTATTAGAATAGTATTCTCCTGTGATACTTCTGGAAAAAAGATTCAATGGTCAAATGAGTTTGGAAAATCATTTTTTTCATGGAGGTTCATAGTGCACATTGGTCCAATAAATCTCTAAAAGATCCAACAGAATCTCCAAAGAATGTCCAAAGAAATCTCTTTACCTTTGCTTACTCAGAATTTTCTGAAATTTTTTGATTATGAAATCTAGTTTCTTCGTTTGATATTTTATTGTTTTGAAAAACATCAATTATCATCCCAAGAATATACTTTGAAATGTTACTTTAAAATGATTTGTTTTATACTAAAAGGGTAATCATGTTAAGAAGAGAATTTGTTTAAAGTTCATGAATAGTGCATAAAACAATATTTGGTAGGCATTGACAAAACTGAAAAAATATTTTTGAAGTCTTTGTTATTATTTTTTTCTACTGAAAGTCAAAATGATTTGAAAATAGCAAATAGGTTCCTAGGCCATATGTGGCGGATAGCAATTTGTTGCACAAATTTGCACTGGTAGATAATCAAATTTTTATCACTCGTTTCAAACTGATTACACTCTTCGAAGATGTTCCACTTTCTCCCGACTTTGCATCCGAGGCACACATTAGCTGGGCAATTGCTTGCAGTTTTTGTTTTCCATTCTCGAGCTTTTAATGCCATTTGAAGATCCAAAAACTTTCAAGAAGCAGCCAAGCAAGAAAGTACTATCCTGCTAAAAGAAAACCAAACCTTTTTCAAGGTATGCTTATTCCTCCAATTTCATGGATGCTAAAATCCATGAATGGGCTCCATCTCAAGGCCATCTTGAGCAGAATTACACTGCTTTGCATCTAATGTGGGATTTCTCCACCTGGGAGAGCATTTCTTATTAAGATGAGCAGCAGCATTTCCCATGATTAGCAAAACTCTGTAATGACTTGGGTTTTCAACACCTGACAGGATATGCTAATACCATCAAAACTGCTTCTCTGAAAGACTAACAGCATCCTATGGGTAAAATAAAACCAGACTCTGCCTTTTTACTTTTGCTGCTAATTAAAATGTTATAATTATAAAGCCAATGAGTAGATTTCTTATCCTGTATAGAATTGTTATCTTTCCTTATTAAAATGTCTTTAACATTTAAAAACTATTTATATTTCATTTGTGCAGAGAGACAACTTGTCCTAGACTAAAGTTCAGATGAATAGCTGAATCGTGAAGGAAATTAATATCAATAATATACTTTGTTATCTCTAAAAATAATCCAATAAAAGAAGTCAGCTTCAAAGTAAGACCCACACAGCTTTTAGTTAAATTTTAATCCTATTAAATAGAAGACCCAAAGTAAACCTGTTAGATGTATCAGCTATCAAAACCAAACAAAAATTAATTAAATTAATATCTGTCAAACTGACATGTATTAATCTTATGGGCTAGGCATTATGATAGATGCTGGGAAGATAGAAAGCAAAGTCATAGCCTTTCTCCTAAACAGGTTACAGTCAAGTAGAGGAGAAAGTACAGTAAATAGGCATTATGCCTTGTCTAGTCTCCGAGAGTAGGGAGGGAATGGCAATTCACGAATGTTTCCAAGGAAGTGAATCTGAATTGAACTTTTAAAGATGACTGACAGTCAGGTATGGTGAGCTGAAGGGGTAGGACATTCCAAGTAGAATGTACACTATCTGCAAAACGGCAGGGTGAGAGGCGGCATGTTGAGTTCTGACAACTGAGATTAGTTAGAAAAAGACCAGAGTGTAAGGGGCTGGCAGGGAATGAGGCTGGAGAAGTGGGCAGGAGCCAGATCACAAGGAACCTTGTATGCCATGGTAAGGATTTGAGATTTTATCCTGTAGGCAATGAGGGTCATCATTAAATCTTATTCAGGGATCTTATAGTTTGGGCCCTATCAGGCACATGGTTATGTTTAGAGTGGGTGGCATTCAACATACCAGATGGTGGTGGTGGTGGTGGTTGTGTGTGTGTGAGAGAGAGAGAGATTGAGAGAGGGAAACCGGTTATAGAACTCAGCAATGGAGGGATTTATGGGGTCCGGAAGTTGAGCAGTGGTAGTGGTTGAGAGTGGATGTTGGAATATGATGGGACTTCTACAATGCTAGTAGATGCAGGGAATATTCCTTTTTGTTATTAAGAATAATTCACCATTTGTAGTCAAAGGTCAGAGATTTTTTTCTGCTTGTTCAAGGAAACATGGTGATTCTGCTTGTGGTGAGGCAAGAAGGTAGATGCCTCTAGGATCCAGGTCTTAGTCTGGGTGTCTGGGTGGTAAAGATGCCTCCTCTCCTGCTGCTGTCACTCTTTCCTCCTTGATAGACTTGTATCACTTTTTCAATCACTTATCTCTTTTATGTCTTTCAATTTTTCTTCTTTCCTTAATGTAATTTAAATTTTTCCCAAAGTGAAATGTGCAGCTGATTATGAAATAAAAACTAAAACTGCCTTGTGCTGAGAGTATATCTACTTTATTAATCAAATATTCAGACATTTCACCCCAATTCATCCTTCATAGAGCTGTCAGATTATTTCCCCTTAAAATACTTTTTTCAATCTTCCATATATATAGAATAAAATCTTTAGTGACCATTTAATTCCTATATGATGCAATATTATTTCCTGACACATGGCAATAGTTTATTTTTTAAAAAATCATTAATACTGATTGGGCCTCAAGTTTTCTTACTCTCATCATGATTTTTTGGATATACATTGTTCTTTAGAAATAAGGAACAGAACTCAACTTACTTAAAAAGTAAAGAGATGAGGTGAGAGGATTTTTGGAAAGGTTCAGGAGTCAGAGTTCAAACTCAGGGTCAGGAAGTATTGGCTAGACCCCGTGACCCATAAGATCCAGGAATTGGAAAGTCAGTTGTTGCGCTGTTTCTTCCTCCAAGACTGCATGGTCTGTTAGCCCTGTTCCTCTCCATGTACCTGTTTCAATTCTTCTGTTTTTAAAGACTGGCTTTGTTTAGGTGTGAATGGAGTTCCTAATCTGGACTGGATACAATCTCTTCAGTCAAGACCTCAATAAAAAATAGCTAGTGTCTCTGTGATACAATTCCAAAACCACAGGAAAGAAATCCTAATTGGTTCATCTCAAGTCAGCTATTAGCCCACTCCCATCATTTACCACCAGGCGCCTGTGTCACATGGGCCGGTGCCCACTCCATGGGGGTGTAAAGCACACTGTCTAAGAAGAGAGAATAGAGAGGTTCTCCAAGGAGGAAATGTGGGGGCAGGAAGAAAATAATTGGCGCCTCTGAATCACCAGCTAAGCTTTATACTTGAACCTGCTGCTACTGTTCCACCTTTTTTTCCTTAGAGCATCTAACAAACCTCAACTTAACCTAAGTTCCAACTCTTTAATTTAGATGATAATGAGCAGTGAAATGACCAAACCGTGGACATGAATAAGGAAAAGGTAGAGAACAAAGGTCTGAGGGGAAACTCATGAAGAAGATAATGAACCCTTAATACAGCATTGCCTGGCATATCTGTGACCTGCTGTCTGTAGGGCAAGAGAACTCACTCTTCTTCCCAAACTATTGGCGTGGTTACAGGGACCTGAATTTTCGCCTGCCAAAGTAGAACAAGCTGAATTAGTTCTATGAATCTTTCCTGGAAACTGCTTGGTACTTAACCTCTCCTCACCCTCTGCTAGCAATTCAGAAGTGGTTACTTGTCTTGTTTCTATTTGTGCTGTTTTATTCTTCTCTTTTCACAAACTGCACCCTTAGTATATTGCTTTGCTTCCTTAGTAATGAGAATATGAATGTTCCTAGAAGCAAATCATGTAAAATTTAACCCCCTCCATGCCTTTTCATGTGGACAAAAGCTGTCTGGAGTTTCTTTCCTCCCTTTAGTACGTGTGTAAGAATGAGGATTTATAGGTACAGGAACATTTTCTTTCCCCTGTGGGTGATCCAGGATTATAACTAGGGGTGAAGGATAGTGGCTTACTAGTCATGCCACTTTAGCTTTGGGTGAAGTAGCAGTAGAGCTGCTGGGCAGGCTATGCCATTTTGATGCTAAAATAGTGGCTAAACAATGAAAATATGCAAACTAGTTTTCAGTAGATTTAGACAATTGTGGTTTGACATACGGTGTGTTTTCAGGAGCTACCTTCCCTAAATGATACCCTCTTCGTTGAACAATTGTCTACTTTGACCTTGGCAGAAAAATAAGGGAAAAGAATTTAATTTGTTTAAAAAGATGATTCACTAACTTAAACCAACGTTTTCTCAAATCCTGGATGCTAGGGGTTCCACAGAGGTATGTCTGAAGCATTAAGAGAACACAGGAATGAGGTTGAGTGGCCAATTCCCTTTGAACTAAAGGAGCCCCATAATCTCAAGTGTTTTATAATCTGTATGGAAGGTAGATCACTATCTTTCACTTGTCAATTCATTAACCTCCTCATTTCTAGTCACCTCCTTTTCCTCATCACCTCACAACCTATTTCTATAAGCATATCTTGCCCTATAAGTGTTCCATCCTATAATTGCTAATTGAAGAATACAACTTTCTGATCCAAATCTCTCTTTCCAGTGTTTTTGTTCAATAACCCTCATGATGCCTATTCTTAGATCTTTTCAGCTCCTTTCATCCCCTGACTCATTTTCCTGTTCATCAGCTGCCTCCTTTCTTCACCACCCTCATACTCAGTTTAAATCCCAAGGCCTATCACATCAAAAAATTCTCACTAATATCATAATTTCCTGGATGAACTCAACTATCTGCTTTATTTGTACCTATGTCTACGTAGCACAAAAGTTCTAGAGAAAATATTACAATAAAACAGATAATTGCTTCTATAAATTCATGATTTTCAACTTCAGATCGACTCAATAATGTTCAGCAATCCTCGATATTTCTCTGGCCAAGTCTCCCACCCTCCATATTGATATCTCAAAGTTTCTCTGCTCTTCTCAAATCTCTGATGTTCACTGTCCTACTTCTAATTGACTTCCTCAGTGTCAGCATATTATTTTACTTTCTATTTATAGAGACAAAAAGAGACAGGAATAGACAAAAGAGAACTCATTCTCAAACTTAGTTGTATTTCTACTCTCTTCCTATTACAGTGGAAGAACTGGCTCTCTAAGTCCTTCTCGCTAAGACTAAAATAAATCCGTCTGTCTTCTGAGAAACTGTATGCTATTGCTTATTTCCTTATTCTTCTTTTTAAATTGCTTCCAATTTCCTCCTCTCTACTGGATTATTCCCAGTGACAATTAAGTATGTTCAAATCACCATCATTAAAAACAAACAAAAAAACCTCCAAAAAACAACAAACAAACAACCTTTTGTAGCATATCTTCTCAAAGGAATTGTCCATACCCACTGCCCAATACTCAATAAGTAGTTTTGAATAAATGAAGAAATTATTTGAAAATATTTGGTAACTTAGCAAAAGATTTTATTTTGAGAAAGACTGTCACTGCATAAAAGTTTTAAAACCACTGAATAAATATTCATGGAGGTCCTACTGTACTAAGTGTTGGGGATATAGAATATGTAGCAGAATCTTCTCTCTATTTTGATGGGCTTACAGTCTAGTAGGGAAGATTGGCAAGTAAACAAACATTAACAACACAATTTGATATACACTATATGAAGGTGTATGTCTGGGACTATGGAAGCATGTCCATAAGTAATTGAAAATTTAAAAGGGAAGCACAACATAGTTTTCATGGAAGAAGGATAAAACTGAGACAAACGTGTTTTTAAGTTAAAATAGAAAAAAGATCTAAAGAAACTCTAGCATTGTGTGTTCTGTCCACAAATTTTATATAAATTCCATTTTGTGATATCTTTTTATTTGGGCCAGAAGTTGCATGGGGATTTTAATTGCTTGCAAAACTCTACTTTAAAATCCTCTGCTTGACCATCAATGTTTCCAATATTTAAAGGAGGTCTATTTTTTCAAGGTACTGCTGCTTTTTCCTTCCCTAGTGAGTCCCTGGTATTGACTCACAGTTCATAAATTCCTTTTTAGTTTACCAGCTTTAGTAAACTTTCTTGTATCAGAACAAACTTCTCAGGAAGAACAATTAGTAACACTGTATTCAGAAATAATCTGAAGCTCTTGTGAGATTTACCAAATCACATAGGATTTATGATCTGAAAGAGTAAATATATGGGTAAAGTCAAATAAATACAGAATGATCAAAATAAAAATAGTATCTTGTGGAGGTTACACACGTATACATATAGATGTGTTTGTGTGTATGAGTGTGTGCATTTGTCTGTGAAGTAGTAATGTTTAAATCTTAAATTATCAATAATTGCATTAAATGTAAATGGATTAAATACTATAATTAAAAAAGATATTGCCAGAATAAATGAAAAGATTAAAATCATTTGTATATTGCTTATAAGGGGTAGCTTAAATTTAAAGTCATGGAAAGGTTGGAAGTAAAATATAAAAGATACTAACCAGAAAAGGCTAATACAGCTATCCAATATCATAAAAAGTAGATTTTAAGCTAAGACACATTCTAGAGATAGAGGGATAATTTATAGTAAAAGAGGGATAATATATCAGGAAGACGTATTTTATAATTGTAGGTACCTAATAACATATCTTCAAAGCATATGAAGCAATAATACATAGAGAGAACTAACCAAATCCATAATCATAGTCTGAGACTTGAACATATTTCTCTCAATAAATGATAGAACAAGCAGGCAAAAGACAAGTATGTAGAAGATTCAAAGAATGTACTGAGAAAGTATATAATTATATTAATACAAGTTTATATAATATACAAGTTTACTTGTATATACTATATACAAGTATATAATTATATAAATATATACAAAAAATATATAGACACACAAAAATATATGTGTGTGTATGTATGCATGTTATATAACCAACTATGGCAAAACACACAATCTTTTCAAGGGTATTTGGAAAATTTGTTTAAATTGAACACATGATGCTGCATATAGCAAGCTGTAACAATTCCCTAGGAATTGAAACATTACAGACTATGATCTCTGGCACTGAATTAAGCTAGAAATTAATAATAAAAAGATAACGATAAATTAAGAATTTTAAGCAGTACTCTTCCAAAAATTTTTTTGGTTAAAGAAATAAATCATAGTGAAATTTACAAAATATTTTAATTGAAAGATAATGAAAAGATACAATTTCAAGATTACAAAATATACCATTGCATTGTGGGTGCAGCAAATCAAGGCTAAGAGAGAGATTTATAGCCTTCAATAAGTATGTTAAAAATAAGATTAAAGAGTATTGATTCCAGTAAGAACAGCAAATTAAATACAAAGAAATTAGAAGGAAAAAAATAATATAGTGGCAAAGATCAATGAAATGGTAAGTAGACTTATAATAGAGAGGATCAACAAAGCCAAAAATTAATTCTTTATAAAGATTAATACAATTAATAAAGTTCTAGCAGCTAGGTCAAGAGAGAGAGAGAAGAAAGAGGTAAAAAATTTCAGTATCAGTATCAGTAATGTGAACAACTATATAATTAGAGATTCTACAGACTTTCTAAAGATTAGAAGGGAATATTACGAACAACCTTGTGTTATTAAAATTGAAAATGTATGAGTAAAGAGAAAACTCTTAGAAAAATAATCAAAACTAACAAAATAATAAATAGGTATGGATATCTATTTAGAAGCTATTAAAGAAACTATGGATAATTTTAAAACTTCCCACAAAGAGAACTTTTAAGCTCAGATGGCTTTACTGTTGAAATATTTCTTCCAGGAACTTTTAGGAAGAAATAATATCAGTTCCATACAATCTCTTCCAAAAATAGAAAAAGAGGAAACACCAACATATCAACATAACCTTGATAACAAAATCTGACAAGGACCTTACAAGAAAGTAAAATTATAGACTAAACTCTTCCTGAACATATATGCAAAAATCTTTAAGACAATCTTAGCAAACTGAGCACTGGTGGCATATGAAAGGATATTATATCCAGGAATGAAAATTTTGATAATTAATTCACTTGATAGATTCAATGTATCAAGAGAGTAACACATGCAGAATAGTCATTTGATAATTTCTTTATCCAATCTTGATAATAACTCTTGGAAAGTTAGGAATAGAATGGAACTTCCTTAATCTGATAGAGTATACACAAAATAAAAGCTAAAGAAAAATCATATTGAATTGTGAAATCTTGACATTAAATCAAACTTATAAAATGGAGGGATATAGTTTATTCTTGGATTGGAAGTCTCCTTATCGTACAAATGTCAGTTCTCCTTAAATTAAGTCATAGATTTAATGCAATCATAATCAAAATCTCAGAACTTCAACATTTTTTTTTGTAAAATTGGCAAGATTAGTCTAAGATTCATATGGTAGTACATGTGAGCCATGGCAAACTTGAAGACAAAGATCAAAGCCATAAGACTTATACCACAAGATATCAAGACTAATTATAAGTTATATTAATTAAAAAGTCTATTATTCATGAGAGGAGAAAAAAATAGACCAATTTCCCAGAAAAGCTACCAGGAATAAAGAACCACAGAATTTGCAATCACTTGATTTATAACAAAGGCAGAATTTCAGGGCAGCAGGCAGAGGACAGGCTTTTCAATAAATGCTGCTGAGTCCCTTGAATATCCACATAAAAAATAAATTTTAGGGGCAAGCTGGGTGGTGCAGCGGTTAAGTTCGCAAGTTTCACTTCAGCCACCCGGGGTTCACCAGTTCGGATCCTGGGCGTGGACATACTCACCGCTCATCAAGCCATGCTGAAGTGGCGCCCCACATAGAACAACCAGAAAAACCTACAGCTAGGATGTACAACTATGTACTGGGGGCTTTGGGGAGAAAAAAGAAAAAGAAAATTTTAAATTCTATCTCACACCGTAATTATATTAATACAAGTTTATTGTATCGATAAAAGTCAATTCCAAGAAGATTATAGATTTAAATGTGAGAGGTAAAAAAAATCCTCTAAGAATAATCATAAGAGAGCATATTCATGGCCTTTGGGTATACAAAGATTTCTTAAATAGGATAAAAAAATACTCCACTAAACATTAAGAAAAAGAAAGCTATATTACACTTTTATAAAACTAAACTATTTTTTTTCCACCAAAGTCACCATTATGTGGTAAAAAGTAAATCCATAGAGTTCAAGAAGATCATTACAATATTATGATTGAAAAAGAGAGCTCTTATCCAGAATATATAACGGGCCCCTATAAGTTAATAAGAAAAACGTGGAAAACGAACATAAAATTAGGCAAAATACTTGAATAGGTATATTACAAAAGAGAACATCCAAATGGCTAAAATAACATATGAAAAGGGGCTTAACCTCATTAGGCCTCAGTTGAAAGTCAATTAAATCCATGAGCTCCAACTGCACATTTCCCAGAATGGCTAAAACTAAATGACTGATATTACTCAGATTGGCCAGGTTGTAGGGTAACTGAAACTCTCATACACTGTGGCGGAAGTGCAAATAGGTATAACCACTTTGGAGAACTGTTTGATAGCATCTTCTAAAGCTGAACCTTACCAAACCCTGTGACTCAGTTCTAACATATCTGGGTATGTATCCATCGGAAGTACATACATTGTTCATTAAAATAATAAAAAAGGAATGTTCACAGCATTAATAGTAATAGACAAAAACTGGAATCTACCCCAATGTTCACCAAAGGCAGAATGGACAAAAACACTGTGATATATTAATATATGGAATACTATATAGCAATGAATATGAATGAATGATTTCTACACCCAATAGCAAGGACAAATCCCACAAACAAAATGTTTAGTGAAAGAAACCTGACACAAAAGTGTACAAACTGTACTATTCCATTTATGTAAAATTCAAACCCTGGTAGGATAAATCTCTTTCATTAGGAGTCAGGACATGATTACTGTTGGGAGGAGAGGTAGCGTCTGAGAGAGGCACAAAGGAGTTTCTGAATTGCCACTTGTGCTCTACCTCTTGGCTGGGTAGAGTTAGATGGATGTATTTACCCTCCTCCATACGTTCCTTGAGCAGTACAATTATGATGTGTGTGCTTTTCTATATAAATATTATACTTGAATATAAACCTTTATTAGAAAATTTGGAGACGTATAATTTGGAATATTTAGAGTTACAGGGAGTTACTGTGAAAAAACCCTGTTATTCTTTTAAGCAAGGGAAAATTTTCCATCAAAAAGCAAGACAGTATAATAAAAGAGCATGTATTTTGGGACCAGGCAGGTTTGAGTTCCAATCCTAAATTTACTGCTTGCTAGCTTTATCACTTTGAATACATTACTTAATTTATCTAATCTTCAGCTTCTAAAAAAATGCCTTTAAGGAATATTTCATATGTATCAATAGACCTGAAGCCTTTTCTTTTCTTAGAACTTTTTGTGTATAGCACTGCTTAAAGAGTAAAGCCATCACGCTCCCAGGATGGCCTACAGCCAATAGATGTGGCTTTGGTGGTTACTATATTTCTGCCTTTACTCATTTGGAAAAAGCCAATTTAGAAAAATACAAGGCACTTCTTATACACAAGCCATAATTACTTTGCTTGTGACCCTTGCTCTTTCCCAGTTAGCTCCTAGGTATGCTAAAACATAGCAGCAATAAACAGACTAATCATTTTCTTATACTGAGGCCTCAGTCAAGAAACTCATTTATCTCGTCTGTGCCAAAAGCAAATATCTTCACGGTCCTCCTTGCTTTGCCTTTTAGGTGACTCAGAACACCTGGTTGCCAATTGCTAGCTGATGATAATTAGCTTTCAATTATCACCAGTTACATTTTCAGGTGTTCGATTTGCAAATTCCTAGATGTTTTGGCTTGTCCTATTAACAAGTTCTGATCGCTTCCGTCTTGGGTACACCTGCTCTGTGAGAGTGGGGAAACAGATCTCGCACTGGGGAATTCCCCCTTCATCTGCCACCCTGTCCAGGTTTATCCATCTGGTGTTAGATGGGTGCATGCTCCATGAAGAGACATTTGGAGAGACTCAGGTTATTAGTCTCAATCTCTTCCATTTCCAGGGCTGTCCTGCTTTCCTGGAAGTGTTCCAAAACAATAGCCAGACAATATAAGGAATGAGTGAATTTTTAACAATGGGGGGTCTCTCACATTCCTTGATGGATTAAGATTCAGTTAACCAGGAAATGAGATGAAGTTAAAGGAGATAACGCAGTTAAGATTTTGAGAGTTAACAGGAAAAATATCCTAGTGAGATTTGTTGGTGGTTATACTTGAAGACATTTATGTCAATTAAATAGATTATGGTCAGTAAGTGTCTGACAGGTGGTCTTGGAATAAACATAAATTAAAATGGAATCCTCTAAATATTATGATAACACCATGAACAAGGCAATATTACAAAGCAGGGTATTAAACCTAGTATTAAGTGAACACATGACATTGATTTATGCATTAAATAACATGAACATGGCTCATAGATAAGGAATTTAAAAATAACATTGAAAACAAAACACATAACAGAAAATAATTTACTTGCATCATACAGTTTCCTTCACTTTCTATTTAAAATCGTTTGAATTATAAAACAATAAACAAAACCGTGACATAAAAGAAAAGTTTTAAAGAGAGAAAGAACACAGTGCCTTTCTGTGACTTGATGAATATTTAATTTTGCATATTTTCTTATCCTTACCAAGATATATTTTATATTACTGTAGCCATAGTTTACAATAAATGCTGTGTTTGTAATGTAACCATGTGTTTAAAGTTTTTCTAGGTTTCCATAGTTTTTATTTCTTCAACGAATGCAGATTAGTTCATCCAAATGATATATTATGATCTAAATCATTCACTTATTTCAGGGCATTTGTCTTGCATCTGTTTCTTAAATTATTGTGAGTAATGCTGCAGTGGAGATTCTTCTGTTTTTATCATTTTTAGTGTATTTGTGGGGAATTATGTGACAAAGGGTATGATCCAATTCTTACGAGCTTTGCTATATTGCCGAATTGCCTTTCCAAATATTGTTTATCAATTCATGTTTTCCAATTCCAAATCTGCATTTTTAAAATGGTAATGTGTTAACTTCTTTTACATTTTTTGTCAGAAAGATATATTTTTATCTTTTTAATAATACAAAGTAATTCATGCTTAATGAAAAAACATCTAAAGTTAGAAAATTACAGAGAAAAGCAAAATGAAAGTTACCATGATTCTACGACCCAGAAAATCCCTTAATATTTTAGAATATATTGTTTTAGACTTTTATAGGCAAATGCTTTAAAACCCCATTATAATGTTGATATTTTGGAATAATTAACAATACCCACTTCACAGTCTAGTCTCCTCAATTGCATTTTGAAATTTTTAGGCATAAGCATCATGCCCTATGTTTATTTTGAATCTACACAGTGCAAATCATAGTTCTATCATTTGAAAGAAATTCAAATTCTTGAAAAATTTTTGAGGTTCACTGTTTTCTTGGAAGCAGGCATTCACATTTTTAAAAGTCCAAATTATTGGGACTACAGACAATTTAAAATTTTAAGTTTGTGCTATCACCCAAATATGATTTATTTCTATATTTATTCATTCACTCAAGGGACATTTATTAAGTGGTAAGAAAAACACAAAGAAGGACATGTCATTCTATTAAGATGGGCCATAGGCTAACCAGAGAAGGCTTCACTGCAAGAGCAAAACTTCACCCGAATACTTCCAGTCAAATAGGTCTTCACAAAACTCAGGCGAGCAAGAGGAGGAAGAATATTTCAGTAAGAAGATGCAATATAATCAAAGACTCAAACATATAAGAGAACCATGATACTGACAGTAGCTTGATGAGAGGAAGAAGTGTTAACAAATCAGCCTGAAGAGGGGCCCTCCTGGTGGCATACTGGTTAAGTTCATGTGCTCTGCATCAGAGGCATGGGGTCAGCGGGCCCGGATCCCGGGTGCGGACCTACGCACCGCTCATCAAGCCGTGCAGTGGCTGCGTCCCATATAAAGTGGAGGAAGATGGGCACGGATGTTAGCCCAGGGCCAGTCTTCCCCAGCAAAAAGAGAAGGATTGTCAAGGGATGTTAGCTCATGGCTAATCTTCCTCACAAAAACACCAAAAAAACCCAGTTGTCCTTTAAAAAAAAATGAAATGAGCCTGGAGAAATAAGCAAGGGCCAGATGAGAGCAGACATGATGTGTTATGCTAAGGATGTTACCAAAGGCATTACAAAGCAGGTATTGACTTAGTAGTAGGAAAATACCAAACTATATTGCAATTGAATAGGTTAGACATTTATTACATCAAATCCAAAATTTCCTACATTCCAGAAAATGTTTTGTCTAACTAGTCAGTATAAACAAGTGTTTACGGAAATTGCTTCTTAACTTCTAAATCACATAGTCATTGTTTCACATGTATGCTCACAATCTAAGCAATGAAAACAACATGTTTCATGAATAATTCCCTCTATGGTAAATGCATGAAAAGGCAGTTTTCGGCTTCATCTCAACTAAAATTTAGCCCTCGAATCTCTAAACACCATTAAATACCACCACAACTCTTAAAACCGCAGATTCTAACTTTGCAATTGTATATACTAGATGATGACCTACCCCCAAGTAGATCTTTTTACCTTGAAACAGCACTCTGATTTTTTAAAAAATGGCAATAAAAAAAAAAGGACTATATTACTCAGGGATGATAGCTAAACTGAGCTGCCATGGATGGTCAGAGACCAAAAATATACTCAATGCATGGTCAGCAATTTTAAGTGAAGTAGGTTTGTCAGAACAAAGGACGTGGCTCCTAGCATACATCAAAATATACACAAGTGATGTCATTTGACCCACAGCAAGCATTAATGCTGAGTCTGAATGTGCTAGAGCAAGTATAATGGAAATCAGTGTAGTCTATCTGTATTTAAACATTTCATGAATATTACAAATAGCATGTCTGAAGCCTCTATAGGGTCCCCCACTCATGATTTGACTGATTTTATTTCAGCTGCCAGGAGATGTGTTGTATCAGACACTATAAGGTAATACTGCAACTTTCTCATCCCTCAGACTTTTGCAGGAAATCTGTGCAAGAGAGAGAAGAATTTACAGTACTTACTAAATTCTCTCAACTGGTTTTGATTTCTGAGCCTCAGATAAGAAAAGCTGAGTTTGTAATTGATTCCATTACTTAATTCCCACTCTATTTTTTCCTGATTTTAGGATGTTCATCTTCATTGCATAATAGTAGTCTCTGGATTTTTATGCACTTGTACACTACTGAAGTTTTTCATTAAATACTGAAAAATGTAGTCAACAAGAAAGAAATTATGACACCTTTAAAGATCCGACATATACCAGTGAGTTTGCTATCTCCGTTTAATTGGATAGTCGGTAACTGCTTACATTGATAAGCCACTTGTAAATGAACTGCTGGCTTTAGTGGTTCACTGATTCTGTGATTTATATTTGTGCACTTTGGCACATATCAAGTAGAAAATATACTCTCTTGTATTTGTCTGGGACTTTTAAAGTAATATGATTTTTTTATATCTTCATTCACCTGATGTGACTTATGTGTGTTGATTATTTTCCATTCTTGGTTATCGTGAATGGGTATCATATCCTTATGGTTATCATACTCATTTCAAAATGAAATCATTAGGAAAGATAGATAATTTCTATCATTTACCTGAGGAGACAAGGAGTGAGGAAAAACTTCAGAAAACCTAGATCTTTTTCTCACTTCCACTATGGCTTCTCATTTCCTGGTAATTGATGAATTTATGCAAACCACTTGTACTTGTTATTCTCTTAAAAAAAAGAAAGATTCTAGAGCTGAGATGGCATCCAAATGTTGAATAGAAGGGAATCAATTAATAAAATTATAGTATGTCCATACTACAGAATACAAACTACCTATTGTAAATGTTGTAGAATATTTAACGAAGTGTGTCTTCCAGATGTTTCCTTTTGATATGGGAATATTGACAGTGTACCAGATTTCAACAAATCTATCTCTCCCAGCTTTCCCTTATCCCAAGGGGTAGACATGTGAAATAATTTTGCTCAATGAGATGTGAGAAGAAGTTTCCAGGTGGGAGCAAATTCAGCTGGCACTCACCATCTATATTTGCCCTTCATTTCCGGGAACATAGGTACAAAGATGAAGGTAGAGCAACCATTTTGCCTTCACAAGACAACAGTAATGAAGGTGATGTCACTTTCTAAGGAGACCATATTTGTGTTGGCTTCATGGATCTATCATAAGGAATTGCATTACTTATCTCTGAACTCCTTGTGTGAAAAAAGAATCCCTTCTTAGTTAAGCCATTATAGATTAGGTTTTCTGTTATTTGTAGCCAAGTTAATTCCTAACTCATGCAACAGATACAGATATTTACTATACAGTGCTGAATTAAAAAAAAAAAAGAAATGTGATCTTTTGCTTCTGGCCCTAAGGGAATAACTGGTATGGAATTACCCTCTCCACAGAAAAAGCAGAAAAATGGAAACAAAGTGAAACCACTGTTTCAGACACCAACCAGCATAGAACTGAGATCCCTGAGAGAAGAGAAACAAGTATTCTGACCCTGCCTTTGACCAGGCTTACTGTCTGCAGGCAATTTCTGGATGGCAGCATGAAAAAAGGAGAATCTATGCAGAATCTGTGAGTCTTGCTGATTTGTGAAGACAAGGGAGTTCTCCAATCAAAAGTTAATAGATAGGGCCGGCCCCGTGGCTTAGCAGTTAAGTGCGCGTGCTCTGCTATTGGCGGCCCGGGTTGGGATCCTGGGCACGCACCAACACACCGCTTCTCCAGCTATGCTGAGGCCACGTCCCACATACAGCAACTAGAAGGATGTGCAACTACGACATACAACTATCTACTGGGGCTTTGGAGAGAAAAAGGAGGAGGATTGGCAATAGATGTTAGCTCAGAGCCGGTCTTCCTCAGCAGACAGAGGAGGATCAGCATGGATGTTAGCTCAGGGCTGATATTCCTCACAAAAAAAAAAAAAAAAGGTAATAGATATATGAAGAAAGAAATGTGATGAAAAATCAAGAGAAAAATCAATCAGTAGAAACAGTTTAAGGAATGACTAAGATGATGGAATTTTTCAAACAAACACATTCAAAAGCTGTTATACTCAATATGCACAAAGATTTAAAAAAAAAGATGATATAAAAAGAGTAAGTTGGAACTTCTAGAGATGAAAAATACAATGTCCAAAATTAAAATTTCACTGGATGGGATTAACAGCAGATTACACCCTGCAGAATAAAAGACCAGTGAACATTAAGACACTGAGCCTTGTACGTTTTTTCTTTCCAGAATATCATATAGTTGGAAGCATAGAGTGTGTAAACTTTTCAGATTGGCTTCTTTCACTTAGTAATATGCATTTAAGACTCCTCTCTGTCTTTCAGTGGCTTGATAGCTCATTTCATTAGAAACCATCCAACATGAAACATAGAGAATAAAGACTGAAAAAAAAAAAAACAGAGCCTCAGTGACCTGTGGGACACTGTAATGTTTCTTAACATATGTGAAATTGGAGCTACAGAAAGAGGCTAGCCAAAACAAAGTATTTGAATAAATAAGGGCCCACAACATTCCAAATTTGATGAAAACAGTATCACAGGCCCAAGAAGCTCAATGAAGCCAGACAGGATAGACATATACACGCACACAGAATGGTATACGAAAATAGAATAGATTAAAACTAGTAATCAAGATAAAATGGTAAAAGGCAGCCAGAGAAAAGAGATACACATCTCACAAAGGAATAAGTGTAAGGAAAATCAGAGATTTCTCATCAGAAACTATGCAATACCTCAGACAATGGAATGACATGTTTAAAGTGTTCAAAGGAAAAAATAACTGTCAATTTAGAATCTGTCAAAAAAAATCCTTCAAAAATAAAGAATAAAGACTTTTAAAAATCTTTTTTAAAAATTAAGACTTTATTTTTTAGAGCAGTTTTAGGTTCACAGCAAAATTGAGGGAAGAGATACAGAGATTTCCCATATACTCCCACCCCTACCCCCAAGCTACCCCATATCAACATCCCCCCCCCAGAGTCCTACATTTGTTACAATTAATGAGCCTACAATAACAAATTATATTCACCCAAAGACCACAGTCTACATTATGGTTTTCTTTTGGTGTTGTATATTCTATGGGTTTGGACAAATACATAATGACATGTGTCCATTATTATGATATCATACACAGTATTTTCACTGATCTAAAAATCCTCTTTGCTTTGCCTATTCATACCTACCTCCACCCCAACCTCTGGAAACCACTGATCTTTTTATGTCTCCATGGTTTTTCTCTTCCAGAATGTCACATAGTTGGAAGCATGTAGTATGTAACCTTTTCAGATTGGCGTCTTTCACTTAGTAATATGCATTTAAGATTCCTTCCTGTCTTTTCAAGGCTTGGTAGCTCATTTCTTTTTAGTACTGAATAATAGCCCATTGTCTGAATGTACCACAGTTTACTTATCCATTCACCTACTGAGGAACATCTTGGTTGATTCCACATTTTGGCAATTATGGATAAAGCTGCTATAAACATCTGTGTGCAGGTTGTTGTGTAGACAAAAGTTTTCAACTCCTTTGGATAAACACCAAGAAGAGTGATTGCTGAATTGTGTGGCAAGAGTAGGTTTATGTTAGAAACCACCAAAGTATCTTCCAGAGTGTATGATTTTGCATTCCCACTAGAAATGAATGGGAGTTCCTGTTGTTCCACATTCTCACCAGCACTTGGTGTTGTCAGTGTTCCAGATTTTGACCATTCTAACAGATGTGTAGTGGTATCTTGTTGTTGTTTTAATTTGTATTTCCCTGATGACACATGATGTAGAGCATCTTTTGAGATATTTATTTGCCATCTGTATATCTTCTTAGTAAGGTATCTGTTAACTTCTTGGCCCATTTTTTAGCTGAGTTGTTTGTTTTCATATTGTTGAGTTATAAGAGTTCTTTGTATATTTTGGATAACAGTCTTTTATCACAAGAGTCTTTTGCAAATATTTTCTTTTTAATATTTACCATGTTTTCTTCTCAACATTATTCTTTATTTTATATATTTTTCAAATGAACTCATGTTGACTTTATAAATAGAAAAAAATTAAAATAGAAAATAAAGAGTTAAGTTTTCAGGGCTGAAATATACACATTAGGTTTTTACCTATTTGGCAGGTTTATCACCATGAATCCAAGCTATTTCCTCTGGTCTTTTCTACAGACACCATAATCACTTACAAAAAATAAAACTGTGTTCCCTTAGCCTTGAGCAATCTGTTAAAACTATCAACTTTTATAATGTCTAAATGACAGCATTAATTTTCAACTGAAATATAAATAAGCCTTGATTCAATTTAACAGAATGATAGACTGTTTAGAAAAATCTTACATTTATATATCTTACACCCGGTATCTAGTGTTTCCAGAAAATCATCTATAGAGAACATATTTTAGTTCATTTCACACTGTGTTAATTGTGTAACACACTGTAACCATTACCTTTTACCAACTACAATTACTCTTCTAATGAAAACTGATGAATTTAACAAGAAATTGTTAGATCTGTTTGATCTAAGCATGAACAAGTGGTTGATGGGAAATGCTTCCTAATGAATATTTCATTCCCTTTACCACTCCATCCTTCAATTTTATAATTGAATTACATGCCCCAATTTAGTTAAATAAAGAAATAATAACATAAAACATTTAGTGTACAAAATACCATAATATGTAACATTAGCTATAAGGAATTGTCTCTCTATTTCAGACCAGAGAAGATATTGCCCTCCTGACTGCTTCTGCCATTTGCTTTTAATTCATCCAGTATATAAAGGAAAATATTTGGAAGTTATTTTTTTCTTTAAAAATTTTTCTTCTTCCTTAGTTTTCTGCCTTCCAAGTATCTTTGAAATATAGTCATATACTCTCTTATCTTTTTGTCATTGTCTATGCAAACCACTATTATTTCTGGGATCTTAATTTGCAACCTCCATTTTTTCCTTCCTATTTTTGTGATAGGAAATCAGAAGAAACCTCTTTAAAAATGCTTAAATTCTGACTTAAATCTTTCAGTGGTCTCCCCATGCCTTTAGAGTGAGGTGCTAATACCTTAGAATAGTGTAAGAAGTCCTGTGGGATCTGTTTGCTGTTTACTTCTCAGTGTCATCTTCCCTGTGTCATCCGGTACTCCAGTAATATTGGACAATTTGCTGCTCTTCAAACATTTCCTGATGTTCTTGTAAGCTTGCCTCTTAATTTTCAATTTTCTCTACTTGAATGGTCATCCCCAGAGTTTCTCGGCCCCCTATCCCACTTAGTAAATTTCCATTTATCATTCAAGAAGTAAATTTAAACATTTTTTCTCAGTAGGAGGGGAAGATGTCAAAGTATTTCATAAGCATAAACTTCATCCTAAGAATGCTGTAAATGATCTATTTTTGAACCCATCCTCCATATCAATTTCCCATTACTCTATTTCTACCTTGTTTACAAACAGAGCCTTCAAAGAATTTATAATGAAGAGGAGTGGAGGTCAATACTCCACCCATATTCCTTTCTTCTTATCTCTTCAGTGGACACCAGAAATGCAGAGAATTAATAAAATTCTGGGAGCAGTCCTCAACCCATTATGGAGGAAAATTGATGTATAGATACCACAGCTTCTTCACCCCTAAACTATGGTATATGTGAGGTGTTCCTCAAAGAGAAGATCCTGTTACTCACAGTGGTAACTTGCCAGATAATTCACCCTTTATTGGTTCTCTTCCCTTCCCTCTCACACTGCCTCAAGTCATTTCTTGGGATCATCTCCAAAGTAAACTACTTGCACTAAAATCTTTGTCTAACAGTCTACTTCTGGGAGAACACATACTAAGAAAGATATTGATATAATACCACTTCTGCATTAAATTGTTTTTGTATGTTGTAATCTATTAATATTAAGCTTTGCTAACCAGAATATCTTAGGAGTTTGAAAGCAAATAGTGCTAGCCTCTATATAAGCAGATAAACTTATGTATAGTTCATAAATAAAGATACAAACTTAGAGTATATAAATTCCATTCAAAATCAAATAAATGAAAGTAGTTTGAAGGTTAAAGAATAGTACAAAATAAGTCAAAGATAGTGATGTAAAACCAGTCACAATCTATGGATATCTTGGCATTATTTGACCTACAAGATTCTTCTGTTAGCATTGGAAAAAAAATCCCTGAGTCAATCTTAGCACCAAAATATTACTTAGATCTATATGTGTTTTTACAATCTTGTAAAATAATGTGAGGCTTTGGCTAAATTTTAGGTTTTGTTTGTTTTTAATTTCTGCCATTTATTCTACAATAGAAATTAAGAGCCAACCCTGATTGCCTAGTGGTTCAAGTTCGACACACTTCACTTTGGCGGCCCAGGTTTTGTTCCTGGCCGTGGAACCACATCACTTGTCTGTAAGTAGTCATGCTGTGGTGGTGGTTCACATAGAAGAACTAGAAAGACTTACAACTAGGATATACAACTATGTACTGGGGTTTGGGGAGGGAAAAAAAAGAGGAAAACTGGCAACAGATGTTAGCTCAGAGCAAATGTCTCCCAGCAAAAAGAAACGTAGAAACCAATCAAAAAAATTTATAATTTTTTAGAATATAGTGAATCAAAAAGCAAAAGAAAATAAAAACTATAGCACTCATCATTTATCCCTAAAAGATATCACTATTAAAAGTCTGATATAGATTTCCATGCAATTTTCCATATGTATAGGTTCATATAAATGTAGGCTAACACTGTTCATACCATTTTGTGAGCTCTCTTTCCCACTAAATAGATTCTGAATTTTTCCATATCATTAAATATTATTCTGCAAAATTATTTTTGATGGCTATAGGATACTCTATTTAAGATGTTTTGCTTTGGTTTGGTTTGCTATTATATGTGACACATTTATAAATCCTTAAGGTTAAATTTTGTAAGCTGAGACTGGTTATAGGGCCTACTCATGGTAATCATATTTTCGTTCACAGAATCTTGGGAAATTTTACCCCCTGCATCAGAAAATCAAATAATTCAATATCTTAAACCTACTTTAAATGTCTCTACTCAAATTTTATTTTATTAGAGAAACATTTCCTGTATAAGATATCTTCCTAACTTTCACTCTCATTTCAAAACTAACCATCCCTCTTATTCTGTTTCCCCTCATAACACATATTCCTACCTCACTTATTGCATAGTTATTCATTTTTTATGTTTATTGTCCATCTCCCCTGTAGACTTTAAGAATAATGAATATGAGTGCAGTGCCTGGCATGTGGTGGGTGTTAAACAAAATTTTGAGAAATAAATAAGTACAACTTGAAAAAGTTCTTTTTCACATTGTATAATCTCTAATTCTAGCTATTGCCTCTCATTAGCATAAGAAACAACATTCCAAAATAATTAGTAGGTTATATCTTTCCCTTATTTTGGAAATTTTTATCCACAGGTTTCTCAGTTGCTGATTTTTCTGTGGGTTCTTAAACTATATTGATTTATATCATCTGTTCATTTGCACTGGAAAAATCGCAATATGAAACTGGATGCTCTCAACACCAAGGAGGAAAGGACTGACCTCCAAATGTGGGTCTCAAGTCTGGGATCTACGTGAGTTATCTCAAAGCCCAGTATCAAAGTTAGGTTATACATGGAACCATTACAACAATTACAAGAGTAAATGTAAATTATCACTTGACAGGTATCTAGTATCCACTTTATGTTAAAGTCTATACTAAATGGGATATCTTTCTAGTAGAAATGAGTGCTTACACATTTTAAGGCTGTTACATATTCTTTATTTTCATTTAAATTTTGGTATGTTAAAGATGTTCATATGATTTGGAGTAAGAGAGTAAAATAATTTTTCATTTACTTACATTTTGGTTGCTTTAAAAAACTTATTTCCCCTTGCTTGCTGCTTGTGGGGGAAATGCTAGGTGAGAGGAGGAACTTTCCCTTTCCACTGTGAAGCTCAGGCAGCAGAGTACCACGAGACAGGGAATCCCATCGTGATGTTGCCGCTGATCAGAACGGGTCTTGATACATGAGATTTTGATTATTATTTTAGCTCTGTAATTACAAATATTATTTAGCAAGAAATTATTCATCTCTCTTTAGAATCAGCTTTGGAAGTTGACTCTACAACCTCTAGAGTGGAGTCAATACACCCAGCAGATTTATTAGATTCTATAGAAAAAGGAAGAGGTCCCTTGATTAAAATTAGCTTGTCATTGAGGCAACCAAATCCCTTTCTTTTTCGAGGAAAAAAAAAGTGATTTTCAAAGATTATATAACATCCAGAAAGAAAAATAAAGCATATATACATTTAGATTACAAAAACTGAGAAAAATAATTACTTTGTTGTGCTTGTTACACTGTGGAAATTATTTTTGGTAACTTTTTGATGCTAGGATGACTGAAATCCTATGCTCGCATTTGGAGGATTAATGCTTCAGATTATCCAACCTCAGTAAATACACAGCAACAAACAAACAAGCAGAAAACAAAGAAAAACATTGATAATTTATTACAAATTCAATAATTTACATTAGAGCCAAAAAAAAAAGGCATATACACAAATTTAAAAGATAAACCAGAGGATGGAAAAGGAATTTGCAATGCATGGGACCCTCAAAACACTGAGACCCAGAATTTATAAAAATTCTTACATTCAGCAAGAGACAACCCCAAAGAAAAATAGGCAAAAGATATAAAGAGACAATCCAAAGAATAGAAAACTAGTATGTCCAATAAACATATAAAAAAGTGAGTATTCTCAATAGTAAACAGGAAAATGAAAATAAGACATCAGCGAGATACTTTTTCAACTCCAATAAAAAAGTCTGACAGTTTCAAATGTTGAAGAGCATGTGAAAAAATAGTAGCTCTTGTGAGCTATGTCAATATAAATTAGTACAACCTCAATGGAAAGCAATTTGGTAATATCTAATATAATTACTATGCAATCCAGTAATTCTACCCCTAGTCATACAGTCTAGAGAAAATCTTTCAAACACAGCCTGCCAACCACCAATACATGAATAGGGCCAACCTATGGGTCCACTCATATCTGTCTGATATCTGAGTGCAGCTATCACACAAATCAACTCAGACCAGAAGAACTGTGAAAATTAATCAATATGGTTTCAAGCCACTAAAGTATGGAGTAATTTGTTTCACATAAAAAAGGCTAGCACATCCACTCATATATTTGCTATATATGAATATAAATACAAATATAGTGAAAAAATAGGATCATATTACCATTATGAAACAATAACGTAGAATAATATTTTTCCCATATGGGGCAAGACATTTGTTTTTGTTATTCTCTCTATTGCTAGAGAAAACCAGAAAAACAGGAGAGAAGTGTATTCCCTTCCCATTCCAAAAAAGTAGCCGAGCCTTTTGTGTCCTGAATCCGGACTCTTGTGCATCAGACCATCTTTGGGGACCTTGGTGTTTTGTGATCACAAAGAGAATTTGCTTTGTCTTCATCCATTGAGGAAGCTAGTTCTTCAAGTTGAAGTGGCTGAGTGCCCAGATCTAGAAGGAAAAGAAAATTGTGCTAGTTTAGGTTATCCCAGAAGCAGACACTGAGAAAAAAGATTTGAGTGCCAGAAATTCATTTGGGAAGTGCAGAAAATAACAATAAGGGAGAGGAGAAGTGATGCAGGGAAGAGAAGGAGACAAATAAAAGGTACATTCTTCACCTACTCCCACTGGGGCGACTGGAGCTCAATCCTGTAAGAACACCATGAAGTGGTGTAAAACACTTGACTCAAAATCATCTCCACACTCCCTCTCACCTCTCACAGAGGGGTAACGGAGCTGCAGTATTTACACACCAACTCCAATGAGTCGAGACCTGTTCTGTGGGAGAGCAGCGTTGATTCCCTGGAATTTCCAGACTGCTACATGGGAGAAAGGCCTTTCCTAGCTCTGGGGAAAAAAACCCCCAAATCCCTCAGGCACAGAGAAGTTCTTCAGAGAAAAATGAAAGGTCCAAGAGATATGGCAGGAGCCGATGATGTCTTCTCCTGGGACCTTCCCATAACTGGGCAAAGGAGAAGGGTAATTGATGTGGAAATTTCAGAGATTGGCCTAGTTGCCCAGAGGTTGGGAAGTGGGGACTGGGATGGCTCAGGTTATTCTGAATGGAGACTTAAGGACAGAATAGAGGCTGATTCTGGGTTTGCTCTGCTGGCCTTGGACCACCACGCTCTCAAGGGTTCACATGCTGCAGAGAGTAGGCCTTAAGGAAGCCAGGTATAGCAAAAGGAGGAACAGCAATTTCAACCTTGTAAGCCCTTGGAGACTTGTGTATTGCACGGAGTGGAATGCCTCACTGCCAAATATAATTAAGATAAGGTTTTTGTATCATTGGTAAGTGAGGCCTAGAGGATGAGTGATTTAGAAAAATAAAACCATATAAGTTTTCCTGCACCTAAGTAATATGGAACAAATTAATACATGCAATGCATAATATTAATATACTTTATATTATTGTATTGTATTGTAACCAGTCTCCTATTGTTGGACATCAATGTATTTTGCATAAAATCAAGATAATCATCCTTGAATTTGATCTATGTGAGGCTGTTTGAGAATTTCCTCAGGAGAAACCCCTAAATGTGTAATTCTGGATCAAAAGATGTCCACAGTTTGAGTTTTAAAATATATTGCAAAATTTTCTTTCAGAATGGATATATTGATTTGTACATAGTTCTACAATGTACTTGGGTTTCAATGATGCATAAGCGGCATTTCAAAGCATATCTTTTAACTACATACAACTATTCCTCGCTTCCCTGTCTTAATTTCTTATTTCACAAAACAATAGAAAATCATGAGTTATCAGAACAAGTGTATCAACTGGTGCCAAATTGTTCTTAATTAGACTAGTTGATAGTCTTCCCACTTTTGAGATATTTCTGGAAACTTTGAAAGAAATGTTTTTCTTTGATATTTAAGTTATCCAAACCCATTTGCTAAATTTGCTTGCTTTTGTCTAATTTTAAATTTAGGTTTGATTTAATGTCAGGGAGTTACTAGAATTCTGGTTCTGTGACTCATTCTTTCCAGTTTTTTTCTTTATTATCTTATTATTTATTTAGTTTGCATTATAGAGAACTGATAAACAGAATTCCATGTATATTATAAATACCACTTGGTTGATTTACAACACTTTGAAACTCCTAATAAGTAAGAGGAAAATGAGATAGATTGCATCTTTGATAAGATTAGAGACTCATCGAGAAGTAATATTAAAATTGGCTTTCAGAATATACTCAAGCATTTGTCCAGTTATCTTTAATTGATCTGCTATGAAAATGAGAGTGCAAATTGTAGATGAAATTGCAATGCATTACAAATCAAAGAGGATACAATAAAGCAATAAAATAGGATGGAAATATTTTTTTCATTTGAGCACTCATGGGGTACTTAGTATTTTTCAATATTGCCAGTGAGGGAAAAAAAAATCCAACAGCTTAAAATGAACTTAGACTTTAAAATGAAATAAAAATGTTCTCACAATTTTGGTTACTTTTCATTCAAAATGGGAGCTCGATGACAGGCTGCTTGTTACTGCCTTGTCTGACAGCCTGGAGAAACTATTCACTCAGGCAGCATGGGTGAAGGGTTAATTATGGCAAGGAGAGGAGAGGGGATAGAAATTAATGAGGCTGAATCTCCCCATTGCTGGTACTCTCTACTCCCTGTTACTGAGTTAGGCTTATAAACGCACCCATTTCTTTTATAGCCAGAAATGCTGAGAAAGCGGGTAAGACGATGGCCTTGGACCTCACAGAGATTGAACCTCACCCATCTCTTACTCGTTAAATTGCAAGTTCTTTAATCTCCTTAAGCCTCAGTCTTCTTGTTTACAAAATTGGAAAAATAACAGCAATCTCATTGGGTAACTGTGAGGATTTACAAAGATGAAAATGTGTGCAATGTCTAGGTTTGTTTGTGGCATATATTAAGTCTTGAAGGATAGCTATATTATTTTAATCTGCTGTTTTTGCTACTATTCCTATTACTACTATTATTATCATTATTGTAATGCTTTACTTTGGTTGGAGATTAAATCATTTACTAGAAATGAAGGTAGCATTCCAGAGGATTCAACTTTCCTACAAATCACACTTAAAGATGAATTCCAAATGATTCTTTTTACTATTGTCAGTAGAATGGGCTTTCTCTTAGGTCTGTTGAAGGGGGATTGTCACTAAGAATTCTTACTAAGATTCTTATAAGTTTGTGCCATTGTCCAGAAACTTAGTACACAAATGTGAGCATTTATATAATTCATTCTTGAGAATAGCTGCAATATAAAATAGTTCAGCGGTTACCAAAATTCGGTGATGCTCAAAATCACCTGGGGGGATTTTAAGGCATACAGAAACTGAGGTCCCATCCCAGAGCTTCTGAATCAGAGTTCCCAGGGGGGTTATCCGTATGAGAGGGAGCACTTCTGATGGTCAGACTCATGTGGCAACTGATACTGTATTTGAAGATTAATTAGAAAAATTACACCTTTAATAAAATGGAATAAATACACTCTCCCCCCTTTTATGGCACTTAACATTGTGCTAGATTTGAGGATTAATTTTCTGAAATACTATGAGGAGTAAATGTGTTCTCCCCCTTCCCTTTCACTTTTCTAACCATGTGGACCTTAGAGTGATTCTAGTCTCATTCCCTCCGTACGCAAGGATCCTGGCACTTGACTTATTCAGCGAACGGAGTATATATCACTCCATGGATACATCTCATTTAGTTAGAAATCCCCCCTCTTGGAGCTAAAAAACACCTCTTTGCAACGTTCACGGAAATTTAGGGAGATAATCCTTTGATGTGCTTCTGTGTTTACATTTGGGATTGTCTATTATTTAAAAGCCAACAATTTACACAAAATGCTGGGAAATAAAATGCAATTGTGGTTTGTTGGAGAGGGATGTGAGAGAAGTTCAATGGCTTTTCTATCCATTGGCTTTTTTTATCCAAACCACCACAGGTCTCTCCTCAGACGAGGTTTGCAAAAGTAAATGCCTACAAGGACCAAGCAGGTAGCATACATGAGTGAAGCAGGTAGGGACTCTTACAAAATGGTGTCCCTAATTGACTCAGTTCAATTCTCGCTGTATCATTTTATTTGCAGGTTATATGTGTAGTGATAGTCTTTACTTCTCAGAAGGTGTATGTATTCTTCCAGTTTTCTTAAAAGCCATGGTCCTCTTGGTAGAGTTTTCTTTCATGTTAAAATTTTGACAGAGAGATGAGTCCAACAAATATTTCATTTTTCTCTTAACTCTGCTTTAAGATAACTGACTGTGCAGGTGAGATGATAAATGGCAGCTGCCACTGGGCTTCAGCATCTGGAGACAACAGGGAGTAGTAAGGATGATGATGAATGGAAGAATTCATTTACTGTCTCATCAGAACAGCCATTTCTTAGCTTACCATCGCAATGTAGGCATAAAGACCCAGTGTTTCTGGATCTTTTTTTCAAGAGGTCTCTATATTTTTAAAAATTAAAAACATATTGTTGGTCTACATGGTTCAGGCCAATCAATACATATCTGTGGGGTAAGATATGGCCCATCTTGTACCTTCCAATAACCTTCATTCTAGGCTTTGAATTATTTCAAACATAAAAAATAACCATGGAGACTTGACGTTAACTCACAGTGACGATATGCATTATTTTTCCATGTAAACATGGAAAATCAAAAATAAGAGTTTAAATTTTGAATTCCATGCAGCTTTTAAATTATACTTTTATAACATTTGGATAAAATATTCACTCTAACATATAGGCACAGGAATGTCAGTTGGAAGTGTTCCTAGAGAAATTTTTATCTATTTATTTTGCAGATGAAGAAACTGTGAAGCAAATGGAATTGCTAAAAGTCATGCATCTAGTTAGTGGTGGACTTAGGATTTGAACACAGAATTCCTGATATCACTGCAGTACTTGCTCTACCATTTTATCATCGTGCCATCGATTTGTGTATTAGTTTGTTTAATAAGGCATGGGAAATAAGATTCAATAGACAACTGATTTATGCAAATTTCCCCACTGATCTATTCCATAAGATGAGTCGCACATGCATTTGACACTTCAGATTTGGCAAAATTAAAAAGTGACCTTCTAAATATATTCTTTGTCATGATACTTCAACATAACTTAGATTAAGTGATAGCAGAAGTAAAATTGGCAAACTGGTGCCTTATTCTATACATTACTAAAGAACTAGTTTTCTACTTAACTGATTGTACTGGCCATATTTTCAGCATTGGATAGTAAAGCCTCATGAACTGGGCATACACTGTACTACTTTTATTATTCTTAATTTTCTCCTGGAATTCATAAAGAGTGAGTTTTCCTTCAGTCTTGTTTTGGTGTCTTTTTTTGACCTTGTTCAGCACATTTATTATAACTAGTAAATTTCAGACAATTTTCCCATAGAATTCAGATTTCCTAACTCAACCATATTTAGGAAATAGAAGGTGATAAGCGGCTATTTAGTTTCTGTTCAGAATCCACTATTTCTTGGTGCTGAAAGATGCAGCCCAAATTCCATTTGCAGTGTTTATTACCTCTCAGAATCTGTGAGCAAGCATCTTTCCTGGTCCTTTTACTTGTCTGTCTTGTCTATTGGCTATCCATTTTCCATTGTTGTCCCAGGTTGGCTGCCAATGGTACATTTCTCAGCCACTTAATAACTTTACTGAGACAGATTTATAAGAGGCCAAGTGCTGTCAAGTCCCTGAGATGTATAGATTGAGGCTTTCTTCCTCTCCTCTACCCCTTCCAACTTTACAGTATAAGTCTGTCTCCTTAATAGCACTTTGGTCTTAATAGAGTGTGTCTCTCAGGGTCCGGCATCAGCTGCATTGTTGGAGCATGGCTTGTGCTCATCTCTTCTGAGCTGGACTGCAGTTAAATAGGAGCAATTTATTTCTGCTGTTGTCAATATCACATTTCATGAACCTGAAACTCATTACATTTTTTTTTCAAATTACCTTGCTTGGCTTTGTAAGGGCATTTTGTATTTGCCACAGATCATTCTTTTAGATTTGAAAAGAACTGAAACTTTTTGTTACACTTCTGTTTGGCACAATAGGGTGCCATATAGGCTAAGGGTGGGCAGGAGAAGAAAAGTACACCTTTTGACCATAGAAACTGCACTTGCCACGCTCAATGACAAGGATATTGGTTGTGGAGCTTCTAGCTCATGGTGCAAAGGATGGAAAAAGAAGAGCCTCTTGCATTAAGAAGTTTATAGTAATATATCATAGAGACTGGAAAAGTTTTTTCAAAAGGAATTTAAGAAAAATATCTGGGGGCCGGCCCGGTGGTACAAGCAGTTAGGTGCGCGCGCTCCGCTTCTGCGGCCTGGGGTTCGCCGGTTCGGTCCCGGGTGCGCACCTTGGCAAGTCATGCTGTGGCGGCGTCCCATATAAAGTGGAGGAAGATGGGGATGGATGTCAGTTCAGGGCCAGTCTTCCTCAGCAAAAAGAGGAGGATTGGCAGATGTTAGCTCAGGGCTGATCCTCCTCACAAAAAGAAAGAAAATAAAAAATCTGAGGGGCAGCATTGAATATTATAAAGGACAGTCTCAGCAGACATGGCAATACAGCACCTAAATCTATAAATATTTACCCAGTGTCCGTATATAAAGGTTTATTGGAACACAGCCACGCCCTTGTTTACATATTAGGTTTGTGGTAGATTTCGTGCTACAACAGCGGTGTTGAGTAGTTGCAACAGAGACTGTTTAGCCCCAAAATCATAAAATACACACTTTCTGGTTTTTCGTGGAAGAAGTTTGCCAATCCCTGTTCTAGAGCACAATGCTAGGCAACCAGGCATATTTTTTCTTTTCTTCTCCATACTTCCACTTAGAGGAAACTGATAACAGTAGCTACAAAGTCAGGGCTGGCTCTCTGCCCAGATAGAGTTGCATAAATGAAGTGATCTAAGAGTACAGCAAAGTTTCCTCTACCCACCAATATCTCACTCAGTGTTCTGTCAAGATACAACTCTTCTAGTCTTGTCTGATTTGAGTCATTACTTGAGTTCTATGATCCAAAGGTGATGGAGAGGGTCATTATTTATAGAAAAGCACAGAAAAATATTTTAGAGTGAAAAAAGTCCTAGACTGAGACTCAAGAAACCTGGGATCTAATTGGGATTTACCAATGAATGACTCAGCTACATGCACTTGAGCAAGGCTTTGAGCTTTCTGCAGTTTTCTCATCTTGTACGGATGATGACCCACGTGCTCTCTAAAGTCTGTTTTAGCTTGGAAGTTCTGATTCTGTACTTCCTGATGTATGAAAGGGAAGCCTACTACATTATTTGGACTTCTCTTCATTACTGTGATTGAATTTACTACCTAAAAGAATTGTTACTATGGAAAGATGTATATAGTTTGTCCCTTAGTGCACATTATTCACCACCCTATCACCAACACCTTGCACAAAGGAGATGATTAATCATCAGTTGTGAATTAATGGATAAATGAATGCATGAACAAAATAATCTAATCATAACATGCTTAGCCTATTTAGCTTCGTGTCCCTTAGAGCTTTAGAGCTCCCTTTTTTATTGGATTCTATCTTTGTGATTTGTCTTCTTATTTATAACCTTACCTTATACACTTCTGAACTGGGAATGAACTCACCCTTTTGCTATCCTTCTCACAACCATGGCCTAGATTCTCAGACGGCCTTTTGCAGGCTTTGCTTACCCAGAACAAACTAATCAGTCAATTCAGCTGGTCCACTAGACTCTTAGCAGAACTCCCCCTGCCAGGAAGGCTGAATCCCCACAAGTGGGAACTGGAAACATTAGGGGCCTGAGAAGTAACCATAGAACTCTTTTCAGAGGAGAAAGTGTCTAGTTTTTTGGATTAGCCCAACAATTAGACTACTGTCAGTAATAAACTTTTATACTTCTCAAATTTGCCCAGAACCAATGATCCACGAAATGTCAAAGTACTTATGAATACATGTTGGCTTCATAGGTTTTTGCACATAGAAGCTCCTATAGCTCTAGTTTTTTCTAATATCAGAGGGCTCCTTATTTCTAAACAGCAGCTAAGAATGTTTAAGGAAACAAAATACACAGTCTTTGTCATTAAGAAGTTCATAATTTTGTTTTAAACCTTAAGAAATAGGAAATATTTATAAATGGACTTTGCATTGAGAATGTTTACCTTGGGAACGGAGCTTTTGTAAAGGAGCCTCCCTTTTTTTTTTTTTTGTAACGTCTGTAGAGGCAATACCTTCAAATATCAGCTTTCCAAGATCTAGATAGACAGAAAAATTTATTAATATGTGTTGATCCAACACCTAACTTCACTGAATTATGGGAATTTAGTAAAGATGCTTCTTAGTCAAGCAAATGTAGCATCTTATAAATACAATGAAGTAAATAAAAGTGTTTGCAAAAGAAATTCTTATTTACCCTCATTGCCCTGTGGTTTAAGAGGCAATGGCTATGAGAAAATGGCAGTTATTACAAGAGCAGAATGGACAAAAAAACAAAACAAAATTTAGAAAACACCTATAATTATTCTGTCTTCCAAGCTGAATGATATCAATAAAATCTATACGTGTCATACTACTCTGTGCTATTTGATTGCTGATCAAAATAAATATCTAACCATTTGTTTATTGTCATTGTGTACCTAACATTGGTGTGAAATTCAATGATTGTAAAATATGTAGAACAACTTTGGGTCTCCCTGTAACTAAAAATCGCAGTTTCTAAAATGCGTTTGGGAGGGTTGAGGTACGAATAAAGAGAGAAAGACGGTATCTCATCCAGATGGCTATTTCTTACTCTGGTTTTCTCTGCCCAAATTGAAATAGCTGCTGTGTGTGCCCTCACACATGTAAGAGCCAGGATAAGAAGACCTAGTTGCATTTCTCAGTCAGTCTTTGATTGGTCTCATTTTAAAGACGTCTATAGGAGAAATTTCTTAATTTTCTCCACAAAATTTCTCTGTTAGCAATCTTTAAGTAACTTTTTCTCTTCTTACTGTTGAAGGTTCTGGTTCTTCACCTAATTCAAATGTTTATAGCAAAGGTGGAGTGAACAAGTATGATGTTGTCTTTCATTTTCATATCATCATATTGATACCAACATAATTATGTTTATTATGGACACATTGATGCCATAGCGAATGATAAATAAAAACACTTGCCAAAGAACAACAGATTATAATAAAGGCTAGTGTTTATTCAGAACTTCAATATGCCAGGAATAGTTCTAATGATTTGTAAATTCTAACACTTATTTTCAAAATAATCCTGTGAAATAGGTACTCATCTTCCTTTCCATTTGCAGATGAGGAAACTGAGTATTTAGGCAACTTGCCCAAAGTGACAGAGCCAATAAATGACAGAGCCAGAATTTGACCCCAGGCAGTCTGGTGTCAAAGCCCATGTGCCATCGGATTAGTCTCTTTTTAGACATATTTCTGAACTTACTATATTTGTCCCAAAAATATTATTAATTTTTTAGATTCAACTTCCATAGTTGCATTTTCCAAAACCTGTTCCCTGCAACAAAAGTTCCACGAGGTAAAAACTCATACATGGGGGCTCCTTGGCTGAATATGTTTGGAAAGTGATGGGTTAATCAATCAAACCAGTTTCTCTTACATAGGCCTTCTCAGGGCTGTTCCTATGCCAGCGCACGTTGTAGTTCCCCAGGACCAGGAGAGAGCTTGCAGTATTTTCTTCTCCCAATCACACTTTGGAAAAAATTTACTTTCATACTGATTTTAGTCTATAAACCTGCACTATCTAATATGATAGCCACTAGCCAAATGTGGCTATTTAAATTTAAATTAATTAAAATTAAATTAAAATTAAATTACTTAGTTGCATGAGTCACATGTTAGGTGTTAGATAACCACAAGTGGCTAATGGCTGCTAAGTTGGACAGTGCAGATATAGAACATTTTCGTCCTCACAGATATTTCTACTGGACAGCCCTGCTGTTGACTTTTGCACCTGCATTTCTGACTAGATGGAAATAATGCTTTGTTAGGTTACTAAAGTACACAGGCAGACACTTGTGGCGCTTAAAGTGAATCCAGAGATTAAAACAATGCCTTTTGACTGACTTCATTTAGTTTTTCTACTGAAAATGGATGTTTTGATTAAAATAGAATTGCAGTATTTATAAATCACTAATTTGTTACATCTATCGCAAAATTCAAAAGATTTATAGGACTTGGAGTTCAGAATTTAAATAGATATAAACAGCAAAACAGAATAGGGGAAAGCATTGAAGAAAGGATAGATTAATTGATCTTGAGAGCAAGAAGCTGGTTGCAAGGATTCCCCTTTCTGTGTGCTGGATACATAAGTCAGATCTCACTGTAAGGGACCACTGGCATAGTTATGCCTCATACTCCAGAGAAACAACAATTGTGATCCAGCTTGATAAAGCTAGTGATATGAGACGCATTCTCCCACCAAAGTAGCATCAATGGGGGCAAAGTAATAGACTAGACCTAGGGTTACTTTTCAATACTTAGCCAGAAATTCTGAAAGCAATGATCTTTAGGGATAGGGCAGGAGGAGTAAATACATGAAGGGAGAGCGAATGGAGGTAGGACAGGGATTGCGAGCTTGGATATAACACAGCAGGGACTTTTCCCCAAATCAGTACTTCTGATGCTGACTGCCAGTTGGTGACATCTGAATCCTAACTGCTCTATAGTAAATGGAAATCAAAATCCTGTATTCACTAAAGTGAATAGGGAAACTATTTTAAGTTAGGGGACAAGGTATATATTTATATTGCCATGCCTAGATAACTGGAAAGCAAGACATTGCCACGGTCTGGAGGTAGCTGCTCTGAATTGCAAGTACACCATCTCAGAGACAAAACCAGTTTCAGAAGTTTCTTAAGTGAATACCTGGAAAAGTCCATAATGTTTGGTGGTGTTAAATATTGTCCACATTAATGAGATTTTAAAAAGTTGCAAAGACAGAAGTTTCAGAGATACGAGCAAAATTGTGATCCACTTGAGAGCAGGGACAATGTCTTATTTTTAAATTATTCTTATTTGTATCAAAGTGATGCATGTATATTATATTTTATAATATACATATATAATTATAAATCTATATACATAAAAATATACATATATAATATGTATAATTATAATATATATCTTCCTATAAAGGAAAATAGATATTTGCTCCAGTCATCAATATTTCCAAGACCACTTCCCAAATTTGCAACCTTATATGGCTAAATAATGTGCTTCTGCTCATACTTCTTAGTCATCAATTGTAAGTGTAAAATTGACTTCCTAGTAGAGAAGATAAAGATTGCCCTCTTCCCTCTGGTTGCTTAAATCAATAGTCAACATTCACGTTATTATAGCTGTGTAAGTATAGTTTCCTGCTCAAATACGTATTATAGATTGCATTTCTGTTTATTGTTCAGTTTTTCTTATGATTAATAGTTGCTTTTTGTCTCTTTGTTTAGGTTTCTATGTCATTATCACTTATTTTTACCAAATTTTTCATTAAAATTATAAGATATTTTATGCAAATTCAAATATATTAAAACTGTCCCCCTTCCCACTTTTTCTTGGAGACGTCTCTCTGGAGTTCCACCATCTTTCTACTCTAGTCTGAACTGGATGTTCTCTAGTTCTGAGAAGTTGTCATTCTGGGACTCCCCTGTCCTGTTACCCTGGTTGGAGCTCCTGTGTTCCGTGCCCGGTATTCAGAGTTTTCCTCTTTGCTATTAGCTGCACATCTTTCTGCAGTTTACAGAGAAAGAGGATATGAGATTTTGTATGTCTAAAAAATCTTTATTTTATTCCTCTCTTAATAATTTTGACTGGGTGAACATTTCTAAGTGAGATATGACAATGGATTGCTATTGAAAAGCACAATACTATTTTGCCTCTTATATCTTTGTATGACTCATTTTCTTTCCCATGAAGTCCTTTACAATTTTCTCTTTATTATTTATCCTCTGAAATTTTACAGTAATGTGACCCAGAGTAGGTTTATTTTCACTTATTGTTCTAAATGCCAGGTCAAAATTCTTCAAGTTTTTTCCTTTACTTCTGGGAAAATTTCTTTCATTATTTTAAACATGCATTCGTTCTCTCTTCAGGAAAACCTGAACCTTCTGGATTGCTGTTTTTATTTTCTTATCTATTCTTATCTGGTCTCCATTTCTTTTTCTTTTCAATTTTCTGGAAGATTTTCTCAATTTTATTTCTAGCACTTTCATTATTTAATTTTTATTTCTGCTATTGTTTTGGAACTTTTGAAAATTTTTGCTGAAGTACAAAAGTGCACAAATCATTAGTGTACAGCTCAAAGAATCATCACAAAGTGAAGACAGCATGTTACTATCATCCAAGTCAAGAAATGAAATGCCCCTCATGACATTTCATGCCCCCTTTTAATTACTACCCCTTCCCTCATTCCCAAAGGTAATCACCAGCCTTACTTCTAATACCATAGATTAGCTTTAACAAAAAAACAAAACAAAAAACTTCATATTAGATTTCAGATGCTCTCACCACACACACACACACCCCCCTAACGTGAGGAGAATTAGCTTGATGGTAGTAATCATTTTAGTATGTATATGTATATCAAAACATCATATTGTACACTTTAAATATGTACATTTTTATTTAAAAAACAAGAAATAAAAATGTTTATACCAAAAAACCCACTTCATAATAATGAAATCATGTAGTTTGTACTTTTTTGAGTCTGGCTTCTTTCATCTCAAAATTATATTTGTGAGATATATTCATTGTTGCTTCATCCAGCGGTAGTTGGTTCATTTTCATTGCTGTATGATATTAAATTGCACATTGTACAGATATACCATAATTTATATATCCATTCTACAGTTGATGAACTCTTGGGTTGTTTTCAGTGTTTGATATGGATAATGCTGCTATAAATATTCTTGTTTATATTTTTGTGCATGTGTGATACATTTCTTAGAGTGGAATTGCTGAGTCCAAATGTTTATGTTTATAGTTTGTTAACACTAACAAAGAGTTTTCCAAAATGGTTGCACAACTTCCCACTCCCACCAGTAGTGTATGATAGTTCCAGAGGCTCCACATCCTTTCAAACACATGGTATGGGCCGTGCCTTAAGTTTTAGCCTCTCGTAAGTGTGTAGTGCTATCTTATACTGTTTAAAATTTTTCATTTCCCAGATGACTGATGAAGTTGAAAACCTATTCATATTTATTGGTCATTTGGATATCTTTCCTCTTGACATGGCCATTCATTTTTTCATTCTTATGTCATTTTTCTATTGAATTAATTATCTTTTTCTTATTGATATACTAGAATTTTAATATATTCTCAGTATGAGTCTTTTATCCACCAAATATATTGTAATTATCTTCTCTCACTCTCTGATTTGCCTTTTTTTTCTCCTTAATGGAGTCTTTGGTTGAACAGCGCTCTTAATTTTAATGTAGTCCATTTTAAGTCCAGTGCTATTTTGTCTTCATTAAAAAAATTTGACTACACCAAATTCATGAAGGTATTTTTTCAGTAAACTTGAAGGTTTTACATTTCCTATTTCGAGCAACAATCCACCTGGAATTGATTTTTGTATAAGGTGTGAGGTAGCAGCCAAGTTTTATTATTTTTCTTTCATATGGATTTACAGTTAACCTATCTCATTTTTTTTAAATTTTATTTATTTATTTATTTTTTCCCCCAAAGCCCCAGTAGACAGTTGTATGTCATAGCTGCACATCCTTCTAGTTGCTGTATGTGGGACACGGCCTCAGCATGGCCGGAGAAGCGGTGCATGCCTGGGATCCGAACCCAGGCTGCCAGCAGCGGAGCGCGAGCACTTAACCACTAAGCCACAGGGCCGGCCCAAACCTATCTCATTTATTAACAAGAATATCCATTCTCCACTGTGCTACAGTGCCAGTTCATAATAAATCGTATGTCTCTATTTGTGTAGGACTGTTTTGGACTCTGTTGTATTTTTTTCACCTATGCATCTATCCTTGCATCAGTACTTCAATATTTTAATTAGTGTAGACTATTTCAAGTCTCGGTGTCTAATTGTGTAAATTCTCCACTTTTCTTCTTTTGAGAGTTTGCATTTCTACATAAATTTTAGAATTGACTTTTTATTTCTAAAAACCTGAGATTTTGATTGGGATTATTTTGAATCTGTACATTAATTTGAGGAGAGTTAAAATATATAATCTTCTAAACCATGAATATCTGTACTCCCCCATTTACTGAGAATTTCTTTAGTTTCTTTCATTCATGTTTTTGCTGTTTTACTCTGTTAATATCTTGAATATCCATTATCAGATTTATTGCTTTTTTAAATGATATATTTTAAATGATATAGTTATTAAAATTTCTTTTTCTAAATGTTGCTTGCCAGTATTTAGAAATACAATTGATTTTAAAAAATTGATTTTGAATTCAATAACCTTTTAAAATTCACTTATTCATGCTAATAATTCATATAGAACTTGTTTGGAGTTTAAAAATATATTTTATAAAAGCTGTGGATAATAACAATTTTATTTCTTCCTTTCCAATTCTCTGAAATTATGTTTCTCTATTCTTGCCTTACTATATCAGTTAGGAGTTACAAGATAATATGGCATAGAACTGGTGACAGTGGATATATTGTCTCATCCCTGATCTCAAAGAGAAAGCTTTTCATGAGTCACTAATAAGCATTATGTTTGCTATAGGTTTATTTTTGGACTTAACCCAATGTGATCATGATGTTATCTTTTCTATCACTGAATTTGATTTGATAATTATTTATTTAGAATATTTTTAGACTTTGTTTATGAGTGAGTTGGCCTGCTAATTATAATGAGTAACCTAGAGATGATAATACACAACTTTGCTTTATTAAAGTCTGATATAAATGATACTTAAATGTAAGGACATTAGAATACTTTAATGTCACTTATCTCCATCCTGACTTATATGCCATTGTTGTCTTGCATTGTAATTCAATTTATAGTTTAGACACCACAATACATTATTGTTATTGAATACATAGTCAAGAGTCATTTTGATTTACCCACATATTTTGTCTTTGATTTGCTTTTTATTACATCCTGCATTTTGGTGGTCATTTTCCTTCTGCATAAAAACATATTTTAAGCATCTCTAAGTTGATGGTGATAAATTATGTCAGTTTTTGCTTGTCTGAAAATAATTTTATTTTTGTCTTCATTTTAAAAAGCTATTTTGACTAGCTATAGAATTATAGATTGATAGTTTTTTGTTTGTTTGTTGTTTACCTCATAGTACATTGAAATATCAATCGATTGTCTTCTGGCTTCTATTGCTTCTATTAACAAATAGTTTTTACTATATTTTTGCTCCTTTGAAGATTTTTTCTTCTTTTTCTCTGATTCTCTTTATGGTTTTCTTCTATATCTTTGTTTTTTACTAGTTTTAATGTGATATGCCTAGGTGTTTTAATTTTATTTTTAAAAGATTACTTGATTTAAAAAAATAAATATTTTTTATTATTTAAAAATTTTGTTTATATTTATCTCACATAAGCCTCACAGTAAGTCTTGAATCTATTGGCTTTATATTTATATAAGTTTTGAACTATTTTATGCTCTTTTCTCTTCAAATATTGTTTCTCCCCTTTTCTCTTTTCCTTCTGGGATTCCAATGGCACATATATTGGAACTTTTAACTCCATTCACACACCTTTTAAGTTCTTTTATGTATTTTATATTCTTTTACCTGAGATGGATTTTTTTTCAGATCTACTTTCCAATTTTAAAATTTTCTCTTAAATTGTCCGTCTGCTAAATCTATATATTTAGTTATGTGCTTTTCAGTTGTAGAATTTCCATTTGATTCTTTTATAGTTTATGGTTTTCTCAAAATTCTTCATATTTTCTTCTAATTCTCTGTATGAATCATGGCTATATTTAAAGTATGTGTCCTAAAATTCCATTATGTGGCTTTATTTTGTTTTTATCAGTAATTATTCTCTTGGTTTCAGTCAAGTCTTTATACTCCATGTTCATTTTTTAAACTGATGTCTTAATAGTTTATAACATTGTGAAATTTTAGTTGTACGTTATTGTTTGTCAGTCACCATATAAATGCCTCCTTTCACCTCTTGTGCCTGCCCCCTAACCCCCTTACCCCTGGTAACCACCAAACACTTCTCTCTGTCTGTGTGTTAGTTTATTTTCCACATATGAGTGAAATCATGCAGTGATTGTTCTTTCTCTCTCTGGCTTATTTCGCTTAACAGAATACCCTCCAGGTCCATCCACGTTGTTGCAAATGGGTCAATTTTCTCTTTTATTATGGCTGAGTAACATTCCGTTATATATATATACACCACATCTTCTTTGTCCAATCATCAGTCAAGGGACACTTGGGTTGCTTTCACTTCTTGGCTATAGTGAATAATGCTGCAATGAACATGGGGTGCATAAGCCTCTTTGGATTGTTGATTTCAGGTTCGTTGTGTAGATACCCAGTAGTGGGATAGCTGGATCGTAAGATATTTCCATTTTTAAGTTTTTGAGGAATCTCCATACTGTTTTCCATAGAGGCTGCACCAGCTTGCATTCCCACCAGCAGTGAATTAGGGTTCCCATTTCTCCACATCCTCTCCAACATTTGTTGTTTTCTGTCTTAGTGATTATAGCCATTCTAATGTGTGTAAGGTGATATCTTAGTGTAGTTTTGATTTGCATTTCCCTGATGATTAGTGATGCTGAACATCTTTCCATGTGCTTGTTGGCCATCTGTATATCTTCTTTGGGAAAGTATCTGTTCATATCCTCTGCCCAATTTTTGATTGGGTTGTCTGTTTTATTGTCGTTCAGTTGTTTGAGTTCTTTATATATTATGGAGATTAACCCCTTGTTGGATATATGATTTGTAAATATTATCTCCCAGCTGGTGGGTTGTCTATTCATTTTGATCCCGGTTTCCTTTGCCTTGTAGAAGCTCTTTAATCTGATGAAGAACCACTTGTTTATTTTTTCTCTTGTTTCCCTTGTCCAGGTAGACATGGAATTCAAAAAGATCCCTTTATGACATATGCCAAATAGTGTACTGCCAATATTTTCTTCCAGGAGTTTTATAGTTTCAGGTCTCACCTTCAGGTCTTGGATCCATTTTGAGTTAATTTTTGTGTATGGTGAAAGAAGATGATCTATTTCCATTCTTTTGCACGTGGCTGTCCAGTTTTTCCAGCACTATTTATTGAAGAGATTTTCCTTTATCCATTGTATGTCCTTAGCTCATTTGTCAAAGATTAGCTGTCCGTAGATGTGTGGATTTATTTCTGGGTTTTCAATTCTGTTCCATTGATCTGTGTGTCTGTTTTTGTACCAGTACCATGCTGTTTTGATTACTGTAGCTTTGTAGTATATTTTGAAGTCAGGGATTGTGATGCCTCCAGCTTTGTTCTTTTTTCTCAGGATTGCTTTAACTACTTGGGGTCTTTTGTTGCCCCATATGAATTTTAGTGTTCTTTGTTCTATTTCCGTGAAGAATGTCACTGGGATTGCATTGAATATGTAGATTGCTTTAGGTAATATGGACATTTTAACTATGTTTATTCTTCCAATTCATGTGTATGGGATATTTTTCCATTTCTTTATGTCATCATCGATTTCTTTCAATAATGTCTTATAGTTATCATTGTATAGGTCTTTCACCTCCTTGGTTAAATTTATTCCTAAATATTTTATTCTTTTTGTTGCAATTGTAAATGGGATTGTATTCTTGAGTTCTCTTGTTAGCTCGTTATTAGCTTATAGAAATGCACTGATTTTTGTAAGTTGATTTTGTACGCTGCAACTTTGCTCCAGTTGTTGATTATTTCTAAGAGTTTTCCAATGGATTCCTTAGGGTTTTGTACATATAAAATCATGTCATCTGCAAATAGTGAGAGTTTCACTTCTTTGTTGCCTCTTTGGATTCCTTTTATTCCTTTTTCTTGCCTGATTGCTCTGGCCAAAACCTCCAGTACTATGTTGAATAAGAGTGGTGAGAGTGGACATTCTTTTCTTGTTCCTGTTCTCAGAGGAATGGCTTTCAGTTTTTTCCCTTTGAGTATGATGTTGGCTGTGGGTTTGTCATATATGCCTTTATTATGTTGAGGTAGTTTCCTTCTATACCCATTTTGTTGAGAATTTTTATCATAAATGGATGTTGGATCTTGTCAAATGCCTTCTCTGCATCTAATGAGATGATCATGTGGTTTTTGCCATGTTCATTTTTTTGTGGCATGTCAGAAATTGTTCATGAAAATCGTAGAGATATTTAGAAGCTCTTGACAAAACTATATTCATCCAGAGAGGATTTACTTTTGTTTCTGGAGGACAACCAGTTTATGGACTCATGTAATCACAGATTACTTCAGTGCAATCAGGGGGTTGGGATAATCCTGGATTTCAGTCTCTGATAGTGCTCAGTATATTTCTGGTTCACATTTATTCTTAGACTGTAGCCCTTCATGGTCAAAATTTAAAGTGTGGTATGTTTACCAGACTCCTCTTTGGCAGATGCTGAATCTCATTTTCCCTCCTACTCTTGGAAGCCTGATGAAAACAGGGCTTAGATTCTCAGAATCTCAGCTGCCACTTTGATTTGGCAAATGCCTGAAAGTGAAAAGAATTGCCATGCTCACCAAGGCTTTCTTGCTTCTTGGTCCTGCAAATTCTCGCTATGTTGAGAGCCTTCTGATGCTTATAAAGTGAAGTTAAAAAAAAATTGACCCATTTTTTTTCTAGTTATTCAGGTGAGATAGTCCAAAGCAATGCGGTCTGCCACTGTCAAAAGTGGAGATCCTCCACTATATTTCTTTTAGTGTCTTTCTTATTCTTTGTTTATATTTTATAGCCTCCCCCGTTTCATTCTTGGCCTCAATATCTTCTCCATATATGTAAAAATATCAATTACTTTTAAATTTATTTTGGAGTTTTCTTCTATTTCTTGCATTGTTTCTGTTTCATCCTAATTGTGAGTCCCCACATCTTTTTTTTCTGTTGGTCCCTGTCTTTCATAGTGGAGACGTTTTTCAAGTATATGGTGATTTGTGGTGACCACTCATATTTGAAAGTGATATAATTTATTCTTATTAAAACTCTGTTTGTGGGGTTGAGGATTTAAAACTGGTATGCTTTAATAAAGGGATATCAGCTGCTTTGCTGGATGACTCCCATGTGTCAGTGTGTATAGTGCTTTCCTGTGGGGTCTGGGGAGAACCCTCAGATATACTGCCTCTTGTGTATCTTGTGGGTTGCTCATGTTATGGAGCCACACAGTGCCAGTGGGTTTGAGGTTTCACCACTCAGCATATTGATTTTCACTTATCTCCCTATTTTTTCTTTTTGCTGAGGAAGATTCATCCTAAGCTAACCTCTGTTGCCAAGCTTCCTCCTTTTTGCTGAGGAAGATTTGCCCTGAGCTAACATCTGCTGCCAATATTCCTTTATTTTGTGTGTGAGTCACCGCCCCAGAATGGCCACAAGTGGCATAGGTCCATGCCTGGAAACTGAACCCAGGCCACGGGAACCAAACTTAACCACTATGCCACTGGGGCTGGACTACCTTATTTTTAGAACAGCTATTCCCTACCCCTCCCCACCTTCAAGTGTGCTCAGTATTCCCAGATCTTGAAACTCTTTGATTAAATTTCAAAAAGACAGCCTACATTTTACTGGTGGTGTAAGGGAGGGGTATTAACATAGCTTCTTGATAAAAGGAGACCAGGAAGTCCAATATTGTCCTTATATAAATTCTCAACCAATCTTTTCATTTTGCAATTCTATGCCTAACCAATCCACTGGGCTATTAGCGTTTCCAAGATGAATTAACTGCTTTTTACACTAGGTGTGTGGGAAAAGACAGAGACAGATTAATGTGTTTAGTACAACAAATTTCTCTAGAATTCAACTGTGTCTTTTTTATTTTTGTGTACACTACCTAGCCCAGTGCTTGCTATGGGCTGGGTAGTTATTTTGTTGACTAAATGACTCTTTGGAAAACTTGAGGATTTTTTTTTTTTAATTTTGAGTATTTTCAATAAGAATCATGTTAAGAATTAAAATCCCGTATTTGCATAAGCACTTGTGTATCATCCTACATAACAAGTACTCTAAGGTTAATTTTAGGGACTATTTAAGTTATAATTATTTCGCTGGGTACAATATGAGTCCTCACTACCATGAACAAAAAATTCATTGAGAATACCAAATAAAAGTTCTGAACTCTGTGAAAAAATTAATATAGGCAAATCATAAAAAGCTTTAATGTAGACAAATATTTGGCAGTATTAATGAATCAAAAATACACTCTATTAGGGGCCAGCCCAGTGGTGTAATGGTTAAGTTCAGTGCACTCTGCTTTGGTGGCCCATGTTCATGGGTTTGGATCCTGGGTGCGGACCCACACCACTCATGAAGCCATGTTGTGGCAGCGACCTGCGTACAAAATAGAGGAAGATTGGCACAGATGTTAGCTCAGGTCTAATATTCCTCACCAAAAAAAAAAAAAAAAAATACACTCTACCAACCAGTCACATGAACACTACCTAGTAGAATCATCAGAGGGACTTTACATGGAAGAAGTAGAGCCAGGAATATAAAAGATTGGAACTCCGAGAACAGGACAGCAGCAATATTACTTCGCAGTCCAAGGGCAGAGTTCATTGGGGCTCCCTGTTTTAGTTTATCTGCTATAATTTTTGTAACTGAGATTATTGACATTATTCTTTTTATTTAATTACTTCCTTAGATGTCATTGAAACAAAGCTATTCCACTGCTGGGTATTTATCCAAAGAACTTGAAAACACCAATGCGTAAAGATACATGCACCCCTATGTTCATTGCAGCGTTATTCACAATAGCCAAGACTTGGAAGCAACCTAAGTGCCCATCAAGGGACGAATGGATAAAGAAGATGTGGTATATATACACAATGGAATACTACTCAGCCATAAGAAATGATGAAATCCAGCCATTATGACAACATGGATGGACATTGAGGGTATTATGCAAAGTGAAATAAGTCAGAGGGAGAAGGTCAAATACCATATGATTTCCTTCATTAAGTAGTAGATAATAACAACAATAAACAAACACAAACAGACAGAGATTGGATTGGTGGTTCCCAGAGGGGAAGGGGGGAGGGAGGAGGGTGAGAGGGATAACTCAGCACATGTGTGTGGTGATGGGTTGTAATTAGTATTTGGGTGGTGAACATGATGTAATCTATGCAGAAATAGAAGTACAATGATGTACACCTGAAATTTATACAATGTTATAAACCAATGTTACTGCAATAAACAAAAAATTTAAAAAAAATTTTAAAAAGATGCTAAAATATCCTCAGTCCTGGAAGAGAGTAAAATTCCATCTGGTGTGAAATCGTATCATACCCTGAAACCATATGTCGGTGAGACTGGGGTAAAGGATTAGAATTTGAACACTAGCTAACCAATACTTCCCAAGCTGGGCATTGGTGAGACATTGCATTGAGGTAGAAGGCACAGGGGTTCTGAAATCAAGCTGACGTGGGTTCAAACACTGATTGGACCACTTACTAGTTCTATGATCCTAACCATTTTAGTCTTAGCATTGAAGTGGAATAAAAATATCCACTCCAGAACAAGAGATACTGTTTGCAAAATCAACTTAGCACATACTTAATGCTTAGCAAAAGTTAGCAGCTGTGATTTTAACCTGGTCCCTGCTTTTCACTTTAGCTTTCTGTCTTGCTACTCTGTTTACTACTAACATACTCTCCCGCCATACAGAATTCTAAAATTTCATCAATACTCAAAGTACTTATTTGCCTGTGGGTTGCTTTCCCACTTCTCTGCATGTGACCTTGCCTGGTTAAATCCTGCTATTCCTTGAGGTCTCAGTTTAGACATCACTTTCTCCGAGAGCCTTCCCTAAACCTCCAGGTTAGGTTCAGTGTCCCTTCTCTGGATGTTCTCACAGAACCCAATCAAGCACTTATCACACTGCGTTAAAACTGCCAATTTACTTGTCTATCTTTCTCACTATACCGTAAGAGGGTAGAGACTATGTCTTTTTTGTTGTTAAATCCCCAGTGCCTGCTACTATGTGGGGACTCCATAAAACTTATTGAGTAAATGGCAAAAGGTTTACTAGGTATTCATCTATAAACATGACACAACTGATTAGTCGGGTTTTTGGTTTAATGGACATGGCATTCCAGAGATGGGAGAACACATTGCACAAGTGATTACGCAAGGGGTCATTGAGTTATAATTATTATAGGTGCTACAAAGAAAAATAATGACAGGAATAGAAGCTTGTAATGGAATCTTCGCTAAATTGTGATTGGAGAATTGTCATTCTGTGACAGTTAATGTTATGTGTCAACTTGACTAGGCCATGGTACCTGATAGTTGGTCAAACCCTAGTCTAGATATCGCTCTTAAGGTATTCTTTAGGTGAGATTAACATTTAAATCGGTAGACTTTGAGTAAAGCAGATTAACCTCCATATGTGACAGAGCCCCATCCAATCAATTGAAGACTTGAAGAGAAAAAGACTGTAGTCCCCAAGGAAGAAATAAAGCCTCCAGACTGCCTTTGAACTCAAGATCACAACATCAACGCTTCCCTGGGTCTCCAGCCTGCTAGCCTGCCTTACAAATTTTGGACTTGGCACTCCTCACTACTAGGGGAGCCAATTGCTTATAATAAATTTCTTTCTCTCTCTCTACACACATCCTCTAGGCCCTGTTTCCCTGGAGAACTAATATACAGCCGTTGAAAGACAACATTGAGGAAGTCATGTTTGGTTTGAGTTTTGAAAGAGAAAGATATAACAGATGAAATACAAGGGAGTAGAAACAACATTCTAGCAGAAGAAAAAACATGTCCAAGGGCCTTTGGGTGGGAAGACACACTGTATCTACAAAACATGAATGCAGAGAGAACTGGAGGAAGCGCCATGAGATAAGTTGGGTAGATAAAGTTGGATTATGCAGAATCTGGTCATTTTATCTGAAGAAAATTCACAGAAGACCATCTTTATTTGTATTTGACTATAATTATTAAACTTCTTTATAAAATTAGATCTACATAGCATTAGTATCAGCCATAATTTAAATTGTCTGTGCCCTTTTCTTCTCCCCATTAATAAGATAATCAAGAGTGAATAACTACCTACTTTTTACTACCCAAACTCAGGCACATTCTGGGAAAAGTAATGGAAACAAATCCCATGCAGCTCAAATAGATGTTTGAAAATGTGAGAAAAGATCAAATATCTGCCACACGGAATCAAAACATCAGTAAAACATTAGCAGAGCTTGAGTGAGCCTGACAAAAGTTCACAAAACAATTCACTTGAGATAATGAAAAGGAAGTTCAAGTGTGATGCAGGCAGAATGATTCAGATTATTTAATATTCCTTAGTTATTGTACTTTAAAAAAATACAACGTGGCCTTCTCTTAAAATGTCAGTGCACATTTTTGTAAATTTCACTGCACATCTATTCATTGTATAGTTTCTTTTAGACCTCTTAATGTTGTTGTGCATTTTCTCAGGATTGTCAAATATTTCTGAAACCATACGTGCAATGGGGTTAAAGAGTTAGGAAAAAGTGTAAGCGTAAAAGAAAAAATAAACAAAGCAAAAAAAAATTGAAATAGTTTCATTATAGATACTTTTACAATAATCATAATTTTAAAAAATCAGAACAGATTTTAAAGGAAGGGATATGATAGCAAATGAACACATCAGGTGTTTCCTATTCTTTCCTAAATAAGTGTTTCATAATTAAAAAATTCGTGTGATGGTGGGGGAATGAATTCTTTAGGATATAAGCTGAACATAAGCTACTTTTTTTCTAAGAACTTAGTGAATAACCACTAAGAGAAGGCCATATTGTATTTTTTTTAAGTTATAGGAAGTGCATTAATTTGTGCATGTTGTGGAGGAGCCTGAATAGGCTGAGGTGACAGTAACGAGGACAGGGTGGTGATAGCAAGGACCTGCCATCGATCGAGTGGCCTATGCTTTAGGGAGCAGGTGTGGCTGACCAAATCTGGGTGGTAAACGAACTGAGTCTGTAACAAATGGAGTGTCAATTTTTAGTCAATAGTACTTTGGAGTTAATTTAACAAGGAGTTAATTTAATTAAAAGACTTATTATGCATTTTTTCTCCAAATTTATTGAGGTATAATTGACAGATAACATTGTATAAATCTAAGGTATTCAACTTGATGATTTTATATAAATATATGTAAATATATAGATACATAGAAATGACTACCACAATAAAGTTAGGTACCACATCCATCACCTGACAGTTACTTTTGTGTGTGTGTGTGTGTGTGTGTGTGGTGGCCACACTTAAAATCTACTCTCTGCAAATTTCAAGCATACAATAAAGTATTGTTAATTGTAGAGACCATTCTGTACCTGAGAGCCCCAGAACTTACTAATTTTATAATTGAAAGTTTATGCCCTTTGACTCATATCTCCCCATCTCCCATACCCCATAGCCCCCGGAAACCACCAATCTATTCCCCACTTCTAGGAGTTCAACTATTTTAGATTCCACATATATGTGAGATAATATGGTATTTGTCTTTTCCTGTCTGACATTTCACTTACTATAATGCCCTCAAGTTCATCCCTGTTGTCTCAAATGGCAGGATTTCCTTCTTTTATATATATAAATATCACATTGTCTTTATTCATTCATCTGTTGATGGCCACTTCGGTTATTTCCATGTCTTGGCTATGCGAATAATGCTACAATGAACACGCAGATGCAGATATCTCTTTGAGATAGTGATTTGGTCTTCTTTGGAATATATACCCAGAAGTAAGATTGCTGAATTATATGGTAGATCTATTTTTAATTTTTTGAGGAACTTCCATACTGTTTTCTATAGTGGCTATAACAATTTACATTTCTCTCAATAAGGCACAAGGATTCCATTTTCTCTGCATCCTTACCAATGCTTATTATCTCATCTTTTTGATAATAGTCATTCTAAAAGGTATGAGGTGATATCTCATTGTGGTTTTGATTTGCATTTTCCTGATGATTAGTGACATTGAGCGTGTTTTTATGTACCTGTTATCCATTGGTATGTCTTCTTTGGAAAATTTCTATTATGTCCTTAGCCCATTTTTCAATCAGATTATCTGTTTTTTTGCTATTAAGTCGTATGAGTTCCTTATATATTTTGGATATTAACTACTTATCAGAAATATGGTTTGCCAATATTTTCTCCCATTTCATTGGTTGCCTTTTCATTTTGTTTATTGTTTCTTTTGCTGTGCAGAAGCTTTTTAGTTTGATGTACTCCTGCTTTTTGATTTTAGCTTTTACTGCTTGTGCTTTTGGTGTCATATACGAAAAAAAAACATTGCTGAGACTGATCTTAAGAAGATTTTTCCCTATGTTTTTTTCTAGGACTTTTACAGTTTCAGATCTTACATTTAAGTCTTTAATCTATTTTGAGTTGATTTTGTGAGTGGTGTAAGATAGGGGTCCAGTTTCATTCTTTTTTTTTTTTTTTTTTTAAATTTTTTGTTTATTGCAGTAACATTGGTTTATAACATTGTAAAAATTTCAGGTGTACATCATTGTACTTCTATTTCTGCATAGATTACATCATGTTCACCACCAAAATACTAATTACAACCCATCACCACACACATGTACCCAATTATCCCTTTCACCCTCCTCCCTCCCCCCTTCCCCTCTGGTAACCACCAATCCAATCTCTGTCCCTATGTGTTTGTTTATTGTTGTTATTATCTACTACTTAATGAAGGAAATCATACGGTATTTGACCTTCTCCCTCTGACTTATTTCACTTTGCATCATGCCCTCAATGTCCATCCATGTTGTCACAAATGGCTGGATTTCATCGTTACTTATGGCTGAGTAGTATTCCATTGTGTATATATACCACAGCTTTTTTATCCATTCGTCCCTTGATGGGCACTTAGGTTGCTTCCAAGTCTTGGCTATCGTGAATAAGGCTGCAATGAACACAGGGGTGCATGTACCTTTGCAAATTGGTGTTTTCAAGTTCTTTGGATAAATACCCAACAGTGGAATAGCTGGATCATATGGTAGTTCTATCGTTGATTTTTTGAGGAATCTCCATACTGTTTTCCATAGTGGCTGCACCAGTTTGCACTCCCACCAGCAGTGTATGAGAGTTCCCTTCTCTCCACAACCTCTCCAACACATGTTGTTTCCTGTCTTGTTAATTATAGCCATTCTGACGGGCGTGAGGTGATATCTCATTGTAGTTTTGATTTGCATTTCCCTGATAGTTAGTGATTTTGAACATCTTTTCATGTGTCTGTTGGCCATCTGTATATCTTCTTTGGAGAAATGTCTGTTCAGGTCTTTTGCCCATTTTTTAATCGGGTTGGTAGTTTTCTTGTTGTTGAGATGCATGAGTTCTTTATATATTTTGGAGATTAAGCCCTTATCAGATGTATGGTTTGCAAATATCTTCTCCCCATTGTTAGGTTGTCTTTTCGTTTTGTTGATGGTTTCCTTTGCTGTGCAGAAGCTTTTTAGTTTGATGTAGTCCCATTTGTTTATTTTTTCTATTGTTTCTCTTGCCCGGTCAGATGTGGTGTTTGAAAAGATGTTGCTAAGACTGATGTCGAAGAGCGTACTGCCTATGTTTTCTTCTAGAACTTTCACAGTTTCAGGTCTTACATTCAAATCTTTAATCCATTTGGAGTTAATTTTTGTGTATGGTGTAAGGTAAGAGTCTACTTTCATTTTTTTGCATATGGCTATCCAGTTTTCCCAACACCATTTGTTGAAGAGACTTTCTTTTCCCCATTGTATGTTCTTGGCTCCTTTGTCAAAGATTAGCTGTCCATAGATGTGTGGGTTTATTTCTGGGCTTTCGATTCTATTCCATTGATCTGTGTGTCTGTTTTTGTGCCAGTACCATGCTGTTTTGGTTACTATAGCTTTGTAGTATATTTTGAAATCAGGGAGTGTGATACCTCCAGCTTTGTTCTTTTTCTCAGGATTCCTTTAGCTATTCGGGGTCTTTTGTTGTTCCATATAAATTTTAGGATTCTTTGTTCTATTTCTGTGAAAAATGTTGTTGGAACTTTGATAGGGATTGCATTGAATCTATAGATGGCTTTAGGAAGTATGGACATCTTAACTATGTTAATTCTTCCAATCCAAGAGCACGGAATATCTTTCCATTTCTTTGTGTCTTCTTCAATTTCTTTCAGAAATGTTTTATAGTTTTCGTGTACAGATCTTTCACCTCTTTGGTTAAGTTTATTCCTAGGTATTTTATTCTTTTTGTTGCAATTGTAAATGGGATGGTATTCTTAATTTCTCTTTCTGCTACTTCGTTGTTAGTGTACAGAAATGCAACTGATTTTTGTATGTTGATTTTGTATCCTGCAACTTTACCATATTCGTTTATTACTTCTAAAAGTTTTCTGGTGGATTCTTTAGGGTTTTCTATATATAAAATCATGTCATCTGCAAATAGTGACAGTTTCGCTTCTTCCTTTCCAATTTGGATCCCTTTTATTTCTTTCTCTTGCCTGATTGCTCTGGCTAGGACTTCCAATACTATGTTAAATAGGAGTGGTGACAGTGGGCATCCTTGTCTGGTTCCTGTTCTTAGAGGGATAGCTTTCAGTTTTTCACCATTGAGGATGATATTAGCTGTGGGTTTCTCATATATGGTCTTTATTATGTTGAGGTACTTTCCTTCTATACCCATTTTATTCAGAGTTTTTATCATAAATGGATGCTGGATCTTGTCAAATGCTTTCTCTGCATCTATTGAGATGATCATGTGATTTTTGTTCTTCATTTTATTAATGTGGTGTATTACGTTGATTGATTTGCAAATGTTAAACCATCCCTGCATACCTGGAATAAATCCCACTTGATCATGGTGTATAATCTTTTAACGTATTGTTGTATGCGATTTGCTAGTATTTTGTTGAGGATTTTCGCATCGATGTTCATCAGTGATATTGGCCTGTAATTTTCTTTTTTGTGTTGTCCTTGTCTGGTTTTGGTATCAGGGTAATGTCAGCTTCGTAGAATGAGTTAGGGAGCTTCCCCCCCTCCTCAATTTTTTGGAAGAGTTTGAGAAGGATAGGTATTAAGTCTTCTTTGAATGTTTGGTAGAATTCACCAGGGAAGCCGTCTGGTCCTGGACTTTTATTTTTGGGGAGGTTTGTGATTACTGTTTCGATCTCCTTACTGGTGATTGGTCTATTCAAATTCTCTACTTCTTCTTGATCCAGTTTTGGAAGGTTGTATGATTCTAAGAATTTATCCATTTCTTCCAGATTGTCGAATTTGTTGGCATATAGTTTTTCATAGTATTCTCTTATAATCTTTTGTATTACTGAGGTGTCTGTTGTAACCTCTCCTCTTTCATTTCTGATTTTACTTATTTGTGCCTTCTCTCTTTTTTTCTTGGTGAGTCTAGCTAAAGGTTTGTCTATTTTGTTGATCTTTTCAAAGAACCAGCTCTCGGTTTTATTAATTTTTTCTATTGTTTTTTTGGTCTCTATTTCATTTATTTCTGCTCTGATTTTTATTATTTCCCTTCTTCTACTGATTTTGGGCTTTGTTTGTTCTTCTTTTTCCAGTTCCTTTAGGTGCATTGTTAGATTGTTTATTTGAGATTTTTCTTGTTTGTTGAGATTGTATTGCTATAAACTTCCCTCTTAGAACCGCTTTTGCTGTATCCCATAAATTCTGGCGTGTCGTATTTTCATTTTCATTTGTCTCCAGGTATTTTTTGATTTCTTCTTTGATTTCTTCATTAACCCAGTCGTTGTTCAGTAGCATTTTGTTTAATCTCCATGTATTTGTGGCTTTTCTGATTTTCTTCCTATAGTTGATTTCTAGTTTCATACCTTTGTGGTCAGAAAAGATGCTTGGTATTATTTCAATCTTCTTAAATTTATGGAGACTTGTTTTGTGGCCTAATATGTGATCAATCCTGGAGAACGTTCCATGTGCATTTGAAAAGAACGTGTATTCTTCGGTTTTTGGATGGAATGCTCTGTATATATCTACTAGGTCCATCTGTTCTAGTGTGTCGTTTAAGGCCAATGTTTCCTTATTGATCTTCTGTTTGGATGATCTATCCGTTGGTGTAAGTGGAGTGTTAAAGTCCCCTACTATTATTGTGTTACTGTCTATTTCTGTTTTTATGTCTGTTAATAATTGCTTTATATATTTAGGTGCACCTACATTGGGTGCGTAGATATTTACAAGTGTTATATCCTCTTGTTGGATTGTTCCCTTGATCATTATGTAATGCCCTTCTTTGTCTCTTTTTACAGTTTTTGTTTTAAAGTCTATTTTGTCTGATATGAGTACTGCTACCCCAGCTTTCTTTTCATTGCCATTTGCGTGGAGTATCTTTTTCCATCCCTTCACTTTCAGTTTGTGAGTGTCTTTAGGTCTGAAGTGTGTCTCTTGTATGCAGCATATATATGGGTCTTTTTTTTTTATCCAGTCAGCCACCCTATGCCTTTTAATTGGAGCATTTAGTCCATTGACGTTTAAAGTAGCTATTGATAAGTATGTACTTACTGCCATTTTTTAACTTTTTTTTTTTTTCTCAGTGTTTTAGTAGTCCTTCTCTGTTTCTTACTTCTTCTATACAGAATTGATGGTCACTTTAGTTTGACCTCTGTCTGAAAGCTGTACTCTTTAACTACCCTCCTCCCTCCTTTTATGTTTTTGATATCATATGCAACCTCTTTTTTGTGCATTTGTATCCATTACGTTCTAATCGTGGAAATAGATAATTTTTCCTATTTGTGGTCTTCTCTTTTCCCCTTAAATCAGTCCCTTTAACATTTCTTGTAACACTGGTTTCTTGGTGACAAACTCCTTTAATTTTTGCTTATCTGGGAATATTTTGATCTCTCCTTCCATTTTGAACGATAACCTTGCTGGGTAGAGTATTCTTGGCTGTAAGTTTTTTCCTTTTAGCACTTTAAATATATCATGCCATTCTCTTCTAGCCTGTAAGGTTTCTGCTGAGAAGTCAGCTGATAGCCTTATGGGGTTTCCTTTGTATGTAACTTGACATTCTCTTGCGGCTTTTAGGATTCTCTCTTTATCTTTAATTCTGGACATTTTGATTATGATGTGTCTTGGTGTGGGCCTCTTTGGGTTTATCTTGTTTGGGGCTCTCTGTGCCTCCTGTACCTGGATGTCTGTTTCCTTCCTTAGGTTAGGGAAGTTTTCATCTATTATTTCTTGAAATAGATTCTCTGACCCCTTGTCTCGCTCTTCTCCTTCCGGGACACCTATAACACGGATGTTAGTGCGCTTGATGTTGTCCCAGAGGTCCCTTAGACTGTCCTCACTCTTTTTAATTCTTTTCTCTTTTACCTGTTCACCTTGGGTAATTTCTTCTAGTCTTTTGTCCAGCTCACAGATCCGTTCTTCTGTATCCTCTACTCTGCTTTTGAGTCCCTCTAATGAGTTTTTCATTTCCAGTATTGTATTCTTCATTTCTGATTGGTTCTTTTTTATATCTTCCATTTCTTTGTTGACATTCTCACTGAGTCCGTCTATTCTTCTCCCCAGATCAGTGAGCATCCTTAACACTCTTAGTTTGAACTCTCTGTCGGGTAGGTTGCTCATTTCTGTTTCACTAAGTTCCTTTTCTGGGGTTTTGTCCTGTTCCCTTACTTGGAATGTATTCTTTTGCCTCTTCATTTTGCCTCTTTCCCTGTGCTTGTGTCTACGTATTAGGTAGGTCAGCTACGTCTCCTGCTCTTGGATAGGTGACCTTATGTAAGTGATGGCTTAGGAGGCTTCCAGTGTGCTTCCCTCAGTTCTCAATGTTCCAGGGGTGACCCCTATGTGGGCTACGTGCATCCTTCTGCTGTGGCCTGTTTGCTCTCCCTGTAGGCGCCCAGGGAGGCTGAGTTATGCTCCTGGCCAGCTGTTGTAATGCTCAGCTGCTTGTAGTTGTTGTGGGCCCTTCAGTCTCTTTATCAGGTGTGGGGAGCCCCAGCACAGTTGGCTGCAAGTTCTAATACCACATTTGTGTTGCAGTATTTCTTTTAACTGAGTAGGCCCCCAGCGTGGCAGGTTGTTAGGCTCAGGGCCTTACAATTGCTGTAAGCCTCTAGCCTATTAGGTCTCTTGTCAGCTCTCTGAGGATTGCAGCTGGGTGGGGCTGGCCTCAGGCACAGGAGCACCCAATTGTTTCAGGTTTTGGAAGGTGGAGCAAACCTCCTATGTGGGTCTTTGAGAAGTACAAGTCTTCTGCAGCTGACAAGCCCTGTTGCCCACAGGTCCACACACACAGTCAACACAGTCCTGCCCTGTGTGCACGCCCCAACCTCCCCAAGCGGACCCAGTCTCTCCACGGCGGGAGCCCCACACACTCTGCCACCGCCCCACACTCTCCACCCGCTCCTTGTGCACACCCTGCCCCGCTCAAGTCAGCTCAGTTGCCAGGCTGCAGAGAATCCAGTCACCAATCTATGCAGGCCCACACGTTGCCTGAGGGCTTGTTGTTGGGTGGGGCTAGTCTCTAGGGTGGGCTGCCTGCCCTGGCTGAGCTGGATTAAATCGGTGCTCTAGCGGGTGGAGCAGACCCTGGGCTAGCAGGTCTCAGGGAGAACTCCAATGGCGTCTGTGTCAGCACGCCCACACCAGGCCACAACAATGGCCACCGCCAATGTCCCAGTCCCTGGAGAGGTCTCACCCCTCACCGAGATGCACTCAGGGCCTATTAGGTGAGTCTCTTGTCACCGAAGCACTGTGCACCTTTCTTTCTGGTGATTTTAGGATGCTTTCTGGAACGGGTGAGTTTGTGTGCGGGCCCTTTAAGAGCCAGTTTTAGTTTCTTTGTGAACCGGGTTTTCTGGGGGTACTCCCCAATGCTTTAGTAGCAGGCAAAGTCAGATATTATGCTGCTGGTGTCGATTGTGCTGGGTCCACAAAATGCCCACAGCGGGGGCGCTCCCCGGCTCAGGGCCCCGCGCCTCCAGGGAGGCTGCGTACCTGTGAGCTGCTCCCGGCGGCCGTGACGCTGGCGGCTGGTGAAGGCGGCATTTTTCCTCTCCAGAAGGGAGTCTCTGCCTCTTCTACCCCAGTTAGGATTGTCCATTGTTGCAGGAGTTCCTCTCATCCAGTTTTCAGTTCTGTCTCAGGGGTAATTTTTCCACGAGTAGTTGTAAATTGGCTGTGTCCACGGGAGGAGGTGAGTTCAGAGTCTGCCTACGCCGCCATCTTGACTCCCTTCCGCCCAGTTTCATTCTTTTTTAAATTTTTTATTTATTTATTTTTCCCCCAAAGCCCCAGTAGATAGCCGTATGTCCTAGCTGCACATCCTTCCAGTTGCTGTATGTGGGACGCGACCTCAGCATGGCCGGAGAAGCAGTGTGTCGGTGCACGCCCGGGATCCAAACCCGGGCCGCCAGCTGCAGAGCGTGCGCACTTAACCGCTAAGCCACAGGGCCGGCCCTCCAGTTTCATTCTTTTGCGTGTAGATATCCAGTTTTCTCAGCATCATTTATTGAAGAAACTATCATTTCCCCATTGTGTACTCTTGCTCCCTTGTCAAATATTGGTTGAATATATACATGTGGGTTTATTTCTGGGCACCTTATTCTGTTCCACATGTCTGTGTGTCTGTTTTTATGCCAGTACTATACTGTTTGATTACTATAGCTTTATAGTATAGTTTGAAATCAGAAAGTGTGATGCCTCCAGCTTTATTCTTTCTCATGCTTGCTTTGAACATTTGGAATCTTGTGGCTCTGTGCAAATTTTAAGATTGTTTTTTTCTATTTCTGTGAAAAATGCCATTAGAATTTTGATAGAGATTGCACTGAATCTATAGATTGCTTTGGGTAGTATGAACATTTTAACAACGTTAATTCTTCAGATTCATGAACACAGAAAATATTTCCATTTATTTGTGTCTTCTTCAATTTCTTGCATCAATGTCTTATAGTTTTCAGTGTGCTGGTCTTGCACCTCTTTGGTTAAATTTATTTCTAAGTATGTTATTGTTTTTGATGCTATTATAAATGGAATTGTTTTCTTTATTTCTTTTTCAGATAGTTTGTTGTTGGTGTATAAAAATACAACTGATTTTTGTGTCCTGCAACATTACTGAATTCATTTATTGCTTCTAACAGTTGTTTGGTGGTCTTTACCATTTTCTATATGTAAGATCATGTCATCTGCACACAGAGACAATTTTACTTCTTCCTTTCCGATTTGGATGCTTTATTTCCTTTTCTTGCCTAATTACTCTGGCTAGGACTTCTAGTTCTATGATGAATAGAAGTGGTGAGAGTGAGCACCTTTGTCTTGCTCCTGATCTTAGAGGAAAAGACTTCAGCTTTTCACTGTTAAATATGATGTTAGATATGGCTTGTCTTATATCGCCTTTATTATGTTGACATACGTTCCTCCTCTACCTAATTTGTTAAGAATTTTTGTCATGAAAGGATGCTAAATTTTGTCAAATGCTTTTTTTCTTCTATTGAGAAGAACATATGATTTTTATCCTTCATTCTATTAATGTAGTGTATCACATTTGTTGATTTGCATATGTTAAACCATCCTTACATTCCAGGGGTAAATCCCACTTGATCATGGTATATGATCTTTTTAATATGCTGTTTAATTCAATTTGCTGGTATTTTGTTGAGAATTTTTGCATCTATATTCATTAGGGATATTGATCTGTAATTTTCTTTTCTTGTAGTGTTCTTATGTGGCTTTGGTATCAGGGAAATGCTGGCCTAGTGAAATAAGTTTGGGAGTGTTCCCTCTTATTGTTTTTTTTGTTTTGTTTTGTTTTGTTTTTGATTTTTTTAAGAGTTTGGGAAGGATTAGTGTTAATTTGTCTTTAAATATTTGGTAGAATTCACCAGTGAAGCCATTTGGTCTTGGGCTTTTCTTGCTTGGGAGGTTTTTGATTAGTAATTCAATCTCTTCACTCATTAATGCTCTGTTCAGATTTTCTATTTCCTCATGATTCAGTCTTGGTAGGTGGTATGTTTATAGGAATTTATCCATTTCTTCTAGGCTATCCAATTTGTTGGCATATAATTGCACATAGTAGTCTGTTATGATACTTTGTATTTTTGTAGTATCACTTATAATGTCTTTTTTTTTTCATTTATAATTTCATTTATTTGAGTCCCTTCTCTTTTTTTCTCGGTTAGTCTAGCTAAAGGTTTGTCAATTTTTTTTATCTTTTCAAAACCCAACTCTTAGTGTTGTTGATCTTTTCTATTGTTTTTCTGGTCTCTGTTTTATTTATCTCTGCTCTAATCTTTTTTATTTCCTTCCTTCTGCTGACTTCGCGCTTAGTTTGTTCTTCCTTTTCAGTTTGTTGAGGTCTAAAGTTAGGTTGTTTGTTAGAGAGATTTCTCTTGTATTATACATTTTGGAGCTAAACTGTACCATGAAGAAGGTACACAAAGGTGCAGTGGTTAGCTTTAGGGAGTGCCTTAATAAAATTGAGAGTAGGCTTGCCCTTATAGATACTGGCCCCCATCTTTTAGGATGGACAGTCATAGGTTTTCTTATGATACCTACTTTTCATTAAAAGCCAAGATTCTAGGAAATATTGGGGTGCAAGTTCAAATATTGCTATCCTTGGCATTATCACGTTAATATTCATTTTAAATTGTGGAAGCAGAATATAGACTATTGAAAAACTACTCAAAATTTAACACAAATGAACTCATTTAATTCTCATAAACAACTCCATGAAGTGGACATTAAATACTTCATTTCATAGATTAAAAAAATGGCTTAAGGAGAGAAAATAATTTGTTCAAGAAAATGGATACAAAGGAGAAGAAATTTAAATTGAAACTTATTCTGTTCACCTCCCAAACCTGTTTACTTTCCAGTATACTCATTTGAGGTAATATAAAATGAAGATAATACTTAGCCCAGAAGTACCCCATTGCCAATGTTGCACTCCAGAGCAAATCCAAATTAATATATAGATGCTATTTATTCTAAGAAATTAAAAGTAATCCATATGCTCCTGACACCATGTAGTTCTTTGGAAATTCAGCTTCACCTGGATAATCTTTCTCATATTCCTCTTACCCAGGTCAACAACTAGTTTATGTTGATGCTGACGCTTTTGCTCCCTGAATTCTCGTGTCTTTACGTTTTCAAATGGCTATGTGCATCCTTTTTGTTTTGGATAATATTTCTATAATCAACTGTCTTTTTATCTTCTTCTTTTTCCTTTTTTCAGTTAGTCTGTTGTTGCTCTGGATGATTGAGAAGAGGATAAATTAGGTAGATTAGGAGATGCTGAATGTCCATTATACAGTTAATTGCTACACCTTTAAAATCCTGTTTGGAGCCACTTGAACGAGAGATAGGGAAAAGAGAACCACTGAAGCCTTGGCTTTCAACAACTGGCCACCTCCTTCCAGGAGAATATAAAAGCTATTTAAGGCCTTCTTGTTCTCAGAGAGAATATTGCTGTGATGCTGTTGATATACTAACTTTTAAACTCAGATATAAGATGATTTATAAGTTAAAGTAAACAAGTATCACCAGAAGTACTAAAAATGACCAAAAGATCACTTATAGGAATAAAAGTTGTGTAACTTTTGGGCCAGTGACCAGAGATATTGTATAAGGTCCAAGGGATTGACTTATTTTGGTAAGGACTCTGTTGTTCTGGATCCCTTCTATTTAACATTGTTCATTGATCCTTTATTTTCATAGCTACTACCAGGTTGCATTTCAGAAGAATTTCGTTTAGTAGAATGCATCCTTATAGGTACTGAGGAATTGTGAAATTAGATCACCAGGGACATGACTAAATCAAGTATTAGGACAAGATCCCTGAGTTAGAGACTTAAATCCTTAGGAAATAAAGGATCTCTTGTTTCTTCAACTCTGAGAGTGTTACCAATTTTGCTTTTCTCTGATGGGACTTGAATCCATGACCAGAGGGGACCCAAGGAAGAACCCAGGACCAGTGGGCCTCGAACTCACAGTCAGCCCTTTTCTTCCTTGGAGGGTTATTTTCTGTTTGGTGTCATGGATTTGAAATGAAACTACAGCTGAGTGTTCAACAGCCCAAGCTTTATGCAGCAGCTAAAGAATGGAGAAGTGGGAACTATATTCACAAATCAACCTCTCAGCTCCTGGGGTGATTAAGCAGCTGTTATAAGGGGTCTAGCTAATGAAAGGGAGGAATATTCATAGTTATTCAGGGAAATTGGCAGGGTTTTGTGGGGAACAAGGGCGCCACCTCTTTTCTTTCCTTATTTGCTTATACCCTGTCATTGCCATGGCAGTTGTAAACACTCATGGCATTGGTGGGTGTGTTCTATAATATGGTAATATATTACAATGAGTGTATAATGAGCTGTGGGGTCAATGTCAGGTCAAGTCAGACTGCCATGTTGCCTTCAACTGGTTTTGACTGGTTTTGTTCAGCCATCTTCTTTTTCCTTTCTTTGTGGTTACCTGCAAGCTAAAGACAACATGTTAGGCTTATTCTGAGCAGGGCTGTGGTTAATGTCTTATGGGGTCAGGGGCCAGGGTAACAAGATCATGTCTGGGTTTTTGTCTATTTTAGTGTATCTGCTGTATACACCCACATCACCAATGTCATCTTGATGTTTAGTAACCACATATAAAATTTCAATTAAAGTGAAAATTCTTAGTCCTGGCCCAGCCTGATACTCCTACTATTTCACACTGTCTCTCCTGCCCTCAAGGAGAGAACGAGGGAACAAGGAATAATTTGACTAGATTTCACCAACGTAAATCATTACCACTTTTTTTCACTTCCTTTTGTGCTGCACACCTGATGGCTTGGGAAATTAGCAACGTGAGTTTTAGTGGTGGGTTTTCTTGCCAGCAGTGTTTGCCATGCTACTACATAAAAGTATTGAACTCTTGCTTTCTTTCTAAAATTATCTTTCTTCATTGAGAAATAGATAAGATGCAACTACTGATTAATTGTATTAAAGAACAACAAATTACTGAGAAGCAATTCAGTTTTAAAAATTAAGCTATTGGGGGGGCTGGCCCTGTGGTGTAGTGATTAAGTTCATACACTCCACTTTGGCTGCCCGGGGTTCGCAGGTTTGGATCCCTACCTACTGCTTATCAAGCCATGCTGTGGCCGGTGTCCCACATATAAAGTAGAGGAACATGGGCACAGATGTTAGTCCAGGGCCAATCTTCCTCAGCAAAAAAGTAAATAAATTAATTAAAATAAATTAAGCTATAGGGGTGGGGTAGGGACTTTGATTAAACTTCATGTAGTAATAAATCAGCTACAATGTCCAGGGAGAACAGGGCTGATTTTTGTTTGTCTTGGGTGGCCAGCCTTTGGTACTAGATATAAGATATTATACCTACAGAAGATTAGTGAATGGCAATTTTAAAATTATAGTAGTTCTTTGCCGCATGAACAACGTTTTAAAAAATGTTTCTTTTTGTTCAAATAACATTGCTTTCAGAAAATGACAAAAATAAGAGAACTAGCTATCCCTTAATTTCAAGCAGTGTTATCTCAAGCAACAATAGTTCAATGATCTTTTTTCTTCTTTTTAATGACTTTCTTTTTAAAGCCCAGGGAAAGTGATTGATAATGTTTGCTTTGCAGTCACACCAGTAAAATCTTATCATGAAATGATCTTTTCATTTTTCGTGATAGATTACTTTGAGTAATAGCCAATATTTACCAGCCTTTTCCAGATATATTTAAATTACAACAAACAGTAGGCTCCTCTAGCTGCAAATTGCTGTTATTTCCGCAACAGAAATTTATTTTCTTTCTTTCTCATAGCCCCTAATCACATGGTAAGGGTAATTTATTCTATGGATAGTGATGTCATCATAAAATCCTGTGGATTATTTTTGCAGAAACCCAATCAATATATAGAAAGCAGGTATGAAATAGACTTTTGCTGTAGGGATATCATAATAACTTTATTAATTTAGCCAAATATATTTATATACACATATTTATTACACACAAATGTATACACAGTTGAAAGTGATTTTGAAACTCTATCTTATAGACCTAGAATACTATAGTTTCTCTTAGTATTAAAATTTTAAATATAGCTTTATGAATTAAAATGAAATAAAATAAAATCTTATTGAAGCCTTTGTAACTGAAATCCAGAATTCATTTACTCTATAGTATGATTTGGAGGATTTGAACTGTGCTATGTTAATAAAAATTAATACCAACCTAATTTTAAATGTTTTGTGTTCTATTAATCCTAAATCATTTTCAAAAAGAATACAATGTATAAAATAAGATTTTTTCCTTAACAAAGTGATTTTTGAGAAACTTTGTTAATAACTGCAATTTATTATAAAATGAGTTATTTTCAGGGATTTTATTTCTAGTATTAATATTCTATAAATAAGTTTTATGGAAACAGGCCTTTGTTTTGTTTCTGAACACATGTTGCTTGGGAGGGAACCTTATCAAATCTAGCAGCATTGACCTGTTGAGCACTTTGTATGGTGAACTTAGCTACAGATAGAATTTATATCAGATATAGATTTACAATTACAAGAAATCATTTTGAAATACGTTATAAGCAGAATGTAAAATTCTTTTCTGCCAAAAAAAAAAAAAGAAAAAAAAAGTAGAAAACTAGAGAGGACCATAAACAAGAACTGAGAGAACATTAAAAAAATTGAGATCATGAGGTCAAGCCCCTCTGTCACTCTTGGTTCCAATCCAGACTGATGTGTTACAGAAGACCATTATTACTACTCTGTAATCATGCTTTACACCTGAGAATCTCTCGACACCTCAAAACTGTGGGCTGTTTTGTGTGATTTACACGCCAACCAATGATATGGGGTGGGAGGGGTCATCTGCACGTAAGTATCCGAGCACACAATTTTGACATACACGTGTTTGTTTTTCTTTTCTTTGGGCTAATCTCTTTTTACAGAGGTGTCACCAAGCATGGAATGAGAAGGAGAAGAAGAAAAAACCATGTAGACAGAGCAAATATGCATAAGCAAATTGAATTAATTAGGAAAAAAACAAACTTTATCCCTTGCTCTAGGATTTAATATGACTTTGAGAGTACATAATCTCTTTGAGAACAATTTGGAAAATAAAAGAATGGTATTCTAGTTTGAATGTATAAAAAAGATTAAGTGTTCTGAACATAATAATAAACTCAGAAAAATAATGAAATTCACTCTGATGTTAATATGCAAGCACCAGGGGGGCTCTAGGAAAAATATAACAATAAAATCTAGTTTCATATTAATTATGTCATTTGACAAACTGAACATTGAATTGCTTATGTCCAACAGCCCTTATATAGACGAGATCACAGACATAGTCTGAGATGTTAAAATGCTGGAAATCTGTCTTCCCAGGAGGATTTTTGCCAATTAGTTTGGGACTAAAGAATCCTGCCAGGCATGAGGCTGCCCAGCAAGGTAGAGGATCAGAAACAGGAAAAAAGAAATATTTTATAAGAGAGAGCTGAAAAATCAGCAACTCAGCTGGCAGCATAAAACTATGCTTGAAAGCAACTTTAGGATTTGGAGGCTTTCAGAGTGGATTGCATTATAATTTTAGAGGTTTGTTTGGGGAGATTTGCTGTATTTCTGGCATTAGAAAATTGTATAAAGATTATATGATGTGCTTACTTATTATGATAGCCTACACCTATTGAAGAATCTTATCAAGTGCTGTTCATATATAACGGAGCAATTCATGGGACCAGGATGGGCCATTTTATCACTTTAAAATCAAGGAAATATTCCTAGATATTTAGACACCTGTAACAATTGATTAAATGAATCTTTACTTTCTAAGTCTTTATTTGGAGATGAAGCATCAAGACATGTGGATTGCATTTTACAATGTCATAAACCAATGTTACTGCAATAAACAAAAAATTAAAAAAAAAAAAAGACGTGGAAAAAAAATCCTCTACACACTAAACACAAAACCCAAAATATAAATATAACCTTCAAATAATTGAGCAGCTCTAACACATGGCAAGAACTAGGGTATGACCTTTATTTATGGGCCTGAGTTACTACACGATTTCTAAAGAAAAATGGGAAATACATTTTCTGTTCATTCTTTTTTCATTCCCTTATTTCTAAACTCTTTAGCAATGATTTTATTCTGAGATTTCAGAGTCCCATGCTTGTTAGGTAGAGAATGGCATTCTAGCTGCCCTTTGAAAACCTGCAAGAGTTTGCTTGCCTTCATTAGGCCTTTTGTCAATTTCCAATTTGTGTGTCATGATACAATTAAGAATTATTAAATGGCAGGAGGAGTAACTGAGTGACAAAGCTAGGAGAATTTAGGAATCATGATTACTCTGCAATCATAAATGAACTGAATATTCTGGCTGTACTTGATACTTTTCACTATTACTAAAACTCTCTACTCCCTTGGCCTGGGTGATACCACACACTTCTAGTTTTCCTATTTCTTTTTGGGGTAAGAAGCAGATGAGATCCTCAATATAGTCCAAAAACATTCAGGATACTCCTAAAGATCCTGTAAATATGCAAATAGTACCTATTGGGTGATTAGCAAACTGTAGAGAGGTGACCAGTTACTGGGGACCAGACCAACACTGATCAAGCAAAAAATCACCTCTAGAAAGAAATTTTTCCAGTACAGAGACCAACTTTATGAAACTAAGGTCCAGAACTTGTAAATTTTTGGGTATGTATCAGTTAAGTTCCAAGCAGAGAAACAGAATCAGTAGGAGATATATATTAACAGATTTAAAGCAAAGAATTGCCTTGCAGGATTGTGAGTGCTGGATAATCAAGTCCAAACTCCATAGGGCAGGCTGTCAAGATGGGCAGGCTGGAACACTCAGGCATGGGCTGAAGCTGCTGCCCATTGGTAGAATTTCTACTTATTCAGGAAGCCTCAGTTCTGCTCTTAATGCATTTCTACTTATTGAATCAGGCCCACACAAAGTATCTGGGATAATATCCTTACTTAAAGTCAACTAAGTATAGACTTCAATCACATCTATAAAATACCTTCAGAGCAACACCTAGATTAGTTTTTGGTTGAATAACTGAAGACTATAACCTAGCCAAGCTGACACATGAAACTGACACACAGGTAATTCTGAGAGGACTTGCTGTCACAGGAAAAGAGGAAAACTTTGGATTTAGTAAGGTTTGGGCATTAACTCAAACTTCACTTGTTATTACTTGTGGAATCCTGAGTAAATTACAAAACCTTTCTGTGCTTCTTTATTTCTAAGATTTGACATGTTCCTGTTAATGATTTTTATCATTACCAAAATGGAGATAGTATTTAACACACTTCTTGGCACATAGTCAGTACTCATTGAGTATTAGTTCCTCCTCCTCTTAGAAATCACATATTATGCTAGTACAATGATATTTCTAAATACCAGTGCTTTATACAATTTAAAAAAATGGTAGCAAAAGCAATGACACAAAGGTGGCAAAATAGATTTAAGTTTCTATAAGGCATATTCTCAAAGTTGTTGGAGTGAGACCTAAAACTGAGTATTGCTTTCATCGGTGAACAATTGTGACACTTTGGCACATCACTTAATTATTTTGAACCTTAGCTTACTCACTTATCAAATGGGAAGATAAATACTTGATGTACTTACTTTATAGGATAATTATGAAAAACAAATAAAAATGCATAGGAATGGACTCTGTACACTACAAAAAAATATTATATTCGTCATTGATTCTTATCCTTCCTCTATTGAGTGGGTGTTAGGAAACATTTTCATGCTTCCTTAAAAGATTTAGAAGATCACAGAGTTGTTTTTTTAAATCACTAAAAGCAAAAGGGAAAAAAAACCAAAACCTCTCAGCTATTTATTATTATAAAAACTAATTTCTTAGGGCTAAGAGAAAAAATAACAAGTAATTAACTAAGATATTATGGTGTTTTGCCAGGCTTTACAAAAATTATTTTAAAACAATTTATCTTAGGAAATGGTGCAGCTAAGTAAGTTTAAAATTCTATTATGACACAGAACTTAGTCTGTACAGGTTACGAAATTTTCAAGTTATCAGTAATTTTCAAGTTATAAGTAATTTACTTCTGTGTTAGTATAATTAAAGAGCAATCTCCCTGTGCTTTATGAATAATAAATTTATATATATATGATGTTTGTACATGTATATATCCCAATTATCTATAGCTGGATGACAAACCATTTCAAAACCTAATGGCATCAGAAATAACCAATTTTTTATGCTCATGGATTCCGTGGGACAGGAAATCAGACAAGGAATAGTGACGATATCATGACTCTTCTCCACAATATTTGGGGCCTTAGCTGGGAAGAATAAAACGTCTGGAGGGTGACTTGAACAACTAGGGGCTGGAAACATATGGAGGCTTGGCACCAGGCCTAAGATACTTCAAAGGCTAGGCTCAGCTGGGATTGTAACATGTGACTTCTCCATGTGGCTTTGGCCTCCTTGCAATATGATGGCCATTAAATAGTTGGGTGTCTTCTATAATGGCTCAGAGTTCCAAGAGTGATCCAGGCAGTAGCTGCATCACCTTTTGTGACCTGCTCTCAGAAGTCACAAATTATCAGCCACCTCTATTAGTCAGAGAAGTCACAGGCCTACCCAGACAAAAGGAGAAGGGACACAGAACACAAATCTTAATGGGTCAAAGATTCAATTTGAGTTTTTAAATTTAGTTCTATGATATATTTCAAATCAGTTTTTGCATATGGGATGAGATATTGTTTGAGGTTCATTTTGTTTTAGTAACGGCATCTAATTTTTCCAGCTCTATTTGTTGAACAGATTACCATTTCCCACAGTATTAAATATATACATACTATATAAATATGTATTGAATATATTATGCATACATACATAGTTTTCTACATGAATAAGATAATTAGAAAATTAAAAAATGGTAATATTTAAGATTGTTGCTGCCTCATAATATATAATCAGAAGGTTAAAGGAAATATATCGTAGAGTCAGAATCTGATGTGTTTTCTCTCATAATGTGACATATTTTCCAGGAAGCTTCCACATATCCCTGGTGGTCTGGAAGATTCAGCAAATGTGAAGAGCCATGCACACACTCAGGAAAGACTAGAGAGAGTCTTAGCCATCTACTTGTCCCTGACTAAATGTGCAACTTTGTATACCAGAAAGCAAAAGCCAGAGTGGACTTGTAAACTTTTTAAAGTTGGAGTGCATTTCCCAGCCTACACACAGCTCTGTTAGCAAAGGGTCAACACTTAACTGCCTCAAGGAATTTAAGCACATCTTCTCACCGGTTATTGGCTGACCACTAAGCTATGTTGATCCAGGTGTAACTCCTAAGAAATCAGGTTTTAAAATAAAAACAATACAGCACCACAGAAGAGACAGATTTTCTGTATTACTCCTGCCAAGTAAGTAAACATACAACCACAAAACAAAACAGCAACAACAGAACAGAATCCAGAGTTGCCACTATATAGTATCTAATATGTCCAGTTTTCAACATAATTATGAGACATAAAAAGAAAGTGGTCTAGAGATTCAATGCAATCTTGAGCAGAATCCCAATGACATTCTTCACAGAAATAGAACAAAGAACCCTAACATTTATATGGAACAACAAAAGACCCTGAATAGCCAAAGCAATCTTGAGAAAAAAGAACAAAGCTGGAGGTATCACAATCCCTGACTTCAAAATATACTACTAAGCTAGAGTAATGAAAACAGCATGGTACTGGTACAAAAACAGACACATAGATCAATGGAACAGAATTGAAATCCCAGAAATAAAACCACACATCTATGGACAACTAGTCTTCTACAATGGAGTAAAGAACATAAAATGGAGAAAGGAAATTCTCTTCAATAAATGGTGCTGGGAAAACTGGACAGCCACATGCAAAAGAATGAAAGTAAACCATTATCTTACACTATACACAAAAATTAACTCAAAAAGGATTAAACGCTTGAATGTAAGTCCTGAAACCATAAAACTTCTAGAAGAAAATATAGGCAGTACACTCTTTGACATTAGTCTTAGCAGCATCTTTTCGAATACCATGTCTACTCTGGCAAGGGAAACAAGAGAAAAAATAAACAAATGGGACTACATCAGACTAAAGAGCTTCTGTAAGGCAAAGGAAACCATGAACAAAATGAAAAGACAACACATCAACTGGGAGAAAATATTTGCAAATCATATATCCGACAAGGGTTAATTTCCAAATACATGAAGAACTCATACAACTCAACAACCAAAAAACAAAAAACCTGATCAAAAAATGGGCAGAATATTGGAACAGACATTTTTCCAAAGAAGATATACAAATGGTCAAGAGACACATGAAAAGATGTTCAACATCACTAAGCATTAGCGAAATGCAAATCAAAACTACAATGAGATATCACCTTACACCTGTCAGAATGGCTATAATTAACAAGACAAAAAAATAACAAATGTTGGAGAGGATGTGGAGAAAAGGGAACCCTCATACACTGCTGGTAGAAATGCAAACTGGTGCAGCCACAGTGGAAAACAATATGGAGCTTTCTCAAAAAATTAAAAATAGAAATACCATATGATCCAGCTATTCCACTGCTGGGTATTTATCCAAAGAACACGAAATCAACAATTCAAAGAGACTTAGGCAGCCCTATGTTCATTGCAGCATTATTCACAATAAGCAAGGAGTGGAAGCAACCCAAGTGCCCATCAACTGGTGAATGGATAAAGAAGATGTGGTATATATATACGAAATGGAATATTACTCAACCATAAACAAAGATAAAATTATCCCATTTGCAGCAACATGGATGGACCTTGAGGGTATTATGTTAAGCAAAATAAGCCAGACAGAGAAAGACAAATAGCATATGATTTCACTCACATGTGGAAGATAAATAAACACATGGATGAAGAGAACAGATTAGTGGTTACCAGAGGGGACAGGGGTGGAGGGTGGGCAAAAGGAGTACAGGGGCAAATATGTATGGTGACGGATAAAAACTAGACTATTGGTGGTGAGCACGATGTAGTCTACACAGAAACTGATATATAATAGTGTACACCTGAAATTACACAGTGTCATAAACCATTATAACCTCAATAAAATAATTTAAAAAAGAAATAGGAAAGTGTAACCAACATACAGGAAAAAGGCAGGAAACCATGTTTAAAGAATTTAAAGAAGGTATGCAATAATGACTCATCAAATCCAATAAATTTCTGAATTAATGAAATATTGCTGAATCAAAATTACTGAATTACAACTACTGAAACAAAAATTCAGTATAGAGATCCAACAGCAGATTTGATCAGAAAGAAATTTAAAAAATGAAAATAAATCAATAGAAGAAAAGAAAGACAAAAGAATAAATAAAAATTAATAGGCCCTCAGAGACCTGTGGTACACTACCAAGGATACTAACATATTCATAATAGGTGCTCCAGAAAGAGATGAGAGAGAGAGAGAAAGTGAAGAAAAAATATTTGAGGAAATAATAGCTTACATCTCAAATTTGAGGAAAAACATTAATTTACACATCCAAAAGCTCAATGAAATCCAAATAGGAAAACACAATGAGATCCACACCTAAATATATCATAATCAAACCAGTGAATGCCAAAGACAATGAGAAAATCTTGACAGCAACAAGAGAAAATCAACTCATCACATATGGAAAAACCACATTAAGATTAACTACATTATGATTAACTTCTCATTAGAAACAAAGAAGGGCAGAAGAAAGTGGTGTGACATATTTGAAGTCCTGAAATTCTATATTCAGGAAAACTATCATTCAAAAATGTAGGTTAAAAAAAGACATTTCCAGATAAACAAAAACTGAGATTTTGCTGTTAGTAGAACTACCTATAAGAAGTATCAAGGGAGTCCTTTAATCCAAATGAAAATGATACCAGAATGTAACTTGACTCCACAGAAAAAGTATGTAGCACTGGTAAAAGTAATTATGTAGGTTAATATCATATAATACAAATATATGTTCTCTTCTTTAACTGATTTTAAATAAAAAATTGCAGAAAACAGTACTTATAAAACGGTATTGTTGGGTTTATAACCTATAAAGCTATATTAACACAAAAGGAGGAATGTAGCTATAACACAGCAAAACTTCCATATTTTATTTTATTTTATTTTTAATTTTTATTTATTTATTTTTTTCCCCCAAAGCCCCAGTAGATAGTTGTATGTCATAGTTGCACATCCTTCTAGTTGCTGTATGTGGGACACGGCCGGAGAAGCGGTGGGTCGGTGCACGCCCGGGATCCGAACCCGGGCCGCCAGCAGCAGAGCGCGCGCACTTAACCGCTAATCCACGGGGCCAGCCCTAAACTTCCATATTTTAAATCAATAGTAATCTCAGGTAGTTTTCAAATTAAAGCTCATATTGTAATCCCTAGAGCAATCATTAAGAAAATAACTAAAAAAATATAAAAAATCCCAAAAAACAAAAAAAGAGAGAAAATTGTAGGTAGGTACATCTAGGTAATCTAGGTAATATCTATTACACGCGCAAAAGAAGGCAGTAAAAAAGAAACAGATGAAAAAGAAAACACATAAGACACACCAAATAGCGAAATTCTTATACCTTCTCCTTCTTCTACTTTCTTCTTGTACTATCCTTCTTTGCCCTCTTACTTTCCCCTCTCCCCCTTCATTTCCCCCTCTCATCCTCTTCTTCGTTTTCTTTGTTAGTACACTAGCTAGGACTCCCAGTACAGTATTGAATAGAAGTAGTGAGTGAGGGTGGACCGTTTTGCCATATTCTTGATCTTATCAAGCAAGCATTCAGTATTTCACCAATAAATGTAATTCTAGCTGTAGTTTTTTCATAGATGCCTTTTTATAAATAAGGTTTCATAAAGAAACCTTTATTTATAAAGAAGTTTCATTGTATTCCTAGTTTTCTGAGAGTTTCTGTCATGAATGAGTTTTGAATATTATTACATGTTATTTTCATTTCTTTTATTCTGATAATGTGGTTATTTACATCAATTGATTTTCAGATGTTCTACACTTGCAATCTGGGGACAAACCTACTGGCTATGATATATTATCCTTTTTATATACACTGCAAATTTTTGGCTGAAGATTTTTAGATCTATGATTATGAGAGATATTAGTCTATGTTTTTCTTATCTTGCAAACTTTTTGTCAATTTTTGTTATCAGTTGTATTCTGATTTCAAATAATGATTTATGAAGTGTTCTGTCATACTTTATTTTCTAAAAAAGTTTGTGTAAATTGGTATTAATTCTTCCTTTGATGTTTAACAGAATTCACTGGTAAAACCTTTTGGGCATGGAGTTTTCTTTGTAGGAATTTTAAAAACTTTTAATTTTGAAATAAGTTTAGATTTATAGAAAAGTTGCAAAGGTATAACAGACAGTTCTTGGCTGTCTTTCACCCAGCTCCCCTAATATTAACATATTACATACTCAGGATACCTTTATCAAATCTAAGAAATTAACATTGGTAAAATACTTGCAATTAAATTGCAAAGTTTATTCAGAATTCACCAGTTTTTCAGCAACGTCTTATTTCTTTTCAAGGATCCAATTCTGGATACCACGTTGCATTTAGACATCATGGCTCCCTAGTCTCTTTCAATCTACGACACAATCTCAGTCCTTCCGTTTTTTAAAATAATCTTGACACTTTCAAACAAACAAACTGGTCAGGTGTTTTGTTGAATGTCCCACATTTTGGGTTTGTCAGATGTTTACGAATGATTAGACTTGGGTTGTGAGTTTTGGGGAAGAATATCACAGAGGTGAATTACCCTTCTGATGATTACCCTTCTGATAAATCATATCAGGAGATTCATGATATCAACATGCCTCATTATTTATATAATACATTATAGATATAATACAATAATGCCTCATTATTGATGATGCTAACCTTGGTCAGTTGATTAAGGTCATATTTTCCAGATTTACCCACTCTAAAGTTACTAACACTCTCCTTGTAGGGACTTTTAAAAATTACAAATTGAATATCTTTAATAGATACAGAACTGTTTATATTTTCTATTTTTATCATGAATTAGTTTTGGTAAGTCGTATTTTACAAAGAATTTGTGCATTTTTCTGTTGTCAAATTTATTGGCATAAATTTGTTTTTAATAATCGCTTATTATCCTTTTAATGTCTGTAGGGTCTATAGTAATATCGGAACTTTCTTTCCTTATAGTGATAACTGGTGCTTTTTCCCCCTTGAGTAGTTTTGCCAGTGGTTTATCATTTTTATTTGTTTTCCAAAAAGCCAACTTTTCGCTTCATAATTTTCTCCATTGTGTGTTTCTATTTCATTAATTTCTAATCTTTTTATTTTTTCTATCTACTTTGATTTAATTTGCTCTGGCTCTTCTAGCTTCTTAAAGTGGAAATGTAGATAATTAATTTCAAGCATTTATACTATAAATTTCTGTCTACATGCTGCTGTAGTTCATCCCACAAATTTTTATATATTGTGCTTTTATTATCATTCAGTTTGAAAAATTTTAAATTTCTCTTGGGATTTTTTTCTTTAACCCATGAGTTATTTAGAAGTATCTTTTTAATTATCTAGACATTTTGGAATTTTCTAGATATCTAATATTTATTGATTTCTGCTTAATTTCATTGTGATCAGAGAATACATCTTGTAAGGTATCAATTTTATGACATTTTTTGAGACCTATTTTATGGACTAGCATGTGGTCTATCTTGGCAAATGGTACATGTGCACAGAAAAAAAATGGACTTTTGCAACCGGGTTAGTTAGCGGTTGTTTGGTGGTGTGTTCTTTTAGTTTTTGCTTCATGAATTTTTATGCTTTGTTAATAAATGCATGCACATTTAAGATGTATGTTTTCCTGGTGATTGTTCTTTTTAACATTATATACTCCCTCTTACTCTTTTGTGACATTATTTGTTTTGAAATCTACTTTGTCTGATATTAATTTCGACATGCCCGTTTTCTTATGCTTACATTTCATACGTTGTAACTTTTCCCATTATTTACTTTTAGCCTATTTTTGTCTTTATATTTAAAATTCATTTCTTGTAGATAGCATACAGCTTTGCAATAACCTGATTTTCTAGAATCCAGGCTGTAAGTTGAAGGGCTTGCTCCAAACCCATGAAAAGTGAACTTGTTTTTCAAGGATTGTTCCAAGGTTTCTTTTCATTCTTGAAATGAGTCAGAATTGTTTCAGCAGTATATTTAATAGAAGACTGGGAAGAAGACTAGTGTCAGAACAGCTCTATGAAATTTACTGGAAGTAGTGGTAAGAGTTCATGGCCAGAGACGTGGAATTTTTGGACTCTCATAATTGTCCCAACTCCAGGAAAGTATCCACAGTAGTTTGGGGTGTTGGAAGTAGCTCAAGAGGCTTTATTAATTAATTAGAATACATTTTATTTAAGTAGATATAGTATGTAGCATTTTTTATGCTCTAATTTACTACACAAGCACTTATTTTTATTTTTATTCATCTAAAAATCAATAGTGTTTTCATTTTGAAAGTAATAAGAATGCATAGCTGTCATATTCACAAGCTTTTGATCTTGGGAATTTAGGATTATTCTAAAGTAAATTATTTTATTTACTATTTCTTTTCTCCAAGTGCTCTTGATAAACTAAGAGTCTTTCAAATATTCTAGTTTATTTTTTAAAAGACACCTTTATTAGACAAATAAATATCAAAAGTGGTATGGTTTCTGATTTATTATTCTCATTTCATTTGTCATTAATTTTCTCACTGTGAAAGACATACACAACTCTAATTTTGTTCAAAAAATAGGAGGGGGAAGCAATAGTTAAAAAAGGCACGTCTTAAGGATCATTCTATTTAACATTAAGTAATTCTGAGGTGTTGTATAAAAACTCTTGTTCATTTGACCAAGTTTAATATTAATTAAATGAAATGAAAAGTTTTAGTTCTTTTACACATAGAGGTTTTTTTAAACGGTAAATACCATTTGTGCCTTATTTAGTCAGAGTTTTTCAGATCTAAAACATTGCTTATTACATACTAACTTGTCATTTATTTGCAATCTGGGACCACTTATATGCAGCTGCACCTGTGAAGTTGTCTTGCACATAGTAGATATTTGGGTTTTCATAGATCAATACACACAAACAAACGCACATACTCACATTTCTAACCAGTTCCCTTTGTTGCCATTAGCTGATAAGTGAATAACACTTGAGAGCAAAATAACGGCTGTTGAGGTGACAGAAAGCACTTTGGATGGCAGGACAAATTTTAGAGCTATTTACCTAGGTTGGATTGAAAGATTAGTGAATTGGACCACTTAATTTCTCAACCAAAGACATTAAACAACTAAACAAAGAAAATCCTTGACCTAGTCTACAGTAGGAGAAATTCAATGATGTTTCAAAGAGTGTGATCCATCTATTTATTTGCAATATTTGTGTTATTATTTTTAATAGATTCACAAACACATTTGGATCACAGATTTGGCTGAATTACCTTAACCGTGTGTGAATGTTGTCCTAATATAACTACTTAAAATGTGAATTTGAGAAAATTTTACATCAAGAAGAGTTTTTCAGTTTTCAACAACTCGGTTAATTAGTGAGTTGTCTAGACCCTTACCAATTCAGGACCAATCAGTCTGGGGTAAGAATCCCTCACTATAATGTACGGGTGCTTAGATATGTAACAAAGCAAGTATAAAGATGTTATTTGTAAAATCGATTTGGGAGATATATAGGTGTACAGTGCACAATTCTTTTAACTTCTCTGAACATTCAAAATTTTTCATGAAAATATTAGTAAAAAAGAACTGTCTCATTTCTTGCAAATCCCATAAGTATTACAACAATAGACAAACTCTTCACAAAACCTCATTTTTCTGCATCCTAATACCTCTAGAAATCTTATTTCAAAAGTATAGCTATTTAATTCTTATGTCTAGTTTTTGTCATTTTATCCAATGAGTATATGTTGCCAGAAATAATTCTCTTTACCAGTTCCAAAATGGAACATCCTTGAATACACATTAGCCAATATATAATCATTGGGGGAATTATATACTTTTGGAAGAAGTATATACTTTATATTACCAATTATTACTTGGTTAATCTTCAAGCAGGGTGTGTCACTCACAATTAGGGAAATAAGATGGGTCTCCGCTTCCCTTCCATTTAGTTGCATTCTGGATGACATTTCAGTTGAGTCTAACATTTATGTTCCTTTTTTATTTTAATTTTTTTTACCATATCATATTTTAAGTTTAATCAAAAGTCAACTTAGAAAGGCCATTCTACCTAAGGGGTATTTTTCCATTAAGTATTACGACATATTGGTGGCCCTGAGGGATTATTGGTTTTTGAAGAAATATTAACAGCTGGAAATTTGGATTTTAATATAGTTCTCCTCAGCTACTCAAGCAATTTTATTTTTAAGACCTATGACAGGTTTCAAAGCTTTAGTTCTAAAGCAATCTAGTCAAGTAGAGCTAACATAATTTTATTACAAATAATTAAGTTTCTAATAGTTTTTTTTTTCACCTGAAAATTTTAGTTTGAGATGTCGAGGAAATCAACACCCAAATTTTATATCTGCACTAAAACCAGACTTGATAATTGGAACAAGTGAGGAAGAATTCTTTTTAAGCCTCTACTTTCAAAAATTGAAGAATAAGAAAATAGCACATCTAATTAGGTTTCTCTGATTAGTAGTTAAAAATAAAGTTGAGGCAAAGCGATCCTTCACAACAATTGTTTCAATCTGTCTAGATGGTTGCCTCTGGGGGAAATGATTCCTGGAATTGCAGAAGAAGATGCTGTGAAATGAGAACAGAGTCCATCCCCCTTGATCCTGGTATTAAATATATACTCAGAATTGCTATTGAAGTTAATTGAGGATTTTGAATCAGGATCAAGCAACTTATCATCATTTAAAATGGTGCCACTGAATAGAACTGAATGGTAGCCTTAGCAATTACAAATGGATTTTTCTTCTAAAAATGACTAGGTGGCTAAATAACTTAAGATGACATAATAAGGAACAATGACTTCCTCCTTTCATTTTTAGGTTGAAATGAAAATTTATTAGTCAAATCTAGACATCTGAAATGATGGTACCACAGCATGGACAATTTCTCATTTGCTAAGGACCAAATCAAATCCCCATGGCTTTGTGTCCTCAGCACATTGTGGTGTATACAATGCCCTTCTGAGAGGGTGGAAGACTGGGGAAGGAAAAGCAAGAAAAGAGGGCCTGAATTTCCAGCAAATGGATGTGTGCAGTTACACAATGTTAAATTAGTGGTATCACTATTATAAATGTTTTTCAAGAAATTCCTACTTTGCAAATGTTGTCACCTAATAAATGACTAAATTCTAATCCTACAACATTTTTTATTTAAGTTCACCCATATTTAGTCATTTTCTTTAATATTGAACTCAGTTTCAAGACAGGGAAAAATACATAAACATAAATTGGCCTTGGTAAACTGAGAGGTTTTCTTCTTGGTTCATCTTGTTTTTTTTTTTTTTTTTAACTTTTGTGCATATTTTGTTTGTGTATGTATTAAAATCTTAAGTCAAATGGGTAGGAATAGTTTCTAGCTATGTTTTGAGTAGCGCCTACAGCGTTGCTTTTGCTAGGTGATATTAAAAAATAACATAACAGAGCTATACTCTTACTCAAAAACACAAGGTGATTGAAATAGACCACTGTTTCCTGGATATAGAGAAATACTTTTCCAACATAATTCAAGCTAGAGTGGGTTTTTAGGTCTAAATTATATGACTATCTAGCTCTATCACCTGCATCCTATTGCTTAGAGGATCTGGCCAGTGACGTCTATTGGTGACAGAAATTTCATGAACAATGTCAAGCATAAAAACAAAAACCAATTTAAGACAAAATTTTTATTTGTGCATGGGATATTTACTTACAACACTTGACTTTTACAACACTACATAATCTATGATGTTTTGCATTGTACTATGATTTTGAGTACCTTACCAGAATTTTGGTGTATTAGAAAAGGCATGTGCCTTGGAATTATGTATAAATGGGTTTATATCCTTATAACACTGTGATATGGGTAAGTAATTTGATTTCTGAGCCTCAGTTTACTCATCTCTGAAATGGTGATTACACCTGCTCTTCTCTCAAGGGAAGAACAAGATAGAGGATTGAGCAAGATAAAGACAATATAACACTTTGCAATTTGGCACAGAAAATGTGCTCAGTAAATACTGGCTGTCCTTCTCCCTTGCTTCCAGGAAATATTTCTTTATTTTTTTCACAGTTCCCCAAAGACAAAAAGTATTTGCACAGTACTGATTTACTCATGAAAACACTTGGGCAAAAGATCTGAGTCTCTGACTGTTAGGAGATAAGTATTGTTTGCTCTAAGGAAATTGCAGGGGTAAGAGAAACCAGAACTCTTAACAGTGCTTTTTAATTTAAACTCCTGCAACTGTCCTGGCTTCCTCCTGCCCCAAGTCAAAGTCATACCAGCACAAAAATGTCCCATCAGCCCCTGGGTTTCTCACAAGTTTTCTTTACTTGATGTTTCCCCTCTTTTGTTCCTCCATGGTTGATCTTGAGGAGAAAGGGAGCCAGAAGTCTTGATAGCGCTGGTTCAGCATTTGATAATAAATGAAACAAGAACCAAACTATGGGGCTACCAGGTGCTGGGTGCTGTGTATAAATCAGTGAACAAAGCAGATAAGACTTTTGCACTTCAGGGTTTTACATCTCAGTGGAGAGAGAGATTTTAAACAAATAAACATGCAAACAAGTATGTAATTCTCATGACCAAAAAAAACCATATTCTTTGGGCTAGGAAGTGGCATTTAAGTTTAATATTGAGAGATAAATAAGAGCTAGCCAGGTAAAGGGGTTTTGAAGTTGGGGCTTGAACAGGTGGTATGGGAGAGCATTCCAGGTGGAGGGCAAAAGCATGTATGAAGAATTAGTCGTGGGAAAGATCTTGGCTTACTCAAAGATCAGAATGAGAGCATGTGGCTAAAGCACAAAACACACGTATAGCCCATGGGAACAAGGAGTCAGTTGTCTTTTTCACTATTGGACCCAAATGCCTAGAACAACACCTAACACATAAAAGACCTCCAGAATGATTTGTTGAATAAATGAATTCATATTTAGTGGCCTTCTAACAGAGGACAGAACCTTTAGCAAGTTCTTGTTTCAGGTTTTACTATTTGGTTCTAAGCCCTAAATCCTTGAAGTACCTAACAATATCTTTAAGATATTTTAACAGATATTGTGCTTGGAGTTCTTTCCTCTTTGGATGTATGAGTGTGAATGTGTATATACTTCTTTTGACAATTTGGGGAATTGTATCCCCCTAGTATTAGTGTTAGGACAAGCATATTATCCATGTGCATATGTCCAGAAGTTCTAATATAAAGTATTTTAAAGATTCATAACTAGCTTTTTAAAAAATATGTCCAAGTAAAATATCTGATTAGTAGTAAGATGGAACAATGACTTTCATCCATTGAGCCTTATTGAGGAGAACACTAGGTTGGGAGTCAGGTAGAGTTGGGGCTGACCTCTGCTTTGCCAGTAGTAGTTGTGAAGGCCTAGGCAAATTACTTAACCCTTTCTGTGGCTCGGGTTCCTCACCTATGAAGTAAGTCTAAACATAACAAGTATTTAATGAAAAGTTGAATGAATTCAATCTGAGACATGTCAAGAGTGGCCGGTAAGGAAGACCAGCGAGAAGCCCAGATAGACGTGGAAAAATCCTTCCCCAAGAGTCATAGTCAGGCAGATGCTTAGGAAGTGACTACACAGTCTTATTTTAATCCAGGGGGTACCTGTGTGGTTTCCATGTGCATATTAAACTAGACACAAGAATAATAAGTGTTGTTGAAGGCACATAGAATGTGACAACAGAGATAGGAGAGAAAAAATTTCTACAAATATAAGGCCTCAGAGAATAAAATAGTCTGGGGGTACATGAAGGAGTGAGGGAAAATGACCCATATATCTGCCTAGGCTCCAAGGATAGTCACGTATAACAACGTAATAAAATGTGTATTATGGAAACTCTAGTCATTCAATAACCATTCAACCTAAAAATATAAAAACTTTCTGCCTTCTAGGAGTTCTCAGTTTAGTGGGGGAAAGAAATATTTAAGAAATTTTCTTAGGAAGGTGAGAGATTTTTGTGTTCATATGAAGCAAGGAAAAGAGGAAAAAATGCTTCACTTTGTTTAGAGAGGTCAGCTAAGGCTTCCGGGGCAGGTGACATTTGTACCAGATTGGATGTGTCTTGATCTGAGAGACTGCTGAGAGATCATCCTTGATATACTTGACAAACTCCTCAACTGTGATTTGTTTATCTAGCTAAGCCACTTAAGTATTGCCTAAAATTTTCTCAATCTTCATATATCCTTTTGAATCCTTTCAATCTCTAAAATCCCATGGGGCAGTAAAGCATTTGCAAAACATGCGTGGGATCTTTGGGTTAAAACTAATTTCTAAGAGCAAAATATGCCATCACAAACTTCTTCTTTTGTGTTTTTTATATCCTTTTTACTCTTTTTTCAATGACCTCAACCAAATTATTTTATTATTGAGAAAGATGAAGTTGCTATCAACATGAAGATCAAAGGGAAAACTCTGTCATACGCATTCTTGTTTTCTCTTTAAATTTTTAGGTTAAAAATAAAATGAAATAGAGTTGGCATCAAAGTACTAGCCCTTTTGCAAATTGATATAAAAGTATTAGAGCTGATTGCAGAGGCAATGTCATTTTAAGTGTCAAAACCCTTTCTGTAAAATGAGCCAATAGGATTTGCCGTAGCCACATGCAACACTAGTTCATTATTTATTAAACAGCAGTATCCAAGATAGCAGATTAATGGGAATGGAATCAAGGATAACTTCAGACATGGGACAGGGTTTATGGGGGGAAGTAAAAGAAAAAATAAAAACCCTGAAATTCATAATATAGCCCTTACATTGTACTTTGTGAGCCAAGAACTCAGAGGTATTAACCAGATAGTTTCATACTGGTTCTAGGTACTATTTAGTAAATGTAAAGACTGTTCAAGTTTCATTTCATATATAACTATAGGATCAATGTGCATTTGCAGTTTGAATTTATATGTGAAGAATTTTTCCATGTATAAAATGCTTTTGCACATTTTATTTCCATTTTAACTCCCAACAATCTTGTAGAGTAGGATTTAGACTCACTTTCTAGATAAGGACACTGACTCTTAGAAAGAGTTAAGTGGTTCTGTGTAGTACAGTGCTCTAGGTATATGTCACACATGCATAGATGTAGGGAATGGCTGTCATTGCCATAGTGATGAAGGTAGACAATGTCTGTGTTCTTGTGGAGTTTATGTGTGAGTGTGTTCCTATGGCAGAGGGAGAAAAAACCCACAAATGAATAAACAGAGTAATTTCATGTAGTGATAAATGCTATGGGAGGGAGAAGGTCTATGCCTGATTAAGTGGTCAGGGAAGTACTCTCTGAGGAGGTGACATTTGAGCTGGGAACTGCATAATGAAGAAGGGTCAGCCAAGATCTTGGTGGAAATGTTCGAGGGGGAAATTTTTATGAGGAGACATGCAGTATTATTTTTATACCAACTAGATCATGACATAGAGACAAGGCTCTGTTTGAGGTCTCCTTGGCACATAGCTGCTTTTAAATGTTTGGTGTAGGCACTGCCTTCTAAAAATGTGTTTATACAATTATTTCCTATATACATGCTCTTTAGTATTCAAGAGTGTCATTGCAACTCTGGCAATAATTCTAAGGATAAGTTTAGGTCCAGGCTGGGCTTTCTTTCTTTAAAAAAATTCTTATATTCTCTGGCAGCTGTAATACACCATGAATATTAAATTAAAATCAATTGCACACTTACTTATCCTACTCCAGGGATAAAAAGGATAAGCTAACTCAGAATTAACTTCCACTTTAATAACATGACTTCATTTCAAATGCTTAGGGATTTGAAATCTGAGAAAGTTTGATATCCTCATACCTCTTCATTAGAAGTCTTGGGGGCTGGCCCCGTGGCTTAGCAGTTAAGTGCACACGCTCTACTGCTGGCGGCCCCGGTTTGGATCTCCGGGGCGCACTGACACACCGCTTGTCAGGCCATGCTGTGGTGGCCTCCCACACAAAGTGGAGGAAGATCTGCTCGGATGTTAGCTCAGGGCCAGTCTTCCTCAGCAAAAAGAGGAGGACTGGCATGGATGTTAGCTCAGGGCTGATCTTCCTCACACACACACACATACACACACACAAAACGAAGTCTTATGCAGCTAGTTTGGGTAGAAATAGGAAAAAGGAACAGTATTAAAATGTGCATCAAGCAGACACGAGATCAACTCAGCTTTTTTTTCTAGACACTTTAGTACCTTCAGAGTGTGTAGTAGATGAGAATTGGATCTTGTCCAAACACGTGTGTTCTCCCACTCCCACTGATTAAGCAACTATGTTCTAAGCTAGGGAGAATCTTAATACTCAAGTAATAATCACTTCAAGGACTCACTGCTGCAAAGAGGGTGCACTTATGAAGTTCCAGAGGAGCCACATGTTTGAACAAGAAGATTTCAAGGCTCTGGCTGATGCTGAGGCTCAGGAGCTTGGCCTGACCATGGAGCAACACTGTGAAGGTTTTCTAGGCATTACAAATTGGGTCAATTGTAAAAATGTGAAGGAAAAAACCGTACCATGTATTGAACACCATCTATAGGTCAGCCACTTTCCTCTAATTTTCTGAGAAGGGAGGATTCTACTTTATCTTAGGAAATTGAGACATTAAGAAACTAACTAAAAGTCATATAGTCAGTAAGCAGCAGAGTAGGATCTCCCTTCTTTTCCTTCAGGAGAAGGATGATGATGTAAATCAACCAAAGTGGCTTCTTCTCCCAAGTTATAGCAAGTTGCACAATACTTCATAGCTTTGAAAATGTTTCTGTTAGATTTATTTAAAACATTATTTTTGTTGACAAATGATTTAAAAGTGGCTCGATGCAGAGGTTTGTGCTCATATTTAGAACTTCTCCGTCGTAATAATACACGTCCCTTCTTTACAAAATAAATTCTTAAACATCTAAGCACTAACAAGCATAAATGAATAATAGATGAATGACAGACGAATCATGTCACTATATCAATATTCAGAGAATTATGTTTTAAAAACAATCTTATCCAAAATTATTAAGAAACAATGACCAAATCTCTGCTCTTTCTCAAAATACTCCTAACTACCTTTCAACACCCACTTCAAATGACTGAACTGTCTAAAGAAGGAACTATTGAATATATTTTTTTACACATAGAACTGAACTGTTTTGCCTGGCATTTAGTAAACAAGTAGTTGATATTGGCTGGTTGAATAAATGAACAAATGGAAATAAAATGTAGTGCTTCAGTGACTATTACTGTTAAATAATACCCATGGCATCTCTGGAAATGATGTTCGGTTAGTGAGAAGCGTACTATTAAAGATTAGCTTAATCCATGCTGGCTCATCATTTGATCATGACTCTGTCACTTATTCCACTTCTGTAGAATTTAAGGACATAATAAAGTTACTGTGGTTACAACTTAAATCAAATTGATAAAAGTTTTCCAAAATGGCAAAGGAAAATCTATAAATGACTACCATTTTTCACCTTTTACTTGAAGTCAAGTATGAATGATTCATAGCACTTCCATATCTGTGACATTTTCATTATTAAAAGTTTATTTAATTATCAGTATTGTGCCCCTTTCTATTAAGAAAATCATATTTTACATTGACCATTCCTTGTGAATTGAGTTTTCAATGTCATTCAATCCACTTGGAAACCTGAACATCAGTTCCATTAAGCTGATGGGGTTTGCTATTGACAGGTTAAATAGAATACATTTTCCCAGGGCTCTGGCAACTTTTCGACATATTCAATTGAACTCTTTTGTGCTAGTAATAGAATATATATAAAATGAATTTCTTGTTATTTCCCATTTATTTCTTTTAGGTTCTGGAGTTCTGATAAATTCAACAAAGCGCCCACTCCTTACTGTTTTTTAGATTAATTTATTTTGCTGCTATTTCATTATAAATGCATGACAAGAAGTACAATAATCACTGCTTGTAAATTAACAACTGGACACATAGATGAGCCACATTTGTATTTCTCTGTTACTGCTGGTTGTTTCCAGTTTGTCAAAGTACATTAAAAACATATTATGATATTATGTGAACACTAAAATTAACATATTTTAATACATGCACTTATTTTTGCCTTCCATCCCAGATTGAAATCCATTACTAAGACAGATGTTTTATTCCTCTTGTGCTTGAAATTGAATTCTTCATCAGAATAGATAGTAACTATTTATGTGAGAAAATTAGAATTCCTCCAAACAGAAGAGAATTCCCCCCTCCTAGTTAAGTTGGTTGTCATGCTCAAACAGTATATTTTGCTTTGTCTGTATTTCCAATTGTTTTTGACTTAGACAACACTGACCATGTCATTGAATTATGGTAAATAACATAACAAAATGAATCCTAAGATTTCTTTGCTTTGGTAACTGCTTGCCAGAAAGAATTTATTTCTTTGCGACATTTTCATCCTTGCTCCATTCTCTGGTAACTGGTAACCTGGCACAGGATTCTATTACCAGGGAGTAGTTTTCTTAGTATCCCTCGGAGCTTATATCAGATTTCTATTTAGAAATTACCAAGACAACATATATTCTAATTATACTCTATAAGCCTCAGTAAAACTTATATTTCTACATACTTTCAAGGGAGATGCTGGTATATCCTTCCATGTGTGGAAAGATTTGACAGAATGAAAATCAGATAGCAACACTAGACTATAAATATTAATTTATTTTCTAAGACACTTAAAAAAATTTAAATTTTCCCAAAAGATTTTTTAAAAGGCATATCTGATTCTCTATAATAGAAGAACAGCGCTTCTTTCTTTTTCATTTTAAAATTTTATTATAGATAATTTTGTACACACACACACACACACACACAAGTAGAGAGAATAGGACGATGAAGCTCTGTGTATACCTTCTTCAGAAACTCAATTTTCTGACTTTGTGTAAGTGGCTAATCTAAGTGAATTAGTGATTGTGGGTTCACAAGTAACTAAAAAGTTACTTCATGGCCCTCATGCCTGAAAAAGTCAAAGGTCTTTCTCCAGCTTTTTTCTCCTCAACTAATACAGCACCTGATAAGAAAGTCTGAGATTTTATCATATTTAAGCAATTTCACAATTATATTAATACAATCACATTTTTATTGAATAGCACAGTTTCTTCTATGAAAAACAGTGTGGAATATAGATTAGACTTTGTTCCTACCCTCAGGAATTTTACTTATTTGTTGGAGAAGAGAATGTAAAGATATTGTATATGTATTAGTCCAAGCTAGACTGGGGTTAATATCTATACAGAAGAGCTATTAGCATATTAATTAATTAGGATTATATTTGCATTTCTACTGTTATGAAAAAAATATCTGTGTTCTAATTTAGGTCTTCCTCTTATATTACTCTCATTACTGCCTCTTAGTAACAGATAATAGCTTGAAATTTATATGAATATGTGGATAATACCGGTTTACATTTGGCAGAAAGGATTCATTCTGGTCAATCTTTTACAGCATGACACTTCTCCAATATAATAGGTTTGCACTTGGATTATTAGAGAATTATGCTTTACCATATAGCTATTAATAAAAGAAACAACAATGATGAAATTTGCTTATAGCTCTTTCATGTATTTGGACATTAACCCATGTTTGTTATTTATCTAAGAAAATGACATGCAGATATACTCATGTATAAAATATATGTGTGTACTCACACTGCGAAAACAAAGATAGTCTTAAAAGTAAGTGTATGGTTCGGTGCCTGCCTTGTGTTAACTGAAGAATATCTCACAACATAAATTTTACAATGCAGAATGAGGAGTAGAATGAGCATATCTCGTGATTGTAAAGATGGGGTAAGACTACTACACATGGGGGACAAAAGGAAAAAGTGCTCAGAAATGGGAAAGTAATGGACATCAAGACTACAAAGAGGCCGGGAACTGAAGTATCCTGAGATGTTTTGAGGAGTTGTATCTAGAAAGCACTAGAAATCTAGAATTAGGCTTTCATATTTTAACCATGAAACATTTGAAAGCCTTGAAATACTAGTATAGATAAAGTCCTCAAACATTAGTAAAAATCAAATGAGTAATCAGTTATAGTATAATAGCTAATTTCCCCCATGCTCAATATAGCTGAACATGCCTATCTATGTGGAACTTGGAAATAAAACAATAGCATACATGGGCCATGTTTTCATCTGATCAATGTATTTAATAATTATACCATCATAATTTTCCCAATAAAAATGTGTCCTTTTCACAGTGACTAATCAACAATAACAAATTTTGGCCATTTGATAATGAATTCAGGAAACATGACTGGTTTACTTTACAATATTAAAAGTAAGAATTTTATTGGTCTGATCTTTTTATCATCTAGAGAAAAAAGAAAGAAATTGAGTTCAGCATATCATCCAGCACATAAATACTTGTTGAATTGAAATATTCAGCAGAAAAGCAAGGCTGATTTGATGGTGAAACTTAGCTCCCAGAAGGTATTAGAGTTCATCATTTTGAGGAAGATTCTCTTTATCACAGCAAATGTAAAGATGGGTTTGCTTATTCAGCAGAGTATACAGTGTTAACCAACTGTTTTGCTTCAATACACTTATTCTTATTAAAGTTCCAATTATGGTGGAGAGCTGTTTTTTGATTAATGTTGCTATTTCTATTTGATGGCTTTGCCTCAAGGTTATAACTGTTTTGTGGAACATAATGCAGTTTAAGCTTATTTGGTCAATCAATTCCCATATCAGATACTCATAAACATTTACAAACACTTTTAATCTAAAAGTTACATAATAATATATTTCAGAGGCTCTTTAGTGTAACTCATACTAACCAGCCATCCATGTATCTTAAACTGTTTATGTTTACAAAAATATTTCAATATGAAAAATGATACAGCAGCATAGAGGATGTTGAAAAATTATATGGTGGATGGATTAATGTATTATTGAATTCTATGTGAGGCCTTTCATGACTTTTAAAAAGACAAAAGCTATAGCATAGTAAACCTCCTCAAGACATTATTATTTTGTGGTACAATACATTGTATATAAAACATGACTTTGGGGTTCAAAGATAAATATCAACACAATTAAATGCAGACAACTAAAGGTGATTTGCAATCGATACCTATTTATGCAGTTAGTGCTTCTTTGAACCCAAAGCGGGGCTAATGTTTGGAGAGATACATTTTGGTGTCCACGCAGCTAGACTTTTCAGACGGATGATTTCATTTGGCTCATGGCTGAGAAAGATGTCAGAAATCCAAAGGGGAGCTTTGAGAACTATTGATACTGGCTTATATAAATCAGTATAAATACCTTGTAATTAATGCAAAAATTGACTGATAAAAACAAAAACATAGCCAAATACGAATGATCAGCTACTCTTGCCTAGAAACTTTGTCATTATATGCAGTATTTATCGTAGCGTATTAATCAAATGAGTCAGATTGCCAATAAATAAAGCATTACAATATTTCACAAAGAATATAAATTGATTTAAGATTTCACATCATCCAGAAAGGAAAAGCAAGACAAAAGTTTAACATGCTCTCTGGGTGCGGAGCACTCTGTGGACTTGGGGAACTCAGTATCATTATTAGTCTCTGTCAGTGTCCCACGGTGTAATTGGTAGTTTATGTTAGATAGCAAAGAGAAGGAGACTCTTTTGGAAGATCTGCATGACTTGATAGAACAATATTCATGTCGATTCTAAGTACTACTGGCTATTTCCTTACACAATGGTTATTTTGAAAATATGAGGATTGAAGAACACAGAAGAACTCAGTAGGGGCTCAATGGTGATTGTGGCTTGGGTCAATCAGAACTCCATGATCCTTTGTCTATAATACACAAAATAATGCTCTACAGAGAAGGAGAAGTGGCTATTCTGTGTAGCTGGGCTGGCGTGAGGAGAATCCTGGAGCTCCATATTTGATGATTATGCCTCTGAGTGAAATGAAAGGAAGTACCCTAGTCAGGAAAAAATTGTTTATTTTCATAATGTCCACTAATAGAAAATATAACAAAGTACTAGACGTGTTAGTATTTTTAATTCTTACACCGCTTGAACTATCTATGGCTCTTTCCTCGAGAAAATTCATGTGTAATAAGTATAGTGTGATTAAAGGTAAGGAAACACAGACTACATTAAACATAGGTATTTTTATCACTCATAACTCATATGTTTACATGGATACACTAAATTATGCATATTTCTTTTCACACTTGTGAGCACATATAATATACATAGTTAAATGACCTTAAAGTTAATGATTCTTAAATTCTGACAATGTTTAAAGCAATGATAAAAAAATTCATAAATTCTTTTGAAATAATTTTGTGTTTATAACTATTTCCAAAATGAAGTACTATTTTAAGTAGAAAGTTATAATTTAAGTCCATACATATATATATAAATACACACATTAAGTCCTACGTACATATTAATTTGTCTTATATATGTGTGTGTGTGTGTATATATATATATATATATACACATTTGTATTCAAATATATTTATATTTGAATTTGTATCACTGTCACATCAGAATGTCTGACTTATTTTTTTGTAGTAGTCAGGGCTTTGGCCTGAATCTTGAGTTCTAATCCTGAATACACCATTAACTTATTGGATTACCATTACAAATGATTTCAAATCTTAACTATATTGTTTTCGGAAACAATAATTCTTGCCTCCCTCTCCTGCCTCATTAATTTTTTCATCAAAATGATTATTCACATTAATAATGAAACATGCTACTTCTCCCATGGTAGACAATAACAGTTGCCACAATCTTCTTTAGATTGTACTTTTCCTTCCATCTAATACTCCATTACCACACATCCCTTCCTTGAAAAAGTCCTCTAAAAATTTATCTGTGTTTGCAATCTTCAATTCTTTTCTTTCTATTAAACTCCTAAACCTGTGCATATCTGCCTTTCTCTTCAAGCAGTCACGGAAATTACTACTGTCAAGGTCACAATGATTCACACTGTGAAATGGAATAGTTAATTCTCAGCTTGTATCTTACTTGATCTATCAGATGCATTTGACATAACTGATCATTCCTTTGCCCTGAAAACAGTTTCTTCACTTGAATTTCCATCTCCTTTTGGTCTTTCTCCTATCTTGCTTTCACGTTTTTCTCAGATTCCATTGCTTGGTCTTGTTTTTTCTGTTCAATCCCTGCATGTCGGAGCACACAGGGCTCAATCATTGGACCTCTTCCTTCAGCACACTCTATTTCTTTTACATTCATGGTCTTAAATACCATGGTATCAGTCAAAATCAAATCAGGATTTAGAACCACATAGTAATTTGAACAGGGAAAGTTTAATATAAATAATTATTATGCATAACAGAGGATTGCCTACTAAGGAGAAAAGAGAACTCTAAAGAACACAAAGAATACAAATATAAGGATTAGCCACTATCTCTAGGGCTAAGACAGAACACCCAAGACAGAAACAAATACGGAAAAGGATTTCTTTCCCCCAGGGATGAGGTCCAGATTTTATTGGAGAAGGAGTGGCCATGGCCAACTGGATGGTGGACAAGTCACTGAGATACCGCCCCATGGAATCCTCCGGGAAGCTGCCTGTGGGGATGGTGCTCTAGGAAGCCAACTTCTGGTGTTCCAGAGAAAGCTGCCCATGGGGAGGTGCTCCAAGCTCCTGATTACCTCACAGCAGAAGCCTGCCAAGAGGAGCACATTCCCAGGAAGAAGAGCCACTCCTCCTCCAGAATCTTCTTCTTGGGAAGCATTTCCTGGTACCACCTGGCAAGGGACAGATAATGCTATTATCACAAGCAGGATAAAGAAAAGTGGATGTGAAGCTGAGAGGGAATAGATTCAAGAACTGATACGACTATCTCTTAAGCTGTTGAGTCACATACATACACACACACGTATATTTTTCTATTTAAGTAACAAATATATAGATACTTATAGATATCTATATTTTTTTACATTTATTCTATATTTATATGTCCATATATCTACATATCTATGAAATAAATAAATGTGTATCTACATCCCTGTCGTCTCCCTAAGCTCCAAGCTACTATATCCAATTGCCTGTTTGACATCTTCACTAGAATGTCTAATTGACATCTCAAATGTAATATATCTGAAACTGAACTTTCGATCTTTCCCTTAAACTTGCTTTATCCATAGTCTTCCCTACCTTATTAAATGACAAATCCATCTTCCCAAGTACTAAGTTCAAAAACTTTAGAATTACCCTTAAATACTCCATTTCTTACTTTTAAAATCCAATGTGTTAATATACCCTATTAACTCTACATTTAAAACGTCTCCAAAATTTCACCACATCTCACCATAATCAACATTGCTACAAGCATGGAGACCACAAGCGTCATCTTTTGTCCATTTATTTCAATGCCATCCTACCTCGTTTCTCTGCCTTCTGTCCTTGCTTCTCTAACATCTATTCTCAACACAATAGCTACACTGAATCCTTAAAAATAAGTCAGGCCATGCCTGACTAAAAAAAAAGTCAGAACACTTTCCCGTTTAAAACCCTTCAATATCTTCCTGTCTTAGAGAAAGAGATAATGTCCTTAAAATGGCCCATAAGACCCAACAAAATGATTCCATTAGAGGAACAATCATTTCCTTGCTATTCCTTGAACACTCCAAATATGCATCCACCTCAAGACGTTTGCACTTGCTCTTCTTCCAGTACTTGAATAAATACCACCATCTCTGGCCATCTTAAATAAAATCTCCATCTCCCCTACTGTCCCTGCACCCTCCTCCCCTTTTCCATCTTAGGTTTTGTCATATGAATCATTAATATCTAAAATACTATAATTTCTTTATTTATTTTACTTATTTTCTACCTCTGACACTAGGATTTACATCTATGAAGGCAAAGTTTTTTTGTTTGTACTCTTCACTGTTGTGTGACCAATGCCTGTCCCAAAGGAAACATTCAATAATGTTTGTTGAATTAATAAATGGGTGATCATTTGATAAAAAGTTATGAACAAAATGATATCATTTATGTTAAACTCAGAGAAATATTTGTTTCAGAAAAAATGTCCATTAAATATAATTAAAAAATTATTTTCCATGAAATGATGCTAACATTTTATTATGCTTAACTATGTTATCCTTTTCTTCCTTCTTCCACCCAATATAAGTACATATAGAGAGAATTCTTCTTTTTTGATGCTGTGTATTATTGTAATATGTGACACTTTTATCCAGAATAAAACCATTTTTCTTTCTTTCTGTGTTTCTGGCCAGGCTTAATGTCAAATAAATCATAGTCATGGATAAATAGATGTTTGAAAGTAGAGAAACAACTATTTTTTAACTATTATTTAATAATTTAAAGAAATAGCACTGTGCTGTAGGTATAAATATACCACGCTCATTGCATTTATTAAAGGAGGTGATTAAATATACTTGTTATGAAGTATGCATAAAGAATGTAAATATAATATTATTGTTTCATATATTATACAATGAATATTAAACTGTAAATTTATCATAATTCTGTTCACCTTTATTTTAGAATAACTTTTTATCATATAATTTAGATGGCACAGATCTTTTTAAATGCCACAAAAATTAAAACCATTCCCTCTTTTTCCTCTTGAGATGCTTCTTCAAGAAAGCTAAGGAATTCAAGTCATTCCCCTTACCACACATCAACTTTAATTGTAGCACACTCAAAAATTGTAATCGATGATGATGTTACTTTTTCCACTGTGAGTAATTTAAAAAAGTAAGATCTAAAGCATCATTTAGCTCTACCGTCTTCTATCTCCTGAGACGATGCCATACTGCAAGTGTGTCTATTTACTAGCAATGCTGCAAAGAACCCATAGTTCTGTTAAATAACTCTCTCAGCTTTTACTGAGTTGTTACAACAGGAGCATTTCACACATCATTGGAAAGCCAAGGAAACTATTTCCAGATCATTATCACGAACTCTGAAGGCTTGCTCACAGGATTGCTTGCTTAGCATTAATGCTATTTTCTTTGATAGAGATTCACTGATCAGCTTATTATCAACCATATCGAAGCATACTTGATCAATCACCCTTCTGTGTTAGCATAACACTGTAGGTAGCCCTCTATTAACACTTTTCATTTTTTATAATAATTACAGCATAGTCTCTGGCTTATAGACACACAAAAATTCTCATTGAATATATGTGAATATGAATATATGTATGACTATACATAAACACCAATGGGAATATTATCATAGAAACAAGACAAATTTTGTTTTTATATTTTCAAATATCTTCCTAAAACACCTTAAAACATTTCATGTTTAGGTAATTTTTTGTATTCAACAAAATTAAGTAGGATTCTATCCTTTGTGTTACACCCAACACAAGTATTTATGTTGTATAAAAGTGAGAGTAAAATGAATCTAAAAAGTGACTATAAATCTTGTGCATCTTTGTTGTCTATGTTTTATCATTTAATAGTTTAATTTAATAAAATGATAATTTAATTCATTCAAAAAATAGTTTATTTGGAGTTTGAAATGGAAAAGTGGATTTTTATCAGACTATAAACAATTATAATCTCTGGTAAAAATATTAAAGTGTATATTTGAAGACATTAAAAAGTTACTAAAGCAAGCAGAAACTGGAGTGCGTCTAACCTTTTAAGTAAGGGAACACCATTGGGTAATATACAGGTTTATGTGACTTTCCTCCAGAGAGCTTTCCCAATATTGCGTGCATGGCAGCTAGAGCTCAATAAGAAAGATTGAGGTCTCAGAATATGGAGTTCAGGACTACAAAAGCAGCTATCAAGTAAGAGAGAAAATTAGGAAAGGGAAGGATTCACATAGGGAGAGACTAAACATCTGTGATATCTTCTCCTCAAATCCTACATACATTCAGAGGGGATGCCAAAAGTCTAAGGAAAAACAACTGTTGAATTCTGAAAAGTTGAGCATGAATTTGACCATCTTCCTACTGTAAGGTATATGGAATCTGCAGCTTGAATTCTCCCATATATGAGGTATTTGGTAATAAATACTGTGGATTTTACATTGAAATCCAAGAATGGCCATTAAATGGCCAGGACTCAAAGTTTTGCCCCAGAATGAGACCAAAACCAAAACAGACTTTTTCTAAAAAAGTATAAAGGCAAGATGAGTCATTAATTGAACTGGTTGCTAGGAGAAAAATTCACATAGTTTAGAGGAAGATAAGAATCCAAAGCCCCTATAATATTTTATCTACAGAGTCTAGCATACAATGAAAAAATTGAAATAAACCAATGACTCAAGCAAAAACATGAGAAATAGTGACTCAAGGTCAAGAGAAAAAGTAGGCAATAGAATCAGACGACAAGATGACTCACACGTTGGAACTAGCATACAAGAATTCCAAAGCAGATATATATAACTATGCTAAAGGACTTAAAGGAAATGAGAGTCATAATGAGTAAATATATGAGTCATATCAGAAGAATAGAAACTATAAACATGGAAACTCTAAAACAAAAAACTACAGTTTCTGAAACAGAATGTTCAATAGATAGCTTAACAATGAATTTAAGAATACAAAACAATGGGTCAGCGAATATGAAGACAGATTGATATAAATTATCCAATCTGAAGAATGTAAAGATAAAAGGATAAAATTTTTTAAAAAAGCATAGTACCACTGACCTATGAGATATTATCAAGCAGTATAAAATATGTGTAAGTGGAGTCTCAGAAAGATAGATGGGGAGAAAATAAGGCACAAAATTCTTGGAAGAAATAATGGTTGAAAATTTCCAAATTTTGATGAAAAACTTTTAGATATAGATCCAAGGATATTAACAAGGAGCAAGCATGATAAATACAAATAAAAGTACACCTAGATTAGGGTACTATATTTAGCAAAAATAATCTTTAAACATGAAAGTAAAATAAAAACTATTTCAGACAAACAAAAGCCAAGAGAATTTTTCATCAGCAGACTTGCTATATAAAAAATGTTGAAAGAGGTCTTTTAGGTTAAAGGGAAATGACACCAGATGAAAATTTAGATTTACAGAAAGATGTGAGGGCACCATAATTGGTAAATATATGAACAAATATGACAGGCTATCTTTTTTTACCTTTCTCTTAACTTTTTAAAAAGACAACAGACTATTTAAGTAAAAATGATGACTTTTTATGTTTATAATGTATGTATAGTTAAAATATATGATTCAATAGCACAAGGAATAGATTTAAGCAGTGTAAATAAAATTGCATTGCTTCAAAGTTCTTATCTTTTGTGTGAAATGATACAACAATAATTTCAAGTAGCTATGATAACTTGAAGATGCACATTTAACACTTAGTTCTAGATGATACAAAAAGGTATGGAGAAAAAGCTGATAGAGCAATTTAAATAGAATATTAAAAGAGACTCAGTTAACCGAAAAGAAATCAGGACAGAAGAAACAAAGAAACAAGTTGAAAAAAAGAAGCAAGAAAATTTATACAGGTAGTATAAGCAGAATAAAAATAACAAAATAGTGAATCTAAACATAACCACATTAATAATCACCTGAAATGTCAATGGACCAAATTCTTTAATTAAAAGACAGAGATTGTTGGACTAGATCAGAAGTTGGCACACTGTGACCCATGGGCAGGCCATCTGTTTTGGTAAATAAAGTTTTATTAGACCAGCATTACATCCATTAACTTACCTATTGCCTATGGTTGTATTTGTGCTGTAATAGCAGAATGGAGTTTTTACAACGTATGACTCCAAAAACCCCTAAAATATTAGATATGTTGCTCTTTAAGAAGATATTTGGCAACCCACTGGCTAGATAAAATACTGTTTGGCTGGTTCCTATAATTTTGAACATGCACTACTCTATGGATCCAAATTATTTACTCAAGAGAAGTAAAAACATATATCCACAAAAGATTTGTATACAAATGTCCATAGCAGTGTGATTCATAGTGGTCTCAAACTGCAAAAGCATCAAATGTCCATCAACTAGAGAATGAAGAAGCAAATTATGTTATATTCATATAACAAAATGTTACTCACTGATGAAAAGAATGATATAACCACATGGATGAATCTCAGAAACATTGTTTTGAGTAAGAGAAGCCAGAGGGGGAAAAAATGCATACCGAATGAGTCCATTTATATGAAGTTCAAAAACAGGCAAGATTAATCTATGTTTAATAGAATCAGAGCAGTGGTTATCTCTTTGTGATTGGGGATTGATCCAAAGGGAGGGCACAAGAACTTTCTATGGTGATGGAAATAATATGCATTTTGGTTGGGTGTTTGTAGCAGTGAATACACACACCAAACTCAGAGTTCTATACTTAAGATCTATCCATTTGAGCTTGAGTAAATTTTTCTCAGAAAAAAAAGTAGAAAAACACAAAAATAAAAAAGCAATGGGAGAATATTCCTGGAATTCTGAATATGTATTACTTTTGACAATGTAATAATTTTTTTTGGTCCAGTAACAATATTAATTATATTTTGAAGACTGTTCTAAAAAAAGGATGATGAATTGTCCTTCAGCAAATGACCTAAATTATTGTTCTTATTTTATTTTTTAGAAAATATTTTGCTGTTAATATTTTTATTTACTGACTTCCTAATAATATAAATGGAATGAGTAGAGCTGGTATATCCCACTCACCTGTTGGACTGTTGCACTGAATCCAACATTTTTGTTTTGTTTTTTAATATACACAAACTATTAAGCTTTCAGAGGAGACTTTCAGGGTATACACTGATTTCATTACCAAGCATGTATTTGATCTTTGTGTCTAAATTTCTACAATAGCAATGGAAAATGTTTTTTTAACTTTTGAACATGTAAATTGTAAATTTGTAGGATGCTATGAACTTTATAGAATTTAATGATATCTATGACAAGTTACTAATAAGACAACAAAAAATTATAACAGTGATGTACTGTAAAAAAACAATAATTATTATTATAATAGAGAGTTTGGAAATGATTTGAATTAAATCAATGAGGAAAGGGAAAAAATCTCTAAAAGTATCTGTGAGTGAGAGAAAGAAAAAGACATCATATATCTGCATATCAGGACTGAAGGTAATTTCCTTGTATTAAGGACTTCCAAAAAGCTAGGATTGGCAAAACTGGCAAATAAAATAAAGAACAATGCCATAAAAGAAGGATTTGTGAAACACCAGGATTACGTAAAAAAGACATATAAAACTCACTATTTCTATCCAATTTAAACTATACCTCACTTCTCTTTCTACCAGAGCTAATGACTTTGAGTAACTATGGACCAGGTGTACAAGAGTGGGTATATGTGAATATTTATTTGCCTACTTCACCTTCACGTTGTACTGCTGATCACTCTAGTTCTAGTTCTAAGACAAACACGTCAGCAAAGAAGTAGGGCTGGCAGGTGGGGGAATGTGGACCTGGCATGTTCCCCGCATAACTGGCTCAGCGTATACATTTGCCGTTCTCCTTTATGATTACATGCAGCTCTACACTATAAAAAGAAAAGCAACCTACTGTTTAAAATGCATTTAGGGGGCTATGAAGGTCACAATTGAAGTGTGAATTTATTTTAGTTGGTTTGAGTTTCAATTCTAAATGCTTTTAGTATACTGTGTAAAATCTCTCTCTCTTGCTGTTTTGAAAATTGCACCTGTACAGAGAAAGGTCTCATTTAATTCAATATTACTTTACTTTTATATATAGTCTTTCTTTAAAATCATGCTCCAAAAGGCTGAGTTAAATAATACTGCTTCAAAGTGAAAATTAAAAAGAAAGTCAGAGAGAGAAAAAAGCAAGTGTCCACCAAATGGTGAAACACTAAGATGAATAATTTTAATATCGTTTTCTACAAAGCCATCTTTTTGGAAGAATCTTTCTTATTGTTGAGCCAGCACAGGAAGAGCCATAGCTAAAGAAGTACCTGCAGTCTTGGTATAGATTGTTCCCTCTATTCTTTTCTCCAAACCTTCAGACTCTTTCTTGAGAGTTGCTGTATTTAGCAAATAAAAATACATAATACCAAGTTAAATTAAAATTTCAGATACACGATAGATGCTTTTCAGATACACAATAGATGCTTTGTTTTGTATAAAGTATGTCCCATACAAAATTTGAGACATACCTATCCTTAAAAATATATCCATTTAATTTAACCTGATGTCCTATATTTTATTGGCATCCTATTTTTCTCACACTCAAATACCAAGGAGGAAACAAAGTGGTGGTATTTCTGATGATCAATGGCTAGAAGAGAGACCAATGTAAAGTTTTGCTTAAGACCTTGTCATGCTATCATTATGATTTGGCAAGGGGACAATGAGTATATATTAGATGGCAATGACGGGTATACATTCTAGAACTATCTCTACATGGCAAATTTTCTAGAGGGCGTTTGCAATGACAACCACGTATGTGCAAATTTGTCTTTAACTTTCTCTCAAGATTCTAGGTACTTCCAAGATCCATAACTCCCTGGTACTGGCTCTACTCTCATTGTACAGACACTTGCTTCCATTCTGCGGATTCTAAACTCTTCATCCAACCACAAGCTCCAGTCTCCAGAACCGTTAATCACCATGAAACCCCATCTATTTGCCCTTTCATGAAACACAATAACATCAACAACAGTATTGTTTTTTGTCTATAAATCTACCTTTTCAGATATTTTTTTTTTAATAAAAAGAGTCTCATTGCCAATACATTTCACTGTTTTCTTTTAACTATTCTCTTTAACCACTCTTTAGACTAAAATTAATGATAAGGTATCGTAGCTTTTCAGGCTGATGATACTTTTCGCTTTCATATGGGGTGATTAATTCAATAGAGAATGTGCTTCCCTTAACAAGTAGGCTTATCATCCAAGACAGATTTATCCATCCTATTAGAGGATTAATGATACAGGAACTCAAAATGCAGACCTTTCTCTAGAATATTTTATCTACTCTTCATAAACCCTACTTACTTCTACCATACCCCATACACTTTATTTACTTTACAACAGGATTTAATCTCTAAATATATTACAACATTTTATCTTGTGAATTTATTTACCATTGAGAAGGATCAAAACAATATGTATGGTAACGACATTTAGAAAAGCTAATATTTCTCAAAACCTAGTGTCAGCTCACAGAGAGCTGTGGAGGAAAAAACTCTGAACCCCACTGAATACAATTAATACAATCAGAAGCTTTATAATTAAGAATAAGAGAATGAATACACGTGTAATCATCCTTAATATTGGTGTCTGGCAAGCAAGCTTTTCAGGATTCATTAAAGAGTTTCACTGATACTCTGTAATGCGAATAATAGAATTAATATAGCTATGGACAGTGTTAGGTCAGCTGGCAATAGATCAACAAAAGCAGAGCACATTAAAAGGATTATAGATTAGCAATTAGATGGCTTCACAAACAAGGAATAGTTCCTTGAGCATCTCTAAAGGTTAACAGAGATAGAATGTCAATTTTGTCAGTTTTTAATCCAGTAGTGCCTGAAGATGAAAGAAGAGATGGGATTTAGGCTGTGATCACGATTGACATAATCAAACCAAACCATCCTTTAGTATCAGCATCTGGACTTCAAACGGAAGAGATCTTAGTGTAAGGTGAAGTGAACACTTATGATGTAATAATGAAGTAGTTTGAAGGACAAAGATTTAGGTGTTAAAATTCTGAGAGACATGCCATAGTCAGTTACTCAGATCTTATATTTAGCATTCAGCTTCCAAGCCTTTGTGAGATCCAATGGTATGTGTAAGTGAATTCTCAATTTCTATGGATGAAAATCAATGCTGTGCATTATGACTACCATATTCTATTGGAATTTCAGCGTGAAACATGCTTTAAATTTATCAATAATATATAGCTATCTGAGTTTCTGTCTGCTTTATTGTTTTCTACTGAGATATTTTGAAGTGGTGGTATTATACTGCTTTTGATTATACTGTATACAAAGAAAGTCTGGTGTAAGAACCTGCTCATATTTAGGATTTTATTGTTGATGATTTACAAGTTCATGACTGAGGAATTTGTAACAAGGAGCTACTGTAACCAAACTGTTTCCAGGAAACGTTTTTTTTTGATTGCCTTCATAAAATGATATAAAATTACTAATGTTCAGGAGTGTAGAGTATATGCCACTATTTATTTGGTTTAACAATCAGTGTGAAAGCCTGGGAAATATGCCTGCTGTATCACATTAAACAAGAGTGTGGGGAATTGGCCTCATGTCTCTGACGTGTTAACCCCATTATTCTGACCTTCAGCTCCTCTGCAGGATTTAACCTTCTTGATTAGGCAATTTGGCACTGTAAAGAGAGAAGTTTAGTGTTTAGGAGCCAAATTTATATAGGGTGTTTTCTTCATGTGCAAACTTCTCAATGGCTTTTGAGCTGTACTCATCAATTTCTGTTGGTTTTGAGCTCACAAGTTACCACACACAGTTGACTGACATATTCAGGTGCATAGTTCTCAAGTCTGATGTACTCCATATAATTGGTAAAGGAATGCCTGTGGGTCAGTCAGGACAACATGAGAGCTTGTAGTCTTAGAGTCCTATTTCAAGTTCATTCACCAATTAATAAATATATGTTGAGTGAACTTTTGTCAAAATTGACATATTTTGTCTTAGTGTTCAATGATGCTACCACAAACCTTATGTTAGGCAATTATCTGACAATCTAAAATTGTCTGAGAATTATCTACTCATTTGGAAAGAATGGATTTTCAGAGTTCTGCGTAATCTTTTTTACTAAGAAGATGTTTGGCTTTCCAAAAAGAAAGAAGGCAGCTGTGGGCTTGTTTGACTCAAAAAGTTCAGAACTCATTCCCTTACAGCTGCTGTTAGATATCTGCTATCTAGGGACTTTTCTGACACTTTATCCTTTACAAACATTAACATGGGGCTCTATAATGCTATAATGCCTGGAAATAATAAGTAAATGAATGAATGAATGAATAAATAAACAAACACCAATATATGTTTGTAACTGTCTTATATTATCACACAGTGATTGAGTGGTTGGGTATTTTAAAGTTTGGAAACTATTATGGGGAAGATATGGCTTAAATAATAGTCATATTTGCAGATGTGGAATTCATATTTTGGACCCTAAAAGACACCTAAAGACTCAGGCAGTCACGCTCCAGGGCAGCTGGGAGTGAGAGAGGAAGTTGCCTGTGGGACGGTTGGCAAGGAGAGCCAGGCCACACGTGGACAATCCCAAAAATTGAAAGTCAGATGTTCAAATGGCAGGCATGGGTTTGCCATTGAGCTGCTTTTATCTAGACAAAAATTTTTTACGTATAAAAATATCAAACAAGGTAATCTTGTCTATATTTAGCTACAGAATAGGGCTTGTCATTAATAATCTTATTTTTTTCAGAAAGAGTTTATGAAATATGAAAATAATCTGTTCCTTTCTATAATCCTGGAACTTTTTAGGATAACTTTCTCGATCACTTTGTAAGTTCTTCATATTTTCAGATATACTTTGCCTGGGTTAAGTTTCTGTTAATTTTTTATATGAACGGCATTGATTTCATAGATATTTTCAGGTTTAGAGTACAATTACATTTGATAGTTTGATGATTTTTAAAACAGTTCACTTTATTGTTATTTTTGTTTTACAATTTCTAATTTTATGAATGATTTATAACTTACCTGATTTCATTTTATCTAGTATTTTTTATTTTTGATATTATGTTTATGATTTATTTGTTAGAAAGAATGCATTTAAAATTAATATTTTTGCTCAGTACTTAAAATGTAGATTCTAAATTTCAATTTTTATATTTCTATGTGATTTAACATTTTATTCTAGGTTTTATCTTTGAATTATTTTCATTTAATATTTATTTAATATTTTAAAAATTTTAGTAGTTGGGTTTTTGTTCATATTGTGAAATTAATGCCTGGTTTTATGGTATTATGGTAGGAGAATATAGTTTACAAAATTATATTAATTTGATTTTTAAGATTTTCTTTAATAGAGCGATAAGCTGTTAATAATAAGAGGTTAATTATTTTTGCCTCTTGCATTTAATGTATCAGTTTTATTATCAGCTTAGAAATGTTTAAAGGTAGTTTGTACCCTAAACCAATGAGCACATTACAAAAGGAATTCCAGGGAAGTGATTTAAAATTCATCAAAGTTCCCACTTATTTAATATGACTGGAATGTCATAAAATGTTTCTCAGAGGAGAAGCTTCATAATTAAGTTGTATAGGATGAATTGATTTAGCACCAAGAGCAGGGGAATTGTAGGCCTGGCAATGGGAGAGCATGCAAAAAGGGCCTCAGGTAGAGAGCACCTAGGAAAGGAGGGATCTGTCATGACCCCAGGTTTCTGGATTGGGTGACTGTGTGAACGGGGATGCTGTTTATCAAGGTGCAGGCAGATTGGGAGAAGGAAGATATCAAGTCCAGTATTAGCCATATAACATGCAACCAGACCACTATTTGCCCTTATCAAAGCAATTTCAATCTAACATCCCATTTTATCCTCGCAACAAAATAGTGCAAGAAATAAGGCAGTTAATATTTCTATTTTACAGATGGGGGAGATTAATTATGCAATTTGCTGAAGATCGCAGAGCAACTCAAAAGTGGACTCAGGAATCAAGTTCTGGTTTCTAATTTACAAATCTGGGGCTTTTTCTGCTATACTGCTAGAGACCCACATTGTAACCATTTAATATTCCCCTGTGCACATGGGTTGTTCACTATTTTGAACTGAAGTAAATGCTCATTCATGTCCTTTAATATATATGCATATATCTATATCTGTATCTACCTACCTACCTACCTGAGAGAAAAGAGTTGACTTCCTGATATAATGATATTAATTATATAACTTCTTTTCATAGTTTTCATATTAAAAATTCCTCATTTTCAACTCCAGGTGGGACTGCAAATGATAGCAAAAAAAAAAGGTAAAGTTTTTACACCGTGACACTAGTTCTCGAGGAAAGTTATTTCTAAAGGCAAGAATTTAGCTTAACTGGTGAAACGAAAACCATTCCTTTCATTACAAATAGCTTAAACCCGTAGTCTCATAACTTCCCCCAGCCATGAACTTCAAAGCCCTCCCAGAGCAGTCCTGGAACAGGTTTCTTATTTTCCATTTGAACTTCTTAATCGATCTTCTTCACTACCTACTATTCATGCTTGGAGGCAGAAGGAAATATGAATCTGAATTTTAGCAGAATCAGACGTAAACAAAAGCTAGGAGCTAGAGTGAAATCTTCCATTCTGTCCAGCTCTTTTTCAACTAACCCTGTCAGACTTTCTGAGGTCTACCTTCTTTAAAATAAAACAGATTGAGTTAGTCAATTGCATTTGCTAAGAAGTTTGTACTTTAAAAAATGGATTTATTTGTGAAAATACAGTAGCAATTTAATAAAGAACACAAGAGAATAGGCAGTGGGCAGACACACTGGATACATTAACTCCATTCTATTTAGTCTATATATGTATGATTTCAAGAAAATTCATACTTGTGATAGAGCCCAGTTTATTGCAATGGTTTGTGTTTATTTACTGCCATGAGGAGGAATGCATAGGGGCTAGGATCATCCAGAGGGCAGAAAGTGGCACAGGGTAAAATGAATTGCTAACTTGAGAGATGAGGCAGAGTGTATTTTTAAAAACTGGCTACAGTAACATTTCTGGTCTTATATATTTTTCTAGAACCTTGTCAAATCATAGAAGAAACAGAGTCAATTTTCCCTCCCCTTAACCCTGGGTGGGGCTTTGCGACTGCCTTGATAAATAGACTGTGGTAGAAGTGACACTACCTGCCTTTTAAGCTCATGTCATAAAAGTGGGATTGGGCTTCCACCTGGCTTTCTCTAGCAGGAAATACATCTGGGGAGCTCTAAGATGATGTGTAAGAAGTCAGGATTCCTGAAACTTCCATGTTAGAGAGATCACAATTAGAGGCCACATAGCGATACAGAGAGATGCATGAAGACCCCCAGCTGTTAAAGCCCCCAGCTCTTTGAGTCTCCCCAGCATCAGCTGCCAGATATATGTGTGAGCAAGCCTTAGAGGATTCCATCTCCAGGCTTCAAGCTGTCGCAGCTGACACTGAGTGGGACAGAGACAAGCTGCCCATCCTAAGCCCTGCTCAAGGCTTAAGCCCTGTGTTAAGCCACTAAACTTTGGAGTGGTTTGTTACACAACATTTGATAACAAGAAAAATATGTTATATATACTTTAAATTGCATGATATTAATAAATACTGTCCTTGATTTCTTAGGAAATTGTACCAGTTTATGCTTTATTTATGCACTTTTATTCTTCATATGTCTTCTTCTGCCCATCTCTTGGATACATTGCATCCCTATTAATGCTATTCTAGGAATGTGAAAAATTAAAGAGACACTAGGTAATTTGGTTGTGTTCGAGTCTTTTCAAAAGCAATAGTTGGAGAGAGAAGATGGGGAGAAAAATTTGCAATAGTAGGGTGAAATAAGTTATAGGCATGATATTATCGTGATTTTCCGTGGGAGTCAGTACTACTTCAGGCAAGAAGATGTTTGCTGCATTACCGTTTGAAATCACTAAGTGATTTCCACTACACGTAATCTTCAGAGTTTCTGCCTCAAACTGTGGGATAATGATATTTTTTAAAAAGTCAGTGTCTCCCCATTTGGACTACAATTTTATGTTTTTCATTTGTTAGATTTTTAATCTAACTAGCTTGAACAATTCTCCATTTTCCATAAAAGTCTTAAACACAAGTCCATGCAAAGAAAAGAAGGGATTATTATTTAACAATAGGTACAAAGAATGAATTGGGCTTGGCATCCAGCGTGGATGCCACTAAAGACCACTCAGCCACAGAAATGCTTTTAGGTTCTCATTCCAATGGGACAAAGGCCTTGCCCTTTGCAGATACTTTGCTGCTATGTCCTTCCAATGTAGAGCAGTTTTCTCAAGGATGGAGTCTGCTGCCTTCGGTAACCATTAGCTCTTTCCATGCCTTTGCTAGTTAACAGGAATTGGGCTTCAGAACACAGATTCATTCCCTTAAAAACAAAGCCTACATTTTCTCCCTGCTAGGGCAATTATTGTATAATTATAGTTATCGGGTGCCTCCACCAACTTTCAGTCATACATTTCCCTGTCAGGGCTGTCTCTGTTGTTACTTGCTGGCACTCTGGCACACACACATACACACACACACACAACTACTTCCTGACCCCTTGGAGAAAGCACAGACAACATTTATAGAAATGCAAAACTACCCTGCAGCAAGAATGTAAGGAAAAGGGTGGCTTGAGGAAGGAGATCAAGTTCAATGTTCTCAAGTAAGATTACAGCCTGAAAAGAAAAAAAAGACCATGATATTATATAATTAAGCACTTTTTTTTTTATTCCACGGAGTCACTACGTCACTAAGAAATGCGTTGTTTAGAAAAACATAATGTTGAAATTTTATTTCTAAGGCATAGTTTATGCCAAGTTGCAAATTTTCTGAAAAGAAAATACAAATGGCTATTAAATATATGAAAAAGGCACTCATTCTTACTTAAAAGAGGAATAGAAGAATACTACAAGTTATGATTTTTTTTACCTTTCAAATTGGTGGAAGTCAAAAACTGGCAAGCAAGTGGAAAAACGGGTACACTCATACATGTTGCCAGTGGCCATGTACATTGGTACCACATTCGTGGAGATATATTAGTTTTCTACAACTGCTGTAACAAAATAGCAGTGAAAAATTTGGGTGGCTTTGAACAACAGAAATTGTTTCACAATTCTGGAGGCTAAAAGTCCAAAATCAAGGTATCCGTAGGGCCGTGTTGTCTCTGAAGGCACTAAAGAAGGATCTGTTGCAGGCCCTTCTAGCTTCTGGTAGTTCCTTGGCACTGTCAGACACTTGTGGCAGTGTAACTCCAGGCTTCACATGGTGTTTTGTGTGCGTGTGTGTCTGTTTCCAAGTTTCCCCTTTTTCTAAGGACACTATTAATATTGGATTAGGAACCCACCCGACTCCAGTATGCCCTCATCTCAACTAATTACATATGCAATAACCCTATTACCAAATAACGTCACATTCTGAGGTGCTGGGGATACTTGATTTGCAGGGGGTAGGGGAGACAATTTAATCCATAACAGAGAGCAATTTACAAATATATGTCAAAATTTTAAATGCACATAGCCATCAAATCAAAACTAGGTATTTATTCTATACATAAGCTCGTACATGTGGAAATGCAATAAACATAAGAAATTAATTGCAGAATTGACTGTAATACTAAAAGGCTGGAAACAACATAAATGACCACTAATGGATGACTGAAGAATAAAGAAGATCTACATGTATTCATAGAAATATTACTAAGTTACATTGTTAAGAAAAAAAAAGAAAAGTGCACAACAGGTGCATGACATTTTACCATTGTATGAATATGTGTTTGTGTATGTATATACACACACACTTATGAAAACTTATCTACAATATTTTGTAGTTTCTCCCATGAAATGGTGGTGTCTATTCCTCATCCCTCCAGTCTGAGCTGGCTTTGTGCTAGCTTTGACCCACAGCATGCAGCTGAATTGATTTTGTAAGAGTTACATGTCTAGGGTTCAAAAGTCTTTGTGTCTTCTGCTCTTGCCCTCTTGCTGTCCTGCGACCACCACATGAAGAAGCCAGGCTTGGCTCTTCTGGGATGAGAGATCATGTAGAAACAAAGGCCCTGCTGGATTGCCAGCAACAACTGCCAGAAATGGAAGTGAGGCCATATCCGACCCTTAGCCCCATTTGAGCCCCTGATGACTACAGCCATTTGAGTTACCCCAAAAGACATCAGCAGAAAAAGCCTCCAAGTGATTCCAGCTCAGCCCAAATTGCTCAAGAACAGAATTATGAGTAAAGAAAATGGTTATTATTTTAAGCCGCTAATTTTTGGGTGTTGTATGGCATAGTAGTAGTTAACCAATGCACACAAATATATAAATGGACATGTATGTATGCATCTATGCACACACACATACTCACACACACGTACATATATGTTTGTGAATTAATAGAAAATTTCTAGGTGGAGATGCAGCAAATGAATAGTTGCCTCCAGGAATGGGCAATGGGTGTTTAGGGGACAGAGGAAGGAGGGAGACCAATTATATTACTTGTTTTAATGTATCCACGTTACAAATTTTTTGAATTTTTGAATTTTGTGTCATGTGTGTATATTATCTATTCAGAAATAACATAACTAAAATATCAAGCAATATGATATATTGGCGGGTTATTTGTTTGTTCTGGTACCTGCCACTGTTAAGAAAAAGGAAGTGGTGGAGGGAAGACTGTAGAACGTCTTTGCAGTGGAAACAGTAGGATTAGTTTCTGAAGTCTTTTAATCCTAAAAACTCACAAAATCTTATCAGAAAGTAAGTCAGCAGTGTGGCTTATTAACGAGGACCTAGGCAATTTCTGCAAAATAGTGATATTTTGAGGATGGACTGATAATCAAAGTGGATGAAAAATGTTAAAACATCCTACACAGTTTTGTAACAGCCTCTGTCAAAAACAGTAACAAGAATAAAAGCTGCACAATAATGTAAAACAATAACAACCGAACATTTATTCTGTTATTTAGTTTTTCTATATCACTTATTAGAGTAATATATACATATTTTTTAGCATAGAGTGAACAATTTCATACCAAAAGCACAAAGAATATGTGTGTGTGTGCCTGTTGGATTGTTCCATTTAGCAAATTATTAATTAGGAAGAATGTCTGTATCAAAGACTTGCATTGTGAGACTTTGCCTAATGGGGCTTGGAAAAAAGAGAAAATACCACCATTGGAAAAGTTCAAATTACTGGTGAATAGTGGAATGGGGATATAGAATAATTCCAAGTGCAAGGAGTGAAATATATCTATATAATTCGGCTAATTATGTAAGTTCTATTGGAAATGACAAAAAGTGAGTTTTAAAAATTCTTCTCTAAAATTTTATTACAGGGGAAAAAATAAGTTGTTTTATCATCTTTCTCTCCTCCCCATTCTAACAAACACACACAAACTTGGTCTTGTTATGAAAATAGCAAATTGATCCCTGGGAGCAAAATGTTCCCACGAAGGCATGCTTTATTATTTGAAATTCTATGCTTTTAACAGTCACAGATCTATAAACTGTGCTGGTCATTGAAAAACATCATTTTAATAAGTGACGAGAATTACATTGTTGCAGTAGTTTTTTGTGTTAAAAAACTCACAGGGCCGGCCCCGTGGTTTAGCGGTTAAGTGCGCGAGCTCCACTGCTGGTGGCCCAGGTTCGGATCCCAGGCTCGCACCGGCACACCGCTTCTCCGGCCATGCTGAGGCCGCGTCCCACGTACAACAAGTGGAAGGATGTGCAGCTATGACATACAACTATCTACTGGGGCTTTGGGGGAAAAAAATAAATAAATAAAATTAAAAAAAAAACCTCACAAGAATTGCAATTATAATTATAAAAAAGAACATAATGTATTAAAAAACAATGAAACTATAAAACCACTGTTTTATGTATCTACTATGTACCAGGTATTTTATATTCATCGTCTTTAATCCTCAAGACTACCATCCCTACTGTTTTCCATAGTGGCTGCACCAGTTTGCACTCCCACCAGCAGTGTATGTGAGTTCCCTTCTCTCCACATCCTCTCCAACACATGTTGTTTCCTGTCTTGTTAATTATAGCCATTCTGATGGGCGTGAGGTGATATCTCATTGGAGATTCCTCAAAAAATCAAGGATAGAACTACTATATGATCCAGCTATTCCACTGCTGGGTATTTATCCAAAGAACTTGAAAACACCAATGCATAAAGATACATGCACCCCTGTGTTCATTGCAGCGTTATTCACAATAGCCAAGACTTGAAAACAACCTAAGTGCCCATCAAGGGACGAATGGATAAAGAAGATGTGGTATATATACACAATAGAATACTACTCAGCCATAAGAAATGATGAAATCCAGCCATTTGTGACAGCATGGATGGACATTGAGGGTATAATGCAAAGTGAAATAAGTCAGAGGGAGAAGGTCAAATACCGTATGATTTCCTTCATTAAGTAGTAGATAATAACAACAATAAACAAACACATAGAGACAGAGATTGGATTGGTGGTTACCAGAGGGGAAGGGGGGAGGGAAGAGGGTGAAAGGGATAATTCTGCACATGTGTGTGGTGATGGGTTGTAATTAGTATTTAGGTGGTGAACATGATGTAATCTATGCAGAAATAGAAGTATAATGATGTACCCCTGAAATTTATACAATGTTATATACCAATGTTACTGCAATAAACAAAAAATTAAAAAAAAAAAGACTACCATCCCTGCAATGGCTTTGCTTCTTGCCTTTCCTGACTTCGGTAATGATTGATGCTTCTGCATTAGAAGTATACACAAATTTATTTCCATTTCTACTGCCTCCTCCCCTTCTAGGCCACCGAATCTACCACAGCCTCTAACTCCCTGTTTGTCAGTATCTTCCTTTACCGTTGATTCTCCACATCGCCGCAAGTTGATCTCAAATCACAACTAATTAAAACTCTTTAATGGCTAACCATGACCCTTAGAATAAAATACAAACTATTACTGTGGGATGTACAGTTTTGCATGACCTGGCCCTGCCTACCTCTCTCATCTCATGTCCATCCATCTCCTTCAGTGGCTAAGGGTCAGATGCCCCTGTGTTCTCATATTGCCCTAAAATGCCTAATCCAATCCCAGAGGCTTTGCAAGTGCTCTTTGCTTGCCTTGCAAACACATTTATGCTACTCCACATTTTTAGCTCCTGAAATCTGCTTAGATCACCCCATAATGGAAGGTTGTTCCTCAAGCACATTATTTAAGGTAGATAGTACCTTATCCCTTAATTATTCTCTATCTTGGTCACCAGTAGGTAAAGTCCGTAGCAGTTCTTACAATATGCATGTTTTTTTTCATTTGTTTATTTATTTATATCTTTCTATACTCAAATAAACTATTCAAGTTTAGCACAAAATAAAGGCATTTTCAAATAAACAAAAATGAAGAAAGTTTATTCTGAAGAAATGCTTAAAAATATACTTAAAAAGAGATAGTATACCCAGAATACAGAAGTGGAATAAAAATAAAATTAGGAAAAGTCACTTTATTTCTACAGTAATGATCAATTACATCTAGTATTTAGAAATAATTTAAAAGGTTACTAAATTTCAACTGTAAAATGAATAAGGTCTGTAAATGTAATGATAACACTGTACTGTATAATTGATAGTTGCTGTCAGAGTAGAACTTAAACGTTGTCACCAAAAAAAAAAGATAAATATGTGAGGTAATGGATGTGTTAACTAACTAGACGAGAGGAATCCTTTCACAATGCATATGTATATCAATTCACCATGATGTACATTTTAAATGTCTTACAATTTTATTTGTCAATTATACCTCAAACCTGAAATCCAAAAAAAAAGGGAAGGTGGCCTCTATATCTTTAAGTCGGTTTCTTGAAAAACCCAGATGGAGTGAACAATTTCCAAGGGAAAAAACAACTCAGTAAGTTATATAAATCTAAAGAGAACTTTTATAGTTATATAAGTTAAATTAATATTTAAAAATACTTCCTTCCAAAAAACTCCAAATCAGAGATTTTTATTTTCAAACATCAAAGGAAGACATGGTACATATAATATATAAATTCCTTCAGAGAATAAGAGGGAAAAATTTCCCCCAACTCTTTTCACTGGATTATTATTACCTTGACAGGAAAACATTGCAAGACCTTGATAGACTCTAAAATTATAGCTTAGCTTCATAAAGGAACATAGACGCAAAATTTCTAAATAAACTCCTAGCAAATTGAAGTAGTATATAAAAATTAAAATATCCTGACCAAATCGAGCATTTTCCACAAATTAAGAGACGAGCCAATATTAGAAATATCTATTGATGCAAGCCACCACATTAATGTATAAAGGATAAAACCCAATAATAATTTTGATAAAAGACATTTAATAAAATTTAACCTTCATTCATAACAAAATATCAAACCAACTTGGAATGGAAAAGCATGCTTTTAATTGATAAAATGTATTTACCTATAGCAAATTAATTATGATTTTAGAAGCATTTCAACAAAGTCAGAAACAAGACAAGGATGCCTGTTGTCACTCCTTCCATTCAATATTGTACCAGAGGTACTGAGAAAAATGAGAGGGAGAAAGAAAGGGAGAGAAGGGCTAAGATTATTGATTCTTATGGACATGATAACGTCTACATAGAAAATTCAGAAGAATCTAGACATGCAATTAGAATAAGATAATTAATAAATTGTGATGTATAAAAGGAATAACACAAAAAATCATATTTCATCACCTGCATTTCCAACCAGAAAATATAGAGTAAATTCTATTCACGGTAACCATAAAACTAATAATGTTTCCAGAAATAATTTTTCAAGATGTGCATAATAATCAGCAGGGAAAATGTTAACCTCTCCTTGAAGGATATATAAAACATCCTGAAAATATTTAGGGATAGGAATGCTCAATTTTCTAAAGAGGTCAGTTCTTCCCAATTTATGCCAAATTTTCACTACAATTCCCATCAAAACTCCAAGATGGTTTTTGTATGGAACTTGATTAGCTGAATCTAAAGTTAGTATAGAATAGTAAATGTCTAAGAAGAAGCAAGATAATAAAAAAATAAGGAATAGAAAGGGAGATGAGAGTTGTGGTGATGCACCCACTTAGTTATCAAGACATATACTCTGATGGATAATACAGTATGGTACTGATGCAGGAGTGGAGAAATAGATCAATGGAAAAGAATAGAAATACCCAAGAAAGACCCGAGCATGCATGCATCTTAGAATATGATAAGAGATACCACAGGTCAGTGGAAAAATAGTTACCTATTAAATAAATAGTGTTGAGAATGTTGGCTTTTCACCATAATCTATTATAAAATGCACTTCTCTGCATTTAAACATCTTTGAAACCACAGTGTGTCATAAGGGCAATGGCACCTTAAAATCACCATCAACCAGATGACAGTTGTCATCTCAACATAGTAATGTCCTTTTTTATTTCGACTCATATTGATGGCATTCACCAAGCAATGCAACTCAGGCAAGAGAAATTGGCTCATCCTTTGCAGTAGATAAAAACGTAATGAGTGCATAGAGTGACTGATTTAAATAGAACTATTGTTAAAGCATCAGGCATTACCAGCAATTTCTTGTTTTCTTTGAAGAGAAGCTGCTTAATTTCTAGCAATGTGTGACTCGATCAAAGAAAAATCAAAACTAGAGTCTAGTCGAAAAGTAAAATGAATTGAAATTTGCAGAATAGGCTTCAATTAATTGAAAGAAAATTCCAGATATGACATGTCGCACACTTTTAAGGAAAGATAAATGTTGGTAAGAATGAGGGGGGAATTCTCTTAGACATCTGCTAGAACTGAAAATTGGCTCAAACTCTTTAGAGGGCACTTGAGAAATATTTGGTAGAACTGAAAATGCACACATGCTGTACCCAGCAATCCTTTTTCTAGTTTTATGCGACCTTCGCAACTCACAGTGAGGTCCTTGGACCAGCAACAGCAGCAGCAGCATCACCCGAGAGTTTGTTAGAAATGCCGCCTCCAAGTCTCCACCCCTGATCTTGAATCAGAACCTAGAGTTTGACAAGATCCCCTGGTGATTTCTATGAACATTAAAATTTAAGAAGCATTGCCCTAGAGAATCTCTCACATACCTTTCAAGGAAATATGTATAAAAACGTTCAATTATTCTTAAAGAGATAAATAGAAAAACAACACAAATGTCAATTTGTAAGAAAACAGATGAATAAATGAGATGTTCTCATATGATGAAATATATAGCAGTTAGAATACCTAAACTAGATCTACAGTCTCAATACTGACCATTTATAGTATTGAATAAAACACCAAGTGACAGAACAATAAGTACCGTATGACAACATTCATATAAATTAAAAATAAAACAAAAAAACTATACTATATATAAGTAGAAATACATAGATACAAAATATACACTCAAACATTTGTCAGTGGTTTTACGTCTGGGAAGGGAGAAGAAAAGGGGGGCGAAAACTTGGAGGAGAAGGTAAGGAAGTTCAACCTTATCAGTGTTGTTTTCATTTCTGAAAAATAAGGAAATACTGAGAGATATCACTATTAATTCTTTTTGTTTACTGGAAGCAGTACTAATGTATTGTTTTCTGTGTGTGTGTGAGGAAGATTGGCCCTGAGCTAACATCTGCCAATCCTCCTCTTTTTTTTGCTGAGGATGATTGGCCGTGGGCTAACATCCGTGCCCATCTTCCTCCACTTTATATGGGACGCCGCCACAGCATGGCTTGACAGGTGGTGCGCCATGCGCGCCCGGGATCCCACCCGGCGATCCCTAGGCCGCTGCAGCAGAGCGCGCGCACCCAACCACTTGCGCCACCGGGCTGGCCCCAGTATTAATGTATTTTTTAGAGTATCTTTTTCATTTTTCTAATTATAGTCTTAATTAAAAAATAAAAATATAAAAAAATTGAAGAAAAAAGACAACAATTCACAGAAAAAGAAATATGAAAACTGCTAAGCATATAAAAAACTGCTCAGTTTTCCTCATTAAGTAAATGCAAAATAATAAAATAGTTTTTTTCATTAAATAGGTTGGCAAAGAAAGAGAGAACTTCTGATAAACAGTTTTTAGTAAATTAAAATAAGAAAGAAAAACTCTCCTATACTGTTTGTGGCAATGTAAATTTGTGAAGTTTTAAGTTTCATTTATATCTATCGAGACTTCTTAATGTGCAAACCTCATTGACTCAGCAATTCCAATTCCAACGATTCAGTGTTTAGAAGCTAACAGTTGTGTGCAAAGATTTGTATTCAGTAATGTCGGTTACAACATTGCTAACAAGAAAATCTAAAAGAACATAAAATTAGAATAAAAAATAATGTACATCATAGGGGATTAGTTAAAATATGGTAGATAACATAAATTCTGTAAAGAGTAGGAGTGATCAACGATTACGGGAGACTTTAATTTTTGCTTTATGAATTTCTATTTTGTTCCATAAGAATAGTTTTATTGCTTTTGAATTCAGAAAAATTACCCTTTGTCAAAATATAATTCATTTCTTCTTTTATAGTATAAATAATGATATTTTCATAATACACTTCTTTTAAACCAGTACATCACTCTCTCATTTCTCCTTATGTGGGTGAAGGCAGAATATCTCATTATTGCTATCATAGGAAGATACTACGAAAAAAGGAGGGTATTTTATTTGATATTTATTAGATTCTGAGAACTTAGCTAGATAAAAATTCTGTCTTTGCAGTTCTTCTCCATTCAAAATAAAGTACATAAAATCATTATGGATACCACTAGGAGTTCTTCACTGTTGACAGTGATGGAAATGAGAACACGGCCAAGGGGCAGAGTTTCATGTAGGTCGTGGATTTTGGTATCGTTTTATGAGAAAGTATAGTCATTATATTAAAGAATTCAATAGATTATACATTTTCAATCTTCATTAATGTTTAAATTTTATGATTTATTTAACTTTCAAATACTTGTTAATAGCTAAGCATTATGATTTATTTAAATTCATAATATTTCATTAGATTTTAAAATTTAACATTAATCAAATTAAATCTAAATCATTAAATCCAGTGTTATTGGAGAAGGATCATGAAGTGTCAGGAAGATAAGCAGTGCATCCAGAAGTCATATATATATAGTATATATATTATATATTTTTTACAAAAAGAGCACTGACTATAGTCATTAATTGTTTCATATAAGTGTACTTGAAAGTATCAATTTCTAGAACGTAGAGGCCAGGTTTGCTTGCTTAAGTTTATCTGCAATTATCCTAAAATTTTATATCCAAGTGCTTAATAAATTATTTATTGATGACTACTAAATTTAGGTAAAGTATAATATACATATACACACATAGAGATAGATATAAAATTGCCTTTTAAAAATTATGATGTAAAGATATGATCCTCATATTTATGTATCTATGTTATTTGTGGTCACTGCATTATTTTGTGTTCCTTAAATACTGCATAATTGCAGCTTGTTTATAGCCAGAACTCTTTCTTTTATAGGGTAGAGAATGAAGTGAAACACTATGGCTTCTTTTCCATCTTATTCTAGTTTCCTGACAAGTAAATAGAAAGTGTCATCAACTGCAGTTTCAGGTTCTCAGTTATGATGATTTCTCTTCACGTAATAAAATATCATTTTTGTGAGTTTATTTCCTTTATTCTGTAGTCACTGACCTGGACCCAAAAAACACAATTTCATAGAGCATTTTCTTAGAAAGTACTTCCAGAAATGTCATTACAGCACTAGAGAATTGGTATTTTCTGTGCCAAGATGTCATTCCTAATAATACTGTGTCTGAGGAAGTGAAGCCGGGAGAAATAGCTAGCTGGGTGGTGAAGGACGGGTTTGCCTCATCTGTAAATAACAGTGATTTGTGGGATGATGATCTCACCAACAAGGCTTTTCTCCTCCTCCTCATTAGCATATTCCACAGTGCGGGGCCAGGCTGTCAAGGACCCTGATGGGAACTGGGCATGGTCATGGCAAGCTCTCTGTTCTGTTTTGCATTTTAAAGTCATTTGTGAATACACCCTAGCTCTCTCCATTGCAGAAGATAGAGATTGGGTTGTGATGGAACTCTTCTCATCTCTCTTTGTTGCTAAGTACAATTCTTCTCTATGACAGAGTTCTGTTTACTCTGGAATTCAACCTAAAACTCTTTAAGGGGGGCATGGTTAGGTAATGGTGGAGGAATCAGGGCCCATATTCAGGTGGGAATTTAGTAACTTACACTACGGTTGCAATTGCCAAGCTCTGGTGAGAGTTTCCTCAACCATTGAACCAGAAAGAAATTAATGAGTTTAAGTTTTCCCTAGGCAAAATTGTCAAAAGGGTAGTGTCCATGTTCCTTTGAATCCATTGCATAGAACCTGCAATAGCACCACACTCGTGATCACATAACATTTGGTAAGAGATGGAACTATATATGAGACTATATTTTATTTTACTTTTTTTATTATTTTCTTTTTTCTGAGGAAGATTCTCCCTGCGCTAACATCTGTGCCAATCTTCCTCTACTTTGCATGTGGGTCGCTGCCACAGCATGGCTAATGAGTGGTATATGTCTGCTCCAGGGATCCGAACCTGTGAACTTGGGCCGATGAAGCGGAGTACACGAACTCAACCACTACGCCACGGGGGCAGCCCCAAGAATATATTTTATTTTATTTTTTTTTAAAGATTTTATTTATTTATTTATTTTCCCCCCAAAGCCCCAGTAGATAGTTGTATGTCATAGCTGCACATCCTTCTAGTTGCTGTATGTGGGACGCGGCCTCAGCATGGCTGGAGAAGCGGTGTGTTGGTGCGCGCCTGGGATCCGAACCCGGGCCACCAGCATCGGAGCGTGCACACTTAACCGCTAAGCCACAGGGCTGGCCCAAGAATATATTTTAAAAGAGAGATTCACTATAGACCAAAGGGCAGGGGCCTGCTTCAATAATAGCAGCTGCCACCAGGGACCACAATGTACAATTCCAGGAGATTTAGAGATGGATAGCAAAATAGGGCCACTACTAGTCATTTCTATAGTTCTGATTAGAAAGATTGTCAGTATTACATGCAAGCTGTTTGCCAAGGTAAATGTGGCCCCCCAAAAGGTAATTTTCTATATTTCTCTCTTTACCTGTCACAATTCAGATATTTTCATTTTCTCCTTAGAAAAATAACGTCACTACATGTCTTCTATTTGGACCCAGTGACAATCCTTCCAAATTCTCTTGCCATTTTTTTTAGATGAAGAAATTAGGGAGGTTAAATAATTTGTCTCTTAAATGGAAGATCTAGGACTTCAGTTCCATTTGGTGTCAAATTCATGCTTTTGTTAACACTGCTATATGGCTCCTCATCCTTTTTGAGTTATAAGTACCAGAAAATCCAATTTAAACTAACTTCAACAACAAGGGTTGTTTCCTAGTTAAAAAACTGAAAACTCTAGAGGCAATGTGTTAGCCGTTACTATAATTTCGGTATCCATTTTCCCCCTGCTTCTAGCTGTGTCTGAAACCTAGAGTGACCACAGACTGTTCTCTACGTAGAACTCTCACTCTGAGTCCAAAGTGTTTCACAATTGGGTTGGTCTCAATGGTCCTTTTCAAAATTATCTTCCTTCCTCTCTTCAACTATTTGTCTTTCTGCTTCAAGTAGGTAGGCTAGATGCTGGTCAGAGCACACACCCTGTGTCCACAGTCTGCCACTTAAAAAGATCCTGGCATTGCTCTGTCTAAACTTAATTCTACTCTGCTTCAAGACCAACTTCTTCATCAAAGCTTTATGTTCGTACTCTTGGTCCATTCTGATGACTTCTTATAGATTTTGTGGGTTACTGTTATTTAAGAATCAAAAGTCAAATCACAGCTTAGACTACATTAAAGAAGATTAATAAAGAATGAGTGTGATGATTGTCCTGTCTCACCCAACTCTTCTAAGAATGTATCAAGGATAGTGATGATGGTAGCTAACATTTAATGAGAACTATCTGCCAGCCACTGTTTAAATTCTTTGCATGTATGAAATATTTAATCCACATGAAAACCTGATGAGATACTTACATAACCAGTATTTCACAAACTGAGGCAATAAGAAATTGAGGCAATAAGAGGGTGAGATACTTGCAAAGGCCATCGAGTTAGTAAGTGCCAAAGTCAAGATCTGAATCCATACGTAATCATCAGACTATATTTACCACAGCATGCAGTTCCTTAAAAAGATTACAGTCTAATAATTGTTTACCCAACAGGTAAAAATCAGGTTGGAAAAAGAACTTAAAATAACTTTAAAGCCATTTCAGAATGAAATGGGACAAGAAGACTCAGGGTAGACATGATAAAGGGAAAATTTAGGGTAGATATGTTTCCTGTCTTCAAGTATTATGCAGGCTGTCAGATAAGAGAGGGATTAACTTATCTTGAATAGCCCCAAAGACTAGAATTAGAAGCATTAGGCACATATTTTCACTTAAATGTAAAAAAGCTATTTCTACCTGTCAGAGCTGTCTAAAAATAATTTCAAAAAAGCTTTTGTGAGAGAGCAAATTTCCCATATCTGGAAGTTTCCCCACGTTAGGTTCATTGACATCTTCTGGCAAGAGTTTTGTCAGTGGGATTCAAATATCAGAAACTAGTTAAAACACACAAGTGTTAAGGGCCTAAACATTCCACGAATTCTCAGAAGATTATTCCTTCTGGTTGCTGGGACTGGGAGGTAATGTAATGCCATGAGTGTATCAGGGATGGAAAGCAAAGAAGAATTGAAGTAGGAAAATAGAAAATAAAAATGGAAATGGGAGTAGGTGGGCGATCCCTAAGAGATGAGTACAAAAAATAAACCATGTTATCTAGATCTGTGCCCAGTGAGGCCCCACTGGGCAGAGTAGCTCAGGCAGAGAGAGTTGAGCCACCAGATGGCCTTTCTCTGACCTTTCAAATGTTCACACATTTAATGGTGGTTTAGGGTTGGCTTAGCTCGGTTGTTATTTTTTACTCTGAGACAGAGTAAAAAAATTTTCTTCTTTAGTTAGGAAGGCAGAGCTCTGACTCTGTTGTGGAGAAAAGGCTATTAAAAGGAAATTGTGGTATATAAAATGGAGACACTTTTTTGATCGTATTTCAAAGGATTTGAAGGGAAAGACAAGAAAATCAATAAACTCATGGATTCCTTTACACTTAAAAAAGACAATTTTTTCTTTTCTAAAGTCTGTTTCTGGGTGTTCCTGCTGTGAAATCAGCCCATAACACCCAGATTTAATGGAAATTTACTTGGTAAAAGGATAAAATAGTAAACAGAACAGTGAAGGGTTCAGCTGCTTCTCTCCCCTTCTACCTTTTGACAAGTGATAATACCTGCAATGGAAACCATGTAATTTTCAATCTGATTATTTTTTTATTTACTTACTCATTTACTTATTCATTTTGTTAGAGGAAGTTTGGCATTCACTTTCAATTCTGAAGTGTAGAATCAAGTCCTTTTTACTTGTCATAATACCCAACAATATTTTTCAGATTTTTGTCTATGACAAAAAATTTGTCCATGGCACAGAACTTTCTTTCTCATTGCTATTTTGGATAACAAAACCATAAAGCAAGTGCTGTTATGTGTAATACTTTAGCAAAGAGAAAATCACAGTAACAATAAAATCCCTGCCAGTTTGTGAGGGCAGATCTCCATTTTAGATGCTTGATGGGTTATTCTAAAAAGCAATCCATCTTGAAAATAAAGAATATTCTTTGCTTGAGGGGATTTTCTCCAAACCAAATCCCTTCCAAATCCTACTCTCTTCAGTAAGTATAGAAAGGAGGACTCTGTCTCCTGTAATTACTCTATGCAATAGGAAATTTTGTCCTGATTCGTCTACATTTTTTGGTTCTTGCTAGGAATACTAGAACTTAGTATTCTTTCTCTCTCTTTGAGACTCATAGTCAATTTTATTAAACTTTTTTTATTTTGAGATATTGTGGTTTCACCTGTACTCATAAGACATAATATAGAGAGATCCTATATGCCCTTTACTCTGTTTACTTCAATAGCAGCATTTTGCAAAACTATAATACAATAACCAGGATATTGACATTGATAGAGTGAAGATACAAAACATTTTCCTTACCACAACAATCCCTCATGTTGTCATTTTTTTAACCATACTCACTTTTCTCCTGTCCCCACCCATTTCTCAACCCCTGGCAACCACTAATCAGGTCTCCCTTTCCATAATTTTGTCATTTTAAGAATATTATATAAATGGAATCATATAGCATCTTAGTCTGCTTGTGCTGCAAAATACAATATATTGGGTGGCTTTAACAACATAAATTTATTTTCTTATACTTCTAGAGGCTGGGAAGTCCAAGATAAAGATATTGGCCAATTTGCTTCCTTGTGAGAGCTTTTTTCCTGGAGAAGACTGCCTTCTGTGTTCTCACATTGTGGAGAGAGAGTGCAAGCCAGCTCTCTAGCTTCTCTTCTTATACTATTCCCATCACGAAGTCCCCACCCTCATGATCTCATCTAACCCGAACCACTTCCTAAAGGCCCCATCTGCAAACACCATCACATTGGGGGTTACAGCTTCAACATATGAATTTTGGAGGGATATAAACATTTAGTCTAATATATAATATGTAACCTTTGGGGATTGTTTTTTTTTTCACTCATTGTAACTTTCTGATTCATTCAATTTGCTGTGTGTATCAATAGTTTGTTCTTTTTTATTGTTGAGTACTATTCTTTGATATGGATGTGCCATAGTTTGTTTAATCATTCACCTAAAGGACATCTGGGCTGATTCCAGTTATTAGCTATTACACATAAGCTGCTATAAACATTTGTGTACTATTTTATTGAGTGTGTAAATGTAACTATTCTTTCCTCTGGGATAAATGCCCAAGAGTGCAATTGCTGAGTCAATGATAGTTGCATATTTAGTTTTAAAAGAAACTATCAAACTGTTTTTCAGAGGGGGTCTACCTTTTCACATTCAGATCAAAGATTTTCCCATTTTCTGATTGGATTTTTTTTTAATTGTTGAGTTTTGAGAGTTAAATAATCTATATCCTCATGTTTTGTTGGATATGTGATTTGCAAATATTTTCTTCCAGTCTGTAGCTTGTGTTTTTATCCTTTTAACAGGGACTTTAGCAAAGCAAAAGTTGATAATGTTATTGATGTCCAATTTATCAAATTTTAGTTTTATGGATCATGCTTTTGGTCTCAGGGCTAAGAACTCTTTGCCTAGCTCTAAATCCCAAAGATTTTTCTCTACATTTTTTTCCTAAAATTTTATAGTTTTACATTTAACATTTAGGTCTGTGGTCCATTTTGAGTGATGTTTGTATAAAATATGAGTCTTAGGTTGAGGTTCATTATTTTGCCTTTCAATATCCAATTGCTCCATCACCGTTTGTTGAAAAGTCTCTTCCACTGAATTGCATAGTCTTTTTTCTTAAATGACAGAGAATTCCAAATGAAGCACAGAGTTTAGCTCCCCAGACCAAACTCAATCTAAATTTTTTTTGGTCAAACTCCTCTCACACCCCATATGCCAGCACATGCCTTTGTACCCAGTCAAAAACACAGGACACAAAATTGGTGACAGTTCTCTTATTTTTCTAATTTGTTACCTAAATTCTCACTTGTCTTGTTAATAGGGACATCAACAACTCTCCCCTTTAAATCTGCATGTATGTTGTATATTGTCAAAGAACCAGAATAACTTACACAGCTCAAATGGGGTCATTTGGGCTCTTCTAAGCCTATTGTCATGTGATTGGTTTATCATTATCATTTCATCCTACCACCAAACAAAATTACATTTGGAGACTGGCCTGACAGATGAACCCTACACCCTGCTGTAATGGCTTTTTGCAGGTTCAGATCCCTGCAGAGCCTATAGTGGTCTTTAAGAGAGAATGGCCTCCCTTCTTCAACGCCAACCTAGTCAACAGAGCTCCATGCGAGGGATCCTGAAGTTGAAGGTCCAACCATTAGCTCTTTTAGTTAATATACAAAATCACTCCCCTTGGTACAAGCTGAATCTGAGAGTGTGAAATCAGTCCTGGTTTGGACATCGCTACCTAACACTCTCAGAGACACTTTCTCCCCTACTCACTCAACTCAATCCTCCTCTGAGTTTGCCCAAGGAGTTGGTAAATTATCTTTTTATTCTGAAAGCACAAAGGTCTTCTGAACTCCTTTCCTAGATAATTGAGCTGCTCACTCTCAATCTGTTCTTCCAAGGAAGGCTACTCTCATAGATACCAAAATGACTTATTCCTAATCAATAAAATACAGTTCATGGCCCTGTTCTCATCAAATTAAAAAAAAAAAAGAATCTTTGGCCGATACTTCAAATGAAAGCTGTTTTAATCTCTGGGAAGGGGATAAAATAGACATGGTTCCCATACTTATTTGACCTTAATGTCAGTTTTCATGACGTCTATTGGTGCTAGTGTATTACTAATATCTGTATAATGTTTTCTTTTTCTAAAGCTTAAATTAAAGAAGAAGAAAAACAATAATTTCTAAAGGAAAAGAATGTGGAATTAAGAAGGTAAAATGGGGGCCAGCCCAGTGGCGTAGTGGTTAAGTTTGTGCACTCAGCTTTGGTGGCCCGGGGTTCACAGGTTCAGATCCTGGGCACGGACCTACACACCGCTCATCAAGCCATGCTGTGGCAGTGTCCCATATACAAAGTAGAGGAAGATGGGCATGAATGTTAGCTCAGCAACAATCTTCCCTAAGAAAAAAAGAGGATGATTGGCGATGGATGTTAGTTCAGGGCCAATTTTCCTCACCAAAACAAACAAACAAAAAAGAAGGTAAAATGACCCTCTCAGGGTCATACCAAAAGTTCTGGTCCAGGTCTATGTACGATTTATCTTTAAACTGTTTTACAGACGGACCTGCAAAATGCCAACTCCATTCCAGGAATTGGTATTTCAATTGAAAGCTTTAAGGAATATTTATTTTTTCTTAGATATATTTTATTTATTTTCTCTTAGATTTCATGTTCAAAAACTTTTTATTTTCAGAATACTAAAAGAAAACATGGAATTGTATCGCACAAATATACAAAATATGCAATCTCTGGTCTCTTGGATTTTTCTTTATTTGTCAGGTCACTTGCTTGCCTTGTGAGTTATCTATGCTTCCTCTTCTCAATCACTGAAATGAATGTCTTTGTAGAAACCCAATACTTTTCAGATCGAAAGGAGTAACATATTGTCCTAAGTATAGAAAAGTCATAAGGAATAAAATGCTACATTTTTTATGGCAGGCATTTGAGGTGGCATTTAGTGGGGAAAAAAAGGCCTTTTGCACCATAGAATGGCAAGTTAATATCATAATAGTATTACCAACTTTGTGAGTTGCTCCTTGCTCAAAGTCACATCTTCAAAAAAAATTTCAAGAAAGAGTAAAGCAAAACTATTTTTGGGGTGAAAATATATTAATTTTCTAGTCTGACTGGCTGTTATCTGTATAATTACTGGTTTGACTTAACATCAGTATACAGGAAATTCTTTAAAATAGTTTTTTTTATGTTAAATTGTGACAGCTGCTCTGATTTTGACAGACATCCAATGAAGTGTTTCCGATGCAATGTGACAGTGCCAGCCATGACGTTAATTGCATCTTTTGTTGGAAAATGCCACACATAATGTTTCAAAAAGAATCCAAACACCAGGATAACTATTCATTTATTTCACTTTGCAACAGAACTCTGAAATATTAGCCTTCATTTTGTCTTCCTCAGTTTCATAATTGACTCTTTCAACTATATGCACTGATCACATTAACCAGCACTATCAGTTAACTAGACAGTCTAATCAAGTATGTCTGTTATCAACGATATATTATACCCAATCCATTTAAGAAGAAGATGCTAGAGTTGTAAATTGTATTTTATTTTAAGGGTAAAATTAATTTGAGAAACAAACGTTTAAGTCAGTATCACTTTCCCTAGAAAGTCATAAAATGTGAAACATAACTTCAGGTTTGGAGACATTGATATGAATGTATATAAAAGAATATAAATTAATCACTTCAGCTGGAATTAGAGTTTCTTGAGTTCTCTGTTGCTTCCTTTTTTTTCTGATGGGAACATCTTTCTTAGCATGAGTCACAACAGTGTTATGTCTAAATTATTGCATTGTATGAATTCATATATTTATTTGTTCATATATTGATTAATAAATATTACAAAATCTTTTCAGTGCCAGGCACACTGGTGAGCAAAACAATAACTGGTTGCTGCCTTCATGAGGGTTGCATTATATCAAATATTGCTTTAAAATAATTCATAGTTAGTATCATCAAGTGACCCATGTTTTCTTGTGCTTGCAGTCAGATTTACCATTTGGGATATAATAAACCTTTATCTAGAATCAGGAAGTCCAAAGTTTACCTTGGATGTACTGTAATAATTTTTATCATAATTTCATTTCTCATAGCTTCAAGTTGCAATTCTCACCTACCTGTTACTTGAGAGTTTTTTTTAAATCCATATCCATTTACAAGACCACAATGCCAACCTTAGGAAATTAAAATATCCTCATCCATTTTCTAATTTTTATTGTCATGGCAGTGCAGAGAAAATAAATAATGGCCATGGCAATAATTTAGACTGACCACAGGAAACACTTTCACTGAACCATCTATTGTCTTTTGGGTTCAGTAGTGATGATCAGTTGCTATTTCATAATGGCTATTTCCACACTGATAGTGCATTTACCAGATTTGTATTCATACTATTGTAGTTTTTAAAAATTTGCTACCAGCAACGGATGCCCTCTGACGTCCTTGAAAGCATTAGCAAAAATATAAAAGTCCAGTCTCCATTATTGATGAGGCCACTGGAGAAAGAGACATTTAGAAATGATTAAGAGTCTATCGATTATCAGATGTTATTAAGATATTGAAGGGACTAAATGTCCTCAATTTGCTATTTAGAATCTTGGGACATTAATCAGCACTGAATCAAATGATGCATTATTCACTTGATTACATAAGATGTTATCATAGCTGTGCAGAGAGAACTGGAGCATGCTTTCAGCCTTGACCCATCACTTAAATATAAGTGATCTTCAAGGTTCTGTCTCTATCTCTCTTGTGTTTTATCTTTACACTTGCCTTGAGTGAATTTGTCTATTCTTATGACTTTATTTTATTGGCTCTCAAATCTAGACCTGTTTTCTAACCATAATTCTTAACAGTTTACTCTATATTTTTATATTCTTTCTCCTGTATTATAACATCTTTGAAATTTGACTGTGTTGCTCCCCCAAATTCTGTTCAATGTCTTATATTTCTCAAATTGTTGTCTCTTTCAGTTAGCTCGTATAAAATATTGGTAATGGCTTTATTTATCACCTCATCCTAACTTCCATCTCTGTTACCAGAATGGGCAAATTTTTTAATCTTCTCTCACATAGGTGTTCTATTTTTCATTCTCACTGCCATTTCTCTACTTCAGGCCATATTGTTGGCATGCACCCATATACACACAGATTTGCCTATTACAATAGCCTTCCAACATATACTTTCTTAGAATTCTCTTTAGAAAATACAGAATTGGTCCTATTCCTCTACTGCTAGAAAAATCTTTATTATCTCATCAGTCCAGGCTCCTAAGCCTGACATTCAAGGCCCTCTGCACACCGCAATCTCCTCCTCATTTGTTTTCCTGCTTCTACTCATGTGCATTTCCAAACCGTTCTCCACATACACCAGAGGGACATATTAAAAATGTAAATCAGAGCATCTCCTCACACTGTTTATAAAAACAATGTTAAAAGCTTCTCACAGCTCCTAGAATACAACCCAACTTCCATTCCCCAGCCAAAGGGCAGTGCATCATCTGGTCCCAACTACCTGCTTACCTTCCCAGACTCAATCTTTGCCACTCAGTCCCTTGCTTGCTATGTTCTGGAAACATTGTCTTTAATAATCAAGAACACGTGGTTAATAAGGTATTTTTTGAGTACTAACTGGGATGGCAGAAAAAATATTGTGCCTCTTCAACTTATAAAAGAGGAAGAAGAGAATTACGTGGAGAATAATTACTATAATTCACTTCACATTACCACTAATAAAGAAACACAAAGTAGTCTTTACCACTAGGAATTTTCATCAATGTGCTTCTATTTTATCACAGAAGTCTGGAAATGATTGAGGTGTGATTTTTGGCATAAGTCCTGAGTTTGTGTGGATGTACACATATAAATGTGCAACTTGACCTATAAGGATCAGGTCAGGCTGCAAACATTATAATCATACACATGTTGTCCCTCTACTCACAGTGAGTTATGTTTCTGGAAAAAAGACAGACTTTTCATAAATTTAGAAGATTTTAAAATAGTCATCCTAACTTTTTCACAATCTTAGTTGACCTGAAAATAGTTCCTCTACTCAAGTCATTTTCAGTATTTTTTTGTTGGTATTACTTTTGGTCCAGTTCACCATCATCAGGATACCAGTTTCATTACATTATATTCCTAGACACAATTCCTTGTTTCATGATTTAATATTTACTGAATACCTGTTCATGTGTGAATAACTGGGCATTATGTGCAAGACAGGAAGATGAGCAAAGAAGATTGAGTTGCTGCACCTGGTTAGGAGTCTGCAAGAACGCTAGTGGCTATCTTCTTTTGTATGCTCATGTTTCTCCCTTAACTTAAGTCTTTTATTTTTTCTCCTCTCCAAATGGGAAGACCATTATGAGGTCTTCTAGTGAGTTGAAATAGAATCAAAAACAGTAGATTCTGGAGTTATAATAAATTGGGGGCTTGAAGAAAATCTTTATGCAAGAAGTAGATTGACCCTTAAGAAGTTTTTGTTGCATTATTTCTTTGTGTGTTTGTTTTAGCTGTCAGCTGTTACAAGAACTCTGTGCGTCTTAAATAGATTTAATGAAGGGTTTATGACTTTTATGTGAGACAAAGACTGAAAGACCTGGCTGGTTATGTCCTGATGTATTAATGAAGGTCATCCAGAACAGTATCCGCTTGTCCACAGATCCACGAGTTGTCATATCATGGTATGATATTATTTTTAGAACATATTTAAAAATTAACTGAACATCTCTTTTTGGATTATATCAATAATCAACATTTACTAAATTTTGTAAGCTGAGTTGTCAGATGACAATTTGTGTTAATTATGGGAAAACTGGCAATTTTATGTCAAAATTAAATTAGGGATTTGCCAGTGGGGAATTGTATTTGATTTGAAATAATTTTTTTAATTCATATTTTTGAAAAATTTCCTTCAAGAGAATATATAATCACTCCCTTAATTTTTCTAGGATCTGTTCCTCTGACTTTCAAAATTCTATACTTCACCTGTTCATTCATTTTCATAATTAGAATACTACAAATTTTACAGTAAGCTGTTTTTATACTCACGTGAGCTGTGTTTGTGGATGGTTTAGGGACAGAGAATTAAATCTGCATGAAATCATCACATTTCCATAGAGGTCGCCATGAAATTGATACTTTCCCCTGAAAATTTCCATGAAATTACAAAAATTATTGCATCTTTGTCTCTAGATATCTTGCTTGGAAATATAAAGGAGATCGAGTCAATCTTTCTTGTACCTCAGTTCCCAGTATAGCTAATCATTCATGAATCTGTTAATTAAGCACTAGGAGAAAAATGTACATGATTTGTATAAGAAAATTTTAGAAGATAAGTCTTATTAAATGTCTAAATTCAATGATCAAAGAGCTCTACTTCTATTTCCAATGAATGAAAGACTGTGGCATACACAAATTGTCCATTTTTGCCAGTTTCAAAATTAATGGTAATCACTGTAGCCAAATAATTCATGTAATATTATGTATTATCATTATGATTGGCTAAATTAATGAGTTAACCATAATGAAGGCTACTCTTTTTTATTGTCTATGGAAATGGGCTTTCAAGTGTGATTTAAAATAGATGCTTGGATCACAGACACACGGACACACACACAGCCGCCTCCTTCTTTTAAAGTTGGTATTGGATGTCTTTAAATATAATTTTGCCTTCCTGGGTTGGGATTATACATCACACTTTTTTTTTTTTTTTTTAAAGATTTTATTTATTCAGTTTTTCCCCCCCAAAGCCCCAGTAGATAGTTGTATGTCATAGGTTCACATCCTTCTAGTTGCTGTACGTGGGACTCGGCCTCGCGTTGGACGGAGAAGTGGTGCCTCGGGGCGCTCCCGGGATCCGAACCCGGGCCGCCAGCATCAGAGCGCACGCACTTAACCGCCAAGCCACGGAGCCGGCCCAATACATCACACTTTTAATGTCATGTTTGGACATGTGACTTGTGTTGCCCCTTGTTACAAAATGATTATGGCTTCCTGCTGCACTGACACCATACTTGATATATGATTTGCCTGGGCCGATGTGAGTAAAGGGGCTTTGTGCCACTTCTAGGTACATATCTTAAGAGCCATCGTACGGTTCTGCCACAGTGTCTTTTCCTTCTGTCTTAAAACTGGCAATTCTCTAGATAGGGCTTCTCCTTTATTCTAGACTGCCGGAGTCCTGAAATAAAGACAAAAGAAGCTGAGTTGCAGCCAACCTACAATGAATATGTGATGTGAGTGAGAAATAATCCTTTATTCTTTTAAGGTAAATCCACTGAGAATGTGGATTTGTTTGTTACTGCAACAAATCTTACCCGAAGTTGACTTAGAGTGAGCAAGTTAAATTTAAAATTATTTTAACTTGTTGAAATAAGAAGTCCATTTATTGATACTTATTTTCTCATTTTTTGAATAAAAATAAAAGAAATGTTATTATACTATTCACCCCACTTATTTCTGATTATCTGACAATTGCTCTTGACGTACAGTATCAAAACATAATCTAATTGATCAAACGTAACATAGAATTAATGGTAAAAATGTGTTTTAGCATTTTTATTTTATTTTAAATATTTATAAAAGTCCCAGCTTATGATCCTGAAGTAAGCAGATCCATAGTTAATTCTTTTAATGATATATCCTCTTTTCATAGTGCATTCTCATAGAGGAAAAGAAAATAGATCTAATACCATCTCTTCAATCTTAAAAACACCTAGTTTCTAAATTATTTATTTATTTCTTTCATAAATAATTCAATAAGCATGTATTTGCTGCCTACTACTATAATAGCATGTTAATATTTATTGAGTGTTAATTTTATGCCAGGAACAGCTCTGAGCACTTTTGCCTCTATTGACTTAATTTAATCCTAAAGTGGATACTATCATTATCTCCATTTTACAGTTGAATAACATTTTACAGTGAGGTATGGGAAGATTTGGTAACTTGCTCATGATACACAGCAGAATGAGGATTTGAGCTCAGTCAGTCTGGCCCTGGAGTCCACACTGTTCTTAAACGCTAGCTAAGCTGCCTTGCACACTGGTATGCTATTTTTACGTCAGTCATTGTTTTAGGTTCTGGGAATATAGTAATGAATAAGATGGTTAAGAGTCTAATGTAATGGAGCTACAATAAATAAGAAAAGAACTATTATAATTTCAATTTGTGATATATGCTCTAAAGAATAAAGGAAGGAGAGTGAAAGAGAGGACTGAGAAGGAGCAATGTGTGTGGAAAGAGGAGAACCAGGAAAGTGTGATTCCTGGCAAGCAATGAAATAATGTTTCAAAAAGAATGAAGTATACCAGTGTCATATGCTGATGAGAGCTGAATAATGAGTGTTGAATAGACTGGGTTTGGCAACATGGGAATCTCTAGTGAGGTAGAAAAGGGTGGTTTCAGTGGATTTACATGTATAAAATCCTGACAGAGAAAGATTAAGGAAAGAATGAGAACTTCTGTTTCTTCAGTGCAGAGTACTTGATGCCCTGAATAAGCATTCCCCTGAAAACAACAATCACAGTAACATAAACAACAAAAGGCTAAATAAAATTAAAAATAAAATTTGGAAAAAAAATTTAATAAACTGCCAAATGAAGAAAATAAGGAATCCTCAAAAGGCAAAGACAGCATGAACGTTGGAATCCAGAAAGGTAAGAGTGTACTCAAGCCAGTTTTGAACCTGTAGACCCCTCCTTAACTCTGGTGATAATGGAGGCTTGAGAATGGTAAACAGGAGTCAGGGGCCTAATCCTAGAGTCTGCCCAAGCTAAAAATCTAATTGGAAACACTGGAATAAAGCTGAAACCCCGGATGGATACAATCTCAATGTAAGAGGGAACTAAAAATAACTTACACCTCAAATGAAAAGTGAAGAAAACTTGCCTATTCCAATTTCTTTTTTTTAATTTTTTGTTTATTGCAGTAACATTGGTTTATAACATTGTAAAAATTTCAGGTGTACATCATTATACTTCTATTTCTGCATAGATTACATCATGTTCACCACCAAAATACTAATTACAACCCATCACCACACACATGTACCGAATTATCCCTTTCACCCTCATCCCTCCCCCCTTCCCCTCTGGTAACCACCAATCCAATCTCTGTCCCTATGTGTTTGTTTATTGTTGTTATTATCTACTACTTAATGAAGGAAATCATACAGTATTTGACCTTCTCCCTCTGACTTATTTCACTTTGCATAATACCCTCAATGTTCATCCATGTTGTCACAAATGGCTGGATTTCGTCGTTTCTTATGGCTGAGTAGTATTCCATTGTGTATATATACCACAGCTTCTTTATCCATTCGTCCCTTGATGGGCACTTAGGTTGCTTCCAAGTCTTGGCTATTGTGAATAACGCTGCAATGAACACAGGGGTGCATGTAACTTTACAAATTGGTGTTTTCAAGTTCTTTGGATAAATACCCAACAGTGGAATAGCTGGATCATATTGTAGTTCTACCCTTGATTTTTTGAGGAATCTCCATACTGTTTTCCATAGTGGCTGCACCAGTTTGCACTCCCACCAGCAGTGTATGAGAGTTCCCTTCTCTCCACATCCTCTCCAACACATGTTGTTTCCTGTCTTGTTAATTACAGTCATTCTGATGGGCGTGAGGTGATATCCCATTGTAGTTTTGATTTGCATTTCCCTGATAGTTAGTGATTTTGAACATCTTTTCATGTGTCTGTTGGCTATCTGTATATCTTCTTTGGAGAAATGTCTGTTCAGCTCTTTTGCCCATTTTTTAATTGGGTTGGTAGTTTTTTTGTTGTTGAGATGCATGAGTTCTTTATATATTTTGGAGATTAAGCCCTTATCAGATGTTTGGTTTGCAAATATCTTCTCCCAATTGTTAGGTTGTCTTTTCATTTTGTTGATGGTTTCCTTTGCTGTGCAGAAGATTTTTAGTTTGATGTAGTCCTATTTGTTTATTTTTTCTATTGTTTCTCTTGCCCGGTCAGACGTGGTGTTTGAAAAGATGTTGCTAAGACCGATGTTGAAGAGCGTACTGCCTATGTTTTCTTCTAGAAGTTTCACAGTTTCAGGTCTTACATTCAAGTCTTTAATCCATTTGGAGTTAATTTTTGTGTACTTTCATTTTTTTGCACGTGGCTATCCAGTTTTCCCAACACCATTTGTTGAAGAGACTTTCTTTTCCCCATTGTATGTTCTTGGCTCATTTGTCAAAGATTAGCTGTCCATAGATGTGTGGGTTTATTTCTGGGATTTCGATTCTATTCCATTGATCTGTGTGTCTGTTTTTGTGCCAGTACCATGCTGTTTTGGTTACTATAGCTTTGTAGTATATTTTGAAATCAGGGAGTGTGATACCTCCAGCTTTGTTCTTTTTTCTCAGGATTCCTTTACCTATTCGCGGTCTTTTGTTGTTCCATATAAATTTTAGGATTCTTTGTTCTATTTCAGTGAAAAATGTTGTTGGAACTTTGATAGGGATTGCACTGAATCTATAGATGGCTTCAGGAAGTATGGACATCTTAACTATGTTAATTCTTCCAATCCAAGAGCACGGAATATCTTTCCATTTCTTTGTGTCTTCTTCAATTTCTTTCAGAAATGTTTTATAGTTTTCGGTGTACAGATCTTTCACCTCTTTGGTTAAGTTTATTCCTAGGTATTTTATTCTTTTTGTTGCAATTGCAAATGGGATGGTATTCTGAATTTCTCTTTCTGCTACTTCGTTGTTAGTGTACAGAAATGCAACTGATTTTTGTATGTTGATTTTGTATCCTGCAACTTTACCATATTCGTTTATTACTTCTAAAAGTTTTCTGGTGGATTCTTTAGGGTTTTCTATATATAAAATCATGTCATCTGCAAATAGTGACAGTTTCACTTCTTCCTTTCCAATTTGGATCCCTTTTATTTCTTTCTCTTGCCTGATTGCTCTGGCTAGGACTTCCAGTACTATGTTAAATAGGAGTGGTGAGAGTGGGCATCCTTGTCTGGTTCCTGTTCTTAGAGGGATAGCTTTCAGTTTTTCACCATTGAGGATGATATTAGCTGCGGGTTTCTCATATATGGTCTTTATTATGTTGAGGTACTTTCCTTCTATACCCATTTTATTTAGAGTTTTTATCATAAATGGATGCTGTATCTTGTCGAATGCTTTCTCTGCATCTATTGAGATGATCATGTGATTTTTATTCTTCATTTTATTAATGTGGTGTATTATGTTGATTGATTTGCGAATGTTAAACCATCCCTGCATCCCTGGAATAAATCCCACTTGATCATGGTGTATAATCTTTTTAACGTATTGTTGTATGCGATTTGCTAGCATTTTGTTGAGGATTTTTGCATTGATGTTCATCAGTGATATTGGCTTGTAATTTTCTTTTTTTGTGTTGTCCTTGTCTGGTTTTGGTATCAGGGTAATGTCAGCTTTGTAGAATGAGTTAGGGAGCCTCGCCCCCTCCTCAATTATTTGGAAGAGTTTGAGAAGGATAGGTATTAAGTCTTCTTGGAATGTTTGGTAGAATTCACCAGGGAAGCCGTCTGGTCCTGGACTTTTATTTTTGGGGAGGTTTGTGATTACTGTTTCGATCTCCTTACTGGTGATTGGTCTATTCAAATTCTCTACTTCTTCTTGATCCAGTTTTGGAAGGTTGTATGATTCTAAAAACTTATCCATTTCTTCCAGATTGTCGAATTGGTTGGCATATAGCTTTTCATAGTATTCTCTTATAATCTTTTGTATTTCTGAGGTGTCTGTTGTAAGTTCTCCTCTTTCATTTCTGATTTTACTTATTTGTGCCTTCTCTCTTTTTTTGTTGGTGAGTCTAGCTAAAGGTTTGTCAATTTTGTTGATCTTTTCAAAGAACCAGCTCTTGGTTTTATTAAATTTTTCTATTGTTTTTTTTGGTCTCTATTTCATTTATTTCTGCTCTGATTTTTATTATTTCCCTTCTTCTACTGATTTTGGGCTTTGTTTGTTCTTCTTTTTCCAGTTCCTTTAGGTGCATTGTTAGATTGTTTATTTGAGATTTTTCTTGTTTGTTGAGATAGGCCTGTATTGCTATAAACTTCCCTCTTAGAACCGCTTTTGCTGTATCCCATAAATTCTGGCATGTCGTATTTTCATTTTCATTTGTCTCCAGGTATTTTTTGATTTCTTCTTTGATTTCTTCATTAACCTAGTCGTTGTTCAGTAGCATTTTGTTTAATCTCCACGTATTTGTGGCTTTTCTGATTTTCTTCCTATAGTTGATTTCTAGTTTCATACCGTTGTGGTCAGAACGGTGCTTGGTATTATTTCAATCTTCTTAAATTTATGGAGACTTGTTTTGTGACCTAATATGTGATCAATCCTGGAGAATGTTCCATGTGCATTTGAAAAGAATGTGTATTCTTCCGTTTTTGGATGGAATGCTCTGTATATATCTGCTAGGTCCATCTGTTCTAGTGTGCCGTTTAAGGCCAATGTTTCCTTATTGATCTTCTGTTTGGATGATCTATCTGTTGGTGTAAGTGGAGTGTTAAAGTCCCCTACTATTATTGTGTTACTGTCTATTTCTGTTTTTATGTCTGTTAATAATTGCTTTATATATTTTGTTGCACCTACATTGGCTGCGTAGATATTTACAAGTGTTATATCCTCTTGTTGGATTGTTCCCTTCATCATTATGTAATGCCCTTCTTGGTCTCTTTTTACAGTTTTTGTTTTAAAGTCTATTTTGTCTGATATGAGTACTGCTACCCCAGCTTTCTTTTCATTGCCATTTGCGTGGAGTATCTTTTTCCATCCCTTCACTTTCAGTTTGTGAGTGTCTTTAGGTCTGAAGTGTGTCTCTTGTATGCAGCATATATATGGGTCTTGTTTTTTTATCCAGTCAGCCACCCTATGCCTTTTAATTGGAGCATTTAGTCCATTGACATTTAAAGTAGCTATTGATAAGTATGTACTTACTGCCATTTTTTAACTTTTTTTTTTTTTCCTCAGTGTTTTAGTACTCCTTCTCTGTTCCTTTCTTCTTCTATACAGAATTGATGGTCACTTTAGTTTGGCCTCTGTCTGAAAGCTGTACTTTTTAACTCCCCTCCTTCCTCCTTTTATGTTTTTGATATCATATCTAACCTCTTTTTTGTGCATTTGTATCCATTACATTCTTATCATGGAAATATATAATTTTTCCTATTTGTGGTCTTCTCTTTTCCCCTTAAATCAGTCCCTTTAACATTTCTTGTAGCACTGGTTTCTTGGTGACAAACTCCTTTAATTTTTGCTTATCTGGGAAAATTTTGATCTCTCCTTCCATTTTGAATGATAACCTTGCTGGGTAGAGTATTCTTGGCTGTAAGTTTTTTCCTTTTAGCACTTTAAATATATCATGCCACTCTCTTCTAGCCTGTAAGGTTTCTGCTGAGAAGTCAGCTGATAGCCTTATGGGTTTCCTTTGTATGTAACTTGACCTTCTCTTGCAGCTTTTAGGATTCTCTCTTTATCTTTAATTCTGGACATTTTGATTATGATGTGTCTTGGTGTGGGCCTCTTTGGATTTATCTTGTTTGGGGCTCTCTGTGCTTCCTGTACCTGGATGTCTGTTTCCTTCCTTAGGTTAGGGAAGTTTTCATCTATTATTTCTTGAAATAGATTCTCTACCCCCTTGTCTCGCTCTGCTCCTTCCGGGACACCTATAACACGGATGTTAGTGCGCTTGATGTTGTCCCAGAGGTCCCTTAGACTGTCCTCACTCTTTTTAATTCTTTTCTCTTTTACCTGTTCACCTTGGGTAATTTCTTCTAGTCTTTTGTCCAGCTCACAGATCCGTTCTTCTGTATCCTCTACTCTGCTTTTGAGTCCCTCTAATGAATTTTTCATTTCCAGTATTGTATTCTTCATTTCTGATTGGTTCTTTTTTATATCTTCCATTTCTTTGTTGACATTCTCACTGAATTCATCTATTCTTTTCCCCAGATCAGTGAGCAGCCTTAACACTCTGAGTTTGAACTCTCTGTCAGGTAGGTTGCTCATTTCTGTTTCACTTAGTTCCTTTTCTGGGGTTTTGTCCTGTTCCCTTATTTGGAATGTATTCTTTTGTCTCCTCATTTTGCCTCTTTCCCTGTGCTTGTGTCTATGTATTAGGTAGGTCAGCTACGTCTCCTGCTCTTGGATAGGTGACCTTACGTAAGTTATGCCTTAGGAGGCTTCCAGTGTGCTTCCCTCAGTTCTCAATGTTCCAGGGATGACCCCTATGTGGGCTATGTGTGTCCTTCTGTTGTGGCCTGTTTGCTCTCCCTGTAGGCACCCAGGGAGGCCAAGTTATGCTCCTGGCAAGCTGTTGTAATGCTCAGCTGCTTATAGTTGTTTTGGGCCCTTCAGTCTCTTTATCAGGTGTGGGGAGCCCCAGCACAGTTGGCTGCAAGTTCTAATACCACATTTGTGTTGCAGTATTTCTTTTAAGTGAGTAGGCCCCCAGCGTGGCAGGTTGTTAGGCTCAGGGCCTTACAATTGCTGTAAGCCTCTAGCCTCTTGTCAGCTCTCTGAGGATTGCAGCTGGGTGGGGCTGGCCTCAGGCACAGGGGCACCCAATTGTTTCAGGCTTTGGAAGGTGGGGCAAACCCCCTATGTGGGTCTTTTAGAAGCACAAGTCTTCTGCAGCTGACAAGCCGTGCTGCCCACAGGTCCACACACACAGTCAACACAGTTCTGCCCCGTGTGCGCACCCCAACCTCCCCAAGCGGACCCAGTCTCTCCACGGCGGGAGCCCCACACACTCCGCCACCACCCCACACTCTCCGCCTGCTCCTTGTGCACACCCTGCCCCGCTCAAGTCGGCTCAGTTGCCAGGCTGCAGAGACTCCAGTCACCAATCTATGCAGGCCCACAAGTTGCCTGAGGGCTTGTTGTTGGGTGGGGCCAGTCTCTAGGGTGGGCTGCCTGCCCTGGCTGAGCTGGATTAAATCGGTGCTCTAGCGGGTAGGGCAGATCCTGGGCTAGCAGGCCTCAGGGATAACTCCAATGGCGTCTGTGTCAGCACGCCCACACCAGGCCACAACAATGGCCACTGCCAATGTCCCAGTCCCTGGAGAGGTCTCACCCCTCACTGAGATGCCCTCAGGGCCTATTAGGTGAGTCTCTTCACCACAGCACTGTGCACCTTTCTTTCTGGTGATTTTAGGTTGCTTTCTGAAACGGGTGAGTTTGAGCACGGGCCCTTTAAGAGCCGGTTTTCGTTTCTTTGTGAACCGGCTTTTCTTGGGGTACTCCCCAATGTTTTAGTAGCAAGCAAAGTCAGATATTATGCCGCTGGTGTCGATTGTGCTGGGTCCACAAAATGCCCACAGTGGGGGCGCTCCCCGGCTCAGGGCCCGGCGCCTCCAGGGAGGGTGCGAACCTGTGAGCTGCTCCTGGCGGCCGTGAAGCTGGCGGCTTGTGAAGGCAGCGTTTTTCCTCTCCAGAAGGGAGTCTCTGCCTCTTCCACCTCAGTTAGGATTGTCCGTTGTTGCAGGAGTTCCTCTTATCCAGTTTTCAGTTCTGTCTCAGGGGTAATTTTTCCACGAGTAGTTGTAAATTGGCTGTGTCCACGGGAGGAAGTGAGTTCAGAGTCTGCCTACGCCGCCATCTTGACTCGAGATCCTGCCTATTCAAATTTGATGCTAGATAGAGGGGATAAACTTTGCCTTGAGTATTCAGAGTGCATACGGATCTCACTCTAAATTTGTGCCTATCTAGTGAAAACAAACAAAAACCTGTAATCCAAAATACTTTTTAAAATGATCCTGAGTTTGTTGTGCTCCCATAAGCCTGGCAAGCAAAAGCATATCATCTCTGGAGGAGGGCATTTCAATACAAAACTCAAATGTTGACATAAAGTACAAGAAAATGAAACCAGAGATAAGAATTACAAAATACTTGAGGAACCCAGGTTCCATGGATAGACCTGCCAGAAACAATTGACAACTGATACAAATCCATATGGTGTTCAAATGCTGCAATTATAAATTCAATATTTTAAAGAGAAAAACGTCAGAAATGAAAGCTATAAAAATGAAAATTAAAAACGGTATAGACGAGTTAAACAGCAAAATGACACAGGTGAGGAGAGAAGTCATAAGCTTGAAATATTGAGACTGAATGAAAATAAAAACACACCTTATCAAAATTTGTGGGATGCAGCAAAAGAACTGCTTAGAGGGCAATTTATAGCATTGAATGCATATATTAGAAAAGAAGAAGGCTCTCAAATCAATAATCTAAGTTTCCACCTTAGGAAACTAGAAAAAGAATAGTGCATTAAATCTAAAGTAAGCAGAAGAAAAGAAATAATAAAAATTAGAGCAAAAATGAATGAAATTGAAAATAGAAAATCAGTAAAGAAAATCAACAAAACCAAAAGCTGGTTCTTTGAAAAGATCAATAAAATTTATAAGCCTCTAGCTAGGCTAACTAAGAAAAAGGAGAGAAAACACAAATAACTAATATTGGAAATAAAAAAGGGGACATTACTACAGGGTTGTCACTCTGCCCTAACAACAATTAAAAAGCTGAACAAGCTGAAAAAACCAACAACTCTTCTTAGATCATTCAGAGAACTGAGGTCACAGGGCAGACCACTGCCACCAAACTGGAGAGACAGAGAGGCGACACAAAGCATCACGACTTACTGGAGCATAAACTCTCAAGCAGAAATCTCCACAGGAACCAGCGCTGAGGTAGGAAAATCTGAACTGTAATTGACAAGTTGTTGGGGCTCAATGTAGACAACTCAGAGAGGCACAAACCAGAGCAGGGAGCAGTCATGGGGGTCGTGGGTTGGCTACACCTCTGTGAGTTTTACCTCCAGGAGCTATACTAGGGCCCCATGGTGAATATTAGAGAAAAAAAATCTCCTCATGCTTCTGGCAGGGGAAAAGAAACCATTTTGAAATATGTGAGGGCATTCTGTCCTTAAGAAAGCCTTTCCTCAGGAGAAACTATTTAAGAGCCTAAAATACTCAGATTTTGTCAGAGCCTAACTAATCTGATAGAAAGGAACTACTCAACTCCTGCACACTCTAGCCTTTCATGTCGGGGAAGGGAAATACCTAACTCCAGTTCATTATAGCCACACTGTCCCACAAAATGACAGGGAAAACCTGAGAAGCAATTGTGAAGTTCATATTTCAGAAGCATAGGCTCATTAAAAAACTGAGACTTAATTACAGGACTATAGACTGCTTCCCCTCCCCCCACGCTTACCACCACATTACTAAAGGCCTATTTCCCTCAGTTCCTTTTACCCAGTACATCATGTCTGGTTATCAAGAAAAAATTACAAGGCATACTAAAAGGCTAAAACGACAGTTTGAAGAGACAAAGCAGACATTAGAAGCAGACTTAGATATCTAAGACAGGGATATTAGAATTGTCAGAATATGAATTTAAAAAACTATGATTGATCTGCTAGAGGCTCTAATGGATAAAGTAGACAACATGCAAGAACAGATGGGCAAGGTAAGTAGAGAGATGGAAATCCAAAGAAAAAATAAAAAATAAATTCTAGAGATCAAAAATACTGTAATAGAGACAAAGAATTCCTTTGATGGCTCATTAGTAGACTGGACATGGGTGAGGAAAGAATCTCTGAACTTGAGGATATGTCAATAGAAATTTCCAAAATGGAAAGGCAAAGAGAAAAAAGACTGAAAAAATATATATAATAGAATATACAAGAACCGTGGGACAACTACAAAAGGTGTAACATACACATGATGGGAATGCCAGAAGGAGAAGAAAGAAAGGAAAAGAAGATAGGGGCATACCTTGTTTTATTGTGCTTTGCTTTACTGTGCTTCACAGATGTTGCATTTTTTACAAGACCCTCTACCAGTGAAAAGATTACAACTCATTGAAGGCTCAGATGATGGTTAGCACTTTTTAGCAATAAAGTATTTTTTAATTAAGGTATGTGCACTGATTTTTTTAGACACAGTGCTATTTCACACTTAATATAGACTGCAGTATAGTATATAAACATAACTTGTATATGCACTGGGAAACCAAAAAATTCGTGTGACTTGCTTTATTGAGATATTTGCTTTATTGCAGTGGTCTAGAACCAAACCTGCAATATCTCCAAGGTTTATGTTTATATTTGAAGAATGATGACTGAGAATTTCCCCCCAATTAATGTCAGACACCAAATCACAGATCCAGGAAATCCAGAGCACACCAAACAGGATAAATGCCAAAAAATTCTACATTTATGCCAAAAAAAAATCTACACCTAGGCATATCAAATTCAAACTACAGAAAATTAAAGATAAAGAAAAAATCTTGAAAGAAGCCAAAAGAGGTAAAAAACTTACCTAGAGGAGGAAAAATGAGAATTACATGTGAATCCTTTTCAGAAATTACACAAGCAAGAAGAAAGAGGAGAGAAGTATTTAAGGTGAAGAGAGATAAAAATCACCAACCTAAAATTCTTTACCCTGTGAAATTATCCTTCAAAAGTGAAGGAGAAATAATGACTTTAACAGACACACAAAACTTGAGGGAATTTGTCGTCAGTAGATCTGTCTTGCAAAAAATGTTGAAAGAAGTTCTTAAGAGAAAAGGAAAATGCTTTAAGCCAAAAACTTGGATTTACATAAAGAAAGGAAGAGGATTGGAGAAGAAATAAGTAAAAGCAAAATAAAAATTTTTATTTTCTTATTCTTAATTAAGATAACAGATTACAGTTTGTTCAAAATAATAATAATAGCAACAATATATTCAATTATCTGTACTTATGGATAATATAATAATAGCTTATATACGGCTATGTATATGTGAAATGAATTACAACAGTGATATAAAGGACAGGAGGGAAGAATTAGGATTGTTTTGTTGTAAGGTACTCACACTACCTATGAAGTGGTATAGTGTTATCTGAAAGTAGAGCTGGATTCATTGTAAATGCATATTGCAAACTCCAGGGCAACCAATAAAATAGGTAAAAAAAAAAAAAAAGAAGTATAACTGATATACTAAGCAAGGAAAGAAATGGAATAATATGAAATGCTCAATTAAATTAACCACAAAATGTAGAAAAGAAGCAGAAGACAAAAAATAGGATTGAAGAACAAGGGTGACAAGCAAAGGCAGTAAAAAATATGATAGATGTTAATCACTTTAAATGTCAATGGTCTAACTACACCAATTAAAAAACAGTGAATATTTGAGTGGATCAAAAACAAGACCCAACTATATGTTGTCCACAAGAAACCACATTTAAATATAGCTACACATATAGATTAAAATTAAGGGGATGGAGAAATATATGTCATGTTAACACTAGTCAAAAGAAGGCATGAGTAGCCTTATTAATTTCAGACAAAGCAGATTCAGAGCAAGAAAAGTTATCAGACTAAAAAGGGGCATTATATAATGGTAAAGGGTTCGATTCTCCAAGAAGACATAACAATCATTAATGTGTATGCTCCTGACAACAGAGGGTCAAAATATATGAGGCAAAAACTAATAGAATTGCAAGGAGAAATAGATGAATCCACTATTACAGTTGGAGATTTCAACACCTCTTTATCAGAAATAGATAGATTCAGCAGGCAGAGAATCAGTAAGGACATAGTTGAACTCAGCAGCACAATCAAGCAACTGGATATAATTGACATCTATAGAGTACTTCATCCAACAACAGCAGAATATACATTCTTCTCAAGCTCACATGACACATTCACTAAGATAAATGACATTCTGGGACATAAAACACACCTTAACAAATTTAAGAGAATAGACATTATGCAATGTCTGCTCTCAGAGCACAATAGAATTAAACTAGAAACCAGTAGCAGAAAGATAGCTAGAAAATCCCAAAGTGTGTAGAGATTAAACAACATACTTCTGAATAATACAGGGGTCAAAGAAGAAATCTGAAGAGAAATTTAAAAATATTGAGACTAAATGAAAATAAAAACACACCTTATCAAAATTTATGGAATGCAGCAAAAGAACTGCTTAGAGGGCAATTTATAGCCTTGAAGGCACATATTAGAAAAGAAGAAACATCTAAAATCAATAATCTAAGTTTCCACCATAGGAAACTAGAAAAAAAAATAGCTAATTACATTCAAAGTAAACAGAAGAAAAGAAATAATAAAAATTAGGGCAGAAATCATTGAAATTGAAAACAGGAAATCAATAGAGAAAATCAACAAAACTGAAAACTAGTTCTTTGAAAAGATCAATGAAATTGGTAAGCCTCTAGCCAGGAAACCAAGAAAAAAGAGAGAAAACACAGATTATTAATATCAAAAATGAAAGAGGGGTCATTACTACTGATCCCATGGACATTAAAAGATAATAATGGAATATTATGAACAACTCTATTATTACAAATTTATTACAAATTTGATAACCTAGATGAAATGAACCAACTTTTTGAAAGACACAATCTGCTGAAATTCACACAAGAAGAAATATACAATTTGAATAGACTTATATTTATTAAAGAAATTGAATCAATAATTAATAACCTTCCCAAACAGAAAGATTAGGCCCAGATGGGTTCATTGGTGAATTCTGCCACACATTTAAGGAAGAAATTATACCAATTCTCTACAATCTCTTCCAGGGGATAGAAGCAGAGGGAATACTTCCTAACTCATTCTGAGGCCAGCATTACCCTGATAAGCAGAACCAGAAAAAGACAGTACAAGACTAAGATATCTCATGAACATAGATGCAAAAATCATCAACAAAATGTTAACAATATTGATGAACAACTCTATGACCACAAATTTGATAACCTAGATGAAATAGACCCACTCCTTGAAAGACACAATATGCCAAAAGTCACAGAAGAAGAAATAGGTAGTTTGAATAGACTTATATCTATCTAAATAAATATATTTTGATTTAAACTCACTAAGTTAAAAAGGTTTCTTTAGCATACCATGTTGGAGGTTTATTTCAGCAAACCGCATTACTGTCTAATTCCATTTGGTTTAAGGTAATCGGGCAAGGTCATGAAACTGAAGCTCTGATGGGACACAATGATGAGTAGATAGAGAACAACTTAGGAGATCAGCTGTCCCAAGCATTAGCTCATCACCAGATAGATTTTATAAAGTGCCCAAGTGGAACTTCTTTTCTCACCTTAGATGTACAAATGCTTTCATAAAAATAAAATCAAGGCAAGTTTCGCAGTTTTGCAGGCCTTCACAACTGTATAGGTTTGGTAACCTTTGTTATTCGTAAGGGAAAGAATCAAAACCTCAAGAACCGTGGCTACACTGGACTTTTGTCCTTAGTATTGGGGTATGCACAAATAGAGCTGAAAGGGACCTTGCACATCAACTAACCCAATTGTCTACTAACAGGAAAGAAATAAGGGTCAGACTACCCTAACTTCCCAAATTCTATGTGACGTGCCCACTTACACATGTTCATAGCATTTTGTGTATCTCTTATCAAAATAGTATATTAAAATTGTTTTTTACTTGTCTGCTATCCATTAGACAGAAAACTCACTGAGAGCAGTAATTACGATGTTAGCATTGAATCTCCAGAATAAACAGGGCATTTTCTTATCTAGAACTATAATGATAAAATATCATGTGATATAGGATATATGACATATGAGATATATATATATCCTCTCATATCAATCCTTTCAATCCTGTAAGGAGTATGCTATTGTTTATTATTCCTTTTTTACAGAAGAGGAAATTAAGATAGCAAAGTTAACCAACTTGCCCGAGGTCACTACACACTTAGTAAGTAGTAGATTCAGGATCCAAATGTAGCACTTAATTACAGAGCCTGCACTCTTAATCATTTCATTAAACGGCCTATCATAGAGTAGATTCTCCTTAAATATTGTTGAAAGCAGATTAAATAAATCTAATTGAGGGAATAGACATGTAAAACACAATTATAATTCAACACGCTAAGTTATATAAAATCAGTAAATACAAGGAACACTGTATATTGTTATACTATTTTATACTATATACACTTGTAGTCAGAGAAGCTTCACAGAACAGGAACATTTTGAACTGAAATTTATACTACTATTTTTATGCAACATTTTTAGTTCAAGTGAAATATAAGAAATTTTATTTTATCTTCTTCAGAGTAATACCCTCTTTGGTTCTTATTCTGCCTTCCCAATTTGTTTAGTTAGGAATTAGTAAAATATACTGTAAATCATTCTTAATAAACATTCGACACTAATCCTATTTCCTTTTCTCTATAGATCTTCAGCTGTACTTTTGTTGCGAAAAATGAATGAAAACCAGAATGAATAATAACCTCCTCTGACTGCTGAGAGTGAAATATCCTGCTCTTTTTATCATTTGCTCAACTCTGCATTCTTGAATTAACAGTGTTTGGTCGAACAGACTGGGCTTTCAGAAAATAGTATTCTTTTTTGGATGAAACTAAGGAATTTGATGCCACTGATGTGCACTTTATATTTTCAAGATTTAAAATTATCTGATGGGATAATGGAATCTTCTATGTTTATCTATGAAATAATTAATTTTAAAGCAAAGCTTTCCAAATTATCTTTTTCTATAAAACTTAAGATCTTCATAATGCAAGTAAATTTACTGATTTTAATTTTAAAAAGACATTATCAAGGTTCTTTAATTCAATTTTTAATTTCTCTGATAGTTGCTAATGTTCATCCTGCCTTACCCGCTCTCCCCTACCTCTTCCACTAACATGGAATTCAAGTATGGAATAACTTTTAAACATTTCAATTAAGGGAACAGTCAAATGCTAAAATGAAACAATACCTCAAAAAGCATATTCTTTTGGGGCAGATATAGTAGTATTGTAGTGTTTAAGTGCTCTGCGACCAGGAGAAACATTTATACAGGTTTTGTGAGTTGTCACATCACTGAGATATAAGATTTAAGTTTTCCCTAAGGTTTCACACTGCTCCCCACTCCCAATTTATTTTAAGATGATATCATTTGAGACATACAAAATAATCGTTTGTTTCTTGTAATGGAGATTTCCAATTAAACCAAAATTTCTAATAGTCCTAGTACCCAAATCTTAGTTTCTAATACCAGTGTCCAAAAATGATACTAGGACTCCTTGGAGAAATGGCTGATTCTAGGAATGGGGTAAGAAATATACAAGAAGAGCCTGGAGCATGTTGTAGTACCCCAAAGTAAGGTAGTGCCCCTCTTCTGCCCCAAAATACCAAAATCCACAATGACAGAGGCATGACAAAAGGACACAGGAATAAATTGCAAGATCTCCCAATGGCCAAAGCTGAAATAATTTGAGCAACAAACTATATAAAGTAGAATTAATTTATGACCCCAATTGTAAAATAAATATCAATGAGTCTATATTGACATAAATACATGATTGAACAAATAAATAAATGGAGACAACAGACAAATTTTCAAAGCTGAAAAACTGCAATAATTTATGTAGATACTTAGCTCTCTAGAAGGTGAAGCATAACTCCCCACTTCTTTAGTGTGGAATGTGCATTGCAACTTCCTTCCATAGAGTGCAGTGTAGAATAGGGGAAAAAAGAGTAACTTTTATAGTGGAGAAACCTAATAAACACTATCTCAAGCCAGGTGATCAAGGTTAATATTGACAGTGAACAGTCATATTGATAGTATACACTTTACCACTGTAGTCTTCCTTCCAAAAACAAATTACCCCAGTCTAGTTAGAAGAAAACATATCAGACAAACTGGGGGACATTCTACAAAATATCTGACCAGTACTCCTCAAAATATCAAGATCATCAAAACAAAACATCTGTGAAACACTATCACAGCTAAGAGGATCCTAAGGAGATATGACAATTAAATATAATGTGGTGTCATGGATGGTATCCTGGAAGAGGAAAATAACATTAGGTAAAATCTGAGAAAATTTGAGTGCATTAGTTAATAGTAATGTATCAATATTGGTTAATTATAATAAATGTATCATACTAATGTAAGATGTTAATAATACAGGTAACTGGGTGTGGGGAGTTCAGAAACTCTCTTACTATCTTTGAAATAATTTTGTAAATCTACAACTATTCTAAAATAAAAGTTTGTTAAAAAATATCTAATGGTTTGTTTATTCAGGTTAGGGGTTCCATCAAGAAATCTTGAAAGATTGAGCATTCTTGGTTTTTGCCCATGAATGATAAAATTGGGACATAAATGTATTTACTGTAGTAGATTAGAGAGAGACTTTGATGAATCTATTTGAATACAGATATTGAACAAAGCCTACTAGCAAATATTCACATCCATATTCACACTCAAAGGAATAACTCTACTTTTCCATATATTGATGTTTCAGTGCTGTAACTTATATGTGAGGGAAATATGCCTTCATCAGAAACTACCCAATGCAGGTGGTCTAGCTGACTTGGAGTTATGACCTTTCTTTTCACTAATCCACATGTGTCCCAGTGTCGTTTGTTGCGTCATAGAGGAAAGGTCTATCTTTTATTAAAGAGACATAAATAATTGTGCTCCCTTCTGAAGCAATTGCATTTTGAGACTATAGGTACATTTTTTCATTACTTGGAAGGCACAGTACAAAGCTCCATATAAAAAAAAATAAATCATGCAATATTGGCAACTTAGAGTCTCTTGACATAGTGACATTCCATAATGGCAACCCTTTAACCATATCTGTCTCTAAAACTATTTAAGCCAAATCCTCATCACGGTATAAAGCAAATAGTATATTCATTGCCTCTGCTCATTATATGCACCACTAGACTAGGATTTGTCCAGACCTGCTTTCAGGACTAGGGTGACTATTCAGAGAAGCTGGGACTGTAAAGCTCTAAGGTCAGTTAATCTTCATGCCTCACAGTTGTAATTTTTGTCTCCAACCAAAATTTTAACCTTTTCTGTTCAGCTATTCTTGTTTTCCCACTCAAAACGCCATGTTCATCTTATTAATGCCCTTCCCTCATCCTTAAGCCTTTCATCTTCTCCCTGCAAAGCCTCTCTTCCACTCAAGAACAATTTACCAATTTCTTTAAGTTAATATGGACAGTTTCCTTCATTCTCTTTTTGATTGAATTTGGGATGTCCCCAGGATACTACTTTCCATGCGGACCTCTAGGTAGTCACTTTATATATCTATATGGCATATGTCCCCAATGGTAAAAAGTGAAGTCATTTACATTTTTGCCTAAAATTAAGCATGACCATTTTGCAAGTTGATAAGTAAAAAATATCAAATATTAATATTGATGTGTTTTTGAGTCATGCTAAACTACTCACAGACCTTTCCTTCCTTCCTTCGTTACTTCTTTCCTTCCTTCCTTTCTTCCATTAAAAAATATATTGAGCATTTTCTATATGTGAGGCACGTCATTAAGTTCTAAGTACAGTGAATTTCCTGTTTTAATGAATTTTACATTAGTATCAGTTATCTATTGCTGTGCAACAACTTACCCCAAAACTTATAGGCTTAGTACAACACACATATATTATCACACAAATTCTGTTAGCCAGGAATCTGGGCATAATTTAACTGGGTCCTCTGCCTCAGAGTCTCTCACAAATGTGTAATCAATGTGTCAACCAGATCTGTCGTCTCATCTTAATGTCGTTGCTGACGGGATTCAGTTCCCGGTGGGCTGATTTCCTGAGGACCTGATTTCCTTGCTGGTGGTTGGTCAGAGCCCAGAGACAGAGACAGAAACAGAGATGAGAGAGAGAGAGAGACACTGCTAGCAAGACCAAAGTCAGAGTCTTTTGTAACCTAATCATGGAAGAGGCATCCCATCATTTTCTGCAGTCTTTTTGTTAGACCTGAGTCAATAAGCCCTGCTCTAACTCAAGAAAAGGGGATTACGAAAAGGTGTGAGTACCATGAAGTGGGGATAACTGAGGGCCATCTTTGAAATCTGCCTACCACAACATGCCAGCAGGGCACCTCACACTCTGACTTTTCCTTTATGTACCACGTACTCTTTGCTTCTAGGTCTTTGCATGCATTTTTCTCTCTGCTTGAAATGTGCTTCCACAGCTGCCTCTTCACTCCCTTGTTGGCACATTTCCTCATCTTCAAGATATAGTTCAGGGTCATCTCTCTGGTAATGTTATCCTTAATTTTTATCTAAAGTTTTATCCTCAGATGGAAAGGTACAAGAGGTCATTTTTAAAAAATATTTTTATAATCATAGGATGCTGACACTTGAAGAGACCAAAGGTAACATCTAGTTTCTTTTTACAGGCACTGAGTAGGTAAATTTACATTCCCAGTGTTGTATTATAATAATCCAGCTAAGAAACTTACTCTCTTGGTCCTGAGATCTTCCTGCCAATCTTATTGCTTCTCTAAAGCTAAGTGATATTCTATTTCTGATTAGTAAACTCATCAAATGACTATTTTAATTCATAGTAATGGCTTTGTTTTTCCCTGATGGTAGCCGTATCTGGATAAATGCTAGTGGATACTTCAACTTGAAGTTATAAGTTATTTTTCTATGAAGACGGGTATGTAAACAGAACCTTTTTCTCATAGATGACCCAGAATATTTTTCTAGGGTAGGAGTAATTTTAAAAAGGGGAAATTAACTATTTTAGGTTCTTCATTGTAGAAAATGTGCTAGATTTACAGAATTAACCCTATAGACTATGAAACAAGTTAACAATCCTTATGAATAATCATGCATTAAAGAAAGAGGCCAGTTTCAATTTAGAGTATGTTGACCTTATCCACTCAATTGGTTAATGTAAAATAGTACTGATTTCTTTAAGATGCACATTGTTTTGGAGACTTCGTGCAAGTGTGTGTGTACACGTCTATGAAGTTGATGAACACACACACGGCATTTAGAAGAGCATTCAGAAAAGAATTGTAGACAAGGAACTAAGCCTCTTATCCAATAACCCATTCTTAACTGATACAGAAAAGGTACTGTTGAACAAGCAAGAATACATAGCTTCCAGAGTTTTAAGGTTCAAGTTACATATCTAAATGGTGCACAAAGATGTTGAAGTCTGCATCTACAACTGAAGTGACAAACTTCAGTTGCTCTGCTTGATTTATGACAATGAAATGAACGCAGGGGCATAGTTGCCTGAATGATTGTAAGCCTTTTACCAAAAGAATGTAAATTTTAGCACCAAATTTTCTCTCTCACTGGAGCACTGATTCATAATTTGATCGTATTCATGTTATCCAAATATGGTTGACAACAAAAAAAGGAAAGCTTTCCATTCTTTTCTTGAATTGCCCCAATGGCCAATTACTATGACAGGAAGAGATTATTTCAAAACTGATCTTTGACTGTTTCCAATCAGATTAATTTTTGAACTATCTTCTTACATTAAATTTCTTTTTCACTAACGTAGGAGAATGATGTGTGCCAACACTTAGCAATTAAGGTGGGTAAAGGGAACTTAAGTGGGTCTACCATAGAGCATGAATGCCGTGAAGCATAGCCCTTTTTCTATTGTGTCAGCCATTTCTGTGACTGCTTAATCTAAAAGTGGAACTATTTGAATTATGATGAAAAAATGTCATGGCTCATGGGAGACAGTAGATAATGATAATGAGTCAAGGCTTGTAGCCTATCCATGCTGGCTGTCTGATTTGTTCTGATGGGCTTGCTCTTCAATGCCTGGAGGGTTAGCATTAGCATTTGACAGCATCCCCATTAAAGCTCACTTTGCAAAGAGCTAGGGCCTGGAAACCAGGTCCACCTCTTGTGCTTCTGGGATGTGTGACGATAAGGAACTCCTACCCATCTTAGGAAATACCAGGGACCTACTTAAAGCTTGTGCTTCTGCAAAACAGTCACATGAGAAGGCATAAACATCTCCATTTGAAAATAAGAATTTTTTTTTGAAAAAAAAACGTGCTGTTATTAAACTCAGCATGGGAGACAATCTGAACCAGGATCTTCATCAATCAGATTAGCTACTTTCCAAGATGAAAACAGAAGAAGCACAGTGTGAGACTGAGCAGATATTTATCAAAAGCCATATTAATAACCACTTTCAGCTTTTTTCCTGACAGTTTCATCTGAGGTTCCATGTTTAACATTTGAGTATCATATGTTTTTGTCAGGATGAGGCTGCTAAGAGCATCAATTAATTAATTCCTTTGAAGTATGATTCAGAAAGGTAATAAAGTAACCGTCCTTAAGGCCAAAACTAGTAATGGTAAGCAACATCCTGTAGCTAGACAATTTGTTACTTCAGAGAGAAATTAAAAGTAAAATGTCTTCTTGAGCCCATCTAAGAATAAATTCAGGTATATTTTTACAAAGTGGCAACAAGGTATATATGCATTTATATATGTATAGACACAAATGCATATTCACTATGCATAATTGCCTACCTAGCTGAGATATTCCTCATTTACATTCTAGTGTACAGTCTAGCACAAAAAAACAAAAAAGAAGGAAAAAAAGAATGGCCTCTTTAATTTGCTTTATCTAAATGGGCTGTAAATAGGGCAAAATTAAACTTGGAAAAATAATGAGAATTTTATATTATTAAGATTATCAACCATGCTTTAGTGTTTGAGAAAATTAATTTGGTAGGTTAAAAAAAATTCTCAGCTCCTGAAAATTAACACTTCAAGAATGCAACTCAGAGTGTAGAAGAAATTTGTACCTTGTCACAGCCAGATGTAGGCTACATATATTCAGGGATGTATTCTGCCATCTCCACTTTATGCAGGGCACATCAAAGGCATGGCTAATGTAGTTCTCATTTCAATGATGTAATATCAGCAATTGGCAATCAACCAAACCACAGTAATCTCGGAGAGACTTTGTATATGTAAGGTGTCAAGTCAAAGTGGGAAATAAAAATAGGGCAGGTGTGTGCTGATGTGGGTTCATCTCACGTGGGATATTTCTTCAGTCTGGAGGCATATTTCCTATGAGTAATTTAAAATGAGCTCTCTCTCTGTTACTTGAAGCTTCACATTACCCCGTCTGCTTACTGCGATCCAATCTTATGACAAAAATCTGTTTCATAAATTCCTGGATGAGATGGTCCACTCTGTAAAACACTCAGACTAACAAACGTGGGGGCTAACGGGAAGTGCATGACTTGGACTGGGAGCTAGTCTGGGAGTTAGGAGGCCAGCCTGGGCTATGTAGGTAAGGAGTCCTCTCCCTCTGATGGCCCACGAATGACAACTCTCAATTTCTGTGCTCCTGCAGCAGAGGCTTGGCTCATAATCTTCTTGCTATTGTGATGTGGGTCCATATATTTTGCTTCCCTTTCTTTTTCTTTCACTCTCTATTCCTACTCTAAGGTAATTTATTTTTATTTCTAATTGATTGGACAAATAACATAGGAGACAGCAATGCTTCATCAATTTATACTCAATCTTCCAGTAGAGGAGTCTTAGCAGTTTTGTGGTCCCATTATCCTTTTTGGTCAGCTGGGATTCCAGAGGTCCTTGAACTGCTACTCTGTTTATGGAAGGCTGGCATCTCACTTCTTCAGATACGTGGAGTGTGCAAGTGGGATGATGATAATACATTGCTGTGGAACAAACTATGAAATTAAATGTTAGCGATAGTCATGGGAGTTTGAGTCATTAAACAGAATTCTTCCACACCTCAAAGGTCAGATATTTTTTGAATCACCCCTTCAAAATAGATATTTATAATGTTAAAATATTCTATTGCTTTGTACTTTTAAAGTGCATTCACATATGGCATCTAATTTCCTTCTCACAACAAATCAAGACAGGACAATTTTTGAACATCTGAAGGAGGAGATTGTCATAGTGGAAGGTGAGCCTGGGGAGAGACTGGGCTGTCTGTACCATCTGCAAGGGACACAGTTGGCCCTATTTTAATTATAGAGCCATAGCACCTGTGATGACAATATGAGCTGAAAGGAGAATGAGTCATGGGAAAAGGTGAGTGAGGGTGGGAAAGGTGAGATTCTCCATCTTCTCTAGGAATGGCACTTTCCAAAACATGGCACGAAAAAATGAAACTACCTCATTCTAATTATATAGGTGATTGACTCCAACCAATTCTTCCTTTCCCCACCACCCTTCTCTTTCCTTGTGGTATGTTTTACTAAATTACCATTTTGAGTTTCTGTTATAAATATTTAGCTTATGGTAGCTTGGATTTGTCATAAGTCATTCTGCTGCCTTGATTTGTGCTCTTTTTTCAGAGTTCTTTTTAAATCCTGTCCTGTCATTTGCTTTGTGCATTTATTTCCTTTAAAATTATTTCTCTCTTAATCTTATTTATTCTTATAGTTTATTTTTCTTAACTTCAAAACATTAATATGGCTTAAATTTATTACCTAATATTATTAAAATAAGAACAATTCATTTCATACTTATTTCTTGAATACTTATCATACGCTAGGCATTATCCATTAATAATGTATGAACTAGGTTCAATTTAGAACCGTGTCTAAGCCACTTGTACTGGCCTGTTTGTTATTCTGAGCATGAGGTTGAATATTGTTTCCTACGGTTTTCACTATTTGCACTTCTTTACTAGATTTTCTCTTCATGTCTGATGCCAATATTTCCTTGAGGTGTTTTTTTTTCATATTAATTTTAAGAAAGAACCTCATAAAAGTATGTATATTAATACATATATTAAGTCTTTGCCTTCTTAACCAATATGTATTGATTCATACTGTGTGCTAGTGTTTGTGCTAACTTTTTATAAATATTATTCTGTATAATTTGCTTCCTAACCCTATTAAAAAGTATTGTAATTCCCATTTTAGTGTTGAAGAAAAAACAAGAGAAATTTTCGCAATTTGTAGAAAGTCACATAGCTAGTAATAGATAGGCTAGTATTAAACTTACATATATATCTCATTTCAAACCCACATGCTTAACTCCATTTTATGCTACCTCCCTGTCTATGTTGTAATTATTTCCCCCAGGCTTTTTCTTTTAACTTTGTTAACAGTTTCTTTCTCCATAAAAATTGTTTAATATTCATGTAGTAAAATCCATCCATATTTTCCTTTAGGGTGTGTGCTTTTGCTGTTAATCTCAGGAATTCTTTACCTGCTTCAATGTTATATAAATATCACTTATATGTTCCCCTACTTTAGTGTTACAAACTTAAAAAAATTTAATTACACATCCTTTCATAAAGCTCATGAAAGATAAAGTCTCTCACTCAGAAATATGCACAAATACATACAGAAAATTTTTCTTGCCACTTAAGGGAGTTCATAGAATCTCTGAAACCTGTGCATCAAAGTCAGAAGGGTCAAATTTTAGTTCTTTTTTTTTTAAATTCTTTAATTCTTTTGAAATGCATTTTATATGTGTGTTATGGAGTTAATTGTGTCCCCCCTAAAATTCATATGCTGAAATCCTAACCCCCAGTACCTCAGAATGTGACTACATTTGAAGATACGGCCTTTATAAAGACGCAATTAAGGTAAAATGAAGTCATATGGGTGGGCCCTAATCCAATGTATCTGGTGTCCTAATAAGAGGAGATTAGGACACAATTACACACAAAGGGAAGATTGTGTGAAGACACAGAGAGAACACAGCTATCTATAAGCCAAGGAAAGAGGCCTCAGAAGAAATCAACACTGTTGATACCCTGAGCTTGTACTTCTAGCTTCCAGAATCGTGGGAAAATCTATTTCTGTTGTTTAAGCCACCCAGTCTGTGGTACTTTGCTATGAAAGCCCTAGCAAACTAATACAGTGAGACAGGGATCTAATTTTTTTGTTTGTTTGCTTGTTTTTTGCAGATGAATTTATCATCTCAACACTGCTTATTCAATAACACCTTAAGTACTTATCAGAGAAGTCACTTGATTCCTATTCTAAATCCATACTCTGTGTGTGTGTATAATGTGTTATATACACATATTGACCTATGGGATGTATATACACACATACACACACACACACGAACTTCTTATTCCATTTTCATTCTTGTGCTAAAATCATGTCTTTAATTATCCTTGTTTTTATGTTACAGTTTAAAGACAAGTCCTCTCTTATTTCTTATTTTTTGCTCTTTTCATATCCTTTATATGTCAAAGTAGCTGTAGAATTGTTTTCCATATTCCAAGAAAATTCAGTATTTATTTGGAGGTGGATTGGATAAAATTCATTGTTTCATTTGAAGAAAATCAACATCTTTCCAATACTTAGTCTTTAAATTTAGGATAATGTGTATGGCGCTCTATTTATTGTGCTTATTTTTTGTCCCTCTGTCTGGCTTTCTAGTGTTCTTCCCTTGTTCTTGCATATTTCACTTTTGTTTATTCCTAGATATTTTATATTTTTGATGTTATTATGAATAGAATATTCTTCATAGTTTATTGTCTTCTAGGTTTTTGGCAGTATCAGTAAAGCTATTGATGATGATGATGATGATGATGATGATGATGTTGACGATTAAGCATCTATCACAATCCCAGCTTTGTCATTATCTCCCCTTCTTTTCTTTTCTTTAGAATCATTCTTCTTCTCCTTTTTCCTTGTCTCTTCCTTATGATATTTATTTTGGGATTCAAATATATCACAGAGTCATTAATAGACATTAGGATAGGTAGTCCCAAATGGTTTGGTTCTTAGGGTCTTAGAAGAATACCAATTCTGAAATTTTAAAGATCTTTTCTGAAGACTCCTTTATATTATCTATCTTCTTATCTGTGTTAAGAGGAAGAAATAGCTCTGCTCATAGATGGCCTTCAGATAGTTTCCTGTAGGTCCTGCTGCTCAGTCTTTTTTCTTTTGAGCCAAATAACTGACAGGAAGGGAGAATGGCAAACCTCTTGTCTGCCTGTGACCCTTACTGTTACCTGGGAGTCTGCGGCATTGTCTGTGTCCATTTTATTCTATTCTCTTCTTCGCTGTTATGTCCTCTCTCCCTCCTCTACCCCTACCACATACATATGCCCTCACAAATTTTCTTACATTTTAAAAATTAAAACTATCACTCAAAAACGTAACTCTTTTACAAGCTATTCTTTCCCTACTTAGTGAAAAAAGACCTTCGCATTCTGTCTGTTGGAGCCTTTTACATGAGACCAAATGAGAGACCTAGTTGGGAACACTGTGGAGACAGTGGTCTTGGTTACAAGGCAGGAATGGGATACAAAACATGTTGACTATTTATGTGGGTGGAAACTTGGAGAAAGAATTTAAAAATAAATATTTTGGAATGCTGAGACTGAATTGTCTGAGAGCCTTCAGAGAGTGGGTAGTTGGAAATATAAATTTAGAGCTTAGGAAAAAGATTTTCCATAGGGCAGTACTGGAGACTCATTCTTATTTTTGTGTTTTCCCTCTTTCTCTTAAAAGCCACACAGAGTCATAAAATTTACCTTTGTCATGTTTGTAATGTTTCTCCAATTTCTTTTTTAATTTACACCCCACTTAAACTGCCTTGCAATCATTTGAAAAAAAGTTGCATCTGTCTTCAAACTCTTCTTCCTTTTTCCCTTCTAGAAGGCCCTCTTCAGACTTGGATCTATATATTCACTTGCCAAAAAAACTTGCTATAAATTGTTTGCAGAATAAAATCTATGCTTTTGAGCACGAGATAGGAGCCTGCTTAGTTCTTTCCTTTCTGTACATGTTACCTGGGCTCCTATGAGGTACCAGGCTATTCTAGGTTTACAGCTATGGACGAGCGAGTCTTCTCTCTCATGTAGCTCACAGTACAATGGAGATGTCAGAAAAGTTAGTAAAGCTACCTTTGCAGTCAAATAAGCTGATGCATCTTGCTTTGAACCTTGTGCAGCAGACACACTGTATCTGCAGCTGTTGCTCTTTCTAGAACACATATGTTCTTATCTTTGCAAATGGTCTTCTTTGTAGTGTCCTGCTTTCTTCCAGCTATAAAGTATCACATTGTGTTGGAAAATGTTTATCAAATAAACATTATTGAAACTTACAATGGACTTTCAACAGACTTCTTTTAAAGACCGTTTAGCCCAGAAATCTTCTTTGTAAGTTAAACAAAAATTTCTCCTCAGATCCTCCCAGAAGTGCTTATCCTCCACATCCCATCCCACACCAAGTTCTACCGTTTCCTAATTTCGATCTAAAGTGAATTACTACTTCTAAAATGATCTTTTCTGGTGGGTTTAGGCAAGCTCCAATTTTCACACAGGTTTTGTTTATAAATAAGAAAATAGTTTTTATTTGGCCAGCAAAGGGTGTACACAAATCTGTTTGCAAGAAAAGAAAATACGTCAAACATAGACTTGGAATTGGTACATAGTTTCAAAGAAAGACTGATGAGGTTAATTGTGACTCGTTGATAAATTACAGTAGAGAAGATTTGTATTAAGGTTATTATTTGTGTTTGCTTTTCCCTTATATTTTGTATTTTTTTAATCTCAGAATTACTCTGCGAACATCAATATTGCCTGTTTTCTGAAAGTTTCTTATTTTAAATCAAATTCTAATACTTTACTTCTCCATTGCATAATTCTAGTGATCAAATAAACCCAAATGCATTTAAATCTGAGAATTTTTAAATAAATTGAGCATATTATAGTAAAAAATTGTGGTCAGTATAAAACATAAACTTTAAAGAGCACGCACAAAATAAAGTATAACATAAGCAAACAGATTATACCAAATAACATATCTTTTAATTTTAATTAATAGGATAATTTATTTGCTATCCTCCTTACTAACTGTATATATGTTCAACTTGTGACCAAACATTTAAAGGATACTTGGCTGTCTAACAAACCCTAGAGCCAATAAATGTTTTGTTTCCAATATTTACTAAAGTGCTTTTTTTCTTTAAAATTTCTGCTTGTCAATACACTTATATCAGGAAAATTGCTTATAGATATGGATGTAGAATACATAGAAACAATGAAATGTTGGACAAAGTTATATTGCCGAATTCTCATGCTGGCATAGTCTTTATTGAGAGAGATAAAAGTCAGTATCCAATATTTTGTTTGTGGGTGATCAGTGGAACATTTTAAAAAGACATCTTGTATTCTCTTTATTTGTTAAGAAACTACAATAACACAGTATGACAAGAGGCAATGAAAAGAAAGAGTCTTTAATGAAAGACTTACTGTGGTGAAAGAATTGTAAAAATGAGTCAAATACACACAATCCCCCATCAGCATGGTTAGCAGCTCTGGCTTTGGATTGTTGCCATGTGCTGACTAAGAGACCATCACTAAGTTTCTTATCTTTTTACATATCAGTTTCTCATTTGTAAAATGGACTTGATAGTATGGCCTGCATGTAGAATTATTAGGAAGAAGTAAGATAATGCATGTAAAACATTTAGCTCATAGTCTTTAAAAAAGTCAGCTCTGTTGTTATTTTTGTTCATAATGGGAATCATAGTGATATGTAACTCCCCAAACTAGGCTTTAGATCCATCATCTTCATTACAATAATGCCTTTTGGGGTTGGCAGTGAACATTAGTGCTAGTGAGAAACAGTATGGTTCAGAGTAAGATAAGGAGCACTGGGTTCAGAGTTAGCAGATCAGTTTGAATCTGGGTTCTACATATAAAACATGTGACCTTGGATATGTTTCTTAAGTTTTTTGAGTGTGAATTTCTCAAGTGTATAATGTGGATAAAAATAATTACTTTTCAGGGTGTGAGTGAGAAGTAAATTACAACACAAATTGCCCAGCATAATGACAAACATGTAAGTTTCAAAAAATTAGTGCTTCCTTTTTCTTTAAATCATAGGGGCTCATTTGGGTGAATGACCTAGGCTTGATTCTTTGTCCACATTGATGTGAATTTACTGAACTGATACTATTCATTCGGAAGATTTGAAACCATTATTAAGCAATTGGTTGAACTGCTCAGTCATTGCATATCAATTAGAAAGGCTAAGGTCGCCAGCCAATCACCCATTTGGTGACCTGACCAGCCAGAAGCACCATTATGATAATATTTTGGTCTTTATACAACTGATATTTTACAGGTTTCTCATGTGAACCTTGTAAAATTTCTATGGGGGTGAGTAGAGCAAAAAAATGAGGAAAAAATACTGAAGTAAGTAAATAGCCTTACTTATGACAGTGGCTTAGAATATATTTGAATTTCCATAGCTTTGGCTTAGAGAGCTCATTCTTTGACTTGTTAAATGTAGTTCCATCAAGAAGAAATGGACAAGGGCCGGCCCAGTGGCTTAACGGTTAAGTCGCGCACTCCACTCCGGCGGCCCCGGTCCGGATCTCCGGCGCACACCGACGTACCACTTGTCCGACCATGCTGAGGCCGTGTCCCACATTCAGCAACTAGAAGGATGTGCAACTATGACATACAACTATCTACTGGGGCTTTGGGGAGAAAAAGGGAAAAAAAGGAGGAGGATTGGCAATAGATGTTAGCTCAGGGCCGGTCTTCCTCAGCAAAAAGTGGACGATTGGCATGGATGTTAGCTCAGTGCTGATCTTCTTCACAAAAAAAAAAAAAAAAGAAGAAGAAATGGACAAATTTAGAACATCCAATGCTAACAGCACCAATTTTCACTACCATCTCTGTGTTGTCCTTTCAGGAACCCCTCCCCATGCCTGGACTGCATTTTCCTGGAGAAGTTAATAAAGTTAAAGCCATTCCTCCTCAGCCTTTGACTTGAGTACATGAAGAAGGCATGACCTTGTGTTAAGGCAGTGTGTCTTCAACTGGAAGGCAGGACTTCTATCAGTTTAGAGAGCTCACAGGAACCTCTGCAGACTTTGTAGAAGTGATAAACACGAGTGCTCATGTTTCCTAAAGGAAGGTCTGTTCATGGCAAATTCTCTGCCCTGTGTTGGTCCAGAATTAAAAACTAGCAGACCAGACAGTTGCTTAGTAGTGGCAGTATCTATCATACAAACTGAGAATTATTTTGTCTTTTGTTTATCACTTCAGATGTTTGCTTTTTTCTTGTATTAATAGCAGCAGCAGTGGTAGCAGTAATAATAGTAGAAATATTTTTAATAGTATTTTCTTGGGGCTTGTAGATTAAAAAAATTTTTTTTAGAAGAAATTTGTTAGCAGAATAAGCCCAAAGTATTCCTGCAAGAAAATTCTCTAGGGTTTATGAATGTGGGAATGGCATCACTTAAATGGGTTCAGGTCTACATACCTAGGGAGAGTGCCTGGGAAGAAAGGGGGTGGAGCTGCTTTGGCAGAGTAGGATTGGTCAGATGATATGTCATTCTTATTTCTCTCTTCAAGGTGGAGGGTATAACCCCAGAGCCTTGTGGCTTGAGGCAGGAGTGGCACTGACTGATCATTGCAAGCTTGACTGGCATTGATGCAATCTAGACAGCAGAACATATTTTTGCATTTTTTAAAATATGTAACATAATTAGATAATTTTATGTTTCTATTTATTATAATTGTGCTACATTTCATTAGGCCCCAGGGCATAGTAAAATTTGAAAATGCCAACAACTAAGTATTTTAAATCATTTAAAAATCAGCAAAACCCAAAGTCACACTCTTTCTGCTGATGCAATATGAACAATTTCAACTTAGACTATTCCTGAAGGAGTGAGTGAGGCTGGTCAAGTTTACAGGAAAATATGGGAAAGTACTGTTCTCCTAATAGCCGGAAGTACAAATTAGGGAAGCGTAAGCTAAAATAGACAATTCATAGTACCATGACTCACATCCAGGCCTATGAAAATTCAGTATTTTTCATTTGACTCAATTCTTTCCCCTAAACTAGAGAATTTGAAGTCTGATGTTTAGCTCATCCATAGTCCAGAATTTTCTCTGACAGTAAAACCAAGGAAAATCAAAGAGAAAAATCCATGTCCTGTAGCATCTTTTAAAACTTAAGGATGTCTTCATACTTTATACATTATTTTATATCCTTTTGAATTTTTTTTTATATTTTGAGGATTTCCATTTCAGAAAATATATTAAACATAATGTTACATTTTTGTTATCTGTATAATATTTCATCGCAAAGAGGTGCCATAGTTAGTATTATTTATTCCCTAATGTTAGAATTTAGATGATTTGTAAGTGTTGGCTATTATAAAGGATTCTGAAACAAACATCTTTTTTACTAAATGTATGAATTTCTGATGATTTCCCTAGGAATATTAAGGTAAAAATGTCAAATATTTTTATGTCACTGAATGATAAAATACATTTTCCTTTTCTGTGAGGAAGATTAGCCTTGAGCTAACATCCCATGCCAATCCTCCTCTTTTTTTGCTGAGGAAGGTTGGCCCTGGGCTAACATTCCCGCCCATCTTCCTCTATTTTATATGGGATGCCGCAACAGCATGGCTTGGCAAGCAGTACATCGGTCCGTGCTTGGGATCCGAACCTGTGAACCCTGGGCTGCCGAAGCGGAGCACGTGCACTTAACCGCTATGCCACCAGGCTGGCTCTGATAAAATATATTTTTTAATTGCATAAATATTTGCTGGAGGACAATATGAAATTGAGACATCATTAAATGTTTTTTCAAAAATTCTTGTGAGGGGGCCGGCCTGGTGGCACGATGGTTAAGTTCGTGTGCTCCTCTTCAGAGGGCCAGAGTTCGCAGGTTTGGATCCCAGGCACAGACTGATGCACCAATTGTCAGGTCATGTTATGGTGGCATCCCATATAAAGTAGAGGAAGTTGGGCATAGATGTTAGCCCAGGGCTCAGGGGTAATCTTCCTCATTAAAAAAAAAAAAAAAGAAAATTAAAAAAAAAATTATTGTGACATACAAATAACTAAAATCAGAAGTGAAGTGGGAATATTACTACTGGCTTTCCAAAAATAAAAATGATTATAAGAGAATTCTATGATTATTGTATGTCAACAAATTAGATAACCTAGATGAAATGGACAAATTCTTAGAAACAAACAAATTAAATGGATAAATTAAATCTAAACTGACTCAAGAAACAAAAGAAAATCTCAACAGAGCTGTAAAAAGTAAAGAGATTGAATTAATAATCAAAAACCTCCCACAAAGAAAAGTCCAGGATCAGGTGGTTTTATTGGTGAATTCTACAACACATTCAATGGAAGAGGGGGGAACACTTCCTGATTCATTCTATGAGGCCAGCATTACCTTGATATCAAACCAGTTAAAGACATTACAAGAAAGAAAATTACAGACCAAGATCCCTTATGAATATAGATACGAAAATCCTTAACAAAATGCAGGTGTTCCTTGACTTATGATAGGGTTATGTCCCGGTAAACCCATTGTAATTTGAAAATATTCGAAGGCAAAAATGCATTCAATACACCTAACCTATGGAACATCATAGCTTAGCCTAGTCTACCTTAAATGTTCTCAGAACACTTACATTAGCTTACATCAGGCAAAATCATCTAATACAAAACCTATTTTATAATAAAGTCTTGAATATCTCATGTAATTTATTGAACACTGTACTGAAAGTGAAAAACAGAATGAATGTATAGGTACAGAATGGTTGTGTATCTACTCTACTGAAAGTGAAAAGCAGAATGGTTGCAAGCGTATAGAATGGCTGTAAGTGTATTGGTTGTTTACCCTTGTGATTGTGTGGCTGACTGGGAGCTTCAGCTCGCCACTGCTGCCCAGCATCACTGGACAGTATCATACCCCATATTGCCAGCCCGTGAAAAGATCAAATTTCAAAATTCGAAGTATGGTTTCTACTTCAAATGTGGAAATGCATATTGCTTTCGCACCATTGTAAAGTCAAAAAATCGTAAGTTGAACCACGGTAAATCAGGGACCATCCGTACTAGCAAACCAAATTGAACACCCTATTGAAAGGGTTATATACCGTGGCAAAGTGAGATTTATCCCAGGAATACAAGAGTGGTTCAACATAAGAAAATCAGCCAATGTAATACACCATGTTACTAGTATGAAGAAGAAAATCATGATCATCTGAATTGATGCAGAAAAAGCACTTAAGATAGTCCAACATCCTTTTATGATAAAAACACTCAATAAACGAGGAATAAAAGGGAATTTCTTCAACATGGTAAAGAGCATTTATAGGGTTGAAAACCTACAGCTAACATCACATTTAATTATGAAAGAATGTAAACATTCATCTAAGATTAGGAACAAGCTTTTTTTTTTTTTCTTTTTTTTAATTTTTTGTTTATTGCAGTAACATTGGTTTATAACATTGTAAAAATTTCAGGTGTACATCATTATACTTCTATTTCTGCATGGACTACATCATGTTCACCACCAAAATACTAATTACAACCCATCACCACACACATGTGCCGAATTATCCCTTTCACCCTCCTCCCTCCCCCCTTCCCCTCTGGTAACCACCAATCCACTCTCTGTCCCTATGTGTTTGTTTATTGTTGTTATTATCTACTACTTAATGAAGGAAATCATACGGTATTTGACCTTCTCCCTCTGACTTATTTCACTTTGCATTATACCCTCAATGTCCATCCATGTTGTCACAAATGGCTGGATTTCATCGTTTCTTATGGCTGAGTAGTATTCCATTGTGTATATATACCACAGCTTCTTTATCCATTCGTCCCTTGATGGGCACTTAGGTTGCTTCCAAGTCTTGGCTATTGTGAATAACGCTGCAATGAACACAGGGGTGCATGTAAATCAAAACTACAATGAGATATCACCTCACGCCCGTCAGAATGGCTATAATTAACAAGACAGGAAACAATATGTGTTGGAGAGGATGTGGAGAAAAGGGAACTCTCATACACTGCTGGTGGGAGTGCAAACTGGTGCAGCCACTATGGAAAACAGTATGGAGATTCCTCAAAAAATCAAGGATAGAACTACCATATGATCCAGTTATTCCACTGCTGGGTATTTATCCAAAGAACTTGAAAACACCAATTTGCAAGGGTACATGCACCCCTGTGTTCATTGCAGGAACAAGCTTTTTTTGTGTAATTGGAAAAGCTAATTCTCAAATTCATATTAAATTGTAAGCAGCCTCAAATAAAAAAATATTTCAAAAGAAAAAAGCTGAAGGATTCACACTTCCCCATTTCAAAATTTACTACAAAACTGCAATAACCAAAACAATGTGGTATGGGCATATGTCTATATATGTCTATAGATTGGTCTGTATAGATATATAGATCAATGAAACAGAATTGAAAGTCCAGAAAAAGCCAAACATCTGTGGCTAATTTTTTTTTTGACAAGGGTACCAAGTCCATTGAATGAGGAAAGAACAGTGTCATCAACGAATGGTTCTGGGACAACTAGATTTCCACAAATAAAAGAATGGAGTTGACCCTTACCTTACACTATATACAAAAATTAACTCAAAATAGATCAATGACCTATGTATAAGAGCTAAACTCTTAGAAGAACACATAGGAGTAAATCGTCACGTCCTTTTATTTGGCGATGATTCTTGGATATAATGCCAAGCATGAGCAACAACAAAAAAAATAGATAAATTGGACTTTATTAAAATCAAAAACTTTTGTGCATTAAAGGATGCTATCAACAAAGTGAAAAGATAACCCATAAAATGAAAGAAAACATTTGCAAATCATATATTTGATAAGAGTTTAATATCCAGAATATATAAATAAATATATTTAAAAGAATTCCTACAACTCAACAAGGATTTAAAAAATGGGCAAAGGATTTGAATAGATATTTCTCCAAAGAAGATACACAAATGGCCAATAAGCACATGAAAAGATGCTCAACATCACTAGCCATTAAGGAAATGAAAATCCAAACCACAGTGAGATATTGCTGCACACCCTACTAAAGATGGATGTAATCCAAAAACTGTAAAATAACACATGTTGGTGAAGATGTGGAGATATTGGTACCCTCATACATTGCTGGTTGGAATGTAAGATGATGCAACTGCTGTGTAAAGCTGTTTGGTGATCCTTCCAAAAGCTAAACATAGAATTACCATATGAGCTACCAATGTATGCCCAAAAGAACTGGAAAAGAGACTCAAAGAGATACTTGTACAGCATTGTTTATAGTAGACGGAAGGTGGAAATAACTCAAGGGTCCGTCAACAGAATAATGAATAAACAATATGTGGAATATATATAAAATGGAATATTATCCAGCCATAACAAGTAAAGAAGTTCTGATATATGCTACAACATAGATGGAGTTTGAAGACTTTATGATAAGTGAAATAAGCCAGACACAAAAAGACAGATATTATATGATCCCACTTATAGGAAATATCTAAACAGAAAGCATAATAGAGGTTACCAGAGCTGGGGGGAGAGGGCAATGAGAAGTTACTACCTAATGGTGACAGAGTTTCTGTTTGGGGTGACGTAAAAGTTTTGGAAATAGTAGTGACAGTTGTGCAACAGTGTTAATGTAATCAATGACATTGAATTGTACACTTAAAAGTGGTTAAATAGCAAATTTTATGTTATATTTATTTTACCACAATAAAAAATATAAAAAAAAAGTTCTTGTGAGTCTTCACAAGACAATCTATACATAGATTATATATACAATCTATATATACATCCAGCAATAGCCAACCTTTATCTAGAGCTATGTTCCAGTTTCCGTTCTAAGCACCTTACAACAACTAACTCATTGTACACTTACAATAACTTTATGAGGAAAGTCCTCTTGCTATATTTATATTACGGATAGGAAAAGTCAGACCTAAAGACGTTGAGTGATTTCCCCGAGATCACACAGCAGATTCGTGGCAGTTTCAGGATTTGAACTCAAGCAGTTTGGTTCCAGAGGCCACACGTATCCATCTACTGTGCTGCCTATATTCAAGCACCATATTCTCTAGTCATTGCTTTTCAGAATATACTTAGTGTAATGTTTCAAATATTTTACAAAAAAAAATATACCTTAAGTCATGTATCGTTAGTGTGTGGGGTTAAATAGCGTCCCCCCCCAAATTCATGTCCCCTCAAACCTATGATTGTGACCTTATTTGTGAATTGGGTTTTACAGATGTAATCAAGCTAAGTTGAGGTTATATTGAGTTAGGTTGGTTCCTAAATTCGTTACAACTTGTATCCTTCTAACAAAAAGGAAGTTTGGACACAGACAGGAGAGAAGGCCATATGGCAGATAAGGCGGGGACTGGAATGATGCAGCTGCAAGCCAAGAAGTGCCAGGATTTCGAGTAACACTAAGAGGCCAGAAGGATCCTTCCGCAGAACCTTCAGAGACAGCGTGGCTCTGCTGACACCTTGATTTCAGAATTGTGAGAAAATAAATTTCCCTCGGTTTAAGTCATTAAAGATTGTGGTAATTTGCTATGGCAGCCCAAGAAAACTAGTACAGATAGCGTACAACTATTGTTTTTTAAATTTTACAGATATAATTCTGCAAAATATCTGCAGATGTGTTTCATTGAGATTCAGCCTCCTCTTGACTGATATTTCATTGTAATATATTTGTGGCTGTTTACAAGGAAAGAAAATCTGCTTGTAACTTTAAATGAACAGCTATGTGTTACAAAAGTTGTGAAATTCTAGTGGTACTAATGCTGGCATAATATTTTGATGATAATAAACTTTTGTCTTACTAGGTGGTGGGTAGCATAAAGAATAATATGCTAAATAGAGTTCTATTATTAAAATTCATTTGAAGAAAAAAAGGTCAGCCATGGAGAATTTATGATTATATATCGAAAACGAAAAAAGTAAGCAAACAAATTGCACAGCAATCTCTCTGAAGTATCCATGTTGAATACATTTTATAATCATCTGTTCTCCTTTCCCCCCCAATAGGCCTAAGTTCAGGCCCAGTTTATCTGAAAATGCTATCACATGCAGCATGGCACTTATTTCCATTGCTGGAATCCACAATATAAAAAAAATAAAACCCCTGTGCACACAATTGAAGAAAATTTGAATATATATTTGAAAAGAAAAAGAAATTAAAGTTGTCTATGTAAATGGAATTTCGACAAGCATTAAGAGATAAATATAATCTTATGGATCTATTTTGGAGGAGCAAAGTAACTAAACATTTAAGGAAAATAATACTATAGATTGCACATTTTTTTGCTGACATTTCAAAACATGTTCTGAAAACATATATAATATTTCTTTTTAAAATGGGGCTTCTCTCTGAATAATAAGCTCCCAGAGTAATTTGAGATGTTCATTTGCGACTATTAACCTTAAGATTGTTCTTCCTTACTAAAAATGAGACTCAAACCAGTTGCTTGGTCAGAAAATCTCATCAAGGCTTGACATTCTGTTTTAGGTGCTGGTCTCTATACTGGATATTGTGCTAATTTATAACAAAGAAACAAACAAAAAAAGTAAGAGACAATTTACTGTCACCATTGCTTGAAGTGTTCCGTACAACAGATTTTGAAAAATGGTTTTCCAAGCATTTTAATGTTTATTGGAAATTGATTCAATCTTTGACTCATTTTGGCCATCTGCTGGGATGGGGGAAGAGCAGTAAATAAGGCAGAGATGATCCCTGCCTGCATGGAGTTTATAGTGACAAAAGCTGAGCAAATAATTATAAATTATAATTTTTATTAGATGAATAATAAATAATGAAATATTTATTTAGTTACAATTGTAAGAAATGTAATGAAAAATGGTGCACTGTATTAGTCAGATTTTTGGTTGTAAGTCATAGAAACCCAACTCAAATTATTTTTAACAACAATAGGAACTCACTGGCATGTCTACCTGAAGAGTCCAGGGGTTTTCTGACATCAGGCATAGCTGGATTTAGGTGTTCATTCAAGGTCCCTGGAAATCAATTTCTCTCCATGATGTGATTTTGCTTTCTTCAGCTTCTCTTTATCCTCAGGCTGAATGGAGTGGCTAAGCTCACCACCAGCGGTTCTAGGCTTACGTTCTGCTTGCTTAATAACACGAACAGAGGGAGAGTGCCACTTACCTACACACGGCAGCAAAAGCCCAGGAGCTGACTCGTCGGCACAGTCTGTCCGTCTGCGAATAGATCACAGTCAAGTTCATCGGCTGATTCTTGGTTTCCCTGTTAGGTAAACTCATATACCTGGGGTGACTAGGATCAACTTGTCTCAGACTACCTGGATTACAAGGAGAAAATAGTTGATTTTCTAGAGGAAAACTAAGATGTTATCTAAAAAATAAACAAATAGGGCCGGCCCCGTGGCTTAGCGGTTAAGTGCGCGCGCTCCGCTACTGGCGGTCCAAGTTCGGATCCCGAGCGCACACCAGCGCACCGCTTCTCCGGCCATGCTGAGGCCGTGTCCCACATACAGCAACTAGAAGGATGTGCAGCTGTGACATACAACTATCTACTGGGGCTTTGGGAGGGAAAAAAAATAATAAAAATAAATAAATAAATAAATAAAAAATAAACAAATAAGTGAACAAAACGGGAGAAAAAACACCGAGTAAGCAAAAAAGAAATAGGTCTGCATAGCAGGTGGCTATCTTTCAGTCTAGTGCTCATTTTGTAAGTATACACTAACTACATGTAAATGCAAATCTTGGGTCTAGTTTAAAATTTAGGAGTAAACTAAATGAATGACATTGCCTTTAGCTTTTCTAAGGTGGAATATTTCCATGAAATGCCAAGATCACATATTTTCTGCATGGTTCCCAAGACTGCTTGGCACAAAATTCTTAGTGTTTAAGGTACCTTGATTTTATTGGCAAGTCAGGTATAATTTCGCTGTCTGAATGTTATTGAATCTTAAATGGTGGCCTTTAAATATTGTGTCCTCAATAAAAACGATACTATTACATCTTAATATTCTGAAAAGACGGTTTGAATGTTTTTAAGGACACATTATGCGCTGTATGGTATAAAATATAAAGGATTCAACAGCAAAATATGTCCCCCCTCCACGTTTGTTCCTAAGCCACAGTTTTTAATGCATGGATGCAACTAGTTTTACAACTCATAGATATACATGCATCTATCTTTTTAAAACATAAATGATATGTTTCAGGGCATGAGCACGGGGACTGGTAAGTCTTAGAACAGCCAGTGTAGAGGGCACTTTCCATCAAGACTGAGATGTAAGTTAGTGTCAGATAATGGGGAAGATTGTATACTAGGTGATGGTGTAGGGAATTTGTGCTCAGAGAAACTAAAGATTTTTGAACAAGAAATTAAGAAGCTATCTACAGTTAATATGTCAACAAAGTGTAAACTGAAATGGAGAGGGATAGATTTGGAGTTGGTGGGACCTGTAAGGCGGTAAATGCTATAGAAATGAAAGTATGTGAAGTAGAATGAGGGTGTAGGATTGAAGAGTATGAGATGCATGAGACAGATGTTTTAGATGTAAAAATCAATAGGACTTATCAACCAATATGACAGAAGAGAAAGTACGAGAAAGGAGTTAAAAGGAGTCTGAGGTTTTGACTGCTGTACCTGAGGGGTGAGTGGTACTATCAATGAAAACAGGAAACACGGCTGAAAATTTGGCTGAGAATAAATCCTCCAAGAAGACTCAATATTGGGAAATATCAGAGATTAAAAAAGTATGATAAGCTAAGGAAACCTATTAATAATTACAGAGAACGCCAAGGAAAACCAAGAAATAACTGTTGGTTTTGGAGACGGAATATCATTAAGGGCCTTTGAGAAAGCCCTTTTGGTGTTGCAATGAGGATGAAGGCCTATGTTAAGAGGTTACGGGGTATTTTGCTCCAGTGTTTGGCATCAGTGTTCATTCATTCTTGCCAGCCTTGATCCATGGCATCATGCTCAGTGCCCGTCCCCCTTCACCACTCTTCACATCCAATCCATGAACTTGCTATTGCTTTTACTCACCAAACATCTTCAATTCTGTCCACCCCTCTCCTCTCCCATTCCCACAACACTTTTTCCAAGTCAGATCCACCAGTGTCCCTCTACTTAACAACTGCAGTAACATGACTCAATCCATTCTCTGTGTAGCAGGTAAAGCAGCTAAAGCGATCATCCAAAACACACATACCTGATCTTGGCACTGTGGAGTTGAATATCCTTTAATATCATCCAGCTTCTCTTAAGATAAGGACCAAACTCTTTATCAGGGCTCCCTTAGCAGTGAATGTTTTGGATGTGCTATCTCTCTAGCCTCATTAAATATTACTCTTCTCCAAACATTACAATCCAGTTACACGCACTTCCTTTCAGTTTTTCAAATATATTAGTGTCCATTACCTACTGGATTGAAATATCTATTGGGCAGGAAGATCTATCATTTTCACTATTATTTCCTTTTTGCCTCCCTCAACATACGGGGCATAGTAAGGTAGTAGGTTTTCAACAAGGTATTTCAAGAAAATACACTTGACATGGTACATTCCTGCTCACAATGGTGAGTGCCCAGGATCATAAAAAATAGTTTTGGAAGACATTCAAGGTCAGTAAGACCTACTTTCAAAGCACCTTTTATGAGCAGGAAGAAATCTTTTAGGATAATACAAATTAACAGGAAAACTGCTGATTTTAGATATTTAAATCATAGAGCTGCCTGTTTGGAAGCATGATTTAAATCATTATCTGAAGATATTTACTCTTTCACAGAGTTAAACTAGTGAAACTACTTAGTATCTCATACTTTCTCTGACCTGCAGTGTTTATATTTAAATTTCCATGTTAGTTCTGTTTATAATCTCTAGGACAAACATTGTTCTTGTTAACCTGCATGGAATTTGGTATTATTGTGTACATAAATGTACACTGTCATTGGGATGATTTTAAATGCTTGTTAATATTTGTATTTCTGGAAACTTTAATAGGTGTAGATTTCAAATTAACACAATTAAAAAATATTGATTGATTTGCTAGTAATCTAATTTATGCTGACTGCTTAGTATTTTACATAATTATTATAACAAAAAAATTATTTTCCTTGGGCAGCTTATACATTAGTTGGCTTTCTTTACCTTTCCTGCCTGTCCCTGCTCCCTTCCACCATGACAGTAGGTTCCTGGTCCAGTGCAGCATCAGTGGGAGTGTAGACTTTTACATTCCTGCACAGAAGGGTTGATTACGTTTCTCTAATATCGCATATCAGTGACTAGTACCTCTATCGTCTTGATTGGGTGAGCCACAAGCCTCCTTTTCCTTAATCCCCACATCAGTCCATCAGCTCCAGCAACCTCACGAGCACAGTGATTTTGGGCAGAGGGTAAAACAACTTTCTCTTTTGCTTCTCCTGACCTAGGAGTAGTAAGTAGTCTTCTGAGTTATTAATATTAATGTCTGAATAATCTCATTTCCCCTATTTTTTTGGTTTTGTTTTCCAGCCTTTCCAATACTTGAATGCTATGTTAAATCCCCTGGTTGAATGTGTGTAGAAAGATGGACTATGCTGGTTACTCTGCACTATATCCTATCTGCTGTATTGCAGAGAGCTAGAAGTAAGATTAAATAGCCTTTTCTGACAGTAGATTTCTGGTTAAATTCTTCAAATGGGAAGACCAGACATGATATTGAAAACTGGAAAAAAGGGAGAAGTGCTTTTTTGTCTGCTCTTGGTAGAGTCTCAGGAAACAGTAGCTCAGAATGGGCAAGTGCAGGCACTGGCTCTCTGCTTGGGCAGCACTTTTCTAGTAGTATGAGAAGTGGTGACATCAGTTGATCCAGCAGCCTCAGCAGCCCCACACTTGCTGTCACTGAGCACACAGCAGCAGTGAGTGCTCCCCAGTCTCAGTGACAGAGTATTCGAGGCTCTGGTTCTGGCTGCAACAGCAATATTGACGGGCTGCTGCAGGCTCCTGCAGTGCTGGTGGTTGTCTGGCATTTTGGTTTCCTATGGAGCATCCAGAGTGGTGGTTCCTACAGCAGATTCAGCAGCATAGCAGTCCTGGACTCTCAGTTACATTATTTTTTCTTATGTTTTTCTAGTCTAAGGAGTCGTGTCACCTTCCTGCATTTACTATTCTCTGAGTATCCTTGTTTTCCTTTTATTTCTTTTTTAGCTTTTTCATTACTTTCATATCTAATTCCCTGTATTAAATGCACTTTGTATGAAATATCTAGAATATTTTCTATCTTCTTTTTTAATTGGAGGCTTGTTTTCACATTTTAAAATCATATTTCTTCTGTGTCTAGTCTGCTCATAAATACATCTATTATTATTCATTTATTTTTCAATTCTAGAATTTCTATTTAGTTGCTGTCTATGGATTCTAGCTCTTCAATCACATTTTATATCTGTTTGCTTATTTTAGAGACATATTAATAATAGTTATTTTAACTCCTATCATCTAAACTCTCAAGTGAAGAGTCATTAAGACAATGAAAGCTAGGAATACTGTTGGGGCATGGTGAGTGTTATACAGATTTCACAGTGTTATCACTATCATGACAAAGTCAATTTCATAACAAAATTCAAACTAAATTATGTTTTCTGATAACCCAATATCTGGATTATCTAATCGTCTCATTTTATTATGTATTTATATATATATATTTTGACTTTTAGTCTCTTTGTCTTTTTCTTGCCCCAACTTATATTTTTGAATAAATGCTTAATATTTTATATAAAATAATTTTAGAGCCTCTGGATCATGGTATAGTCAATTCTCACTATTTTTGGTAGTTATGTTCTTTAAAGTCACTGAATGCTCATGGGGAAACACAAGGTTAGGTTCCTGGGGGTCTCTGGTCACAATAGTCTCATCAATCAATCTATACATAACCTTGTTTTACATACTTCTCTGTTTAAAGAGACCTTATTTAATATACATTGTTGATTCGTTAATGTTGAACTCGAAGCTAATAACACTATAACTCATGCCTAAATATAGCTTATCTACACGTGTATTTGCTCCATAAAGCAAACATAGCCTTCTTACACTTAGGAACTCTAGACAGCACTTCTATGCTTTGGGGTCATTTAAAACAATGAAATCACAAAAGAACAAAAACACGCAAAAAATTTGGCACTAAATATATCACAAAAAGGCCACTTGTTTACAGTATGAGCTGAAACGAGAAGGTGGAGTGTCACCTTGTTCTACCTCCAATGAGAACGTGAGCCCTGGCAACTCAAATTTTTCACTACTCGGTGCATATCCACAAATGACTGTGAAAACCAGCTGACTATTGATTTTCGGAAGCTACAAATAAATTTTAGTGAGTAGGCGAGTTTGCAAATATGGAATCCTTGAATAATGAGGGTTGACTATATCTGTCCAGGACAGAATTTAATTTTCTCCTCGCAGGAAAATTATCTTTGTCCAATTAGTGATTGAGATGATTCTAGGATCTCAGCTAAAGGCATTTAGAAATGCTCTTCTTTGGTGGACTATGAACTCCAATTTTTGTCTCCCTAACACCATAATATTTCTAAAATCTCATTTTAGCCTCTTAGCAGCTGTCTTTTAAACACTTATCCAGTGCACGTGCAGCTTAGGAATCCCCAAATGCCTTCCGAGGAAACTGTATAAGATATTCCGCTCTCATCTTTATTGTCTGCTTATCTCCAGGACAATCTTAGCTCTTACCTTTCTTCTTGCTTCATTGGAGCCTCAAACTCCAATTTCTGACTTCCTAACTCAGTAAGACTTGCGTATCCTCCAAGCCACAACTTTCTGTTTGAACTCTATGCCCTGCACTGCCAATTAGAAAAAAATGGCCCCAGGAAAAAAGCAGTGGGGAATATGGGGCTCTCTTCAATATACTTTATTTTTTTCTCTAGGACCTTCGTCTCTCAAATCCTGAGTGCCTTAGTTGCTCCTCTACGCTTCCAAAGGAATGTTTTTGTATTGCTCAATTTATATTTGCTATTGGTGAGAAGGTTAGTCTGATACAAGCTATCCTTTTTTTGGCTGATAGAACAAGTTTGATATATTATTTATTACATGAATAATGAATAGACATTCAGTTCACTTACCAAATGGTTTAATGATTATTATTGAAACATATATTTTAACACCTACTATGCGCAAAGCATTTTGATATAGCACTGAATAAAGTACATATAATGGTTTTTCTCAGGGGGCTTATCATCTAATGAGGAATATGGAAAAGTTAAAAAAAATAACACTGTGCTATAATAGTGATAAGAGCATTCATTGTGTTTAGGGGTATATATAAGAAGAACTTGACTAGAACTTGTGAATTCAGGGAAGAATTAATAGAAGAAAGAGTATTTAAGTATAATTTTGAAGATTAAGTAGAAGTTAGTCAGGTAGGAAGTAGAGAGATTTGGAAGAAAAGGGAAAGAGAAATTTTAGCAATGAGAAAAAAAGTTCATCAAATATCATAGAAGAAAGAACTGGACATTAAAAGAACTAAAGAGAAGAATATGCCAAAGGAATGACATTAGATGTGGTTAAAGAGGGAAAAAGATAACCACGGTTCATAAGAAGCCTATAAGTTCTGTTAAGAAAGCTGAACTTGGCCCACACTGGTGGCCTAGTTTTGTTCCCGGGCTTGGACCTACACCACTTGTCTGTCAGTGGCTGTGCTGTGGTGGTGGCTCACATGCAAAAAGAGGAAGATTGGCAACAGATGTTAGCTCAAGGCGAATCTTCCTCAGCAAAAAAACCAAAGCTGAACTCTATCCTAAGATCAAAACAGTTCATTTAGGAGTGTAAATATGATCAATAGCAGTATAATGTTTACATGTTAAAACAATCATGCTGGTTGTATTATTCACAATATATTAGAAGAGTTATGATTAGAGGTAGGAGACTTGATAGGAGTTTATAAAGGTAACACAGATGAGTGAATGGACTGAAATATTTACTTTACACAAAATATACAAAAAAATGGTTTATTTTTATTGTAAAGTATTTACACAAGCCAGACAAGTATGAACATGGAGATTACGAGTCTTCCTGCCCTCAACCTTACTCCCCAGGGTTAACTACTATAACAACTATATATATCAATTCACTAGAGTTTTTCAAAAGAGTTCTCATGATTCCATGGCCTTACCATAATTAATTTAGCCAATTGCCTTTCATTGACTATTTAGGTTTTCTATTTAGAAGAATTTCTGATCAACACTCCCAAAGAACATTCTTGAAAGAAAAATTATTTTGCACATTCGTGTTAAATTCTAAAGATTACACGTGTGGTAATCATAAGATACCAGTGGGTTTGTTTAAAGATTTTGTTATGTGTTGTGAATTTGATGTTTAGAAAATCTTTACCTATTTGTGCTCCCGCTAGAGGCATTTGAGAGTGCTGAGTCTTTTCTAGTCTGGACATTATGCTTTTGGTACAAATGCCAGAGCAGTAAAAACATTTCTTTCTGGAGGCAGTAAAATTGCTTCAGAGGCAGTTTGTACCACCTGCTTTCCTCACTAGTTGATGCATCTTTTTTTCAGTTGGATCATTTTGATAAAGACTTCCCTTTCACAATTTAGTTTAGTTTTTTTTTTTTTTTGTGGTGAGGAAGATTAGCCCTGAGCGAACATCTGTTGCCAATCCTCCCCTTTTTGGTGAGGAAGATCGGCCCTGGGCTAACATCCATGACCATCTTCCTCTACTTAATATGTGGGATGCCTGCCACAGCATGGCTTGATAAGTGGTGCATAGGTCCACGCCCGTGATATGAACCTACGAATCCTGGGCCACGGAAATGGAGTGTGCGAACTTAACCACTGTGCCACGGGGCTGGCCCCAAGCAATTTAGGTTTTAATGGTTTATCCAATTCCAACACCTTGGGTAACCAAGGGGAATATCACTTTCCCACAATGACTTGGAATCACATGTTGGCTGAAACCAATCTATCATTCTGATAAAATTCCTCTCAAAAGTAAAGTTATTTTATCAGGATAACATTTTAGAATTAGTCTATAAATTTTATATTTATAAGGATACTCCATAATACTTGCTCAATACCAAAAGATATAGTAGAGAACTGTAATTACAAAAAGTAACGTTACTTTCCTAAATTATTAGTAATATAGTAAAGCATTTATGTGAATCATATATAGTATAAAGCTGGCAAATTATTATTATTAAATATTTAAGACTTAAGCATTTAAAACAATTTTCTTACTGTATGTGCAAGGGTTTGCAAATATTTAGCTTAAGTAGGCAACTTTTTATCTAAAGAATTACCTATTTTTTAGATAATTTAAAATTTGGCCCTTAAAGAACTATATGAGATAATGATTTGTACTCATTATTAAACAGAGATAATTTCTAGGGAATGTGTTCATTACTGGAATTTTTTTGTGTTTGACATTATAAATTTAGTAATTTATTATTTTCAGCACCAGTATGTTATAATGCCCTTTTACTAAATAAATGACTTGCCTTAATTTAAATAATTTAGTAGTTTATGAAACTCTAAGAAGATTTGTCAAAAAGTAATTAAGTTGTAATAAGAACATGCAATGGTTTCTATTGAGAGGTCATTGGTTGTTGGGCAACAAGGATTTCTTGACCTTACAACTCCTTTTTGTTTAGCATGGCCTCATAGTCTTCTGAAAGAAATGATATGGAACACATGGGGATTTAGGTCAAAACCCCATTTGAATCAGTATTAAATATTAAAAACTTTTTGAAGCTTTCAATAAGCTATAATGGAAAATTATGTCAGAATTAATTCGCACAAGGATGCAAATGAGCTTAATAAAAATATGGTTTCAGCATTTAAATTCTTTCACAATCAACATTGAAATATGTTGAATATGTTAATAAGGACATTAGAAATTTTATATTACAAGATTTACCATTCAAAATTTTAACTATTCATGAGAAACCTTGAATGTCTATGAGCAATCTATCTTGTTCAGTGTCTTCACACACACGTCCAGCACACTACTTTAGCCATAGCAGGTATTTAATTAAAAATGGGTATGGTGAGGTGGTGTGAAAGAGTGAATCAATTAGAGAGCGCACACAACTATCTAGCATCTGCATTTAAGTAATGATTTCTTTTAAGCCTCATAATAATGCTCCAGTAGTTATTGTTATTTCTATTTTCCAGGAGAAAAAATTTAATAGTAGTAGTTGCAAATTACAGTTTATCAAATTTTCATTTAAATCAAAATAACAACACTACTAGCATAAACGTGATTAATTGAAGGAGTAGCTGATGTATATCACATGCTTACTATGTGCTAGTAACTATTCTAAGTTTTTATAATTAATATTCATGTTAATTCTGACAGATACTATTTCCTTCAATTTATAATTTTGTGAGTTAATATTTTAAATATTCCATCTATATATATTACCATACAGAGTACACTGTTTTGAAAGAATGATGAATTTTCTCTTATGTTAAAATTATATTCAGCTATTATAAAAAAGTCAAAATAGTACAAAAAAATTCAGTAGAGAAAGAAAAAAAAGTATCTGAGATATAATCATTTGTTAACAATCGAGTAACATTGTTCCACACATCTCTATAAAAATACAGAGGCATATGGATAGAACTAATTTTAAAACTAAGGATTGTATTATACGTGATTTTAATATAAACCATTAAATAAAATGTACTTTGCAAAAAGAAAATAAGGTCAAACTGAAGGAATTGCTAAATTTCTGATAAATATTTCTTTATAATAAATGATATAAGCATCTAAAGAAATTTCTCAACTTATAAAAGAAATATTATGAAGACTCAAGGTTATGAGTTCACTATGTGTTTCTTTTAATATTATTTTTCAATTTTAGGCTGTGTTGAATTCTTGAGAAAAATGATTAGGAAATTTCCTCACCTATTTCTTTCTCTTCCATCTCTACATTCTTTAATTATGCTTTTATAAATAATATAAAACATCATTAAATAAATTTAAATATAAATATAATATATAACAGTGTCCAGGCTTGCTAGAGAATGCCTATTTGTTATGGTATCTTTGAAAGACAAATTACCTATATATCAATTTCTTGTGCCACCATCTTTTCTCCCAGAATTTTTTAGATATCACTCTGTTGTATTCTGAAGTTGAGTGCTATTAAGGAAGAGGCTAAAGAAAATACTTTTAAACCATATTTGTGTATGATTTGCTTTATCTTTTTTTTTAAGTCCTCAAGTTCAACTCTTTTGTTTCAGAAATTTTCTTCAATTGTATTTTTAAATTATTTTGGCTTATTTATTCCATCTTTCTATTTTTTTCCCAGAGTCACCTATACGTCCTTTGTCTTCCCTATAAAATATATTCTTTATAATTTCTTTCATATAATATTTTTCATATTTAATATCTTTGTAATATTCTTTATAATATCTTTTCTGATCATTTTATAAATCCTTCTATAGAAAACCTAAACTTTTATATGATATTGAGTTGGATAAATAGGGGGAAGTTTGTAAATGGACATGAATAATTGGCGAACTTCAGTGTTCCTACATCAATAGATTAATTTGGGCTGGGTCCGCATCTTTCGCTTTAGAAAGAATAAGGTATAGGTTCTTAGTGACATAAACGAAGTTGAGAACAATGTCGTTTCTTGTTGTCTTGTTTTGTATGGTTTCTTTTTTATAAAAACATATCTCTTTAAAATGCTGATAGAGCTGTGGGTTAGTCCATTTTAGCCACTTACTTTTCCAAAGCTTTATTGCTATTCAGATGATTTGAAAGTTAGAAGAAAATCTTAGAACATTAAGCCATCTTGGTGATCCGTGCTTATTTTGGCAAATTTCTGAGATAAATCTTTTCTCTTTATCTTTTCGTCTTGTACTTCCAATGATCTAAACAACGGATTATTTTCTAGCATTTCAGTTAAAGGATGTTTGTTTTCTCATCTTTCTGCCATAAATCTTTGCAATATCTTAATATTATCTAGTAATCTCTAGCAAATTCCAATTTTAGTAGCATTTTCACTCTGTACAACTCAATTTCTACGAGATTAAACTGTCCACAGCTGCCCCGATTTTTATTCTTTCTCAGAACTGAATTGTAAACTCTTTCGTCAGCTCTGTGGACTGTGTAGTGTCTTATAAATATTTTCTTTTTTTTTCGGTTGATTTCTATTGCTTGCAACCGAATAACCACTTGCAAATAAGAGAATAAAATGATTCTCCCTATCCTTCAAAAAATCCCTGATCTCTGACAAAAAAAAAAAATCTGGATGTTTACAAAGTCATACTCAGCATAAATTATTCATCTTGAAATATTTGGGATTGTTTTATAAATCCTTCTGTATAAAACCTAAACTTGATCTTGACTGTTGCTCCATCTGTTCTTGGAATGAGACTTTTCCTTGTATTAAAATTTTTTAGTAGTAAATATTGTTAATAGTTACAAAAAGAGCGAAATAGAGATTTAAAAGTGAAGTGTAGGGGGCCGGCCCCGTGGCTTAGTGGTTAAGTGCGTGTGCTCCGCTACTGGCGGCCCGGGTTTGGATCTGGGCGCGCACCAACGCACCGCTTCTCCGGCCATGCTGAGGCGGCGTCCCACATACAGCAACTAGAAGGATGTGCAACTGTGACATACAACTATCTACTGGGGCTTTGGGGAGATAAAGGAGAAAGGTTGGCAATAGATGTTAGCTTAGGGCCAGTCTTCCTCAGCAAAAAAGAGGAGGATTGGCATGGATGTTAGCTCAGGGCTGATCTTCCTCACAAAAAAAAACAAAACAAAAAACAATAGTGAAGTGTATGGTAAAACATAGCAGAACTGAAATAGTTTTGCACTGTGGCTTGGGAAAGGCAATGGAACCCCCTTCTTGTCTGAGAGAATAGAATTCAGATTTGCATGAAGGGGAACCCAGAAGGACACCTGGTGTCTTGTCTTTTCCTAATGTGCTATAGGAGGAAGTCATAGACTTGGTGTCAGGCTGTAACTAGTGCATCAGACAGATGATTAGAGAAATACCATGAGTCCATATGAAACTACCCTTAGGGCTCTGCTCAGCCAAGATAATGCAAATATTTGAAAGAGTTTGCCCTGTCTCCAACACCCAAATTACTCTTTCTCCAGAGGCAGCAAATACTGGAAAAGTTCTTTAAAGCCTACTCTGTAGTAGCAAAAGGAGTTAGAGAAATTCATCTTTCAGGGCTCCAAAATTATGGAGAATTGAATGAATTTACTATTCTATACATTAGTTTTTATATTTTAAAATGTGACTTACAATTTATTTGAAGTTAAATCTACATAGAAATACCAACTAAAGAGTCTTTTTGAGAAATCTCCAAATTTTATATTTACATAACAATAACGATTACATTTCTATAACAACAGTTCTAATTTCATCCTTTGATTTGGGAAAAAGAGAGTCACTATACTGTTTGAACCTGGCAGTTTGTTCCAATGACAATTTTAAAGGAGACTTGGATGCCTAATGTGTTGTTTAGGCTTATGTTCAGCTATTAACTCTGTTCCAAGTAAAAGATTTTTACAAAAATCTGTCACAATAAAAAGGCCCAACAAAAATATAACATCTTATGTTCTGCCAATAGGCAACCTAGACCTATAGACCTACAGGAGTGATAATAGAATGATAGATATGTAACAAAACACCCAAGAATTTCCTAATTGACTGTGTTCATATAAGGAAATCAGTTTAATAGCAGTGAAATCATAGCAGGAACCAGGAGCTGGCCATATGCATATATAATCCTGTTATGGGCTGAGTTATGTCCCCCTCAAAGTCATCTATTGAAATTCCAACCCTCAGTACCACAGAATGTATACTCTATTTGGAAATAGGGTATTTTAAGAAGTCATTAGGGTTAAATGAGGTTATATGGATGGCCCGAATCCGTGTGACAGTATTTGGAGACAGAACCTTCGAAGAGGTGATTAAGTTAAAATGAGGCCAGTAGGGTAGGGCTCTAATCCAATATGACTGGTGTCCTTATAAGAAGAGAAAGAGAACAAAGGATACATGCATTCGGAGAAAGGCCATGTGAGGACATGCCAAGAAGACTGCCATCCACAAGCCAAGAAAAGAGGCCTCAGGAGAAACCAAATCTGCTGACACCTCAATCTTGGACTTCTAGCCTCCCAAACTGTGAGAAATAAATTTCTGTTGTATATGCCACCCAGTCTGTGGTATTTTGTTATGGCAGCCCAAGCAAACTAACACAGTTCCCATCTTCCCAAAGTTTTCTCTTTCTTGATAGTGTTTTTTTACCCTCTTAGCATGAATTAGATCATTTCTCTTCATGTGGAACCACAATACAAATCAAACCACTGTCTATGGCGTAGCTAATTTTTCAAGCTTCTATGTGTCTGATGCTGCACAGGCATCATGCATACTAAACTCACGCAGTGGAGTAACTATTGCTGTGTTCTTTAACAACACAGTCCTTAGTTCTACAGTGTATGCTTTTATTTTTGTGGTGTGCTGAAAATTCAAGTGCATCCTGTTGAAACTCTCCCAGCAGCAGAGAATAAATCTAGCAAAAGAAAAATATTTTACTGAATTAAATTCATGGTGCTTACATAGCCTGAGAACATACTCCCAAAGATCTCAATAATATATTTCACTGTTTTAGTAGGCTACAAAGTTTCCCAGTATGAACTTTTGACTGAATTATTATTCTAAAGCCTGTATTGACCAAAAATATCAACTGAATACTGTATCCTCCTAGCTCAATTAAGTGAAATATAGGTGTATGAAATAGAAAGATGGATGAATTCAGTCTTGGAGTATTTACTTTTATTTATCTAATTTTACCAGGTTTTGATTTGAGATACTTGGTGACCACTGAAAAATTACAAGTAGTTTGCACTTCCAAACTCTGATATTTTCCATTGAGAAAACAATTGGCCATCGCTTTCATATGAAAAATCCCTGGTCAAGATAAAAGCTCTGAAATCATTTGCTCTTTACAATTAAGACTCTTAAATTCAACTTTCTTGTGACATTTTATTTATTTATCTATTATTTTATTGACCTAACATTGATTTAAAACATTATATAAATTTCAGGTGTACATCACTTTACTACAATTTCTGTGTAGACTACATCATGTTCACCACCCAAAGACTAATTACCATCTGTCACCTTACACATGTGCCCTTTTACTCCTTTTGCCTTCCCCCTTCTCCTCTGGTAACCACCAATCTAATCTCTATATCTATATGTTTGTTTGTTTTGTTGTTGTTTTTATCTTCCACTTATGAGTGAAATCATATGGTATTTGACTTTCTCCCTCTGACTTATTTCGCTAGCCATAATACTCTCAAGGTCCATCCATGTTGTCACAAATGGCAAGCTTTCATCATTTTTTATGGCTGAGTAGTATTCCATTGTATATATATATATACACTTCTTCTTTACCCATTCATCCATTGATGGGCACTTAGGTTGTTTCCAAGTCTTGGCCATTGTGAATAATGCTGTAATGAACACAGGGGTGCAAACATTTTTTTGAATTAGTGTTTTTGTGTTCTTTGGATAAATACCCAGAAGTGGAGTAGCTGGGTTCTATGGTAGTTCTAATCTTAATTTTTTGAAGTATTTCCATACTGTTTCCATAGCGTCTGCACCAGCAGTGTAGGAAGGTTTCATTTCCTCCACAACCTCTCTGAAACTTGTTATTTCTTGTCTTTTTAATAATAGCCATTCTGAAGGGCTCGAGGTGATATCTTATAGCTTTGATTTGCATTTCCCTAATAATTAATGATGTTGAACCTCTTTTCATGTGCCTGTTGGCCATCTGTATATCTTCTTTGAAAAAATGTCTGTTCAGATCCTTTGCCTATTTTTTAATTGGGTTGTTTGTTTTTACGTAGTTGAGTTTGCATGAGTTCTTTATATATTTTGGATATTAACCCCTTATCAGATATGTGATTTGCAAATATCTTCTCCCAATTGTTAGGTTGTCTTTTCATTCTGTTTATGGTTTCCTTTGCTTTGCAGAAGCTTTTTAGTTTGATGTAGTCCCATTTGTTTACTTTTTCTTTTGTTTCCCTTGCCTGGTGAGACATGGTATTTGAAAAGATGCTGCTAAGACTGATGTCAAAGAGCATACTACCTATGCTTGTTTCTGGGAGTTTTATGGTTTCAGGTCTTACTTTTAAGTCTTTAATCTATTTTGAGTTAATTTTTGTGTATGGTGTAAGATAATGGTCTACATCATTATTTTGCATGTCGTTGTCCAGTTTTCCCAGCACCATTTATAGAAGAGACTTTCTTTCTCCATTGTGTGATCTTGAATCCTTTGTCAAAAATTAACTGTCCATAGATGTATTTATTTTTAGGCTCTTGATTCTATTCCATTGATCTGTGTGTCTGTTTTTGTGCCAGTACCATGCTATTTGGATTACTATAGCTTTGTAGTATATTTTGAAATCAGGGAGTGTGATACCCCTGTTATGAGAGGTTCGGGGATTCGATCGGAGACGTAAAAGACACTTTCCACTCCAAACAAATGGACTGAAGGTATATTTTATTATATAGAGGATAGTAAAGGCGACAGTCTGCAAACAGATCCAAATAGGTCAAATATTAAGAGGGAAAAAACATCAGCCCGACTGGAAAGGGAAAACACCCACATCGGCTGAAGAGAAATGACACAAATCAACTGGAAAGAGAAACACCAGGTTGACCAAAAAGAGAACACATCAAATCACTTACTACACATCAAATCAATTACTTCACATCAAATCAGTTACTCACAACATCCACACCCCACTGCCGGGAGAGCCCTGTCAATCGACGCGGCTGGGCAAGGATCACTCGTCCTGGGCAAGGCGTCCCTTCCACAGGTGGAACTCTCACTGGGTCTCAGTTTCCAGCAGTTTTTATACCATCAGTAATTTTCAGAGTAAGCAATTACAGAGTTTGCAGAGCAAGCATTTAGTGTTCCCATGCACAAAATGGTTATCAGTGGCTTATGTGCACTGAGCCCCTTGGCTAACGTCCCAGCCCAGTAGTTGTGTACGTGCATTGTTCTCTTTGGTTATCGTCCCAGCCCGGCACAGATGGCCAGTCCATCCCGTGCTACAACGCTCCAAGAGCCTTGAAATGTTACAACTTGCAACTCCCTCCGTGAGAGAAGGGCCAGTTCCCACCACGCAGAAAGCAGCTTTTATATTTCTTTTTTGTGCTGGTGGCTGTAGGTCAATGGAGCGGCCAAACATGGCTGTACTCATGTCAAGACAACCTCCAGCTTTCTTCTTTTTTCTCAGGGTTGCTTTGGCTATTTTGGGTCTTTTGTAGTTCCATATAAATTTTAGGATTCTTTGTTCTATTTCTATGAAAAATCTCATTGGGACTTTTATAGAGATTGCATTGAATCTGTAGATTGCTTTAGGGAGTATGGACATTTTAACTATGTTAGTTCTTCCAATCCATGAGCAGGGAATATCTTTCCACCTCTTTGTGTCTTCTTTGATTTCTTTCAACAATGTTTTATAGTCTTGTGGCATTTCTTTCAACAATGTTTTATAGTCTTGTGAATTCCAAAAATATTAGCATGCATAGAGCTTGACATAATCACAAGGTACTATCCTCCTGATTGTCAACTACCCTTTGTGGCAGTTCTGCCCATTATAGGGCTGGTCTACTCTTGGATATGTAAATTGGCTTGGACTCAATGGAAGTTGCCAAAATCTATTGTTTTTGCTTTTTTTAGGAACATACACAAGAAGTCACCAGACCTGCATGTGAAAAGGATGAAGGAAATCAATAATGTTGAGCCTCTAACTTGGGTCAGACACTTGCTATAAACCTTTCCTATAGCATTACATTAATCCCTTCCAGGAACCTTCTAAAGCAGATATTTGTATCTCCAGTTTAGAGAAGAAACTGAGGCTTAGATGAGGCTAAAATATCTATCAAATGGATATCTAATGTTATCTCAAGATCAATTCTTCTAAAATCATTTTAGACCAACTGAGTCATCTGTCTCTTGTAAATACTTAGTAACCCACTGTGCTTGCATTTTTCCTTGTAACATTTGAGGTCACTGTGAGCACCGAGATACAGCAGTTTCAACAGCAAGTGGCCATACCAAAGAAGAAATTCTTATATAACGAAGCATTTGGCCAGAAAAACAGTGTCAGATGGACCATGAGTCAGCACAGTTTTTCCCCCCATTACACAATCTGAATCCACTCAGTTAAGGTCCTCTGTTTAAATTGTTTGTGTCCTGATTGACATTATTCCACAATTTGTAAGTAAAAACAGTTACATTTTGAGTTGTGTAATGCCTTCTCTTCTGAAGGAGTTAACTGGACTTTAAAAATCTGACTTTAATACATGGGGCAAATGCTTATGTTATGGTTTGGGGGTTTATAAAAACAACAATAATATTTATTTAGAACCCCTGTGTTAGGCACTATGCTAAATGATTTCACACCTTAGGGTGGAGAGGCAGAATAGCTTAAGTTGCTTACTTGAGAAACAAATCCTGTATGAGTGGATCATCATTAATATGTAAATTCACTGTATTATTGCTTTACTGGCAAATTTCTTTCTTATTTGTTCCTTTCACAACTCAAAAGAGAATCATTCAAGACTCAGTTACTTGTCATTCCTTTTTGACTACACAAAAAGCAAGGAAAGAAATGAAGGCAGGCATTCGCTTGAGCTAAGAAAGCCTCCTTTAGGAAGCTGAAAAGGGCTGTAATTAGTTCTAAAATACCATCTTATATCCACTGTGCATATATTTTTCACAAAAAAAATTGAACATTGGAGACCACAGGGCCCAGATTGTAAAATGATGCAACTAAACTCCATCTGGAAATAGTAATGCAATTCCCAGTTGCTGGATTGATTTGATCGTCTTATCTTGGGAAGAAATTGAACCCTGCAATATCACCAATATTTTCTAACTCTTCTCTGATTATTGTTATAAACCAACAATGATTGATTGTGAGTAATTATCTTGAAAAATAAATTGGATTAAAAAATAATCTTCCTGATTATAGAAGAGTCTAGTCCATGTTTGTAATTATTCCCTTTTTAGAAAGAATGATGATATTGCATTTGACTAACACAATGGATTTCTTATATGCTATTTGACTTTGCTCTGAAAAATACTATATAAGTTAAAGGCCAGATTTTTAGTAAAATCCCAAATTGTGGGTAAAATTAGTCTGGAAGGAAGCAACATATAATTAAAGTAGCCAGGAAATCAGAATCAGGGGGCCTTAGCCATCAGTTATCTTTGTGAGCCCAGATGACCTCTCCGGGTCTGATTTTCTGCACCTGTAAAATGAAGGCGTTCAATGAGATGCTCTCTAAGGTCCTTTCCTCTTCTAATATTCTGTTTTTATGTATTAAATAATTCCACCTTATGTAAATTAATGGTCCATTTTCCACATAGGACTCTAAAGTAACTGGAGAGCGATTAAGGGAAAGTGTAAAGAAAGACTAGCTAATAGGGTAAATAATAGTTCCTTTATGTTTCATTGCTTATAGGAAGATGCTTTCAAAAGCAGTGTTTCTTAAACTTAAACTAGCATTCAAATCATTTGGGGGTCTTGTCAAAGTGCAGACTGATTCAGTAGGTTTGAGGAGAGGCCTGAGAATATGCGTCGTCACTAGCACATTCCCAAGTGACGTCCCTGCTGCACACTTTGAGTAGCAAGTCTCTGATTGTAAAACCCAGGTATATATAAGAATCTGGGGGGTAGTTAAAACTTCAAATTCCAGAACTAGCTCCAGATATTTGGAGATTGGGATGGGGTCACCAACTCTGAATCTTAACAAGCATTCTGTGTGGTACTGATGCCAGTGGTTCAGGAAGCAAAATTTTACACATTTGAAAATTACGATCATAGTCATGGAAGGGATTTATCTACTAGCCCTTCTCTATTCTGTCCAGGTTCTTTTTTCAAACCTAGCCACTGACTAATTTATTACTGCATTTGTTTTCAAAACAACTTTGCAAAACCAATTCTATGGTTTGCTTGTATTACTCTTTTCATTTCATGGAGTATCTGTTGTCTAGTTAGAATGGCAGTTGAGTATGTAGGGCTTTTGTTTATTTGTCTTTGTTTTTTGAACTTGAATTCCAGGAATCTTTCTAACTTTTTAACATGTATTTGTGAAGTCCCCCTAAAGGACGCATGCTGGACCAGAGAGAAGACCATATTAGAAGTAAGAGAGTGCAAGCCCTGATTCTAGTACTGCTAACTATTCATTCATTCACTCATTCGTTCTGGGATTTTCTCATACCTGAAACTGGGAGATCTGGGCATTACCAGTTAAATTAGTTACTAAATTACCAGTTAAATTAGTTACACTTGCTCAATAGCATGATGGTCTAGTAAGAGTCGCCAACAATGAAAACAATGATTAGAATTTAGTGGGATAAGTGTTATAATTCACAGAATGCTTTAAAGTAGTCACTGAAGTTCTTTGATCCTCATTAAAATATTTGACTTATCCATTTTATTTGTGAGCATAATAGGAGAAAATATGATATTAATATGTAAACTGGAAATGGTATACATATGACCATATACATGTGGTTCTGTTGGGTAATATTGAAAGCTTGTTAATTAGTCAAGCTTCTCCTGAACCTTGGAGCCTGTATTAGTCAAGGTTCTCCAGAGAAAAAGAACCAATAGTGGATATAGATATAGATATAGATATAGATGTAGATGTAGATATATAGACATAGCTATAGATACAGATACAGATATAGATATACAGATAAGAGGAGATTTATTATAGGAATTGGCTCACACAATTAAGGAGGTCAAAAAGTCCTGGGATGAGCTGTCTGCAAGCTGGAGAACCAGGAAAGCCAGTGGGAAAATTCAGTCTGAGTCCAAAAGCCTGAGAATTGAGAGACCAATGGTGTAAGGCCTGGTCTGAGTCAGAAAGCTTGAGAACCAGGAGCTCTGATCTCCTAGGGCAAGAGAAGATGGATGTCCCAGATCAACCAGAGAGAAAGCAAATTCACCCTTCCTCCACCTTTTTTGTCCTGTTCAGGCCCTCAACAGATTGGATGATGCCTACCCACATTGGGGAGGGCCATTTACTTTACTCACTTCACCAATTCAAATGCTAATCTCTTCTGGATACCCCCTCACAGAGACACTCAGAAATAATATTTTACCAGCTCTCTGTTCATCCCTTAGTCCAATCAAATTGACACATAAAATTAACCATCACAGAGACAGAATGGAAAAAAGGGCATCAAAACTTCATGTAAAAATTTTAGAGACAAAAGTTGGCAAATTACATTAAAAGCCTTAAATAATTTCTGGGGCCGGCCCGGTGGCGCAAATGGTCAGGTGCGCGCGCTCCGCTGCGGCGGCCTGGGGTTCGCCAGTTTGGATCCCGGGCGCGCACCGACGCACTGCTTGTCAAGCCATGCTGTGGTGGCATCCCATATAAAGTGGAGGAAGATGGGCACAGATGTTAGCCCAGGGCCAGTCTTCTTCAGCAAAAAAAGAGGAGGATCCTCACATGTTAGCAGAGGGCTGATTTTCCTTACACACAAAAAAAGCCTTAAATAATTTCTATCATGTGATACAGTAATTTCTCTTTTGTGCATCCAGGTCAAGAACCCTCTCTTGCCCTTCCCATATTCACCTTCAATGTTTCATTCAAAGAATATTTAGTTATTGGTTCCCAACCATGTACCAGAGACTGTTCTAGACTGTGGGGATAAAGTAGGGAATAATTAAAATAAAATTATCCTCAAGTATATATGAATATTCTAATGGGATATATTCTGAAGAGGGGGCAAACAGATAAGAAAATTAAACTTTTTAGCATAGCAGCTAGTAATAGTGAAAACTTCTTTGGAAAAAAATAAAGCAGGAAAAGAGAATGGGGCATGTTGGGAGGAGAGTGATGGTAATTTCTTAGGGAGGAAAGGCATCACTGAAAATGTGACACTTAATCAGGGATCTAAGGAAGGTGGAGAGTGAGCTCTACAGTGACATGGGTTCTATCAAGTTCTCCAGACAGGGGCATAGACAGGACAGATGCCCTCATGCATGTGGCAAGTTCAAAGACCAGCAGAAAGAGCAATGTGGCTGGACCACAGGGAGCAAAATTGGGGAGACATATTGTTTAGAAATCCTGCATGCCATATTAAGAATTTTGGCTTTTACTGTGAGTGAAATGGGGAGCACAAGCAGTTTTGAGTAGCCACATCATGTGCCATGATTTTCGTTTCCAAAGGATCACTGTGACCCTTGTGTTGAGAATAGAAACAAGGAAAGAAAAATGAGTCAGGGAGATGAACTAGAATAGATGTTATCAAACTGTAGCCCCTAGATCAAACTGGGCCAACTTCCTTTTTTAGTAAATAAAGTTTTATTGGAACACAGCCACATTCATTCAATTGCATATGGTTTATGGCTGCTTTCACATGGCGGCAGAGTTAAGCAGTTGCAATGGGGACCTTATGGCTTGCGGTACCTAAAATACTTACTATTGAATCCTTTACAGAGAAAAGTGCACAATCCTGAACTAGAAGGTTATTGTGATAATCCCAGTGAGTGATAATGGTGGCTTGTATCAGGGTAGGAGTAACGGAGATAATGAGAAACATTCAGATGCCGCGTATATTTTGAAGATAGAAACAAAAGAATGCGCTGACACAGGAGAGGCATAAGAAAAAAAGAGTAATCACAAGTGACTCTTTTTATTATTATTATTTTGGCCCAAGCAATGGGAAGGACAGAGTATTGATTTATTTAATGATTTTAGAAAGATTGATTGATTAATTTTATTGATTTTAGAAAGACTATGGGAAGAGAAGTTTGGAGGTCTGGAGGTACAGATCATGAGTTTAGTCTTTGAGATACCTAACACATCCCAGCAGATATGTCTAGTAGACAGTTGCACATCTAAGTCTGGAGTTCAGCAGAGAGGTCTGAGCTGGTGATGTAAATTTGGATGTTTTCAGCATATAAAATTCATGGATGAGATCATAGAGGAGTGATGGTATAGAAGGAAGAAGTTTTAAGCTTAGAACTGAGGCTTGAGGATTTCCAGTTTTTGGAGGTCCAATGGGTATTTTAAAACCAGCAAAGTAGAATGAGAAGGAGCAGCTAGTAAAATGGGGAAAGAAAGAAGAGCACGTGAAACCCTTGATGCCAAGTGAAGAGAGTATATCAAGGAGACCATCATCAATCATCTTAGGTACTGCTGGCCTTTTAGATAAGATGAGGATGGAGAATTTATTATTGGCTTTGAACAATGTGGAGATAGTGATAACCTTGAGGGAAGTTTTGATGGCATATGGGGTGAAATTCTAACTGGAATGGATTCAAGACAGAATGAGAAGAAAGGAACTGAAGCTTATAAAGAAAACTGTCTAGAAGTTTTCCTCTAAAGGAGAGCAAATAAGGTTGCAGAAAGATGTGGTATTAGGGATTCCTCCCCTCCCCCTCCCCCACCATTTTTTAAGGTGGGAGGAATAGCAGAGTGCTTGTATGCTTTTGGAATAATCTTGTCAAGAGGGGAAAATAATAATATCTAAAAACACATCACTCTGGAGTGATGTGCTTGAGCAGGTACACAAGTGGCAGGGATGTCCTTCCATGAAAGCACAGGCTGTTCATTCAAAGTAACAGAAGGGAAGGCAGAGTGTGTCAGCATGGATACAAATAGGTGAGTGGATAGGATTGTACCAGCTTGGGACATACTCTTCTGATTGCTTTTTTTTTTTTTTTTTTTTTTTAGCATAGGATGCAAGGTCAGTAAGCTGAGGGGAAAAAAATAGAGAAGAGGTCTTGGAGGTATGAAAGGAGAGTAGGAATAGAGAGTATACAAACATCCTCTAAGAAAGAGGGTAAGTGAATAGACTAGAGGGATATAGTAGAACTTCTGCATAATACCAAGGTTAAGATTCACAACAAAACAATAAATTGTAACAATAATGTAAAATGAAAATATTCTAAATATCCAACAAGAGGATAATAGTGAGATAAATAATGGTTTAGAGCTTTCAGTAAATGGACCATTGCAACCATTAAAATGATTTTCTAATATGTTAAATAATATGGAAAAATCCCCTCAACCAGTGATTGTGGAAAAAGAAGATTACAACTCTTTATGTTCTAGACTATTATTACCACAACTTGACAAGTGGCATTGAAAGCAAGTTCCAAAATCCCATTACTGGGAAGTGATGGCCTGGATTATACCTCAGGTCTATCTGATTTTAAACTGATTACCACACAGTTTAAGTTTGCATTTTAAGTGCTTGCATCACATGGTTAATTGAAATTTAGCCTTTATTTTTTAAACATCCAAATTTTTTAAAAATAAAAACTATTACATAGATAAGTATCTTCCATCTTCTGCTTGAATAATTGTTTCAATTGCAACACATAACTTTTCATATAAACTAATTTCATTTCTTTCTAATGTTTCAGGTCATCCCTCTGAACTACTGAGTTTTTCTGAAAGCCATTTCTAACTCCTGAGCCATACCTTTGTCAACACGTTCATTAGCCAACTCTTTGTTATTTATAAATTTAAGTGTTCCAATGAAGTCTTCATGTAAATCACCAATATCATTAACATGCCAGGTCAAAAATGATAGAATTACAGGACTTTGAACAATGAGTGAAGCCTTGTATAACTAAATAGAGTGAATTTTAGGCGTAGGTGCATCACGAAACAAAACCCAAATTTAGTGAGGGTCACTCTTCTATGATGATTTCCTCAGCAAAAATGGTTTCAAGTTTTAGGTTTTAGCCTCAAAAGACTTTTTAGGTTTTCTTCACAATGTGACTTACCTCTGGGCTCTAAGGGCTGGCACCCATGACTATAAATACATATTATTTGCCTATATGCTGATGATTCCCAAATTTATATCTTCTGTCCAGATCTCTTCTCTGAGCTTTAGTCATATATATTCAATTGTCTTCTTGACATCTCCTCTAGGGTAATTCAAGCATAATACATTCAAAACAGATCACTTGGGCTTTTTGCCACATCTACTGTGAGAATGAAGACCATTCTCAGCAGACTGTTGACATTCCAGAAAATCACTCTGAAGGGATGCATAGTTATTTTCAAGGACCCCAAAGGAACTCTGAGGAGAGATTTCAATCACATTAACGTAGAATTCAGTCTCCTTGGAATGAAAAGAAGAGGCTTCTCATTGACATATGGTGGGGAAACGGAAAGGAACGGGCTACTGTTCACACTCTCTGTAGTCATGTATAGAACATGATCAAGGGAGTCACACTGGGCTCCTGTTACAAGATGAGATTTGTGCCACTTCCTCATAAACCTCGTTATTTAGAATGGGTCTCCTGTTGAAATTAGAAATTTCTTGGTTGAAAAATACTTCTTCAGGGTTCAGATGAGGCGAGGCATTCTTGTTCAGTATCTCAAGTCCAGAAAGATTAGCTAATTCTTGAAGGAAACAACATTAAACCTGTATCAAATTCAGCTGTTTTGATTCAGCAAGCCGCAACAGTTAAAAACAAGGATATTGGAAAATTGGGGGATGGTATCTATGTCTCTGAAAAATGGAAAGTTCAGAAGGCTGATGAATAAGGTCTAAGAGTTGTCTAGCTACAGAAACAACAAGATGCCGGATGATTCCTAAGACCTATTTGTGATATTTTAAAGATGCAAGAAAAGCCCTCTGTTGAAAAAACAACAAGAGAAACAAGTAAATTATCTGATTTCCCTCTACACTTACAAGGTATTTTCTATTTTTGTAATGGAACCATCACTTGCTCAAGCCAAGAATCATCCTTAATTCCTCTCTTTCTCTTTAAACTATATTTGCTCAATGAACAAGTTTGCTAGTTCTGCCTCCAAAATACATGTCTATTCGTCTATTCAATCCACTCTCCTTTGTCTCCCCCGCACTCCCTAGTCCAAGCCCCAATCATCTCTAGCCTATGTTACTACCAAGAGCCTTCTAATTGTCTGTTTTCTTCTTTCTCCTAATTTCTCCACAAAATGATCTTGAAAGATCATTCAGATCACATCACTTCCATATTTAAAACCTCTCAATGGCTTTCTGATGTGCTAGAATAATATTGAAACTCCTTGTCCTGATCTACTACATGATTTGGCTTCGGTCTGAATTTCTATGCATTGTGCTCCTCCTAGCTTTTTCTTCAGGTGTACTGTTCTTTGTTTTCTTTGACAACATGGAGGTTTTCTGGCCTTAGATCCTTTGTATCCACTCTCACCTCTACCTGGACCATTTCACATGGCTATTCTTATTCTTTACATCTTAGATGAAACGTCATTCATTGAGAGAGGTGTTTCCTGACCATCCTGTCTGGAATGGATTTCCCACTTTGAACTTCTGCTTTCTGTATCAAAACATCTGCTTATTTCTCCTACACAACCTACCATAACCTTTGGGTATCTTGTTTATCCATGTGTTTCATTGCCTATTTTTGTGTCTCATCAATTTCTCATAGTTTGTCACTGAAACTCCACTGCCTGTCACATATCAAATTCTTAGTGAGTAATTTTTGAATGAATGAATGAACATACTATTTTCACTCCTTGCAGAAGCTATAGGTCACTTTCATTTATAGTTTATAAATCCATTAGTTTCCACGTACAGTCAATTGATATTTAGATTACAGGTGATAATTGCCTTCTTAACACTTCCTTATTCCCCACTTTTAGCATGAAAGGATTTTGTTTCAAGCAATTTCTAGAGCCCTTTGGTATATCAAACTTCTAAATCTTTTTTTGTCTTCTTTTTCCCTGAATATTTCCAATGGATATTTACAGGGAAACCATTTAGCTGGACACCCCCAGCTGTTTCTCATTTTCACTCAGGTTCTTACCTCTGGGTAAATGCTTTCCCTGTTTAACCCCTTTGAACAATTTCAACATCGCACAAATCAAAATGCAAATTTACAAAACAAAAGAGAGTTCTTTATCCTCTTTCCACCATTTGCACAGGCTGTCTACATAAATTTGTAGAAGGTAGTAAAGATAAGACAAAAAATGAGTTTGAATCAGGGGAAAAAGGGTTTAATCCAAAAAGCTCATCTCAAGTGACTGAAATCACAGAGTGAGTCAGTGCATTTATTAAGATGCTGCATAGCCAGCTGAAATAGATCATATTTTTATATCACAAACCATGCCTTCGGCAAATAAACATGACCATAGCCACTCAATTTTAATTTTACCGATGCCATTTCCAAACTTTCAGTGATCTTTAACACAAATTCCAGAATCCCACAGAAAGACATAATCAGAAATCATGTCATATCATACCTCAAACTTCTGCAATAGAAGTCATTAAAATTAAATCGTCTTTGGAGATTTAGCAAATTTATGCACAAAACATCTACCACTTGGTTATCCTTTTATGTCACAGAGAGCATTTCCCATGTTTCCTTTCAGATACTGCCCTAGAGTGTGGTGGGCCGAGTGGACAGAGTCAGAGGTCCCTGTGGATGGTCAATATATTGGCCTGTATTACCCCATACAACACTTCCCCAGAAGTAGAAAACATGTTTACTCTTACTATCTCATTTAACCTTCTTTTATCCATCGACAGGCGCTTAAGGACCTAACAACCTTGTATTGGTCAGAGTTTTCTGGAGAACTAGAATCAATCATATATATGTATATAAGTATAGACAGCTTGGCCCCAGGAAAGGGAAAAGCAAATTTTAAGCTCAAGAAAGTAAAAATGAAAGTAGCCATTCCCATTGCCAGAGGGGAGCTGGTTAGGCAAAGACAGAAAGTGAAGGATAAAACCATCCTCTTTGTCCTACCCTTCTCAGCTGCTCAGTCCACAACATTATAATTCCAGCAATCGAAATAACCACATAATTTTTCAAGCACTCTAGAGCAAAGGGTATTTGTTTCTCACTTTCCTAGCTACATATCAGAAAAAATTCAGGGTTTCCTTAGAGGGAATGCCAGTTAACATGTGGCCACCCAGGTGGTATGTAAGGCAGTAGTGTAACCAGTTGAGAAGGGGCAAAGGCAGACTCCCAACTTTCCACAGGACTTTCTAGTTTTCCTTTAAGCTTAGAGAAGGCGGCAGCAGATAGCTGGGATGTGGTCTGGCTTGCCACCTCACACCAAAGTCTATCCAGTTGGGAAAAAAGCTGTAGAGAAGGGGAAGGAAGGGTAGCAGTTATGCCTCTTTGGTATCCACAAAGCCATGAGGCTGCAGAAAGGGTGCCCAGCTGGGTGCCTGAAGACCACTGAATGTACAACATGGCAGAGTAGTAACCTACCTAGCCAGACTAGGTAAGAGCGTCATTAGCCTGACAAGTCAGGAAACAGGCCATAGGTTTCACTTGCTATAGACATCAGCAGCTGATGCCAGCTGGGCAGTAGATATTGTACTGGAGCCCAACATATTTCATAAGAACATACATACAAGAAAATTGAAGTCAGAGTAGTGGATAATACCATCTCTGTGAAGTATGTAGTATGAGAAAAGGGAGGCATAGGACAGAGCTCTGAATTTTGAATCAAAGCTACCGAAAGAAAAGAGTATTCCGAGTAAGGAGTATTCAACTGTATTTACTGCTACTGACTAATGACTAAAAATCTCCATTGGACTTGGACTTTGGAAGTCATTAATGTCCATAATAAAAACAGATTTTGTGAAGAGAAGAAGAATCAAAGACAGAATGGAGGGGCTGTTGAGTAAGCGTGAAAGTGAAGGATGGATGAGGAAATAGAGGCAGCAACTACTGTCCTTTCAATAAATTTGAAAATGAATGGGAGAGAAATCATGTAATTCTTGGAGAAGGAAGTGGGGTAAGACAAGGTTGTTTTTGTTTGTTAAATCATTTGTTTTGCGGGAGAACCCTGAGCGTATTTTCTTGTTCTGGGGAAGGAACCAGAACATAGGGAGAGTAGATAATATTTCCTATAGACCCTGAGGAGCAGGAAAGGCATCATGTCCTCTATTTTGTGAATAAAAAAAGTGAGACTAAATTAACTGGCTTGTTGAAGGTCACAGAGATGGATGATCCATTTGAATGGAAAGCAAGGCCTTTTTATTCATAACCTTTACTCTTTCATTATATTGAATATCTTCATATGCATCAGGTCACTGGTGGATGCTGTGATGTGACTGCTTAAACGACCTATAATACCCCATTTCACTTGCATTGAATTCCGACTACTAAGGACTCCAAAACCCAGGTGTTTGATAAACACCTGAAATTTTTCCGACCTTTGCATATGAAGGAGTCATGGTTGCAACTCCTGATGCTGTAATTGCTCAGTGCTGATACTCCAAGCACAGAGGGCTGCTGCTTTGTCCTTTCTAATCCTGGGGGAGAGGAAAAGATGCTCGAATGAGGGGAAGGGGATGTAAACAATTCTAGAATGTCTTAGGCAATGGGTAGAAGGAGATGAATGACTTTTCCCATTCTTGGTGCTAGGTCAACTGAAGAACAAGATTCTCTACCCTTTTCATGAGTTTGGGGGAAGCTACGGTGTGGTTTTTTTCCAAATGTAGGGGAACTGGAAGGAGAATGGGGCTGATGTTATTGGTACCAATTTTTAATAAAAACGGCTAACAATAGCTGATATTTATTGAGTCTGGCTATGTGCCAGGCGCATTAGGGTGATAGCACTTGAGTATATTATTGAATCCTTATAATTTTCTGAGGTAGGATTAGGCATAGGGATAGAGACTGACTGATTTAAAATCCTCACTGCATCGCTTATCAGCTATGTGACTTTTGGTTATTTATTTATTTATTTTGTGAGGAAGATCAGCCCTGAGCTAACATCCATGCCAATCCTCCTCTTTTTGCTGAGGAAGACCTGCCCTAAGCTAAGATCTATTGCCAATCTTCCTCCTTTTTTTTTTTCTCGCCAAAGCCCCAGTAGATAGTTGTATGTCATAGTGGCACATCCTTCTAGTTGCTGTATGTGGGACGCTGCCTCAGCATGGCCAGACAAGCGGTGCGTCGGTGCACGCCCGGGATCCGAACCCGGGCAGCCAGTGGAGGAGCGTGTGCACTTAACTGCTAAGCCACGGGGCCGGCCCCTTGGTCAGTTGTTTAACCTCTTGTGCCTCAGTATCCTTATCCATGAGATTTGAGTGATAACGATCCTTGAGCAATAATGATAACATTTCTTCATAGGGTTGTTATGAGGAGCAAATGAGTTGATATTTATAAAGTGTTTAGAATCTCACAGTGAGCAATATCTAAGTGTTTGTAAAATAAAATAAATATCTGATTTTAAAGTATATATTCTTTCCGCTCCACCAGCCCAGAAATATGTATCAGTTTACTGACTCCCCTGTTGGAACTGGTGATATATTTTCCCAGAGCAAAATAAGCAATTATAATTCTTGTAACACTATAATTCAAATAAATCATAGATTAAATAGAATTTTGTGGACTATTTAAGAAACTAATGACCATGCATCATAGTTGAACCTGCAATATATTTTTTTATAGAAACAAAAATAAGTATCAAAGAAATATTTGTTATGGAGTGGGTTGGAGATTGCTTGTCAGTTAAGCACAAGAAATGGGAAGAAAGATGCTACCTTCCAATGAGTTATCAGTGAGATGGGTTCTCCATTCCTATTCATCTGGTTCAGTTTAATTGCTTAACAGCTGGAAATCTGCCTAGGAACCACAGCAGTGGAGTATCTGAACATTTGAGAAAGCAGGGAAAATTGCCCATCTGCCCCATGAAATTTCTCATACTCTATAGTCTTCTCTGAAGTGTAGGGACAGGAAGTGGTTTATGAGTAACTGAAATCATTTGAACTTGTATTAGACTATCTTTTTTTTTTTTTCCTTTGGACTGCTGACAGTATCTATTTTCCATAAAACCTAGAGATTCCACTGCCTTGGCCAACTGTAAATGTCTTTTACTATTCATGTTTTCCTTACCAGTTGAGTTCTTATATGTGAAAATGATTTGAAAGGTAAAAAGCATTGTAAAACATAATATTTATTTTTATTGTTCTGTTATTGTCTATGTTTAAGAACTCTACTGGGCTAAGAGGTACTGAGTTTACTCTGAATTACTCTGAAAGTAGGAATCAGCTTGAGAAATTACCTAATCTTGAGAAATGGGATGGTTTTCCTGCATCTGAAATATCTGTTTAAACTGAGGATAGTATGAAGGTCAAGATAAGAGAGAGAAAAGAAACTGGTTAAGAAGATGAGTAGAGTTTTCAATCAATTAAATATGTTTTTATCTTCTGGAAAATCTCTCAGATGCCCAACACACATTCACTTAATAACTCTTAATAATAATTTCTAAATGTCTGATTTGATAGCATAGAGACCAGTAAACATGCATCATTTTTTCAATGACATACTGAATAGAATAATTTCATTAAAAATAAATTCCATAATTTATAAACTTTATACTTCATTGCCCAAGAATAAGAACGCATTAACAACTTTAATGAATTACTAATATTCATGAATTATTACCAGAAATATGTATCTTTTAAATTTCTGCACGTATGTGTCTTCTTTAAACAAGATATAGTAATTTCTTAACATTTTAGTGTGTACATGAGTATACTCGGGGTGAGTTGGGACAATATGTTGTTTTCTTCTGTTTATGCTTCCAGTTTATTTTCTACCCTGCTCTATGCCCAAAAGTCTAACCCATATGGGCCACATCAAAGCATTTCCTTACTGTCTGATTTCTGGTTGGATTTGGTCAACAGGCTGCAGCACCAACAGGAGATCAGAGGGAGAGAGGAGAGTGATGCAGGAGTGTTTATTCCCCTGTGTGTCGCTCTGCCCTGATCAGTTGACTATGTCCTTTTTGGCTGTGACTTCCGTCAGGAGGCCCTCTCCATATAGCTCTCCTCTTTAGGTTCCAGTAATAGCTTGCTCCCATTGACCATTGAGACCTAGAGGTAGTACTTTTTTGCTGTTATTACTAGCCTCAATGTATTACACTATCTACTCATAATGTCTTTAAGCCTTGGTCCTTCTTTGGAAGTAATCCCTTTATTAAAATCTCCTCAAATTACCCCATTTGAATGAGCCTTCTCTTTCCTGGCTGATCAGTTATAGTGTAGGAAATAGATACCCTACAGTACTGAGTTTTTGCCTAATATCGTCAGTGCCAATGTCATCTCTTGCCTGCTTTTTGCCATAGCCTACTATTGGCCTCCCTGCTTCCACTCTTGTTCCACTAAAGTCTGTCTTCAACACAGCAACCAGAGTGATCTTGTTAAAACCTAAGAAAGATCAGATCATTTCCCTACTCAAAGCTCTGGGAGGGCTCTAAATCTAAAAGTCCAAGACATCTCCATGACCTCAGGACCTTAACAATCTTCCCCAGTCCCTGGCTCCCTTACCTCCCTGATCTGATCTCCTCTGATCTGATCTACTGATCTCTACTGGTTTCCTCTACTGATCTCCTCTACTGGTATTCCTCTCACATATTCCACTGCTCAAGACCTTTTGCTATTTTTTGAGCACACCAGGCACTCTCCCCACTGAGGATCTTAGCACTAGCTATTCCTGCTGCCAGTAATGTTTTTCCTCTTGGCTTCATCACTCGCAATTACATTTTAGCTTCTAAATTTGGGCTTTTCTGAACACCCTATTTAAATGAAACCCCATCCCATCTTAGGCTTCCTTGCATAGTGTTTTATTTTTTCCCCAAAGTTCTTATCACCAACAAACATTTATTTTGTGTCTTCTTTCCCTAAAAATTTTTTTTAATTGCACAGAAATTGGTTTATTTTTCTTTAGCCCTGTGCTCTGAATGTCCAGAACAGTGCCTGACGCTTAGTAGGAATCTATTACATAGTGATTGAATGAATGAATGGGTATAGATTCCTCACTGGAGGTCAGTCACATTTTATTCAGATCACAGTGACTTTAGTTACAGTATAGTATTAATTAAATTAATTAAATCAATCATCTAAAAAATTATTGAAACTAATAGTTCTATGCTGAATATTTCATTGCCCTCTGATACTTACATGTTTTTAATATACACAAATAGGCAAATTACAACCTTAATTTACTCTTAAATAGATGGTTGAGAATAATGTAGATAAAGTGAATCCATAGATCTAGATTTTTGAAATAGCTGTACTAGTAACTTACACTGCATAACCTAAGACAAAATCACTTTAATTTCTCTGGGCTCTGCTTTCCTTAGTTGTAAAATTAGGGAGAGGATTAGATGATTCCTAATGTCCATTCTTCCTCTGAAATTTTGAGAGGTGGTGGTTGTGTAAAATACCTTTTGAATATATGTTTATATATTTTAAAATGTCATCTAAAATTATAGTGTAATCAATGCTAAGTATCACTGGTAAGTGATGTCTACAGGAAGCACATAGAAGTTATTACCATTTGTCTTTCATCTTTGTTAACAATCTATCACTAAGTTTCTTTCTGGAGCATAAGAATGGATAAAATAATCAGGAGATTAGTGATCACAGGTAACTCAAAGTATAATTTTGAGTTGACTATTTTTCACCAATATATTGAGAATACATTGAAATATACATGAAATATGTTATGACAGATGAAATATGTCAGAATTTCAGATTACATTGCAATAAATATTTTTGTCTTTTATATTTCTCGAAATTTATTGAGTACTATCTCACAGATTTCCAAATCCAAGCAAGACTTTAAATGGTTTCAAATGAGTACTTTAAATTGAAGATGAACCTTTTATATATTTGACATATTTTTCACCTTTAGGTTTGAAATTTGACTGATGAAAAATTAGTGTAAAATTTATGGAAGTCTCCAGATTGTTCTCTTTGTCTATTTATGGATCTGCAAACACGAAACCACAAATTTCTAAATTTTTCTCAGTATTTGTATTGTGCCAACACAGCAAAAAGCAGATGCTATTTATCACTTTTGAATTTTCACCACCAGAAATGTCGTTAATTTTAGTGATGAAATTCTGTTATACCTTACATGGAGTTGACCTTTTGAGCTCTCAGACAAAATGCACCGTTTAACCATAAGGTGGTATATTGTTATTTGGAAATGAAATAGAATTTCTTATCCTTTTGTAACAGCATGACAGACAAAAATATTTGTATCTCCTGTAATTTTTTTCTCTGTGCAAAGTATTAAGTGCAATATTCATTTTGAAAATAAATATTGCCCATATACTTATATGTCATTTTCTTTGAAATTATTGGAAAGTAAACACAAATAAATATACACAATTATTTACATGCTGCTAACAGCTGGAAATCATACTTTTTTTTTTACATTTATTGTTTAATCAGCCTCAATTGTCTTCAATAAAATCTGAACTAAAATCATTGGTTATTAATATATCCAACCCCATAAATGTGTTTTTGTCCCCCTAGAAAATAATTTTCTTATCCTGCATCAATTCATCTTGATTATGAAACTTAAACAAATTCTCAACTGAGCAAAAGATTCAGCGTCTGCTTCTCAGACATTTGGACGATGGAAAATTCTTTTGTTTGGAAAACAAAGAACTCACAATTTCTAGCCTCTTATGTTTGATGATATTTGTTTCCATCATGCCATTTTACTTATTGTTACAATACATAGGAGAATGCTTTCTACTGGCTTCAGACGTAGTCTTATAACAGGCATCGTTCAAAGAAAAGACTCTCTACATGCATCACAATTTCTTCTTTGCTGCTGCTGTTTCGTATACACTTAGGTGATACATCCATCCTCATTAGGAACCACTCTTCCTTATGGACAGACTATTCCCAACAATCAACCAAGCTACTTCGTCTCTTGGATTTAAAATATCCTCACAACACTCATTCTCGCTGCCTTTCTTTTTGTGGTTCCCAATTAACACCATCTCTTTTTTTTTTTATTTTTGAGAATAATATCTCCTACATTTATTTATGCCAATATAATGTAACAGACTTTATGAGTAGGAGGAAGCAAGCACTACAAAAGGCAACATCAAAAGGGGGCATTGCCAAGTACTGGATTTAAAAATAAGTAGAATCCCCAAAGAGCAGCTCTTAAAAAAGTATGTTTAATCATTGCTAGAAGCTTAGAGCATAACTATTTTATACTTCTAGTCACCTACCATTTAATATTTATAAAGCATATTTCTACTTTTCCTGAAGCTTAAATATGCTATGGTTATTGTCTCCATAATTTCACAAGAGCCCCCTCAGAGAAACTACACTGGAAGTTAGAAAATTGCCTGACGTGGAAAAGGGAACAATGACACATGCATGTGAGAGATTGTGTGATGTGGAGGGGGAAAAGTAATTAACTAGGAGGTAGGAGATAGTGGTTGCATTTTGGTGTCTGTCGCTTGCTACATTTGTGACTGAGCAAATTCTATGGTTCCTATGTTCTTTAGTTTTCATACCTGGCAATGAAAGAAATAGCTGTCTTATTCTATCCTTTGTTATTTGAGAGTTTATTGATAATGTGTGTAAAGACATTTTCAAAAGATAATATGTTTAAAAATATTACCTTTAAACATTACTTAAAACTCTGTATTCCTGTCTATATACCACCACAGAATCAACTTTCTATTCCCTCTATGAAAAAAAAAATTGCTCCCTGTTTTACAAAAATATAAACAGTTGAAAACTCCCCTTCATGGGCCTCCACAACTCCAGGCTCTCTCTTCTTCTACGTATTGATTTTGTGTGTGTGTGTGTCAGATTTTGTGCCAACTGTCTCATGCCACTTTTAAAAACCCTTAACTGATAGGGTCGCCAGTAAATAATAATAACAAAACTACACATGCTAGGCTGTCAATTTCAAGATACCCACAGCCAATTCTACTATATCTTAACACAGATATATGTCAAAATAGCCCTTTCTGAAGCTTCTGATCCCCTGGGCTTAAGCCCAATGCTCATTCCCTGTGCAAAAATATCTTTTTTTGTTTTTTACTTCTTTAATTTTTCACTCAAATCATCCATGGATAGGTCGTTTCCTTCCATGTAATAGCTCTCATTTCCGTGATCGCATGCTTTAGACGACATCACATCTTGTTTGCTGGACCGCAGCAGTGACTGCTGCTACTGCTGCTGTTCCTTATCACTACCCAGTGTCTTATCTTCTCATCTAGAAAAAAGGGATGGCAATAACAGTACCTAGAATTTTTATTTGGATTAAGTTAGTAAATAAAAAATAATGTACATATAAATTCCTTGAAGGAAGGAGCCATGTGGTATTTCATGCATATTCATATATTCCCCATAATATTTAATGCTATAGCAGTTTACTGCCCATGTATATAATATTTATCCTTTGAGCACACTGAGTGCCAGAGAGCTAATGTATCTGTGTGTGTTCATAAATATTATATACGCATGTATATATGTATATGTGTGTCTATATATATATTATTTATGCACACTTTTTGTTCAATTTTTTACTTTCTAGTAAGTGGTACTAAGTACTAATTACTACTCAAAAGAACTCTGAGAAGTAAATGTCACTATCCTCATTTCACAGATGAAGAAACAGTGGCTTGAAGAAGTTATAACTTTCTTAGAATTACTCAGCTAAATAGTGCAGAACAGGATTCCAAACTCAGGTTCTTCTCTCATCAGTTAATGCTGCTTACACCACTTCGTGTAATTGCCAGAAACTCTTTTAGCCAAAGATGTTGGGATTGTAATTAGAGTAGCCTCCTGTGTCTAGTCTACCTCCCACACTCAAGCCTGAGAAGAACCCCTTCGTCAACTGGTTTGATTGGACGAGACAGGACATCATTTTCCCACTTTGGAAACGTGAGCAGAGAATGGCCTCTTCCATCCTCTACTCTGAGAACGTGTGATTTCCCTTACATTAAATCTAGTGATCAAACGTCTTTGAAATACCTCTCATCCCACTCAAGCAATATTAGCTTTCAGTAAGTAAGTTTCCTCTTTCATGAATTGAGTCGGGAAGATACTCCTTGAGAATGCAAGAATCCCTGCATATCACTTTAGACGTGTTTTAACAAAATTGGTGAAATTATATTATCTTATGTATTCAACATAAGACTGGCACAAGTAGTGGCAAAAGACAATGAATGAATTAAAATTTTTTATGAGTCAACTGGTTCTTCTGGCCCATGATACTCTCAGTATTTTAGAAGTGAGCACGTTTCTCTAGATTATTCATAAATTATTACATCATTATACTAAATAAAGTCACATTTTCTTAGATATTTCTGAATATCTTTAAGTATATCTGAAATATACTTTATAATGTATTTTAGGTATAAAATTCTTTCATTCCTGGCTGCCCATTTCCTGAAACTTAAATAGTTATTCACCTTAATCCTGTAAATTCAGTGTTCTGTAAAGTACATTTACTTCAAATGAAGAACGCTTTTCTATAAACATCCATGTGCATCACTTTTGTTCTCTAGTGAGTCCGACTTTATTGCTCTAAGCAAATTTTCCTTGATTTCATTTGTAAAATATTTCTGAAGAAACAAAGATGGCTTTGAACATATTTTCATTTTTCCCCTTTTACTGAGATTATGATGCCTTTGAACAGTCCTCAGATGTATTTCACCTTTCCTTTTTGTCTATTTCAAAGAAAGGGAGACTTTGAAGAGCATTTTTTTTTCTTTTTTAATATATCTAAAGCTTCTCTTACACACAAATGAAATTTCCATTTAGTACTTTGGGTTTTCACTGAGAATAGGCTATGCTCGGTGGAGACAGAGGAAAACAAATCTATTTGTAACTATTGCTATTCTCCATGGGAACCCATGGCCTGGTCACTTGTCACTGCTACTGCTCTGCACACCAGAGGGACACAGCAGAGCCCCAATACAAACACAATTTGCCACAGGTATGGGCACTCTGAGTGTTCATAATGTTGGTGCCTTTTCTCTTCATTTTCATGAGTCAAGGGTTAGTAAAGAAAGTACATTGGGAGAAGAATATGGGGGACACGAGAAGCCAAATTCTACTTTACCTCTTCTATGCCCTTCCAAACATACCTGACCAGGGATATAGAGAGAATGCTTTCGCTCTTTCACAAAAGCCTGAGTCTGTTTCTTCACTCTTAATTTTTACAAAAGAAACTGAAAATGTAAGAATTATTTTATAGGATGCAATAGTCATGCTATGGCTACCATACACTTTCTGGGAGTGGCTTTCTGTTTTTCCTCTTTGATTAAAAAAATGTATTATTTGAGTTATGTCTAAGACTGTGAATTCTTGTTCAGTGGCAATTCTAGTTAGAGTGCTTACGTGCCAGCAGAGTATACAAACCATGGTTTGATTTTAGAAGTTAAAATATGATAGGATATTGATTTTTATCTTAAGAACTAGAATTACAACTCGCTTGGAAAAAGACCTTATAAAGAGGATACTAGGAAGGCCTAGTTTCAGGAGGCCTACTAATTAATTTTAAAATTCAGTTGAATAATGACAGTACTTCACATAAATACATGGCAATGTAAAAGTAAGAACTTTTAATTGTCCTTCTTTTCAATATTTAAATAAATCAAAACTTGCATTCACAGAACTAAAGTACAGAAAATAGATGTTGCAGATCTGTGATGCAGGCTAGAGACAGGAGACAAAAAGACTAGACAACATGCTCTGGGCAGTGGCATCTTCCTACTCCCATCCATTCTTCTTGCTTCCCATTACCAAATAAATAAATAAACATACTCTCATCATATATCTTCTTGCCAAATTTCTGTGTCTCTCTCTACTGAAAAAGTAAATTCCCAACCTTTCATTAGCTATTAAAGGTTCCAGATCATGTGTCCCTGATTTACCTTTTCAGTACTCTTCTACAAAAAAAACCTTCTATTATCAAATGGTTCTATTTGTTATTATCCAATATTTTCCATTCACTTCAGTTTTGCTTATGCCAGAACTGCAATGCCTCAGTACACAATTGTGTCTACATAAGCACCCCTCAACCCATGTCTTCAATCAAAGCTCGCTCTCTTCTTCAAGCGTATGTTCAAATTCAACCTCAAATATAAAGCCTTCCCGATCAACTCATCAATTCATTCTTCTAAGCACTTATTTTGTACCATTTCTGGTACTTATCCTTAATATATTAATATATATATTACTATTTATATGTATATGTTATGTATACTATTATATATACACTATGCCACTTTTCTTCCAGGTGTTCTGAAATGCTATGCTGGGTAAAACTGGGCCTGGAAAGTTGGGCGTATGGTGTATAAGTCTGTAGCTCAAACAAGCCTGGCCATTCTGTGCAAGAGGGTGCTTATTTTGGCTTTGTCTCGTGACCACGTACAAAATATTAGCTTCCTTAATAAAGCCAGCCTCAAGTGGCTCCATGTTGCCTGGTACAGTCTGGAAGTTAGAAGATGAGGAGAGGAGGTGGAAGCTGAATCTAATATGATATGTGAAACAGCTGCAAGGAAGAGCAAAAGACCTGAAAATAGAGAAAAGAGAGCCTGAGGAGCACTCCTCTAGCCTTCGAGTTGAAAGCCACTCAGTCTCTCGTCTAGATTATGAATCAAGAGGGTATAGAAGCCAAGATCAATTCATCTGTCTTTATCCTGTTAGTTTTTAGTGTTGAGGAGTCCTGTAAATACTCTTTCTTTTTACTATTTTTATATTTTATTTAATCTGGAGGTTTTAAAGTACTGCAGCCCTATGATGTAAATTTAAAATATCGAAGAAAGCAGAGAGATATTAATGAGTTTTTAAAGATATAAAATGCTATGAGGGCTAAGTATTTCTTTACTTGTTAAATTAGTCATAAACTGTGGAGATTTTTTCAGGAAAAGTATTTAAACTATTGGAATATTATAGCTCAATTTCAGAACATAATTAAAATATGTAGCATCTTTATTATAGAATTTCTTAGTAAGAATCATAGCTCTTTTAATTAGAGAATTGTGGAGAGGTTAAAGTCAAGTTTCCGTTGATCCTTAATGATCATATAGCAGAGGTATTTCTTTACGAAAGTTATTGTAAATGAGAAATGAAGAATCCGTGAATCTATGTACATTGGCATCCAATCTTTATCTTATCAAAAGAGCTCTGAGGGGGCCGGCCCGGTGGCGCAGGCGGTTGGGTGCGCGCGCTCCGCTGCGGCGGCCAGGGGTTCGCTGGTTCGGATCCTGGGCGCGCACTCACGCACTGCTTGGCAAGCCATGCTGTGGCAGCGTCCCATATAAAGTGGAGGAAGATGGGCACAGATGTTAGCCCAGGGCCGTCTTCCTCAGCCAAAAAAAAAAAAAAAAAAGAGGAAGATTGGCGGATGTTAGCACAGGGCTGATCTCCTCACAAAAAAAAAAAAAAAAAAAAGAGCTCTGAGTGTCTGAAAGAACTGGCCATTCTTTTCCTCACTTCTAACTCATGATACCCTATTTCCAACACTGCTCTCATTTGGACATCTTATTAGTTTTCATTTAATACAAAATAGCCAGTTTAATTATTTGTTTTCCTGGTTCATACAGAAGCTCGTGGAGCCAGCACAGTGAGAACAGGAGAAATGTTATTGAGGGTACAAGAGCGGGGGAAGACAGAAATACTATAGATTTCAGTAAACCAGGTGATGGTCATGCTGCCATGTTCAATGGTCTGTCTAAGGAAGCAGGGACACTAATGAAATTCTTCAGTGGCATATCCGCCAACAGTAATTGAGAATAAAACGTGTGAAATCTGTAGCACTTCAAGGGTTTAGTTTTAGACTCTGGAACATTTTGAATATGGAATACCTTTTTGTTTTACAATGCTACATACCATGAGACTCTGCTGCACATAAAATATGCTAAAAAACCCCTCTGTATTTCATTATATAAGCACAGAAATAGCAAAGTATTTTTTTAGAGCATTCCTATGTAAGCCCAACCCCAAGCAGAGGTGGTGTCCATGAATAGTTCCTCTCCAGTTCTATAGAGCCAATGAGTTGCTTATTAGCCAATCAGAACTCTGAGGAAGAGAGAAAGTATCTGTGTGTGTGCGTGAGTGTGTGTGTGTTGCACACATTCATGTGGTGAGGGAGGTTTTTTGAGGTAGCGGTGGAGGGTGCTCTTCGGTCCACGGAAAGGCAGTATTGCAGGTGGATATAAGACCTTTGAGTTTGAATTCAGGTTGACTTGGCTTTAAATCGCAGTTTCAGCTTTCACATAGTTGGGAGACCTTGGGCAATAACTCAGAAACAATTTCTTGTGTAAAATGGAGGTAACAGGAGTGTGTATTATATAAATTAGTTGTTAGGAAGTCTTTTGTTCATGTTACCATGATTAATAGAGTGTCTAGTAAGCACAGAGTAAAAATTTAATAAATAGCCATTGTTATTAATATTATTATGCCTTATTGTTAGCATGATAGTTTTGGTAATAGCCTTGAAAACAAGGAGCAGTTTATATTAGAGCAGCACAGAACAAAATTCACTCTCTAGGGCCGGCCCTGTGGCTTAGCGGTTAAGTGTGCCCACTCCGCTGCTGGTGGCCCGGGTTCGGAGCCCGGGCACGCACCAACGCACTGCTTCTCTGGCCATGCTGAGGCCGCGTCCCACATACAGCAACTAGAAGGATGTGCAGCTATGACATACAACTATCTACTGGGGCTTTGGGGGAAAAAATAAATAAATAAAATTAAAAAAAAAAATTCACTCTCTATCTGCCCTCCCTATCCTCCCCACACCAATCTCTAACTGGTTAAACCAGCAATTCTTAAATTTATTCCAAGCCCAGCAACCAATGGGATAGAGCACATTTTTAGTAACTGGACTCACCAATTAGTATTAAGAGGACAGCTTCTCAGAGGTCCGTAGCAGAAGGTGGGGTGAGTTATAGAGACCTGTGTAGTGTACAGGAACTACTTAAGGTTTCTGATATTCATTCTTTCCTCTTTGAAAATCTCTAAGCACAACACTGTTGGAGGAGGTCATGGAGAGGACATGACCACTGTTTGACCTGTGAGCTGGACCTGGGCAATCAGAGGCTTCTCACCCCCTCCCTTGTCCTTGGAATGTACACTATGTCCACCATTCCCACACTAGGATCTGTTTCCAGGACATAGCCTTGAGAGGAGAAGGCAGTGTTGAGACCATCTGGGCTAAATACATGACTGATGCTCATTAAGGCCTCTATATAAACTTTTAAGATTCTGGCTGGCAGGTGTAGAGATCTATTCATCTTGTAGCCGCCCAAGACAAGCCTCATATGTAAGTTCCCTTACTCATTAAAACTGCCGCCTACCAATCTGGAGTGGCCTGCCTCTTTCTGCGGTCTCTCCTTGCCTTCCATGTATGGGAGCCAGTTTGCAAAACAATAAATACAAAATGAGGACTTTGGGAGAGTAAGAAATAATCTCAGGACTAAACCTGAGGCCAAGATTTTTAAAGTATTTTGAAAATCCTTTAAAAACTTTTTGGACATTTTTCAATTTGGCATCTTCCTGTCACTGTTTTATATTCTTATTGAGTGTGCAAAATAGAACCATTCTGGGGCTGCAGACTGAGCACAATTCTGATTCAAGATTCATTTCCAGGAACAATTCCACAGGCCTTATAATTGCAGAATCATGTGTAGATTGTCTGTTAAGAGACCTGCAGAGTCCACGTTAAGAGGGCTGGCCCTGGAGCCAGATACCCTTTTCAAAACTCCCTTTTGTGTTTTACTGAATTTGGTCCTTGAGCAAGTTACTTAATCTCTCTGTGCCTCAGTTTACTCGCTGTAAAACAAAGATAAGAATAATTAGTTTTTATTTCATAGGATTTTGTAAAGATTAAATGAGATAAAAGATACAAAGAACTTAGAATAGTAGAATGGTTTCAAGCTCATAATAATTGTTCAGAAATGTAAGTTATTATTATTGTTATTATGCTTCTCTGTGGTAAGGTTATACTCAAGTGCTATATTAACAACCAGTTAATTGAATAAAGGCACTATATACATTTAAGAGTGATCCTCAGTTTCCCCATATCAGGCATGCTTATGGATGGAGGGAAAACCGGAATGAAACCATTAGTTGTACAGTTATGTTTAATGGAGAAATCAGTAACTTCAGCTAGTAATAACAACTTACATTTCTTTAGGGCTTTATAGATTACAAATTTCTATGCATTACACTTTGCAGTTTGTAAAGAGTTTCACAATTGTTGTGTCATTTAGCCTTGGCAACAATCAAGCAATTCTGGTTATTATTTTCATTTTTAAAAAATGAGGCCGAAAGCAGTTAAGTCATCCAACTCTAGTCCAACAGTGGTGCCAGTTAAAGTCTAACAAAACAAAGAGAGTTATAAACCACATAGTGTGCTGCTCTTTTCTCTTTGTTTCCCTCCCGCTCCCTTCCTCCTTCTTCTTCCCTCCCCTTCCCTCCTCTCTGTCTTCCCCCTTCCTCCTTCCCTCCCTCCTTCCTTCCTTCCTTTCCTCCTTTCTTCCTTTTTTCCATCTTCCTTTTCTTACTCCCTTCCAAAATATGAATTAAACCTGACCACGTGCCATGTGCTGTGCAAGATGCTGGTATGGAGTCATGAAATGCAGACATGGTTCATTCCTCGTTGGAGATAACATTCTGATGTCAGAGTCATAAACAAGTAAGTAAGGAAACAAATCTGTAAATCTAATGACCACAGATTTTGATACTGTAGAGAAGCAAATCAGGCAATGTAACAAAAAAGGAAATGAGTTGGGAGTAGGGGCTACTTTAGGCAGGATGGTCAAGATATACTTCTCTGAGGAGGTGGCAAATCTGAGAGCTGAAGGAAAAGGAGAGTCTGTCAAGTGAGGAGCCAGGTGAGGTGCTGTGTAGGTGTGTTACAGGCAGATGGGCATAAGTTGTTTTAGGCCCTTGATGTCTTTCAGGTTGAAGTACCTAACTGCATCTAGAGTACAAGCCCTCCAAGGAGCTGAAAGATTTTTCAGGGTTGTGTTCCTCAGTCTCACCTTGAATGTCTACTTGTACTTTATTACATGATTCTAGAAGGGCTACCATAAAGCTTCTATTCTGGAGGTACCATCAGCTTTGATGGATGGGGCTTACCATGTATTAATTCACCCCATCCCCAAATGCATCTCCCTTTCTTATAACTGCTATATTCAGGACGAATTTTAAATTTTTCTTAATATTTGTTACAAGGAGAAGATTTTTTGCTGCTTTGATCTCTAGAGCTCTTTGTTAGACCATCAATGAGATTCTAACTCAACATTGTGAACACTGAAATCTAGAATTTTCATTCTAGTCTGGTATAGGGGATACAAGTCTTTTGAAAAATAATACTGATCTAGACAGGATTAAAAAGAAATCTTATCCCCCAAAAGATGTAGTGTAAATAGAGCAGCACATGGCCAGCTGTCATAGAAAATCTCTTTGGCTTTATTCTCCCCCCAAGAGTGCAGTGAGCAGGTCCTTTCAGTATATATCTACTGGGATACTAACAAAATGCTGAATAAAAACAGCTTTAAAATATCTGTATCTGTCAATAAATCCTCAGGCTTATAAATCCAGTGGATATGACATGCTGTTATTATGTGACTTACATTGAGTATTTATTTTGCATCACCTAAGCCAAGCTCTTTAGCATCAGGTACAGAACGCCGAAAGATGCTAATACATTACATTTAAGGTTTCCTGCAGCATCTTTGGCATTTCCCATGAGACATCATCATGTACGTAGCTTTGAATGCAGAGTGATGTAATAAAGCAGAATAAAATATGGCTGCAGAATACAGTGATGGCACCACGGCAGGCCTCTTTAGCTTTTTTCATATTGAAAATTCAGCAGGACTATTAAAGTGCAATGGCACAGAACATCTTGTTAAAAAAAAAAGCCACAATCCTGTATGGTATTCTTGTTTATGGGTGATATTTATTGCTTTTGTATTCTTATTGTGTGCTTTCGAAGTGAATTGAAATGCAAGAGCTAATGAAACCTCCACCATAACACATTTATTCTTCCCTACCCCAAATGAGTCTACAAGATGTAAATGACTTACATATATCAACTGCTCAGGTTTTATTGTTTTGGGTTAATTTATTCACTGTAATATTCTTAATGAAAGTAATGACTCTTACACTAGTTTGTATATTCACATACTACAGTTTTATTAAATCATGCTGGGAAAGTTCACAGTGAAGGCCCTAAAATAAAGTTCCATGTTTAGTCAAATATATAAATGTAATACATTTACCAAATACCACCATTATGTATTTCTCAATTTGTTGTTCTTCTTCTTAATTTTAGTTCATCAAAATTTTAAGTTTAGGGCAGTCCAGGATCTAACATATTAGTCATATATTCCTATTACATAATTTTTTAAAAGAATAACTGTCAGAATTACCAACTTTTTTTTAACACTTGAAGTTCATTGTACATTTTATTGGTTATGAAGACCTAAAGCAATCACTTCAAACTTTTGTCCTCAATGTTTACATTTCTGTGAACATTTGAACTTTAGGCAAAAGTCAACATTTTTGTAAAATTATAGAAATTCCAAACTTGGTGAAAACAGAAGCTTTCAATGTGTAATTAATTCCAAACTATATGCTAGAAAACTAACAGCAATCTAAATGGGATGATTGTGTGATACAATTTGATAAAGTAACCTAAAATATTTTTCTTTATGTCCATTCCTTTTCAGATACCTGATACCTGGTACTTGTATGACACCCAGGAGGGCTTTCCCAAAATTTTGCTGAATGAGTGAACAACCTACTAGTACTCAACCTCCTGCTGTCATCAATGTCAATCTGTCCAAAAGCTGGTCCTGTTATTCCCACTTTCTTCCCTGATCATTTATTAGAAATTACTTCTCTTACAATAATTTAGTCTTAAAATTTTGGAATAATCTTCAAATCAACCTCCCTAAATGACCCAGGTCCATCAATTATACTCCCGAAAGCCATTTCCAAATGTGTTCCTTCCTCTCCATCCCCACAGCATGCTTCAGTCCTATTTTTTCATGTTTCCTACTGCAAATAGTCTTCAAATTGGCCTTGCAGATATCTCCAATCAATCCCTATATGGCAGTCTATTTATCTTCCTAAGCTATAACTTTGATCATGTAACTTCACTGCTCCAAAATTGTAAAGGCTCCTTATAATTCAAATTCCCTTGTTTAGAAAGTAAATCTAAGATCTAATGCCAACTACCTTTTTAGATCTTTCCCATCACTTCGCCTCATTTATCTTATGCTGCAAATAGTCTGGAAGTCTCAGCATCCTCAGAATCCATTACTCGCAATCATTTTCCCAACTTAGATAGTCTTCTTGACCCCTGAGTCCACCACTATAGCTGAGGCTCCATTCAGCTTTCTCACAACATACACCCCTCTCCCTACAATGATCTGTCTGTATCTCCTTTAGATCTATCGAAGCATTAACAACAAACTGCAAATAATTTCTGTAGTTTAAAATATTTGCCTTCTATATTAAAGCCCCTTGACAGTCAATTTCTTGTTTGTTTCTTCTTCATATTCTTTTATGATGCCCAGCACAAAGCCATGCATATGTCCAGTGTTCAACAAACATTTGTTGAATAAATTGAATCAACCATAAAGTACTTTACATTTTTAAAAACTTCAATTCTCCATCTAATGTCTACCCAATAACCCCTACCTCCTTTAATCTCTATTCAAAGCATATCTTATAAGTTATTGTAATTGCTCTTTCTTGAAGCAGAAGAATAAAGGAAGTGGGGAGATGAAGGAGAGAAATGCAAGATGTAGGCACTATGAAGGCAACCAGTAAAGTTGAATCTTGCATGTGATCTGAAGAAAAAAAAATCTGAGAGCTGCAGGTCTCAGAGGGCTTGTGCATGCTTCCTGAAGTAGAGAGTGGTTTTATCGATTATACGAAAAGCATTTTGTCACATGGTCAGCCTTTCCATTTTAAAGAAAATATGTTTTCTGACTTTACAGAGGCACTTTCTTCCTGATACTGATTTTCCATCCATGTGGCAGCAATTTTAAGTTCATCTCTGAGTGACAGCTAATGTTGCATCAGTGCGAACCGGTGAATGATAGCTTCCAAAGAAACAGCCACGAAACCCTTCAAGGTATCAAAAAGCTTTTGGTGAATAATCTGTTTTTGATTTAGAACCCTGTAAGAAAAGGGCTTTTTAAAGATGTCCTGGGTTTCACTGTCCTTTTCCTTCTCTATCCCCCAATTCAGCCTGGGGTATTTATAGCACAGTAATGGTTACATTCTTTGTGCTCAGGGCAGAAGATTTTCATTTCTTTATAAAATTAATCATTCATATGGTAGAAAGGATTTTTTTTTTAAGTCAGGCTTCACATTTTGATCTTCAACTTAGTTTGACACTGACACTTTTTTTGTTTTTGTTTTTATTTTCTAGATGACAGCACTAAGAATTGATGGAAAGTTTTTTTGCAAACTCAATGCAACCAAGAGAATCTGGGAAGACTGCCAATTATAGAAATGGAGGTGGGAGGTGATCTTTAAGTCTGAAGTTATACCTCTCATTTTAGTGTCCTGAAGTGTTTAATTAACTTATGATCAGAAAATTCTTTCCTATATTCAACGGATTCTCTTTGGAGTCACATGAGCCTATTTTTAACTGACACTCTGGAGCTAAAGTCAGATTTTCCTAATGATATTGACCATTTATTTAGTGTTTATATATGTAGGCCCTGTAGTAAGTAGCTTACATGCACTCCTGATAAATATCTATTAGTGTTCTGATTTTACAGATGAAAACATGTAGGTGAAGTAAGTGGCCCAAAAATACATGGCAGAAACTGGATTTGTGTTAAGGTCTGTTTGACTTCAAAACCCATGCTTTTAAGTACTCCATTCTGCTGATCCCGACAATGCATTTTCAAATATTTAAACCATGATGAAGTAAACAACTTTCTCTTCTCATTCTTTTAGGTTTTCCCATTGAGAACATTGACTATTCTTTGTTTATGGTGTATGGCAATACTCTTCTCCAAGTAGTAACACCAACTGCTGACTATCTTTTAGGTTCTCACTTGATGATGCTGACAGTTAATTGCACCTGCAACATACATTACAACAGTACAGCTTTCACCACTAAAAGGCTTTAGTCTATTTTGTTTTGTTTTTTTCCCCAAGAGTCCTTTCCAATTTTAAATGCAAGCTTGTAGTGTTGGTTTTTATTTTCAAGGTGTTTTTTTTTTTGCTTAGATTTCCACTTTGGGGGCAGACTAACTCTGTTGCTTTTTAATGAAGTGCTCTGTGATGTGAAAACAGAGAGCTACATGGAGATTTTGCATGATGGCAAGTCTGTTGTTTCAAAATGCTTGAATTTGGCGTTATCACGCTTTCTTTTTTTTTGGTTAATTAGTCTTATTATCTTGTTCATACTACTATCTAGTTACCTGGAAGAGAGTTTTTCTTTTCAGCTTCCCACTCTATTATTTTTGGGAGAATCTCTCTGTAACTTTGGAGACATGATTGTAAATCATGTTAAGAGATATATAAAGCCACTGCATTTTTTTAAAATGAGAATTTATTTATGTGTTATGTACTGTGGGCCATCAGTGGCTTCTAAGGCATGGTCAGTATTCTAGAATAGTAAATAGAAGTTTACATGATTATGATATGAACTGACTGTAAAGAGGGTCATCAAAGAGTTCCAAAAATGGGTTGTGGGCTTTCAGAGAAAGAAGAAATTAATTCTGCCCAAGGTATTCTTGGAGGATTCCTTGGAATAGGTGGCATGTTATTTGTTTTCTGTTTTAATTTTCCCATGAAAATAATTATAATAATTTATATATAATTATAAATTTATAATTTATATATAATTATAAATTTATAATTTATAATTATAATTATTATATTAAAATTATTATAAAATAATTTTATAATTAACCTAAATTCTACTTTTTAGAATAGAACAGGTAGTATTTTGGCAAGTGGATGGAAGGCATCAAGGTGGAAAGTATATATTCTACATATTTTAAGCACAAAACATAAATTTTATCTTGAAAAATAAAACACATGAGCTTTGCTACTGACTTTTCTAATATTGGGATAATCAAAGAAGGAAGAGAACAGGGAAGGTAAGGAGGGAGAGAGGGAAGAATGGAAAAAGGCTGGCAGGAAGGAAGGAAGAAAAGCCAAATACTTTGGCTAACCTTCTTAACCACAACTAAAAGCTGGAGTAGATAGGGGCTGGCCCAGTGGTGTAGTGGTTAAGTTTGTGTGCTTCTCTTCGGCGCCCGGGGTTCACAGGTTCGAATCCTGGGCACAAACACATGCACCACTCATCAAGCCATGCTGTGGTGGCATCCCACATACAAAGTAGAGGAAGATGGGCACAGATGTTAGCTCAGGGCCAATCTTCCTCACACACAAAAAAAGAATAAATAAAAATTATAGAATATTAAAAAAAATAAAATAGCTGGAATAGATAGCTGAAGTATAGGAATGTCTATAGTTTCACAGAGTTTCACACTGTTTCTTCCTCTACTTTTAGTTAGTGTCTATATATAAAATTCAAATTTATATTTGCAGGCTTTTCTTAGTTGATAATTCTTTCAAGTATGTGCACCTGATCCTCCCCTTCAATAAGGCAGAGAGAGTTGGGGAATTCTCTTTCCAAGTAGTTCTTGGTCATTTAACTCTTAATGTGCTCCATTCCAGAGAACAATCCAATCCCTATTCCAGACAATATTAGCTTGCTCTCAGGTGTCTAACAATTTTCTAAGAACCAATTTTATCATGTCATTGTACTGTGTTGTGCAAATGATAGTTAGCTTATAAATGACAGGTAGTAACATTATAGTGTTTTCAATGCTATTCAGATTGCGAACAGCCAGAAACATTGTAGAGCCAGTCTACTATTGAAATAGTAAAATAAATATTTTTATTGAAATGTTTGAAGTAGTTGGGGAGTCATACACTGAAATAAAATAGAAAAGGAGCACTTAGAGATAAATTTGACAGGGGAATCTCTGCACTGCTTCCTACAGAATCATAGTACAGGGAATGAGAGATCCTGTGACGGAATTTACAGCAATGGTTTAACATTGGATGACTATAATAAAGTATGGAGGCTGAACATTTTATCAATTATTGAAGGATACTTGATGCTGCTTGGGCTGTCTGGATATAATTCAGCCTCTTCAATTACAAATGTGACCCAACCAAATCACAGAGACCCGAAACAATGAGGAGCAGTTCCTTTTTCCTAGGCTGACCCAGAGAGTAAATGTACAAAGGTGAAGCCCACGTATACTTCACTATGTTTGGAGTGGGGGTGGGGGGCAAGGCTGTAGTTGTCACTATTTTCAATTGTAGATGTAGTGAGGAAACAGAGAATAAAGAGAAAAGGGCCAAAGTATAAAATGAATCTTAGACATACTTTTGGATTTCCTTTTAATGGATTTGTCTCTGAAACAAGAAGCTGGGTTTGGATCTATAACATCCTTTTGAACAAGAAAAAATGAATGATATGTCGTTATCATTCAAACAATGCATCATTACCAATAACATAATAATAATTTAATGTTATTGCTGGCTTCTGGATTATTGCTGCTGTGGATCAGGAATAGTAAAAATGCAAGCTTTTTGACCATTTATTTTGTCTGTAAGTCGATAGTGAAAAGAAATCTAGGTAGGTGCTAGTATAGACATGACAAACATTAAGATAATAGGATAACTTCCAGTTTTATTAAAGGTGAAAATACAGTACTTATTTTGCAACTTTTATTGAAAGTTTAAAACAAAATGCAAAGCTTCAAACACATCAAAATTCTGTTAGTATGACATTGGCATTATTACTTCATGGAGATACTTCATAAAATCCAAATAAATTGCATTTCTAATTTTTTTAGAAGAATTCAAGGCTCCAAAGTCCTTTAGACCTCCCAATAAAAATATTTTGTTTTGATTTTATTTAATCAGCATTTAATTGATTAAGTAATGATTTTAAAATTACAAAATCTCAAAAAAAATCGTATATTCTTAATGGGCTTAAAATCTTGTAAAACTTTGCTCAAGTGATCATTACAAAACCAATAGTCTTAATAAATCAAATGTTAGCACACATATCCACTCGGAGTGGCATCATATAATATTCAATCTTCACCGCATCTTTAGGCTGAATGATTCTGAGTTCCCAAAGAAACGGAAGACACTTGGAGCATGTTACCTTGTCCTTTCAAAATAATATGCTTTTGTTCTTTTCCATGCTAGTTCTAAACTATATTGTCAGCTTCATTGCAAACTTCCATGCAGTTTATGCTCCAACTACACTGATGATTAACCATTCCCTCAAAACATAAGCACTTTCAAGCTTCGTGCTGTTCCTTCCCTCTTTGCATGCTCCTCTGTTTATGAAACTCTTTCTCAACCTTGGTGCTAAGTGTATACTCTCACTGATCTACTATTAATTCCATCACAGTTGCCAGGAATTGGTTCAGAAATGAGCTCGTGATTTAAGATGATCTACTCAGAAGGAGGCCTGGTTCTGTTGGTCTGCAAGTTGAGAGAGAGAGAAACTTTTCCCTCTACGGGTTGTGAGTAATGAATAATAAACTTCAGGCTATTGCAGATAGTTCACCTGTGGTAATGAAGGCCTTTCTAAAATAAATTTGATACAACAACTAGAAGAATGTGCAACTATGACATACAACTATCTGCTGGGGCTTTGGGGATAAAAAGGAGGAGGATTGGCATTGGATGTTAGCTCAGAGCCGGTCTTCCTCAGCAAAAAAAGAGGAGGATTAGCATGGATGTTAGCTCAGCGCTGATCTCCCTCACAAAAAACAAATAAATAAATAAATAAAATAAATTTGAGGCTCTCTTTTGGTTACATGCAACCAAAGAATTTAAATTGGTATAAGGAGATGTGTTATCTTCACTTTAAAGCTTTGCATGACTAGTCTACAAATACCCGTTGCTTTAAGAACATACTCTTGTTAATTCAACAAATATTTATAGAGTTCAGGAGAGAGGTCTGGGCTGGAGATATAAAACTGAGAGTGAGTAGCATATATACGATAAGTGAAGGCTTGAGACAGGATGACATCACCAAGGAAGCGAGTGCAGATAGAAGAGAAAACCAAAGGCTGATCCCTGTGCTACACCATCACAAAGAGATGAGATAGATGACGAGGATCCTGCCAAGAACGCTGAGGAAGAAGAGCAGCGAGCTGGAAGAAAAGCTAAGAGAGTACGGTGTCCTGTAAGAAAGTCAATCAAGACGACAAAAGTGAATGTGTCAAATGCAGCAGACAGATAAAATAGAATGAAAACTGAGAAATCAACATTAGATTTATTAATGTGGAGGTCACTGGTGACACTGACAGGAACAAAGTTGATGGAATTTTGGAGGCAAAAACTGATTAGAGTAGGTTTTAAACAGAGGGGATGGAGAGGTAGTAGAGACACCAAGTACATGCCTGATGATGTTTAACATAATTTCATTGCTTATTTGCCAGCTGTATAAACAAAACATCCATCTAGTGTCAGGGTCAAGCCAGGAATATCTAGGGAATTTCTCTAATTTTCAAAGTTCATATCATAAAAAAATACCATGATATATATACTTCCTTTAGTATCACTCTTCAGAAAGGATATCATATTGAATTCACTGGCTTAGTGTAAAACATCCCATATTCTTTAATTATTTCATTTTTAACCTTAAAGCCAGACCTCATGGAAATTTAAAGAGACTTTGTACTTACTTTCTCTTCATAGGAATATGGTACAGACTGTTCAGGTAAATGCACTAATTACATGTCCAAATACCATCTCTGTAGCTACCTCACCTTTTCTAATATTTTCCATACATTTTCTTTGAATAATTAATGAATTAGCCAAAAAGCAAGATTTTAAAAAAAATTTTGTTTTTTAACATTTGCCTAAATCCACACATTCCATCTCCAGAGTCTATTGTTCTGACTCAGAGGCTAATTCATGAAAGCTCACCATCACAAAACTGTACTAGTCGAGTCAAAATATATATTATTCCCTCGTTGGTATTTACCCAAATGCATTGAAAACTTATGCCCACACAAAAACCTGCACATAGATTTTTATAGCAGCTTTATTCATAATTGCCAAAATGAAAGCAATCAAGAAGCCCTTCAGTAGGTGAATGGATTAATAAACTGTGGTACGTCCAAACAATGGAGTATTACTCAGTGCTAAAGAAGAAATGATCTATCAAGACATGAAAAGACATGGAGGAAACTTAAATGCCTATTACTATGTGAAAGAAGCCAATCTGAAAATGCTACACCGTCTGTGACTCCAACGATATGACGTTCCAGAAAAGCCAAAACTATGGAGATAGCAAAAAAAATCAAAGGTTCCCAGAGGTTAGGGAGAGGAAGGGATGAATAGGTGGAACATAGAGAATATTTAGGGCGTGAACTATTCTGTATGATACCACAATGGATAGATGTCATTACACATTTGTCAAAACCAAAAGAATGTGCAACACCAAGAGTGAACCCTAATGTAAATTACAGACTATGGATGATAAAAGTGTGTCAGTGAAGGTTTGTTGATTGTAATAAATGTATCACTGTGGTGTGGGATGTCAATAGTGGGTGAGGTTGTGTGCAGTGGAAGACAGGGGGCATATGAGAACTCTCTGTACTTTCTGCTAAATTTTTCCGTGAACCTAAAACTACTCTAAGAAAAAAGTTTATTAATTAAAAAATGAGCAAAAGCAAAATAAATATATATATTATTTTTAGTGCTTGACTATGACTAGTTCCATCTATGGGTTGTATTGAATTTCATTTGGAAGATTAAGAAAACCAATTAGTGCTCTCAAAAGTTTCAGATGGTTAGTTTTTAAAACACGTAATTGCATAATGCTAAATCTTACTTCTTTTGTTTTCATTTTGCAGCTATTTCAGGAACACAAAATTCTCAATGTATATTTCGGTGCCACCAACTCTTACCCAAAATCTGCTGTATGATTAAGAAAGGCCCTCCATTGTGAGTGAGTGAATGAGTGAGTGAGAGTCACAGTAAAGGGGATGAACTGGTAGTTGTGTAAAGGGAGGTTCAGTTGCAGGCCATATTCATAAACACTATAAGATGCTTTAGGTGTAGAAAGGTTGATTCAGCATCTTCATAGGAGATATCTAATGTAACATTCTATCTTCCTGGGTGATATAAAAGAAAAGGAATTACACTTTCTTTGGTATTTGGGGAAATAATGGACAAGGATGTAAAATAATGGGGAAGAAATTAGGTATCAGTGTGTCTAAAACTCCCCCAAAACCTCCTGAGCTATAAATATACTTTACTGTACGATCATCTTGACTTTAGCTGAATATGAAGTTAGCAACTACTCAGAACAAGCCTAGAGAGTTGTCGACTTTCTGCTGTGTTAATTTGCTTCCTGTTCTTTCAGAAAACATGAAATAATTATAATAAAAAAAAGATAAACACAGCAAGGATTCTTAAGAATCATTCTTTTACTCCCACTCCCAGGTTTCTCAAATCACCAAGAAATATTTGAGGACTTTGTTACCCAGTTTAAAATTACTAGTCATGTCATCTTAGCACAATAGCAATAAACACTAGTTATGTAGCCTCCCTGGGATTAACAAGATCAGGATTTAAGAAAAAAATCCTGCTCCAAAGGCCCTGGTGTTTTCCTGATTAAATGGAAAAAAGGCTTTAAAATGAAGCCAAATGAAGGCATTGAAAGTTGAAAATTAACAATTACTAACATTGTATTTTTGCTTTCTCTTATCATTTTATTTTCGGTTAATAAAGAGCATAATCTATTTGTACCTGCTTTTGCCTTAGGAGTTAGAGGAAGAAAATGAAAATATTTTACTATCTATTTTCAAATTATAAGCTGTTGTTTCCAAAGAAAGTCAAAATTCATGTATATTATAGCATTATTGTTCTCAGGGGAAGGCAGTCGCCATAGTGATTGTAATTACATGGCTTCATTAACTTTATACATTCTACCTGTTATGGGGGGGTTCACATTAAGAAAATTTGCATATGCAGGAAATGAATGTCATTTGCAGGGAGCTAATGTCATTAAACACTTAGGCAGTCCCTGTCAGGCAAAGGGGTTTCCACTGGGATATGCTTTTCAGCATGCCCTTTATAGTCATTGTGGGCACAAGAATCTATTTCAAAACCCTAAAAGTAAAACCTTTTTTAGAGGAAAATATTAGAAAGCAACGGCTATTTAAAAAAATCTGATATATGACCTGAATTTCAAATTGCTGACACCAAGATTATTAGAGCACACAATCAAGGATAATATGGTTCTGAAAACGGCAAACACTTTGAATATTTTGGGGGTCTTGCACCGCATGAGTGTGTGTGTGTGCACGCATGCACCCGTGTGCAACCTGATAGATTGAGTGACCTGTACATTAAAATGCATACTGTGGGGCCGGCCCGGTGGCGCAAGCTGTTAAGTGCGTGCGCTCTGCTGCGGCAGCTCGGGATTCGCAGGTTCGGATCCCAGGCGTGCACTGATGCACCGCTTGGGGAGACATGCTGTGGCGCCGTCCCATATAAAGTAGAGGAAGAGGGGCACGGATATTAGCCCAGGGCCAGTCTTCCTCAGCAAAAAGAGGAGGATTGGCAGATGTTAGCTCAGGGCCCATCTTCCTCTCAAAAAAAGAAATAAATAAAATAAAATAAAATGCATATTGTTCTATATTGGTAGTTTTCTATTTTTATTGACCAGTTTAATCTATTAACTATTAAAAATTTTTAAAAATTCTAATATAAGTTCAGGTGAAGAAATCAGGATAAACAACACACAAAAAAGAAAAAAAGTGAATTTGTTAAATAATAAATTCATACTTATGAGTTCTACAGTGAATATCTTTCAGACATTTTGAAGGGTAGGATAATAAAAAAGGGCTTCATATACCTTTTTATTTGGAGTAGATGTTCCTGACCTTTTGGTAGCACCAGAGTTCTGGATAGTCTAGAGAGGAAATCTACAAGGTGGCACCAGGTGAGGAATGGGCATCATACACTCATACTCTTCTCATACCCTCAAACCCCAGCACCCTTCAAGAAATGCTCAGAAGTTCTTGCCTCTCTAATTTCTGTTTGCTGTACTAAGATCAATATCAACTATTAAGAACAATACTATTAACAGCAGTAAAGCACTCATTTTGTATACAGGAAAATGGGGTGATATTTGACGTATGACAGGGCTGTAGTAATTCCTAGGGAGCTGTCTTCCAAATAAGATTCAAAACAACTGGTAATTTCTTTTTAGCTATTAAAATTCTTAGTAGTTCACAATAATAGGAAAATTATCTATTTCCTGGTACAAAATTACATCCTAGAGAATTACATTACACATGTAAATTATGGTGGGTTCTTTTCAATCTGCACCTTTTTGGGTTAATTAATTCTTCAAGAGAGGTGATGTTATGTCAGAAGGAAAAAAATCACTTATATGGGTAATTCACATAGATCTTTTCAATTAGGGTTGAAAGCAACAGAGTTAACAATGACAGAGTTCAGAAGTGGCTGAGAAAAATCAATATTTTTTCATCAAATTATCCCATGTCATCTGAAATTTTCTCTACCTGATTAATAAATTTACAAAATTTATGTTAAATATTTTAGAAGAATTAATACACTGAGTAAATGAATTAAAATGTACTTTTCCTTTTCTTCCATCCAAACAATTTTGATCTCTTTTTAGGGTAAGTTTTCCCAGTGTAAAGGTAATCACATTTTGGATCAAAATTACAAGCTTATGTGTTGGCACAACATCGTGTGAGTTAATTTATGCCTGCTTCTAAATGAAAAGGACCAAAAATCAATTGGTCTCCTATTAAATGCATTGTGTACCTGCTATTAATTTTGGATACTGCAATCACTGCCTATTTAGATTTGTTGGGAAAAAAATACACAAAGTCTTTTCTAGATTTTTTTTTTTTTCAAAATAGAACTGACATGTATGGTGTCTTGCCAGGTTTATCAACAACTATTAATTTTGTACTTTGGAAGCAAGGTGACTCTTTAAATAGTAATAATGTGATTAATTTTTTTACTGTGACCAATGAAAAATTTTAGTTGGTTTATTCAATAAATATTTTTGAGTATCTACTGTTCTACTCCAGTGCTTGGCAACCCTGGCTGCACCCTGAATCATCTAGGAAACTGTATATATGTGTGTGTGTATATATATATATATATATATTATTTTACTATATATATCATCTAGGAATCATCTAGGAAACTATATATATATATTTTACTATATATATATATAGTAAAATCAAGCAAATTAACATATCCGTCACCTCACATAGTTACCATTTTATTTTTTGTGTGTGTGGTGAGAACATTTAAGATCTACCCTCTTAGCAAATTTCAAGTATACAATACAGTATTGTTAACTATAGTCACATGGCTATGCGGTAGACCTCCAGAACTTATTCATCTTACATAACTTAAACTTTGTACCCAATGTCCAACATCTTCCCATTTCATCTGCTCCCTAGCACCTGGCAACCACCATTCTACTCTCTGCTTCTATAAGTTTGACTATTTTAGATACCTCATAAAAGTGAAGTCACACAGTATTTGTCTTTCTGTGTATGGCTTATTTCACTTAGTATAATGTCCTCTAGGTTCATCCATGTTGTCACAATGTCAAGATTTCCTTCTTTTTTTAAGGCTAAGTAATATTCCATTATTAATCCATTCATCCATCAGTGGACGTTTAGGAGGAAACTTTAAAAATAGAGACGCTTGAGTGCCACTTCAGGTCTATTACATCAGTGTCTTTTGGGGTGATATAAGTATCTGGGTTTTTTTAAAGCTTTCCAGTGTTTCTGATGATCAATAACAATTGGGAACCACTGTTCTAGGTATTGTAGAGCATATAGAAAACAGAAATGTGGGTGACGAGTATTCTCTGATGTCTTGGACCATCAATAAAGGTAGTTAAATGCAGAAAGTTAACTGTCTTGAAGGCCACTTTGTAAAGAAGATCAGATGAGTAATAAAGATGAAGTGCAGATCTGGGTGAGATATTTTAATTTAGCACATTCCCCACCACTTTCTGCACAAGTGTCTTGCTGATCTCTTTGAAACCTTACACTGTGTCAGAACAGAGGGAGTGGAGACTCTCTTCACCTGTGGGAAGGCACTGACAACCATGGAAGATGGGGACCATCTTTACTTGCTATGTCCATAATTAGTTGGGGATGGGAGAATGGACCTCAGAGGAGAGGCCTTGCCTAGAGTTATAAATTTGGAACTTTATAACTAGAGTTATAAATTTGAAATATAAAGTGGGAACATATAGATACTACTTAAAAACCATAGAACTGACATTACCTATGGAGAATATGTAAATGGAGAAGAGTACTAGAGATGGATCACTAAATATGTAATATATTTTAAGGATAAGTTGAGGGAAATTAGCCAACAAGGAGACTGAGAAAGGGTAGTCAGGACTAGAAGGAAAATATGGCTTCCCAGAAGATTAGAGAGAAGACTTTTTTGTTTTTTTTTTTTTTTAAGATAATGGTCAACTATGTCCAATGCTAATGATTTTAAGTTAGGTGCACATAGAAGAATGCCCATTAAATCTTGCAACATGAAGGTCGATGATGGGGCCTCGCAATTTTGGTCAAGTGATCGGCATAAAACCTAGAGTAAAGTGGGTTATGAATGAATAGGAAGTAAATAAATGGAGACTGCAAATGTAATACATATTTTTGAGAATTTTGACTGTTAAGAATGTTAAAGAATTAAGTAGCGTGCCACTTGCTTTTACGCCCCTTTGGACAAATTAGGAAACAAGTTCTTGGTAGATAAATTAGAAAAAATGCCAGTCTGGTCAGATGCAGTTACAAGCCTTGGTGCATATATTGGAGAGCAGAGTACAGACTAGATTTCACCTCCTGTGTCTTTCTTCAGTCGGATACCTTTGAGTAGTATAGTCTTGCATTGTATAGGAGAATAAAAATTTATTTAAGATGGGTGAGTATTATGCTGCACTTAGCTCCTGTACTAGTTTCATCACCTCTAAATATCACACCCACTAGTTGGTTAAAATGAATCTTAATCTTTCAAGCTCCAGCACAGAGAATGGGTCCTGGAAATACTCAAGACAGGGGTCTGGAACTGCCTTCCTGGAAGTTGAATTATGTGTTAATTATTTACCAGCAAAGGTGTCAATTTACAACTAGTAGGGAGAGCAAAAGTGATTGCCAAGATTAAGAGAGTAGGAAGTGAGTTGATTCCAGATTTGAGGTAGTGACCAAGCTGTACTCATTAGACAACTTTTGCAGAATGAGGGAGAGTGTTTTCATCTTTGTATTTCCAGCACTTAGAATGGTGCCTGCACATGGTTGGTGTTCAATCAGTGTTTGTTGAACTGTACTGAAATTCCAAACGAATAGTTTAATAGTGAAAAATTAAGTGAGAGGCAGATAATGTGATAGATGTCAAGAATGGTGGTTAATAGACAGAGACTGGTGTTGAAGTGGGTAAGCCATAGGGAAATCTACTTTCCTGGACAGTAGATACAATAATGTCAAGTAAGGTGCTCTCATTGAAACTCCCTTTAACCCAAGTGATTCTTCTTCGTGTCCTGTCTTAAGAGAAAGCACCAAGGGATAATATACATGAGGGAATATACTATAGATTGCCCTTTTCAGATAAGTTGATAGCGTGATGGACCAAAACAAACACATACTGTGAGGAGTGGGTCATATTCATTAGAGATTTTTATTAGTAATAAGTCAGGTAGGTATGATACTCAACCAGGAAATGTCATCAGTAAGCAATAAACAGACATCTAAGTGGGTAGGAGGGCACAGGGAAGTATGGCAAGAAAGCAGACCAGAATCCTGACAAGTGAGAATGCTGAAGCAGGCAGGCAGGTGTTTGCCATTAACGTAGTTGTACGAGATAGAAACATGTCTGCCTTGAGAATACGAGTAAGAGCAAGACTGATGAAAGTATGGTAGGAAAGCGATTTCAGACCTCAAGTAAATGGCAGTTCATCAAGGCAGGGACTCAGATACCAAAGGAAATGCCAGGGAACAAGTCAGAGGGTGATTATAGTCAAGATGGACTTGATTTTTGCTTGATTAAGCTTTGAACTTGCCTAGGACTCTAGATATTGCATGAGCTAGAAGGATTGCAGAAACTAAGAGGAACACAGCCTGGCATGCCATTGTATCTGCATTTCCCCTGCTGCACTGTTATATCACTTTATTGGCCACATTCCTTAATTTAGCACATACTCATAGCCTGCATTTTTATTTAAGTTTTCAAAAAGTTTTTTTCTCATTCAAGAAAAAATAATTCCCACAAATTGGGCACTATGTGATATTTTTGTGCATATTTATATTTTTGTGTATTTCCATTTCTTAGCACAGTGTTACCAATTTGTATGTCCTCAATAAGTACTTGTTGAATTTGCATGTTAACTTGTTCATATCAAGTAGGTAAACTTAACTATTCTGAATTATGAGGTTGAAGTAAAATGTAGCCACGTTATCTTTAAAGGAAATGAACTCACTGAAATATGCCCCCCAAATTATTTAATTTTGAATATAGAACATGAGTTTAACAGAGACGCTATAACTACTTTTGTGTCTTTCCTGCAACACTTGGCTGCTGCCATCTTGATTGGTTCAAGATGTTTTGTGAAATCTATACTGTTACATTTTATGAAAGGGGAATACAGCTCCTCTCAAGTGATGCATTGAAGAGAATTGCATGGGCAATCTCCCTTTATTACATTCAATGATCCAAGGCACAGAGTAGCTTAAAAATGTTCTTTTAGAAATGATACTCTTCAGAAAGGTGCACTAATAGGGCATTACTAGATATCTTTTTACTATCTTTTCACTGAAAAATGCAACTTTTACGGAAAACTAAGTACTTCCATTATATGAACTTCGTCAACAATCAAATGACCATATGTGATTTGCTCACCATGTCCTTCCTTACAATATATGGTTCTCACAGAACCTCAAAATGAAAATGGCACCACTCCAGGAACCTGCACCTAGTGCCAGCATCTATTATGACGAATTTAGTTCCTATACAATGCCTTCTCCTTATTAACATTAATTATGTGGCAAAGGAAATTGGATGATTCATAAAAGCAGAAAGCATTCAGCTTGACCACATTATACACCAGTGCAAATAAGAATTCTTAATGCTGTTTAACAAATGACTTTTTCACTCTTCATTAAAGCCCCTTGTTGCAATCCAATCTTGATTTTAGAAATTAAAGCTAACAACCAGATTGAGAGAATCAGGAAAGTGACAGCATGGGGCAGAGTCTCAAAGCCACAACTAACAGCATGAAGCAAAGTGAACCTCAAGCTATTGCTGCTCTCAGAGAAGGCTGGGGAGGGGGGCATGCATTTGCAGGGGAACTCAATTATAGCAACCCCCAGCTATAGGAAAGTACTTGTGAATGTTGACACGAAAGATTTTTTCCTTAATGTTTTAATTAAATACCTAGAAGCCAATGCTTCCTCTCAGTTAGTGTCAGAACACTGTTTCTTGGTGGATAAATGTTTACAGCACAAGCTCAGCTGAGGGTTTCTACAAACACGACTCTAAGAACTGAGAAAGCTTTTGCTGAGGCACTTGAGATCAAGAAAGCGGTAGTGATTATAAACTAGCAGTACAATAGCAGGATGGTTTAATCCACCCAAATGTCAGTCATTGGTTTGCAAGTTGGCAATCCCACCTTCATCTTCAGAAAAAAAGGGCACTGGTTAGTCATCTGTTTAATTCTCTAGCTTCAGTGTGTCATTTGGATGTTGAAGCAAAATCCCTTGATTCAGTCTGCCATTTCTGACAGCCTCCCTCTAGACCCCATTAACAAGCCTTTTAGAGAACAGAATGCAAAGTAGGCAGCAGGCAGCCCACAATCAAAATGGAGATAGAATAGACAGTAGAATGTCTTCCCTTTGTGAAGATAGTGTTTAGGTGACCTTTGTTGAAGAGAATTTTTTTTCATCTAAAAACTGTGTCTTTCAAGATATTAAAGCAACATTTGCAATGCGGTAGATGTGGGAGGTCACTTGGAATTTGGGGGTTTATGATAGGATACAGAAAAACTCAAGTGATATTTACAAAATGTGCAAACAATGGCACAGACAGGAAGCCAGCCTGGCTTTGGGCATGCCTGGGGAATATCCTTCAGAAAACAAATATGCCACTCTTTAATGTTGGTTTGAATCTCATTATAAAATCACAAGTGAAATGAGACATACTTTGCTTCTGAAACAGTGATTTCAGAAGCAAAGCAACTGTTCTCTAATAAAGCAGTCCTGTTAAGATTTGTAGGATTTTAATGTGCTTTGAAAACATATCATTTGTTAGATAATGGACTCTTTCTATTGAACCTATTTTCCATTTTTCATGCATTAATAATTTCTAGTTGACTTGGTGTATGTGTGGACATTCTGAACAGCATTGCTTAATGTGTCACATGCATATTGATGTATCAGGTCTCTAGAGAAGTCCCACTCCAAATAACCTTTCCCCAGGCATTGCCTGGTCCTAGGGAACATTCCAAAATGCACAATTTCCAGAGACACCAGTTTGACCAGGAGTGGAGAAATTTAAAGGGAACAAAACAATGGCAGGATCTCCTATGCAAGTTCTCCGTTAAATAGGAAAGATCTTTTAGAAACAGAGATTGGACCAAAATCTGTGTTGTGCTGATTGCAATGCAATGCCAAGTGTTTCATTGTAATCGAAGACTGAGAAGAAAGACCACAAAAGAAGCGGAGAGATCATTTATTACCAGAGAGATCGCTTTTATTTATAGGGTAGCACCAGGGAAGTCACTTATTTTTTATGCATCTAGTCCCTTAATAAAACACTAATAAAGCTTTTATGTACTTTTGTATCTCAGTAAACCATTCAGGCATGCCTTTTAAAATATACAAAGGCAAAAATGCTGTTTTCTGCTAGGAATTTGTTTATAAGCTGTCCTTTTATTAAAATATACATTAACTTGAATTCACTTAAGTAACACAGCAAAAGCACGTTTTTTAAGAGTACATAAAATGTACATACACAATGAGTACCTAAATATGATATGGCATATATATAATGCCTACTAAATACTGGAGATTAGATTATTAGTATAAAAGAGATGAATTACACACACGTGTGTGTGTGGTCCAATAAGTCAATTTATTTTCAAAATAAATAAATTAGAACGTCGATAGCCAGGTTTCTGTGGGATGCTGGGTATCACTACCTATTTGACTGTCCTGGAACCAGTAGTGGTAATTAGCGTGTTTGTTTTGGGTACTCCCTGCACACTGCATTGTGTAGAAGAATCTGTTCAATGTAAAATGATGTTTAAGCTAATGAGATTGGGAAGTCGTCTAGTCATATTCTACCACATTTTCATGGTAGATTTTATTAAAGTATTTTGTTAGTAACTCCAATGACAATGATATTTTTCATTTTTGCATCCAGGTCGCTAGGGTTTTAAAAGCTTGTTTATTTAGTTAGAACGGGTCCTCAGTAAATGTTCAAAGAGAGTTGGTTGCTATATCAACTATAATAGAACTCAAGAAAAACCCGGCATTCTTATCGTGTGCTACATTACTCAGGTGAGAACTAATTTATTTTTATTAGTTTTTAAATAATGTATGATAACTTGTATTACACTTAATGAAAACATTACTAGCTTTCAGTGACATCTTTTGTAGAAAATACATTTCAAAAAATCCTAATTTAACTTTGCATTTGAATGTCTAAATCTATATAAGAGGTGGGAAATCATCCTTTTTTTAACATCCCATGGTTTCCTCAGAGTGGTCTCATGCCTCCTGGAGCTTTTAAGTAGGGAAAAAAGTGAAGCAATTAGTAAGCTGTCACTCACTAAAAGTCAAGGCCCTGCCAATGGAGTGCACTCCGCCATCTCCCAATGTAAGGACAAATCCTTGAGGAAGGCTGATAGCAGAGGAGGTCAAGCAAGGAGAATCTTCTACTACTGACACATTTACATAGAGCAGCAGCCGGATGAGGGACAGAAATAACAGGTGTGCAGTGTCATAGAATTTCCTAAATTTGTGAGTTTGGAGTTACATATTTATTCAAACCACCACCACCAATAACAACAACCAAAAACCCTTCTTGTGTTCAACTATTATTGTTATAAGCGGAGCACTTGGGATCTTAGACCAGGGGTCTTCAAATCGGGGTATTTGTAACTATGGAGGCAATAAACCACTTTTGGTTGAGGGAGTACCTGGGTACAGATAGAATTGGGGAATATTATCCTCTAGATCCTCAAATTCCATATGTATCCTTTCCAAAACTAATCTGACCTGGTAGAGGATCTGTGTGGCTTTCCCGCTCCTGCCTCTTTTCAGACTCTCCTGCTACAACTTTACAGAGGAAAAGGGTATATCTCACCAACCCATGCTACATCCTATTGTGGCAGAATTCCAAAGAATAAAAATCTCTGGGACACCACAAAAAGGGGGAAAAAATCAAAACAGCAAATATCTTTTCTACTTGGCTGTGTGCCTGCCTGCCTCTCAATCTAGCAATCATCTGTCCATCTGCTCACCTCCCATCTATACATCTAAATATTTACCAGTCTTTTTACCTATCTCTTAGAATTAAAAATCAGAACTGAGATGGCTTCTTAACATGATATTTGAAATGAAAAGCAAAGTCATGTTTTTTTTCTGATGTGAATTGTCTGAATTTGAGAAAGACATAACTAGTTTCATCATTTGTATTATTAGATATACATTTTCCATAAATTGAATAAAGTAAACCTACAGCTCCAAATTTTTAATAAAAGCATACTTAAAGCAGAAGTATAATAGCATTTTAGCTATAATTACAACATTTGCACTTACAAAACTTAAGATGAAAACTTTAGGTGTTATCCGAAACATGTACAAAGGGTTCAAAATTCTTTTAGGAATACACAAAGTTTTGAACACCACTTTCACAGGCTACACTGTCTTGCCTTTGTCAAGAGTCAGCCCAGAGTCCAAATCTCACCAACTGTCTGTAGTCTTAGTCGTCTTCTCCCCCTCCCCCACTCCCTCCCCTCCTCCTCCTCGCCCTCCTCCTCCCCATCTTCCCTCTCCCCTGTCCCTTCTCCCTTCCCCCCTCCTTTTTTAGGGCCTGGAACTAGAATGATTTTTACATTTTTAAATGGTTACATTTTAAAAGGCTTCATAAGTACCTATATAGCACTCTCAATTTTACCACTTGGTGGAAGAAAACTAAAGTATTTACTCTCTAGTCTTTTTTAAGAAAGTTGGCCAGCCACTAATATAAGTGATTATCTTAATGACAGTTGGTTTTCTTCCACAAATATGCAAGTCATACCATACTTCTATGATCCATTTGTAAACATTTGTTTCCTATTATATCTTATAGACAAAAGTTGATGTTAAATTAAATTTTTCTTTCATTCTTTTTGTACTTCTGCTTCTATTTCTTGGTGTTTGCCACAGTGTGTTATTTCACGTCGTTTAAGAATCAGACACAAAGGTGAGATTAGCTGTGGAAAAGGAGAAAACTAGTGTGAGAAGAAACTGGGCACAGAGGCAGAAGCTGGGAGAACTGTCAAAACAGGATGCAGGTCTAACCCAGAGGAGGTAAGAGGGAAAGAAGGAAGGTTGAGTAGGAAAAGGACTAGACTGTGGAGCAATTCTAAGAAAATTTTGGCAAAAACGATGAGGAGTCCTCAAGCCAAATGAGTTCTCATTGGAGCCCACTGTCTCCGAGAATACATGGGCCCTAATATCCAGCTGTGCTCAGTCATTGGCTGGAGAAGCTGGTAGAAAGTGCAGCCTCATCAGGAACTGGGTAATGGATTTCAGACTATAGCATCTAGGGTTGTTGGTCAATTATGCTTCCTGCCATTTGTGATTTGACTCATTTTTTCACAGCAGCCACCATACTTTGTAACAACGGAGTGCTAAGCCTTCTGTTTTTCTAAAATAATATCTGAACTTGAATATGAATATGCTTATCTCTCATCATTTTACTCTACTTTTTTATTTGTTGTTTTAGAAATCCCTCTCAATCCTAAAGAAATAAGATATTTCACTACATTTGTTTGTAATAGTTTTAAGAGTATTTAAGATTTGCTTTCCACAATTAAGCATGGAGAGACAAGAGAGAGGAGAGACGAGAAAGGAAAGGAGAGAGGAGAGAGGAGAGAGAGAGAGATATTATTTACTTTATTTTCTTATGAAAAGGCAATTGCCCAACACCATTTATCAAATGGAGTGTCCTATCCTCTCTAATTTTAAGGTTTACCCAATCATATACTAAAGTCTCACATGCTTCAATCTGTTTTTTGTCTATTTTATGCATTTGTTCTATTTGTCTATCTCTCTAAAAATAGTCATTACTATGACATAGTCATTACTATGACTTTAAGTTTTAGTAAGAGAAAGTCTTCCCTTTTTTTTTTGCACAACTTTCTTCACTGCTGTTGCATCTTAATTATATCATATGGATTTTAGGGTTAGTTTGCTGAGTTTATAAAAAATCCAAATGGGAATTTTAATAAAATTTTATTATATATTTATTTAGAGAAAATTAACATATTTTCTAATGCAGAATCTTCCAATCTACAAGTATGGTAAATTCTAATTTTTTCAGATTCTATTTTCTTTTGTGCTTTAATAATGTTGCATAATTTTCTCCATAAATCTCTTGTACATATTGTGTTAGATTTATTCCTAGAGACCTTATTACTTTTTGTTACTAGTGTGAATGGTGTCTACTTAGAAATCGCATTTTCTAATTTGTTATCACTAAAGTGTAGAAATTTTTGCATGTCAATCTCCTAAACAAAAATTTTGCTCACCTCTCTTATTACTTCTAAAATGTTGTCTATGGATGCTTTTGAATATTTTATGGGATTAAAGATTCAGATCATGGCAGTTTTACCCAATTATTTCCAATTTTTTACATCTCATTACTTTTATCTATATGGTTATACTGGTTAGGACTTCCAAGATATTTTTCGATGTTAATTATTCTTATTTTTTTTTCTGACTTTACATGAAATGCTTCTAACATTTTATTGTTAAGTCCAATGTTTGTTTGTTTGTAGATATTCCTTTTCAGGTTAAAGAAGTTACTTCTTATACTATTACTGGTTGATCGTTTAATGTTTTAGCCCTCGGGGGCTAAAACATTAGTGGTGGGTGTGGGAGGGAGTCTCCAGAAAATCTATCATACTCCCTACCTAGAGAAAGCTCTAGACGTTGTCCCCAGTCCTCCTTATTCCAAGAGACTGTGAAGACAGGAAAATGATCTTTGCTTTAGCAATATCCCAGTTTCAGTGCTCAGCTTAACATTTCTTTGAGGTCTTCTTTTTCCTTTTTCTCTTAGTTTCCCTTGATTTCTTGCTGGCTCATCTATGCTTAAATGCTTAAAAATATTTTATTAATTATTTTTGTTCCCAACAATAATATAGTTATATAATAATATAGTAACCATTATTATAATTATATTATATATTATATAATATAGTTATATAGTAACCAATTCACGATGATAATAAAAACAAAAATTATTTTTGAATAATTTTCACTAATCCTAAAGGAACTGTTGTCAGAATGGGTGCTTGCAGTGCTTTTGGGTGTATTTTCCTAGATTCGTGGGTGGGAACTTGCACAAGATCAGGTTGATACCCTCATACAATAATCTGTGTATTTTTGATATAAATGTTGCATATCTTACACAATATCTAATTTTTTAAATAACTTATTAGGATTTATCTAGAGAAAATTTGGGGGCGTATTAAGCATTGTCTAAAGAAAGATTTTCTTTTCAAGTTTATATTATCCACCCTTTGATTAGTCATTTTATAGCACCATGGAAAACAAGGTTTTAAAGTAAAATTAATTATGGTAGGTTTTACGCAAGAGGACGTGCCCTTAATAAATTTGCATTATTAAAACTTCAGTGGGGATAATATATAAGAAAGAAAAATAATTACTAAAAAAACCACCACAACAAAATCAGGGAGCTGAAATCAACTCCTAATGTTAACCTAGTCAAAGACCTGCACTTGTTTTAAAAATCTGCAGTATATTTTATTATGTCCTTATGTTTCCTTTTTGCTGACACTTTAAGAGATGACATCTGGCTAATAAAACACTGAAGGAAAACAGAGAATCATTGGAATGATTGTGAAACATGGAATGTCATTTAATGCATAAGAACTGACAGTTCTTTCCTAATGAAATGTTCCACATGACTAGTTTGTACTGGATAATTTATTGTATCCATTCAAAATAAATAGAGATTTTTAAGTAAGATATGTTATCTTTAGTAGAACACAGAGAGAAGGTCAACACTAGGGAAAAAAAATGAATTATTTCGATAGTCTGCATAATTCAAGCCTTGGCTATTGTTTTGATAGAAGGGGAGGAATCATGTCTCTTTTATACATTACTGTGACTCCAGCATCTAAAATGGGCATGGCACATAGTAAGTCCCCAATAAATCCTTATTAAATTATTTATTAAATTTCAACACAGCACCTTGGAGCTACTAAGATAAATTAATTCCTTCTATAAAATTAATATTCCGGTTTTGTTTTCAGTAATGTCCTGCCCTTTACTTACACTAGATGGCTCTAATTAGGCACTAGGCAATAATTATATCGTTGTAAGAGCACCAATTAATTTACTAAATTAAGTCAAATTTGATGAAATAAAATCTATAAAATTAAAAGATTCAAATAGTTAAAAATTAAAAAAATACAAAAATTATATAAAGAAAAGCATCAGTAATGAGGCTTAGGCTTCTCCAGTACTTACCTCATTTTATTTTTTTTAAATTGTTCTCATTTTAGTACATAAACTTATTGGTTACTTTCATATCTCTAAATATTATGTTTACATCAGGTTTTCTTGATCTATCATTATAAATAGTATTGAAATCTAATTTTAATGCATGAGAATATTTTAGATCTTGGCACTGCCACTCCCAACCATATTTCAAAGTTAGTTATATTTCAATTTTCAATCTATTTGTTCCTTTTTATTCCCATGTTTCGGCCCCTTAAAACCCCATCCTCCACCATTACCACACAACTATTCTAATGGGCTTAGTGTGTATCTTTTTATTTGTATAAGTTCTTACAGCATGCATATTTTTGTCTCCATATGTTCTTAGTTCATGTAAACAGTATTATACTGTATCTCAATTTGTTTCCCACATTTTACCAGTCAGCAATATATTTTTAAGAGCCATCCCTGTTGTTATATTTACAAGTTGTAAATATAGTAACTGTTGCCACTAACTGCTCATTCATCATACCAAGAACCAAGAAGATCACCAAGCGATTGATAAAGGACAATCAATCGATGCCAATGGTAAGATGACAGAAATGTTGGTATTGTCTGACAAAGACTTTAAAGCAGCTATAATAAATATGTTTAAACAATAAAATAAAATATGTTAGCAAATAAGTAGACAGTCTCAGTAAAGAAATAGACAATATAAAGAAGAACAAAGTGGAAATTTTAGAAGTAAAATATACAGTAACAAAAATTTTAAAACCCAATAGATGGTCTCAAGAGCAGAATGGAGGGAATAGTCAAAAGAATGAGAAATCTTAAAGATAGAACTAGAAATTATGCAATGTAAAAAATAGACAGAAAATATACCGTGAAAAAAAAGATAGAGCCTCAGGAACCTGTGGAACCACAACAAAAAGTCTAAAAATTCGTATCATTAGAATCCCAGAAGGAAAGGAAAAGGGAGTGGGGTTGAAAAAATACTTGACAAAATGATAGCTGTAAAGTTCCCAAATGTGGCAAAAGATATAAATCAACAAATTCAAGAAGCTGAGTGAATGTCATATAGGATAAACACAAAGAAATCCACTCTAAGACACATCATACTCAAACTTCTGCAAACTAAAGACAAAGAAAAAAGTTTAAAGCTCAAATGGAAAAAGGTCACCTTATCTATAGGGAGAGAACAATTCTAAATGACAGCAGATTTCTCATCAGAAAGATGAGCTAGGAAGATGTACAACAATTTTCAAGTGCTGAACAAAAACAATTGTCAAGCCAAAATCCTGTGTCCAGCAAAAATGTCCTTCAGGAATGAAAGGAAAATCAAGACATTCGCAGATGAAGAAAAGCTAAGATAATTTGTCACCAGCACAACTACCCTAGTAGAATGGCTAAAAGAATTTCTCTAAACAGAAGCTAAAGTATAAAAGACGAAGCCTTGGAATATCAGGCAGGAAAAAGAACACAGAGCGCAAAATACGGAGAAATTCAATAGATTTTCCTTCTCCTCTTGAATTTTCTAAATTAAGTTTGACAGTTGAAGCATAATTATAACATTGATGTAATTTAAATGTACGTAGAGGAACTAGTTATGATAATTATACTATAAATGATGGTGGCTAAAGGGACAGAAACAGAGGTAAGTTTTCTTTACCTTAATCAAATTAGTAAAAGGTGACAACACTAGTAGACTACGTCAAGTTATGATATATTATGTAATACCTGGAGAAATCACTAAAAATGCTATACAATGAGATATACAAATATACACTCACACACACAAACACAATAGACAAATCAAAATGAAATTCTAAAAAATATTCAAGTAATACACAGAAAAGAAGGAAAAACTAGGAAAAAAAGGAGATTAAAAACAGGAAGCAAAAAATAAAATGGCAAATTTAAGCCCTAACATATAAATAATTACATTGAAAGTAAACAGTATAATACACCAGTCAAAAGGCAGCAATTGCCAAAATGGATTAAAAAACATGACCCAATTACATGATGTTTTCCAAAAACTCAATTCAAATATAACAGTATAGAAAGGTTGAAAGTAAATGATTGAAAAAAGTATAGCAACCATATATTAAAGGAAAGAATGAGTAGCTATATTAATATTCATTAAAGTAGACTTCATAGCAAAGAAAATTACCAGAAGTATAGAGTGAAATAACATAATAATGGAGGTTCAATCCATGAAGAAGACATAACAATCTTAATGTGTAAGTATGAAACAGCAGAGCTGCAAAATTTTGTGAAGCAAAAGCTGATAAAACTAAAATAAGAAATACACATATCTACCATTATAATTGGAGATTTCAACATCCCGCCCTCAACAATTGATGCAATTTATATAGCAGGGCTATAGAAGAACTCAATATCATCATCAACCAATGGAATCTAATCAACAATTATAGAGCACTCTCTCCAACAGCAGCAGGTTAGGATGCATATTCTTTTCAATGGAATCAAACTAAAAATCAACAACAAAAGACAATATGATATGAATCCCTTATCAGATACATGGATTATAAATATTTTCTACCATTCTGTAGGCTGCCTTTTCACTTTGTTGATTGTTTCTTTTTGCTGTGCAGAACCTGTTGAGTTTGATGTAATCCTATTTGTCTATTTTTTCTTTTTGTTGCCTGTGCTTTTGATGTCATATCCAAGAAATCATTGCCAAGGCCAATGTCAAGATTTTTCCTTACGTTTTTTTCTATGAGTTTTAGAGTTTTAGGTCTTACATTTAAGTCTTTAATCCATTTTAAGCTGATTTTTGTGTATGGTATAAGATAAAGGTCTTCATTTCATATGAATATCCAGTTTTCCTAATACCGTTTATTGAAGAGACTATCTTTTCTCCATTGTGTACTCTTGGCATCTTGTGGAAGATTAGCCTACCATATATGCATGAGTTTATTTTTGGCCTCTGTATTCTCTTCCATTGGTCTATGTGTTGTTTTATTCCAGCACCATATTTTTTTGATTACTATAGCTTTGTAATATATTTTGAAATTAGAAAGTGTGATGCTTCTCTTTATAAGAAACTCCTACAACTCAATAGCAAAAAACCCCAAATAACTTAATTAAAAAATGGGTGAAGCACCTAAGTAGACATTTTTCCAAAGAAGACATAACAAATAGACACCAGGTATATGAAAAGCTGCTCAATATCACTAATCATCAGGAAAATGCAAATCAAAACACCAATGAGGTCTCACCTAACACCTGTTAGGATGACTTCATCAAAAAAAAAATACATCAGAAGATAGCAAGCGTTGGTAAGGGTGTAGAGAAAAGAGAACACTTATACAATGTTGGTGGTACTATAAATTGATACAGCCACCATGGAAAACAGTATGGAGGTTCTTGACAAAAATTAAAAATAGAAATATCACTTGATTCAGCAGTCTCACTTCTGGGTATCTATCCAAAGGAATTGAAACCAGGATCTTGAAGAGATATCTCCATTCCATGTTCATGACAGCATTATTACCAATAGCCAAGACATGGAAGCAATCTAAATGTCCAATGATGGATGGATGGATAAAGCAAATGTGGTATTTATATACAATGGAATATTATACAGCCTTTAGAAAGAAGGATATTTTGTCATTTGTGACAACATGGATGAACCTAATAGTACGTGATTTTACTTATATGAGGAATCTAAAATAGTTAAACTCATAGAAACAAAGAGAAGAATTGTGGTTACCAGGGGAAAGGGGAAAACAGGCAGGTTTTGGTCAAAGGGTTCAGTTCAAGTTCAAGTTCAGTTATGCAAGCTGAATAAATCCTAGAGATCTACTGTACACCATAATGCTTATAGTTAATCATACTATATTGTATACTACAAATTTGCCAAAAGAGTAGATCTTATGTTAAGTGTTCTTATCACATACACAAAAAAAAAGAGGATAGGAGAAAACTTTTGGAGATGATGGATATGTTTATGACATTGATTGTGGTGATGTTTTCATGGGTGTATACTCATCTCCAAATTCTTCAAATTGTATACATTAAATATCTACATTTTTTTACATCAAACATCTACATCTTTTTGTGTGTCCATTATAACTCAATAAAGTGGTTTAAAAAACAAAAGATTATAGGAAAATATCCAAACACTTGGAAACTGAAAAATACACTTCTAAATAATCCACGTGTTAAATAAGAAGTTTCTAGGAATATCAAAAAATACATTAAACTGAAGGAAAATGTCAATGCAACATACCACTTCTAGGCCATAGCTAAAACATTGTTAGAAGGAAATTTATAACACTAAATCCATACATTAGAAAAGAGGAAAAGTCTCAAACAAAAATCTAAGTTCCTTGGGCTGGCCCACTGGCATAGCAGTTAAGTTCGTGCGCTTGTTTCTGTGGCCCGGGGTTCACTGTTCAGGTCCTGGGCGCGGACTGATGCAGCACTTGTCAAGCCATGCTATGGCGATGTTCCATATAAAGTAGAGGAAGATGGGCACAGATGTTAGCCCAGGGCCAATCTTCCTCAGCAAAAAGAGGAGAATTGGCAATAGATATTAGCTCAGAGCTAATCTTCCCCCCCACACACACACACAAAATCTAAATTCCTACCACAAGAATCTCAATAGAAAAAAGATCAAAATAAACTCAAAGCAGGCAGAAAGAAGGAAATAATAAAGAAGAGAAGAAATCAGTTAAATTAAGAAAAAAAATAAATACAAAAATTAATAAAGCAAAAGCTGATTCTTTGAAAAGATTAATAAAATTGAGAAGCTTCTAGCAAAACTGACAAAGAAAAAAAGAAGAAAAATTACCAATATTAGGAATGGAGCAAGGGATATCTCTATAGACTCTACAGACATCAAAAGGTTAATCAGGGAATACTATAAACAATTCTACACACATGAATTTAACAGCTTACGTGAAATGGAGCAATTCCTGAAAAAACTCAATGTCCCACAACTTACTCAATATGAAACCAATAATTTGAAAGCTCTATAACTATTCATTAAATTTGCAATGAGCAAATCAATCAAGAATGAGAAAAAATAAATTAGCTGAGAGTACAGGATGGTCATGACCATTGATGAATTTCAGGTTGTAAAACTCTGTGGACACTTCTTTGTTTTCAACTTACTTGACTTTCCAACATGGTTAACACAGTTGCCCACCCCTTATATCTTAACACCTTTTCTTTTCTCCTCTTGTCCAAATCTCCCTCTTCCGGTTTTTCTCCTACTTCTCTTTGTTCTTCTTTATTTGTTTTATTCTCTCTTTATTCTTTATTGCTAGTTTCTTTTTTCTACCAACATTTAAAGGTTGGAGCTGCCATTCTGATTTATATTTCACCTTGTTTCTCTCAGAGCACCCGTTATTTTTCTTCATAGAGTTTATCAGTTTTTGCATTTATTATTAGGATTATAAACCAGCCTTACTCACAAGATATAAACTCCTTGATGGCTGAGACCATGATTGTTTTTTCAGAATCCAACACATTTTCTGGCGTACCATGGGTCAATAAATGTTTTCTGAATGAGTGAGTTAACTAATAAATGAATGTGATCTGAGGTGAAGCTCAATGACCACCCTAATCCAAGCTCAGTTCCCTTCTGACGTGTACTGATTCTAGAAATTTCTGCTATTTTTGTTATTCTTTTTATAATCATTTCTCCTGCTCGAAGAAAAGAAGAAGTTCAGAAAACAGTGTATAAGAGGTGCAAAAGAAAATCTTACCCTCTTCTCAGTGTTATCCAGGGCTTTATCTGTTTATACATATTTCAGAGAAAGGATGTAAGAGAACAGAGGAGGAAGCAGAGGAAATTTTGTCCTGGGCATTATCTCCTGTATGATCAAAATGTTACTGGATAATGGTTATCGTGTCAGATCATATCTGTAAGTTCGGTTCCATGTATTATTTTTGTTAGTAATCCTATATTCTCACAGAAAGACATAATATCTTTGATATTAAATCTCAAATTTCCAATGAGTATCTGTCAAACACACACACCTCCATTCTTTTGAAGAGTGTAATAAATGGGACAGAGTTTATAGTAGGATTCTATAAAATCGTGGGGGATTTGAAGAGGATACGTAATTGCTTACAGGTCTGCCTTTTTCCCTTCCAGTTAAACCTAACCAAACATTAAGTTCTATCATTGTGGTTGAACTGATAAGCCACTGAAATTAAATAACCATTTTCTTTTTTACAGCATAGTCCACTGAGGTTGTTGTTTTGTCTACACTGTCAGTACAGTTGTTTGACTTGACCACACCATACATTAGTGGTAATGACTGGTTGAGTAGGAGGCCTCGTAAGGTGTGGGCCCTGGCAGAGGCAACTCCAGAGCAGGGAGAGACCTAGACTTAAGGAAAATATGAAACCTCTTTCTGTTCTGCCTTCAAATTAACTAATATCTCTCTTGTTTTGTTCCTGAATGCACAGAAATCAAATACAATTTAGTGATGAAAGATGTTTGTTGTTATTTATAATTATTATTTTGTAGTTTACCAGAAAAGTATATTTCTCTTCTAATTAGCACTTTCTAAGTAAGATTGAGTCCACTGATGGTGTGAGATCTGAGAACTATGCATATTCCAGACAGCAGTCATTGGCTCTGTTGTGCGTCAAAATCTCCTAGGGAGCTTTTAAAAAATAGCAAGGCCCTATTCCCAGTGATTCTGATTTACTTGCTTCTATATAAGATCCACAGCATTGGGCCGGCCCCGTGGTTTAGCAGTTAAGTGCGCGCGCTCCGCTACTGGCGGCCCAGGTTCAGATCCCAAGTGAGCACCGACACACCGCTTCTCTGGACATGCTGAGGCTGCGTCCCAGATACGGCAACTAGAAGGTTGTGCAACTATGACATACAACTATCTACTGGGGCTTTGGGGGAAAAAAAGGAGGAGGATTGGCAATAGATGTTAGCTCAGAGCCGGTCTTCCTCGGCAAAAAGAGGAGGATTAGCATGGATGTTAGCTCAAGGCTGATCTTCCTCACACACACACACAAAAAAAGATCCACAACATGGTATTATTTAAAAGTGTCCCATGTTAATTTAATGTGTAACCAGAGTTGAGAATGTTTTGCAAGGAGTGGTTCAGTGAACGTCTCCATTATATTTACCCAAGGCACCTCTCCAAATCTGCTGAATCAAAAAGGATGGACTCCCAGATTATTCCTATTCTCACTAGAGCTTGACAGTCACTGCTTTGGGTAGCCTTAGTTAAATTCACCTTAAGTTGGCTGATAATAGTGATAAGTCTTTACTTCTATTGCATCATATAGCAGTCCATCTCCTGTCTTGTTTATATTATCTCTAGATCTACAGAGATCAACCCCTACAATGTCCACTTCCTTCAACTGTATCCCATATCATTGGAAATCACTGGAGTCAGAGACCACAGGCATTTTCTGACAGCAAAACACAGAGTTTAAGCATAAAGGCAAACCCAAGAAACAATAATCAAACAAAGTACAGAGGTGGTAGCAGTAGCCTATATCATTTATTTTAATTTAATGAACTGAGTTTAATTAGACTATTATTTACCTCGTAGTCCAGAGAGAATTCGTACTTCTGAGTCACGTCACTGGACTGAAGAGGCAACTGACATTTATAGGAATTTACATGCTGCAGTGGGGTGGGGCCAACAGGTAGTTGCATGCACATCAGAGACAGATGAAGTCTAACCATTGACTAAAGAACTCCAGAATAGGAGTAGAGGGTGAACCCACATTTCTCTGATCAGTCTTTAGGGCAGGGCTCATTCACTCTTTGCCACCCTCCCAGCTACTTTTCTTTATCATTCCTCCCTTTAAAATAGTGCCATGTAACCCTGGCTGCATATTTCTGCATAGTTCTCCATCTTAGATTATGATGTCAAGTTAACCAATAAAAAAAGCTAGAAAATGTAAGAAAGGTATAGTTCCTGCTATCAAGGAGGAACAGTCTATCTAAGGATACCACATATAGACATAAGATAGTGTAACAGTAAATAATATTTATTATTATGTAAAATTGATATATACTATTATAAAAATTATTTTAAAAAGTCCATAATGTTAGCTTCCAAAAGAAGAGAAGAAATGAGACAGTTGTAGAAATACACAGAATGGAAACACCATTGCAGAATATGATAGTCTGTGAGTGTTTAATGGATAGGATTCATAAAAAAGGAAGGCTATGACCCACGACTAGGCTTAGAATGTCCTCATTTGATAGAAGACGGTAGAGGGCAAGATATAACAGCTGAAAGAGAAGCAGTGTGAAAAACAAGTGCAAAAACTAGACACTCAAGAGACTTGAGCCAGACACACTCAAGGAAAAACAAATAGCTCATTTTCAAAAAGAGAAAGATTTAAAAATGTTACTTGGAACTTGTTTGAAGCACATATTGGAGCCAGTTCATAGAAGACTTTAGACACCAGGAAAAGAGTTTGAAAATTACTTCTAATTAAAGGGGAAATTTCAAGGGTTTTTAAAAATTTAAATATATATGGGAAACAACCCCCCTCAAGGCGCTTATGGATCCCGTTGGTTGCCGTCACTCATAGTTCTTTGCACTGATGTGAACTATACCGTGGATCCTGCCAACATAAGCCCTCTGAAAATTATATCAAACCTGAATGCCTGGTTTATTGTCAGTCTAAATGAAATGTTATTATATTATATATTTAAAGGTCATGAAAGGCCATCAATGAAGTTTGTGATTTTTTTTTTCTCAGATGCATGTGGTTATGGAAGCAATATGCAGGCAGATGTTTAATATAAAATATCCTTCATGTTTCAGAATAAACAACATATGGAACAAGTAGCCATTTTACTTGATGTGCTGAGTCGAAAATAGTTCAGAGCAGATCGGCTTTGATTTGGTTTATCTCTATCATAGCACAATGCCGACCAAGATGTGTCAGCAGATTACAGTTCATATGGGGGCATGTTGTTAATTTCTGTAACGTTAAAGCTGCTTTTTAAGTATCCTAGTTTGTTCAATGTTATGACAATGAGAGATATATTCACAGCTAGTGGAATTAAAAAAAAACTTTTCTTATTAGTAAAGTGATATGTGGTACTTTTGTATTACAAATAAAAAGAGAAAGACATTCTAACCTGGGAAATGTTAGAATCGGAAAATGTTATAAATAGGATTGATCTCTTTAATTGCTCAGATCTTGTCCAGAGAAGTAAATTGAGCTCAACTAATCCATTCTTTTCCTTTTTAGCGTATTTATGGAAAATCAGGCAATTAAATGATGAAAAAGGGAAAAAATAACTGATGAATGCATTTTATAGTCACATATTTTATTTTTAGATAGAACTTCCAGTGTCATTTTATTGCAATAAAAAGCACTTCATATCATCCAAAGGAAATTTAACATTTTAAGTTGCATGTTAAAAATAAAATGTATTGTTTTCCCTTATTTAAATCTACTATATTTAGACAATAAGAATGCCAACTATACAAAATGAACATTCTGGCAGGGAATTGATGGGTATCATGTATTGGAATGTATTTACGTCCAAATATTGTTTTTCTTACCCAAGCTATCTCCTTGTCCTAAATAAAAAGTTCATGAAACTATAATTTTTAAATTAGAATTACTTCATCTCAGAGATGGAAGGACCCAGAAGTCCAGGCAATGCACGTCTTTTCTAAAGTGCCTCTGATAGATGGACACACAGCCTCTGTCTTATGAACATTTATCACAGTGTTGATAGGGACAGGCTGCTGTACCTCTCTAGGCCACCTGTCCTATTATTTAACAAATCCTGACTTAGCTGTTTGACAAATGTGACAAAGGAAAAAATATACGTTCTTTATTTTGTTTTTCCTGGCAAATGGAAAACCAAGTTGCTAAGTCAAGGCAGTTCCATCGTCTGCTTTCTTGTTCATTCCCTCTTGACTTCCTTCATATACAAACACAACAGGCGTTCTTGGCTACCTCGTAGGGATCTGTGCATGCATCCCTAAGTTACCAGGGGGAAAGAATCTCCCCAGAGGTAGCCCAGTTAAATAGATCGCCTGCAGTTGGTAAACTTCTGGGAATCTGTGATATTAAAGCCTTTCTAGGCAGAGGTGGGCCAGTCAATATCAAAGGCTAGCTTTTTATACCTGCAAGAGGTTTTGTCTTTCTTCTCTGCTGCATCTCCATATGAAAAGCCACTTTCCTACCTGGGAAGAAGCCTTCTAAGAGAGAAAGTAGGGGCTTCTTTACCAGACAAATGGAAATTCAAATCTGCCTCCCATATTTATTGATTTTTGGTAATGGATGTTATGTAACCTTTTTCAACTTCAGTTTCCTTGTGGGGAATAACAAATATGTTCTAAAGAGTAATGGCCCAATCTGTGGTGACTATTATTATATTTCTATACCTGTGTAGAATAAGATGCTGTTTCTACCTCAATCACAATCTGGGAATCTGAATTGGGAGACAAAGAGCTATTACTCTCATAAGGGAAAAAGACTAGGAAGTGGGCCGTGAATTTGGGCTTACCTACTATTTGCTCACACACATACATCAATTTGTCCTTATATACTTGTTATTCATAAAAGTACTTCATGTTCATTTTAGAAAATACAAATAAAGACGCATGAAAACATAAAAGTCTATGACATACATATTATTTTTAAGGAAATAATTTACATACCATTACTATTTATGTGACAATGTCTATATTTCTTAGGTCATATTTAAAAAATTTTTTTTAGTTTTTGTTAACTTATCTTTAGTTCAGAATATCTATACAGAGATACACGGACACAAAACAAAACAAAAAAACTTGAACACTTTAGTGACTTTCATATAGGTTCCATCGAGGTAAGGAGCCTGAGATGTGACTATTTAATAACTTCTAACTGATCAAAAATGAACTGTAGTATTTAAATAATGTTTTCAGAAACAGGTAATTAATTTACATCTAAATGATTTATTATACCAGTCTAGAAAAAGAATTAAACATAGTTCTAAGATTAGTCAATTGATTTTTAGGAATCAGAACAGAAAATTAGATGGTCATAAAGATGTAAAAATTAGTTGATTCCTAATGTTCTTATGAATTTCTAATTTTCTTATAATCATATCCTGAAATATTCTCTCTTTTCTTTTTTGGATTGGTGTAGACTTTAAAACCATTTCTTCCAGATCTTCATTCTAGGATTATTTTCTTGATATCATTGTAACTGAAAAATCAAGTAACAGAAAAGATATATATTTCAAACATAGTAAGAAATGTTCTCATTAGTGTCCTATCCAATGCATAACATAAATTTCTCTAATTCAGAAAACCATTTTCATAGGTATTTGGTGTTTTAATTTTATGCTTACAGGTTTCAGAAAAAGACTGTAAGACAAGACGAAATTCATTTCTAAGAAAAATGTGACATTCAAGTGTTCTGAAAGGTTATATATCATGCAGTTTCTGGTATATAGAGATCATTGAATAACCACACATGGAATTTTAAAAAATAGATATGCCAAATTATGAAAATAACTTTTACTGATAAAATGCTAGCATCAAAGACAACATAACCAGGATTAAATTTAGTTAGCCTTTATTTGTTACTGGCAATAATTGTATTTCTATTATAGGCAAACTTAAAAAAGCAAGATTCATATACATAAATTATAATATATTAGGACTGGAAACAGCCTCAAAAATTGCTATTTTTTTTTTTTGTCATGACAAGGTACCAGAGTGATTGGAGGTGGGTCTCATAGAATAAAAGCTATGTTCTGTGTATTGTGGTATGCCAAATTTGTAGTGTCCATTTCATAGAAGTTGCTTAATATATTTTGGCTGAGTTTTCAGCAATAAATGACTGCCCTGCCTAAGATCACGTAGGAAACCACAGCAGGGCAATATACTGGGCCATTCTGGGTCTGGGGCTTCTACGCCAGACCTGTCCATGACAACATATTGGGTATATTGGACAGACATTCAATTCATTTTGAGACATTCTCAAAAGTTAGTCAGAGTTTTGGACACAACTGAGGCAAGAATACACACACGAGGAAAGGCTTATAGTTCTCCCACTTTTGATATCAGCCAGATATTATTGAAATGTTGGTGCCGTTAATTCAATTATACAAATTCGTGTGTCTAAGTGTCTCCTCTGCTCTCTATGTGTCTCAACAAAAAATAATAATAATGGAGAACTTTAGATCTACATTAAGATTCTTTGTTGCCCTGACGCAGCTATTAACTATGTGATGTCAGTCAAATTTCTGGAGTTCTGCTTCTACATCTGTTCATATGATATAATGGGATAACTAAAGTTTATAACAAGGAAAAACATGAGTTTTTATTTCTAACTCTCCTATTTATTGGTTGCAAGATCTGTGGCAATTACTTCTCTGAAATTTGTTTTCTTCACTTACAAAATTAAAATCACAATAATAGCAACTATAGTTAATTTCTACTCATCCTTCGCAAATCAATTCAGTTATCACTGGTCTATTGACTCCATTATCATGCCTCCCACCACCCAGGCAAACGTCAGCGTCTGTACATATTGGTTTATAGTTATTTATTTGCCTTTTTTCTCCCCCACTACATAGTGAACTTCTAGAAGGAAAGGTTATTTTGTTCATCACTGTATCTCAGTAACAGCACAGCATATGATACATGGTATGAGCTCCATAAATGTTGACTGATGAATGAATTAATGAATCTCCTTTTCATTCATTCCACGTTTAATAAATGTTTACTTCACACCTATGATATTCTAGAATTTAATTTTATAATGTTAACTAACTAAATCAATCAGCTAATTTTTCACCAAGACTTAAACTATACACATCTCCAAGTTGGCTTACCAGAGCATCTTCAATATGGATTACTTATTAGAACAAAGAATAAGAGATACAATAGGTATGTTTTGTATAAATAAGTTTTTCACTTGCTACGGTATGTCCTTATATTCTACAACTACTGCATTCATTGGGATTAAGTGGTAAATCGTTCCTATGATTGAAATTCTCATTTCCATAGGTCAATGTAATCACTTATTTCCCAAAACAATATATACATGTTTTTTTCTACTTGTGTTTTGACCATCCTATTTAAGTCAAGAGATCCACTGTGAAAAAAAGAGTCTATAATATATAATAAGTTCTAAAGTACAAAATTATTTTTTTGCACAGAATTGAAGCACTTAGTGTAATCAGGAACTTGATTATAGCACCAAACACTAGCAGAAAGGATTTAAATAAAATATATGAAAAAATTTGTTGATATATATCCTTGGAAAATTGTTTACACCTCTGTGGAGCTCACCTTTCCAGTAGTTGTTGTAAATAAAGTTGTTTATATGTGAGAATAGAAAAAAATCTCAGAATTTTTGCTTTGAAATATTAAGAGCAATTATCTTGGGTGTGATTTTGGATGATTTTTACTTTTTTCTCAAGCACTTTCTTTACTCCATGACTTACTTTTATAATAAACATTTATTACTTATCTAATAAGAGAAAACAATAGTTTTTTCTCTTTTAGAAAAATTATTAAAACCTTACGAGAATGGTGCAAAAATGAAAATTAGATTAGTGAACCAGAAAAGGGAGTTCAGAAATAGACTTACCTTTACTTATAAAATTTTCATAATTTTTAAAAAATATTATTTAAAAAGTGATTTATCAAAATTAAGCTTGAAACAATGTATAGTCAGTTATTAAAATCTTCCTTAAAATTATTTCCTCATGGTCATTACCCAAGGCCTTGAAATCTCTAAACCAATGGAATTTATCACCTTTCAGGAGAGATCAAAGTCTGAGCAGGGTTTTCCAGCTTTTGACCAGATAACTTCGTTATTTTAGCAGAGTTTGGCTGGGCAGTTTCTTCTGCTCACAATCAGAACTCCCTCCACCTTTCATCCAGTTGATCCTAAACGGACGAAACAATTTCCTTTCCCTTAGTTGCTGCCCAGTGTTCTTTCCTTTTAAATTTTAGATCAGGCCCACTTCTTTGATTTAACACCACTAATTTTCTAAACCTGTTATTTAATTCCTGATTTATCACATTCAGCTTACTCTTGAATTTCTGTAAACGTATTTATTTGGGTTTTATATTTACCAGTCTTAGCCTCATTGAAGAGCCTGACCTTTGAGTCAGACGGAATCCTAGTTTCTCTACTTATCTGAAGAGTGACCATAACTAGGGTGTATGATTAGGCAATCAAAGTCCTGTTTTTAAAAAAAAAAGGTAATAGAGTTGGTGTAGGAATAGGTAAGTGCCTTGAATAAGCTATATAAGACAGTAGGTTGTCAAAATAGGATTTTATTTTAAGATTCTAGTATGATTTTTAAGGCCAGTCTTATTCCCAATTACCTTCTAGGTATTACTACCTGTCTGTTTAAAACCAAGCTAAGTTTTATTTGAAACAATTTTGATCTTATTCTTTTGTCATTAGATTAAAAAAATTAGTGATATCCACAGGTTCTTAGCATCCCTTATAGTCAATTGAATGTTTTTTGATTCTTGTTTCAGAATCTGTCTTGCCTGTCAAATTTAGGACCTTGTGACCTCATGCTTTGACGGTTGTGATGACTTGGTATTTGGACACTTGACCTCAAAGATTTTTCTTTTCAGATTATATATATATATATATATTTTTTTTAATTTTATTTATTTATTTATTTATTTATTTTTTCCCCCAAAGCCCCAGTAGATATTTGTATGTCACAGTTGCACATCCTTCTAGTTGCTGTTATGTGGGACGCGGCCTCAGCATGGTCGGAGAAGCGGTGCGTTGGTGCGCGCCCGGGATCCGAACCTGGGCCGCCAGCAGCGGAGCGCACACATTTAATCGCTAAGCCACGGGCCGGCCCTCAAATTATATTTTTATGATATTTTCCATCTCAAAAACCTCCGAAGGTTATCCTTACCTTACATTTGGACTCTAAGACCAAACTATTTCTTCTTATGGACCAGTCCCTCTGCAAAATGAACACCTGCTTTCTCTTCATTACAGCCTCAGGCCTCTCTGCCAGCTCTGAGACCCCTACTCCCCTTCGTGGCCTTGCTCCTGCCGTTCCCTCGGCCTCAAATCATTTCCCCACAAGTTTGTACTTATCCCAAGTCCGCTATTCCTCAAGATAAAATATTATCTTTTCCATGAAGACTTATTAGGGCCCCCTGACCTTGAGTGAGCTTTCCTTGCTCTGAAATCCTAAAGCCCTTACTGCCAGCACTGCTTTCAGGGTATCACTTTTTACCACGTGCAGAGTCTCAGTCTCTTTCTTCTCCCATCTCTACTCTCTTCTCCAAGGCAGGCCCCTAAACATAACTCTACACATCAGTATAAATTCAATATGCATCTGCATCTGCCACACCCACTGTTCAGAATAGATGGTCAATAGATCTTCAGAATTTCAGTTCATGTAATGCATGAGGTGGAAGAAATTTTAGAGTACATCCAGCATTATTTTATGACTGAGGAAAGTCAGAGTTTATTTGACTCATTCAAAGTCACTGAATTATTTGTTAGCATAATTGGTACTAGAACTCCAATCATTTTCAAATTCATATCTACCAACTACATAGTTTATATTCACTATGGATGTGCAATAAATCTTTGTCAAATAATTTGTCAACTATAGATTAAGATGCCTTAATTTAATATTTTAGGGCAAAAGAAATATCTTTTTTTGTGTGTGTGTGAGAAAGATCAGCCCTGAGCTAGCATCCATGCCAATCCTCCTCTTTTTGCTGAGGAAGACCGGCCCTGAGCTAACATCTATTGCCAACCCTCCTCCTTTTTTTTTTTTTTTTTCCCTTTTTCTCCCCAAAGCCTCAGTAGATAGTTGTATGTCATAGTTGCACATCCTTCTAGTTGCTGTATGTGGGACGCCGCCTCAGTATGGCCGGACAAGCAGCGCATCGGTGTGCGCCCGGGATCCAAACCTGGGCTGCCAGTAGAGGAGCGCGCGCACTTAACCTCTAAGCCATGGGGCTGGCCCAGAAATACCTTATATATCTCTCAAATTATTAAATTTGATTTGTAATACTTCACCACCTTTTCTGAAATTATATCTGTGGTATTATAATTTATTTTATTTTGGTTCTTACGGTTCTCCCAACAGAGGAGGTACACTCTCACCTCAGGGCCTTTGCACTTGCTGATACTCTACTTGTAATGCTCCTCTCCAAAAAACCTCCTTTAGCTGATACTCAGATATTTCCCTCTCATGCAGCCTTCCATGACCCCTCTATTTGAAAGTCCAACTCTTCTCCCCAGCACTTAGTATCCCTGCCCCAGCTTTATTTTCCCCATAAGATTCATACCATGTGATATGCCATATATTTTTCAAATTTATTTGCTTATTGTTTGTTTTTCCTATCTGGAATATAAGTTCTGGAAGGACAAAGATTCTTTTGTTGACTTTGTTTACTATCCTATCCCTAATACCTGGAATATAATAGGAGTTTGGCATGTTATGTTAAATGACACTATGCCAAGAGAGTTCTATTTCATATACATCATGTACTTTTATGCTTATAAACATTTTTTTCCTTTAAATAGAAAAATAAATGGTATTTCTAATTTTAGAAACATTGCCTTCTGACTTTTGAGATTTTCCATTGTCATATTTGCTGGCCCACATATCAAGTAAAAGACCACCAAATATGACAATGATCTCTCATTGTCTCATACAGAATCATAGAGATTCTAAACCCACTTAATTAAAAGTTGAGCCTTCTGCTTTTGTGTATCTAAGTGTGAAAATTTGAATTGAACTTGATTCATTAAAAAAGCATTTTCTTGAGAAACCTCTGAAAAGTCTTTTAACTGAAAACTCAAACTCCAGTTGGTAGCAATTTGTCCTATGACTTACTGCAAAGTTAGTTTTGAAGGAGAAAAACATGTACTTAGAGTGCATTTAAATTCCAATTCCCTGCATGCAAATTAAATTCTAAAAATAATTAATCTTTTAATTTTGAAACAAACTTTGAGAGAAAGACAATTGGTCATGGGATCAATCCCTTAGTTTTTCAGATAATTCTCCCCAGCTCTGCATAATATACCACATGCTTGAAAGTGTTTCACAGATATTTTATAATTCTCCTAGAGCGACAAACATTTTATATTCAGGATACCTCTAAAAAACTTTCTCTCAAATTGAGGGGTGGGGAAGCATATGCTTTCTATAGTCTCCAAACTCCTATAGAGAAACAACCCCCGAATCTCATATTTATGAGCAAGTTTGGCATTTGTATTTATGGAGGAAAATGCCTCCTTGGTTGCAGATATAGTTGGCATGAGAATTGAAGTTTTCACATTTTTAAAAAATATGGTGATTCCCCCACCTTTCAGCCTAAATTTCAGGTTAAAGTGAAACACTTAGAGGATTTTATCATTTCCCTTTGGAATTGCCCTGTTCGTAAATGGAAACATATATGTATGTGTGTGTATATATATATATACATACTCGTAACATATGTATATATTTATAAACACACACACACAGGCACACAAGTATGGGTAAAACAAAATGCAACAGGCTTGTGGGTGATTTCTTAACATTTTTTATGTAAGTAGACTATATTTCTGCAAATATTATTTTTCCATTTTCGTTGATGTTTTGGGGGGATAAAGAACACACTAAAAGCTTGTTTCCTTTTCTCAGTTATTCTCAGAAGCAATTCAGCTTGTATATTTCTCAATTTGAACAAGACATAGGATATATTTATACATTTGTTGGTTTGAATTTGTTCATCCTTACTTCATTCAACAAATATTCATTAATATCTAATATGAGCTAGATGTAGGGGTAGGTTCTAGGGAAATGAAATAGAGAGTTATTATTTTTTCTCATTTTAATCAGAAAGATAGATAAATAAACAAGCACAATAATACGACCTGTTCTTTCTAAAGGTACATTCAAGTGTATTGGCACAGAGAGGAAATGTTTAATTTTTCTTGACTGAGACCAAAGGAGGATTCTTCTGGCAGGTAGCATCTGAAATGGCCCTGAATCATGGGTAAGAAGGTAACCTAAGTATGCAGGAAGAAACAGCATTCTAGAAAGAATATTCAAAGTCAGAAATGTGCTATGGTAAGCAGAAAAAATTAGAGGTAGTTTCAAATGTTGGGAGCTCAGCATATACGGTGTAAAGATGGAGAATGAGCTTTGGGAGAAGTGAATGTAAAGACTGGTGGATTATTAAAGGCCTTTATCTTGTGCTAATTAGTAGGAATCTTATTTGGTAAGTGATACAGTTTTATTGCTATCTAGAAAACAGAATAAAGCAAGGTGATCAGTTTCTAAAGATAAGCAAATATTCAGAATATCTATGCTATTTTTGGAGCAAACAATATTATGTGTAATCACTATGACTACATATGTTGTGATTTGTCACTAATATAGCGGAAAAATAAATGAGAAATTCAGAGGTGAACAGTGCAAGAAAATTTAAATTACATGATCCAAGGTTATTTTGTTTACAATATGTGCTAATAGAAAGTAGGTGAAATTGAGGTTTCATCTGCCTTGTGGATCAGATGTTTCAATTATTTAAAAATTCTTAACATTCTATACATTTATAAGAATTATCTCATGAATAAATTTTATTTTTTAACATTCATTTATCTTTAAAATATTTATTTCTTAAATCTGTTTTAGTTGCAGAAAGAAAGAATTTATAATTTAACTTGAGATGAGCAGAACAATAGCCTGTGTCCTGATCCTTTTCTTCCATTTAAGATTCTAGAGCTTTGAAAACAATACTTGCATAGTTCAGGAAATCTTCATTTAACTCCTTGAAATTCTGTCCCCCTAGTGTTTTGATGATTGTGAACTATATCAGTTTAATGAAATTGACGAAAACTGACCCACCCCGAGGTAAAGATCTTCCATTCTCCAAAGAGCAGGCCAGTTTCCCCAAATGCCTTGATATAAACTATTCAAAGCGCTTATGTATCCTTTTGATATTTCTAACCAGCACTGTCTTATCACTGTTTGGTACTTTGGCTTATTATTATTTCTTTATATATTACTGTTCTCAGGAATACTTTAGGTAGGCCTACATTTATTACCCAGAAAGTTTAATTCCATAATTGAGGACATTATTTTTGACACATATTTGAAATTATTTGGTGTGCTAAATTCTCAGGTCTTGAGTAGCTTCTACTTTTTTTCTTTGATCTCAGAAGCTGAGTAAAAATTATTGCATTATGATAGCATCCTTGAGGTGTAATTCATATAATTCATCTACCATATAATTCACCGTTTTAAAGTGTGCGACTCGGGCCGGCCTGGTGGCACAAGCAGTTAAGTGCGCACGCTCTGCTGTGGCGGCCCGGGGTTCGCCGGCCTGGATCCCGGGTGCACACGGACGCACTGCTTGTCAAGCCATGCTGTTGCGGCGTCCCAAATAAAGTAGAGGAAGATGGGTATGGATGTTAGCCCAGGGCCAGTCTTCCTCAGCAAAAAAAGAGAAGGATTGGCAGTTGTTAGCTCAGGGCCGATCTTCCTCACAAAAAAAATAATAAAGTGTACAACTCTGTGGTTTCTAGTATATTCACACAAATGTACAACCATTACCACTAATTTTAGAACATTAACATCACCTGCATACTCATTAGTATCACTTCCCAATTCTTTCCTCCCCCCAGCTCTTGGGAGCCACTCATGGACTTTCTGTCCCTAAGAATTTCCCTATTATGGACATTTACATAAATGGAATCATATAATATGTGATATGTTATGACTGGCTTTTTTCAATTACTATAATTTTTTAAGGTTCATCATGTTGTAGTATTCATTCATGTATCAGTGACTCATTCCTTTTCTTGTTGAATAATATTCCGTTGTATGGATGAACCACATTTTGTTTATTATTATCACTTGATAAGCAATTAGGTTGTTTTAAATTTTTGGCTATTATGAATAATGCTGCTATGAACATATTTATGTACATATTTTTGTGTGGGCATATGTTTTCATTTCTCTGGGATATATTCCTAAGAATGCAGTTTCTTGGTCATGTGGTAACTTTATGTTAAACTTTTGAGGAACTGCCAAACTGTTTCCAAAGGGACTACACCATTTTACAACCACACTAGCCATGTATGAGGGTTCCAGTTTCTTCATATCTTCATCAACACTTGTTACTGTCTGTATTTTATATTATAGCCATCCTAATTATAGAAAATAAAATCTATGTTCATTGTCTTGACTGTGGGGAATGTTTTATAGGGGAGAAAGACATATCCTCTACTCTCTCTGGGTCCTTTCTGGCTGGGCTATGACTTGAATTGACATGAGACAGAATAACAGGAGAAAATCAAACAAAGCTTTTTAACATGTATGCATAGGAGAAACTCAGGAAAAATTGAGAAACTCGCCAAAATGGCAGAGGTTCTCATCTTAAATACTATCTTCAGCTAAAGACAAAGGAGGAGGTTAAATGTGGGGGGAGTCAGTTATGGGAGATTACTGGAAAAGCAAGCAAACAAGAGAAAGATTACTATGCAGATTTAAGTCCTCCTGTTCCGCATTGATAAGAGTTTCTAGAGATGAGGTCATTCCCTCTTCTTCCTGGTACATGGAGGGAGACACCTTTACAAATGGAGATTTTCCTTATCAATGTAAATGTCTCTTACAAAGGATAACTTCTACTTTTACTTGGTTTTCAGAGCTTTTATAAGAATGGGCTTAGCAAGGACCCTCCCAGTCTATCCATACCCAGAGTCATCTATGGTGATGGGCTGTCCTGGGGACAGGCCTTCTATCTTAAACTCTTTTAGGCAGTTAGTGGGATGGTAGGTCAAAATTTCTTTCAGAGTCTATTGTTCTTGAAAATAATCAAGGTAAAGAGTCGTATTTTGAGGTGGTCAATTCTGATCTCCCACAGTTTCATGGGTGTATACATATGTCAAAACTTATCAAAATGTACTCCTTAAATATGTGCAGTTTATTACATGTTACTTATACCTCAATTAAGCTTTTGGAAAGCAAAGGAGAAATTAAGGCATTTAGATTAACAAAAATTGAGAGAGTTCCTTGCTGGCAGATCTACCCTACAAGAAATACTTCAGGGAGTCCTTCAGCCTGAAATGAAAGGACACCAATCAGTAACTCAAATATACACAATATTGTAAAGAACACTAGTGAAGGTTATCTCAAACTTAAGTATACCAGACAGTATAAATGTATGTTGTTTTTAAGTCATTTATTCTCCTACGTAACTATAAACACATATGAAACTTATTAGAGAGCCTTAAAATGCATAAAGTAAAATGTAGAATTGAAGGAAGATAAATACAATTCAACAATAATAGTTGCAAACTACAATGTCTCACTTTCAGTAATGGATGTAACAACTAGACAGAACAATAAGGAAATGTAAGACTTGAACAACATTATAAACCAAATAGACCTAATGGGCCTCTACAGAATAATCCACCTAACAACTGCAGCATACACATTCTTTTCAAGTTAAAATGGAACATTTTCCAGGATAGACCATTAGAAGTCTCAAAACATTTAAAAGGATTGAATTCACAAAAAAATATGTTCTTAAACCACAATGGAATGAAATGAGAACAAAAACAGAAAGAAATTTGGGAAATTAAAAAATATTTGGAAGTTAAACAAACACTCCTAAATAGCCAGTGAGTCAAAGAAGAAATCACAAGGGAATTAAGAAAATATATTGAGATAAGTAGAAATGAAAGCATAATATACCAAATTTATGAGATACAGATGTAACAGTGTTAAGAGGGATCACTATAGCCATAAAAACCTGTATTGAAGATGATTGATCTCAAATCAATAGCCTAACTTTTCACCTTAAGAAACTAGACAAAAAAAGAGCAAATTAACCCAAAGAAAGAGGTAAGAAAATAATAATTATTAGAGCAAATATAAATACAATATAGATAGGAAAATATAGAAATTGAGCAAAACCAAAACTTGGTTCTTCACAAAAACCAACAAAATTTAAAACCTTTGGCTAGACTCACCAAGATAGAGAGAGAATACTAAAATTACTAAAATCAAGAATGAAAGAGAATGTTAACACTGCCCTTATAGAAATTAAAAAGATTAGAAAAGAATACTATGAGCAATGATATGCCAACAAACTATGTAACTTAGATGAAATGGAGAAATTCCTAGGAAAACGCAAACTACCAAAAGTGACAAGAAGAAATAGAAAATCTCAATAAACATATAAAAAATAAAGAGACTGAAAAGGTAATCAAAAAGTTTTTTCCACAAAAATAAGCTCAGGGCTACATTGCTTTACTGATGAATTTCATCAAATGTTTAAGAAAGAGTTAACACCAATCCTTCACTAACATTTCCAAAAAATATAGAAGAGAACAGTCACTACTCATTCCATGAGGTCAGTATTACCCTGATACCAAAATCAAAGACATCTCTAGAAAACTACAGACTGATGCCCATTATAAATACAGGTGTAATAATCTTCAACAAAATATTAAGAACTTGAATTCAGCAACATAAAAAGGATTATAGATCATGACCAAGTGGGATTTATCCCAGGAATGCAAGGTTATTTCCACATAAAAAGATCAATCAATTTAACACAATATAGTAATAGAATAAAGAACAAAATACAAATGATTACTTTAATACAACCAAAAAAAAAATCAAATATCTTTTCATGATAAGACACTCAACAAGTTTGAAACTGAGGGGAACATCCTGAACTTGATAAAAAGCGTCTATGAAAAACGTACAGCTGACATCAGACTTAAATATTAAGCTTCCCCTCTTATATAAAAAATAAGACAACAATGTTCATTCTCATCATTTCTTTTCAACATTGTTCTAGAGTTTCTAGTCAGAACAATTAGACAAAGAAAAGAGATAAAGGCATCTATATTGAAAGGAAGTAGTAAAACTATATCACAGATGACATGATCTTGTAGATAGGGAAACCTAACATACACAAAATAAGAGCTAATAAGCAAGTTCAGGAAAGTTGTAACATACAAATTAATATCCAAAAACCAATTGTATTTCTGCATACTATCAATGAACACTCAGAAAATAAATATGAGGAAAAATTCCATTTACAGATTTAATGCAATCTCTATCAATCTGTTTTCAGAAATTGACAAACTAACTTAAAATTCATATGGAAATGCAAAGGGCTCAGAATATCCAAAACAATCTTGAAAAAATAGAAAAATGTGGGAAAACTCACACTTCCTAGTTGCAAAACTTACTACAAAGCTACAATAATCAAGACAACGGGGTACTAGAGTAGGGATAGACAGCGAGATCAATGACATATATTTGAGAATCCAGAAATAAACCCAAACATTTATGGACAATTTAAGCATAAAGTAAGCAGAAGAAAAGAAATAATAAAAATTAGATGAGAATTAATGAAATTGAAAATATGAAGTCAATAGAGAAAATCAACAAAGCCAAAAGCTGATTCTTTTAAAAGATCAGTAAATTCAATAAAACTCTTCCCAGGCTAACCAAAGAGAGAGAGAGAGATAGAAGACACAAATTACTAATGTTATAAATTAAAGGAGGTCATCATTTATGATCCCATGGACATTAAAGGATGGTACAGGAATGTAATGGACAACTCTAGGCCCTCAAATATGCTAACTTTAATGAAATAGACAAATTTCGTGAAAGATGCTAACAACCAAAACTCACAGGAAAAGAAAAAGATCATCTGAATAGGTCCATAACTGTTAAGATATTGAATCAATAATAAACGATCTTCCTAAAAGAAAGCACAAGGACCAGGTGGTTTCACTGGTGATTTTTTTTTTTCTTATTTTATTGTGATAATATTTAACATGAAACCTACTCAGTTTTTTAAGTATACAATACAGTATTATTATCTATAGACACAGTGTTGTACAGAAGGTCTATAGAATTGTTCATTTTTCATAACTGAAATTATGTACATGTTTCATAGCAATTCCCCATTTCCCCTTCCCCCCAGTCCTGGGCTAGCACCATTCTATTCTTTGCTTCTATGAGTTGACTATTTTAGATACTTCGTGTAAGTAGAATCATGCAGTGTTTATCCTTTTGTGATTGGCTTGTTTCACTTAGGATAATATCTTCAAGCTCATGTATGTTGTCCCACATTGCAAGATTTCCTTCTTTTTAATGGATGACTAGTATTCCATTGTATATATTTGTCACATTTTTTTTTCAATCATCTATTATGGATACTTAGGTTATTTTTACTTGGTTATTGTGAGTAGTGATGTAATGAACATGGGAGTGCTGATATGTCTTTGAGATCCTGATTTCAATTCTTTTCGAAAAGTATCCTGAAGTGGGATTGTTAGATCATATGGTTTTTTATTTTTAATGTTTTGAGAAACCTCCATACTGTTTTCCACTGGGGCTGCACAATATTGCATTCTCATCAACAGTGTACAAGGGTTCCAATTTCTCCACATCCTCACTAATGCTTGTCACCTTTTGTTTTTTGGATAATAGCCATCCTAACAGGTATGTGGTGATATCTCCTTATGGTTTTGATTTGCATTTCCCTGATAATTGGTGACATTGAGCATCTTTTCATATACCTACTGGCCATTTGTACAATTAATGTTTTGATTTAAACCAATTTAGCTCATATTAATACATCTTAATTTCAATAGTTGTATATGTCTGTGTATGTGTTAGGGCATATTTTCAACACTTTGGCAGTTTACAACCCTGCCTTAATCTTCATTTCTTCCTTGCAAAGAGTCTCAAAGTCAATAGAAGATGAGAGATTAAGGTCTTCTGAGGTCCTTTTTGGACATGTGCACAGCCCTGTACTTTTATGTGTCCTTCTAGATCTCTAGGTATATGTCTGAGCTTTTCAAAGCCTGCTATGGACATTTCATTCTCCAGACCGTTCTTTTAAATTTTTTGTTAAATTCTTGATGGTTTCACCATCTCAGGCATCACAGTATTGTTAAATAATTGTCTGATTTTTTTTTCAGCAGTCACTCTGAATATAAGGCTTTTCTTACTGAGTGAGCTCTCAGTCGAGTCAAATCAAGACAAACTCTGAGAATAGGGCTTTTCCAGGGAGCTGCCATATATGTCAAATAACGAAAATTTTTCTGGGTTGGCACTTTTTGGAGAGTTCAAAATACATGTTCCCTCTAGGCTAACGGAAGTCCTAGCTGTTAGTCTGCTAGTGTTCACAGATATAATGGTTGTAATGCTACTGATCTTGAGTGCTCCTATGGAGCTGGGGAGAGAGTCACAGGAATAGGACAAGTTAAAATACCATTAAGCTTTGTTATTTTTGAGGTTCAGCTATTTTCCTTGAATAAACACTCCTTGGATTATTGTAAGACTCTGGTTAATTTCCAGAGTTTGAAAAAGTTGGTGTAGTCAGTGATTGCCCGTGTTCTTATTGTTTTTATGGAGAAGTGGATTTTTGCAGGCACTTATTCCATCATTCTGAAAGTGCTTCGAAAATATTTCTTATACTTTAACAAAATCCTCCAACTAATGCATCCTTCAGCTCAGTTTTAAAAACAAATGCTATATTTTCTGTATGATTCCTGAAATATATGTTGTTTCACTTTTAAGGCAATTTATTCCATACCATTATATGCCATAATGACATCTGTTGCAGTAAAGTTAGACTGGGAAAGACATAAATCATTGACATTTCCTGGATTCCATGCTGAAACTCAGAGATATCAACAGTGCTTCATTGGTTTGAATATTTCAGTTCTCCAGCAAAAAGGAAGGCTGCTAATGTTAAACAACTGTCTATATTTTCTCCCAGAATGACAAATTATTTTTTTAAAGTGCTCCAAAGTGGAAAACACTGCCTTTTAAAGATGGCATTGTGAAAATAAAATGAGAGCCATATTTCTATGCCAAAGTTAATAGCATCAAAGGAAAACTCATGTGTGTGTTTGTAGAAGGAAGAAACAGAAGAGCATACATTGAGAGATGAGGACATCCTGTACCCAATCAGGATTCAGGCTTGGTGCCAGGAAAGCTAATTTCATCATTTGTAGCAGATGTGTACCACACGTATCACCTGGATTCTTTCACAGCCATCTTAGAAAAACTCTCAGTATTTAACCAGAGAACAATATCCTTTTTCTCAATTCTGTCTCCTAATTACTTTCACCCTTAATAAATGGCACAGGAAAATGTCCTAAGGCTATGAATCTCTAAGCACTAGATGCTGTAGTAATTCTATATAATCTAATGTACTTGGCAGTGACTGCATTAAGAAATTGGAAACAGATTAGGGCACAAATTGGAGGGCTTTATATCCATGTCTATCTGAATTATTATCAAATATTCCACTCATGAACTTCAAGGGACTTCTAGGAATGAAGAAACTGAAGCAATGACTCATTTCTTCATAAATTTAGTTGCTTTGGAATAAGTATAATATAATGGTTAAAGCAGAAGATGAAGAGAGAGCCTGAAAAAAGAAACTTTTCTCCCTATATGGCTATAGGCAAATCAACATTATCTTTTATATTATGCTTATATCTAGAATAATAAGAGCAGTTTGGATGTAGAGTAATTTTGGTTTAATGTAACTGAATTTAATGAAGTAGAAATTGAACCAAAATGATGCTAAAAAGGCAGGAGAGAGAAAAGTGAAGATTGTTCAAGAAATATTTAGCAAATATCTATCACGTACAAGATGAAGGAATGTGGCATGATTCCGATTTTGGGGGAATTTACAAACTGATAGAACATATGAATCATTGCTGCTCCAAGGCAGTCCTTGATTTGTAGACACTTCACTGATATAATGGTCATATACCATATAATGGTCATGTGATATAATGACCCATTGGTCATTACTTGCTCCTTCTTCCCTGAATGCTCTATCTGAAATTTGCTATGTCTCCATTTGTTCATTATCTAGGGATGATTATAAACTACTTTAAAATAAACAAACAAATAAGGATGAGTACCACATATTTAAGAACATCAATAAAAGTACAGAATAAAAAATAAATTATTGAATTTATTGATTTGGGACATCAGTGATAAATTAGATAAAGCAATTTCAATAAGATTCTGAAAGTAGGGGCCGGCCCAGTGGCGCAGGTGGTTAAGTGCGCACTCTCCGCTACGGCGGCCCTGGGTTCGCTGGTTCGGATCCCCAGTGCACACTGACGCAGTGCTTGGCAAGTCGTGCTGTGGCGGCGTCCCATATAAATTAGAGGAAGATGGGCATGGATGTTAGCCCAAGGCCAGTCTTCCTCAGCAAAAAAAAGAGGAGGATTCACAGATGTTAACTCAGGGCCAATCTTCCTCACAAAAAAAAATTTGAAAGTAGATGTTAGATTACAATCAGTTAAGAAGGAGGTGAATTTAAAAAACAGTATAGAAGGCATATAAACATGATTATTCCAGAAAGTTTGACTAAATGAAAAGATAAATAATATGACACCTTGAATAAGTAAAAGGGTCAGTGTAAGACAGCCTAGGCAATCCAAACTGTAAGGAGCATAGCAATATGCCAGACACAAAAGAAGTCTTCAAGAAATGATTGATATATTTGTTACTATTGGCTATTATGAGCTAAAAGTCAAAAAAATATTTTAGCTTGCTTCATAGTAGAGAATTAGGTCAGTAGGTGGTGGTCACATAAAAGCATACTTGAATTTATTCTGGTATGAACGTAAAGAATCTGAACTATTCAAGAACACAACATGGCATTGGGGAAAGAATGTTGGCTTTAGAAGGGGGTGAGATGGGCCCAGGTCATCACAACACAACATCTTACTAACTGACTATAACTTTGGGTATGTAGTGCAACCTTCCTGGGCCTCAGATTTATCATTTGTGAAGTTAAGATTGTTTAGAAAATCGGTTATGATAACCCACGTGAAGTCTCTCAGCAAATTTACTGGCACATAGTGGGCAGTTGATAACTGTAGGCAATTGATACCTTTACTCTTGCAACGTAGAGAAATCTTCACTAAAAGTGCCCAAGTTGAGATGAGTTGTTATGAATGTTGGAGAAGAGGTTATATGGATAACTTAAATGCGTGCTTCAAACTTTGATATCTCATGAACCTTTGATGAAATGTCTAGCATCCCTAGGGTTCTCACACTGGCAAAAGGTAGTGAGAGTTGAGATTAGAACTGAGAACTATTGATTCTGAATGCAGGCTTCTTTCAACTCATATCTAGGCTGTATGAAAAGATATCATTCACAGCAGAATTGGCTTCTTTCACTAAAAGTATCATAGTAGCTTAATTATTAGCAAAGGTAAATTCACATTTTTATTGAACTCAAACTGCCCCTTTCCTCTTGTTTGTGCATAGGTTTCTGAAATTCAACATGGAAAAAAAATTCCCAGTTATATATTATTTTTAAAATGAGTATTTCCTTTCTGGAAAGATGATAGTCATTGTATGTTACATAATTATTTCCAAAGCTTATTTGTTTCTCTAATTATCTGAGCCATTTATTAGTTTGAAAAAAATAGATTTATTAAATTAAGAATTTTGGACAGGAAAATAATTTTAAAAGGAGCAGGATTGAAAGGTACTTATTTGTTGCCATTTTCCTCCTACTGTATATACACACATGCACGCGCACACACGTGACTGTTAAATTTGATGTTAAGGTTTTATGCAGTTTTCCAAAATGTGCAAATCAGAAAGCTGGATGGTGATGATAATCCTTAGGTATTTGATGATCTCTAGGTCCTTTTGTTATTGAATGTAATAAGATATCTTTATCCCCAGGATGAGGCTTCATGTTAAATGGCTTTGAAGCATTATCAACTGTTTGGGGATCTTTTGAATCTTATCCGAAAAGTAGATTTAGAGCTTTAAGCTAGTAAACTCAAATATGAAATTATACTTAACGTTCAGGGATAGATTTAAAAAATGCAAATACTTCACAGTAGTGGATCATTCTTAAAGTGCACTGCTCTGCTGTGTTCGAATCCCTCTGTAGGAACAGCTTTTAGCTTTTGGGTTTTCATTCTTACCCTTCAACCATAGAACCTACAGTCTACAACCACTTGATATTTGTGGCATCGGTTTCCAGTCACTAGTTAGGGATGGATGTGATTACATAGGGAAATAAAAGAAGAGTGCTCAGGAAAAAGAATCAGCAGCATTCAGACATTTGGTGAAGGAGGAGATGGAAATGAAATGGCTAAAGAGGATAGAGGTAACAGGAAGAGATTTTTAATAAGGTGAAAGCGAGCAGGTCTGTCAAATGCTCATGGAAAATTGTATTAGACTAGGATTGAAATACATACATATGGAAATTTATATATATTTAAATAGTATATATATATATAATTTTAAAATGCAAGGAATGCAGAGTGGTTTTTGTGGTGTTAGGGATGGGAAGCTGATTTGGAATTAGGAGTGAAGCCTGAAAGATGGTTAAAGAAGTAAAGGAACCCTGTTAAGTAGTAATTATTCCAAGAAATTTGGCTGGAAAATCTGGTAGAAATAAGGCTGGAAAGATGTATTAAAATAAGAAAAATTCAACTGAGTAAATTTAAAGATCAAATTGGCTTTACTAAACAATTCATGAATGGGGAAGCATCCTGTCTAGCAAATAGGAAGGGGCTCCATCGAGCTGCAGAAAAGGAAAGGTTTTTAAGGGCAGAGAGAAAGCAGAAGAAAGAAAATTATTAGCAAAGAATGCATTGTTTCAGGCAAGATCACCCTCCTAAGGAAAATGGGAGGATTCTATCAGTGAATTACCTCCTGGTGCTGACCAGGAAATTCCAGGTTGGCTGGTTATAGGTAACATTTCTGGGAAGGTGGAAATTGCAGTTAGATAAGATATTAAGTTTTGACGGGGCTTAGCACAAGTGACTCCATTTTGGGCCTGTTGTCTCCTTTTAAACAGATGACACAGAGTTCAAAGAGGGTTTCCGTTTTGTTTTGTTTTGTTGTTTTTGGAAGTGGCTATGGGAAAGACAAGGCCACATCTAAATAGGGATGGGAAGTGTCCCATATAGAGAGAAAAGTTCAAGACTGTGTAAAGAAAGTCTATACAATGGAGCAAAATTCCTGAAAAGATAGGAAGAGAAGAAATATTGATCATGCCCTCCACTTCTCCATAACTACTTCTTTAGTGCATGATCTATGGAGAAGTGGAGGAGAACCTCTTTCCTCTTAAAATTACAGGAGAAGAAGATTGGTGCAGAGGCAGGAAAACTTGGATACTGGTGGCAGAGAGTTGAGGAAGAAGCCAAACAGACGGCTTTGTTTTCTCTGTGAGTTGTGAAGCAAGGACAATGTATTGAGACTGAGGGAGTAGAGGAGAGTGTGAAGATCTGAGAAGAGTAGGAAAGATATTAGAGAGTTAATAAGGACTATGGAAGATCCAGATGTCTAGAAAAATCTAGCAAAGTGGCCTGGCAGCTTTGAGAATTCTTTTGTGATTGGTGATCATGAATTTATACTGAAAATAATCTGTCCTGTTATAATTTCTCCACAAACACTCCCTTTGGGACTGCAAGATGGAGCTGTAGGGGTGGGATATAAGTATCAGAGAGTTAAGAGAATTTGCAAGAGAGCGACAATGATGGTGGACCGTGGAATGTACGATGAATAAGGAATGAAATAAAGCCAGAACAGGCTACATGATTCAGTAACTGGGTGTCAAAATAAATTGAAGGATTTGTGAGTTTCAATAATTTTTCATGTAAAGAATTGGAAGCTATGGTCAGTGAGAGGGATATGAGAGTTGTTGATTTCAGGAGTGGCGTCAGAATGTGACAATGTTTGAATAGAGTGGATGAGAGTGTCATTGAAGATAAATAGGCAAAATTGTTGAAAGTTAAGGCTTTAGAAAATTCAAGTTCCCTAGGATAAGGGAAGAGGATGATGAAGAAGATATTAAGCCAGACAGAAAATGAATATGCAGAAGATCAATGTGGAACTATATTGAAAAGAGGGGAAGGTGGTGTGACTGAATAGTACATGTCTTGAAAGAGGAGCAGAGATTCTTTGCAGGCTTATTTTAATTTTAATATAGAAAACAATTTTCTGGAAAGCATATTTGAGCATGAGCAAGGCACTGACCTCGCCACCTGATCATGAGGTATGTGAGATAAATGGGTACATTTGAAACTTGAAGTACAGATTTATACAGTGCTAGTTCTAGAAGGAGGATGGTCAATTTAAGGTGGTAATTGGTGTGGGGCAGATAAATGCAGAACCACTCACATAAAATGTCTCCTCCATTATGTCCTTCTGTAACTATTGTTACCATTATATTTATCACTTGTTGAATGCTTATTGTGCACCAGATATCTTGCAGATATTATATCATTTTATTCTCACAGCAGCATTTGTAGGTGGTTATTTTTATTTCACATTCACAGAGAAGGAAGCTCAAGCTCAGAGGGTTTAGGTAGTTTCCTCAAAGTCACCCAGCAAGTAAATGTTACTGTTGAAGTTCAAACTTAGTTGTATTGAACAGAATTCAATCTCAAGTCAATTTAACTACTCTGATCCTCAGTTTCCTCATCTGTAAAATTGGTACAATATTAACGCTTACCTCAGAGGGTGAGCTAAACATGTAAATTATTTAGAACTCTGAGAAGTGTACATTGAATGGTGAATATATGTTAGCAAAAATATAAACTACATCTATACATTTTTTTATCTGTACGTGGTTGTGTAGACACAGGCTAAGACTCTCATTTCAGAAGTACAAAGTACAACACACCCTTCAGAGGAGATTCCTTCTTTTTATAATTAAAATTAAATATATTTAAGGTGTACAATATAATGTGTTGAGATACACATACACTGTGAAATGATTACTACAATCAAGCTAGTTCACATATTCATCATCTCCCATAGTTATCTTTGTGTGTGTGAGTTTGTGTATGTGTGTGTGTGGTAAGAACACTTAAGATTACTCCCTGTTATTTGTAACAATAGAGATGAACCTGGAGGACGTTATGCTAAGTGAAATAAACCAGACACAGACATGCTGCATGATCTCATTTATATGTGAAGTCTAAAAAACTCAAACTCATAAAAGTATGGAGTAGATTGGTGGTTGCCAGGAGCTGAATGGTGGAGGAAATGGGGAGATGTTGGTCAAAGGGTACAAAGTTTCAGTTACGCAAGATGAGTAAGTTCTGGAGCTCTAATGCACAGCAACATGACTATAGTTAGTAATATGGTAATATATACTTGAGAGTCCTTATTTCTGGTAACTAGGAGGGTGTTCTTAAAACAATAGCTAAGTCAAGTGAAAGGGAACATAACACTTTCCACTCAAATTTATTTAAAAAATTTATTGGAAATAACCGTATATAAAATTGATGAATAAACAAGAACGAATTTGATGATCTTTTTATGATGGAAGATTCTTACCCAGTTAAAAATCTGAAATTTGAGGCTTCCTCATGAATAAAAATAACTCAGCCATCTGTGCAAACCAAGAAAAAAATTTGACCGTCATTAATGGCGTCCTTGCATCTGCTACATTTGTGAGTGTGAAGGCAGTAGGACAAGAGCAAAAATGGGTGGACCTGGCTGACAATGATTAAGTAAAATGCTGGCATAGTAGAGTATGATGGAGTATGGCCACAACAGACACTATGCCTGGGCAGACTTTCATACTCCTCACGAGGACAATGTACACTGTGAGGTGGATGAGAGCTGACTGCCTTTGAGGAGAAGGGGAACACACTTCACATGATTCCGTTAAAGTGACCATGTGTCAAACAAATGATTAGTACAGACCAGCAGAGGACACAGTAACTAGGGTTCACTTGATAGAAATAAATGATGCTGGATGGAGCAATTATTTCCTGCTAATGTGGATCCCATTGCTTGAAATTTAATTAAGGTTTTTCTGGAGGCAATGCAATTGTGTTTGAACCATGGAGTCTTTCTCCATGTTTCTGATGCAGCTTTTATGAGCCCACAGGTAGCAGTGAGCTGAGGTCATGTTAAGAGAGGTGCGTATGTCCCACTTAATCTCATATGACACGTTATTTTCTTCCTGTTTCATCCACTTTGTCGTAGGCCTGTGTTACAGCAGCTTTTTTCTTCATGTGTCAAATATGTCCTGTCTTTGTTATACTCAACAGGCTGGATGTCATAAAGTCAGAGCTCTCAGTGTTCTAGGAAATGGAAAAGTATAACAAAATTCTTGCAATCCCCAGATAATTGTCTGAAATGCACTCAGCAGCTGGGCATTGGAACCTGAACCCGAAGTGGAGCAACCTCTTCTCCCCTCCTCCACCCATCGTCTTCTGCTCAACGATGAAGAGAAAGCGAACTAGAAGAGTTGGAGGGGGTAGGATGGTCCCCAGATGCAGAGCTGGCCATGGCCACTCCAGATGCAGCTTCTCGTGTGCTGAGACATCCAAGACCTCTGAAGCTGTTTGGTACCAAGACAACAACACTCTCCGTGCCTCCAATGAATATGATTTTTGACTTCCTAATATGCCTTTTCCCTATTTCATACTAGAAGAGAAAAATACCCATCCCCTGAGTTTGTTTTCCCATCTTTTTTTTTCCTGTCAGGTTTTGGGAAAACTAAAATGAGAAAAAGCTGCCTGTTTCCTTTTCTATGATAGACTCAACATAAAAGAGAGAAAAAAAGATGGTGAAAAATCCTACCTGTGGTGAGTATCTGAACAAGTTTGGTTACATACTTATTTAGTGGTCTAGGCACATATTAATACATTTCAAGGTTTTGACAGAGAAAATACCGTGTGGCCTCAGGCACAATTTTACTAGTTGAAACAATGTTTAGAACAAAGCTTAGGGTACAGAGCCTGACAACTGTGTACTTATAGAAAAGGGATAAGAGTATTAGACATTAGGACTGTCTTGAGAAATATCAGTCATTTTGTTCATTCTACATATAAAGATCTAAAGTAACAAAAATAATGAAATTTATCTTTTTTTTAAAAATATTTTATTTATTTATTTTTTCCCCCAAAAGTCCCAGTAGATAGTTGTATGCCATAGCTGCACATCTTTCTAGTTGCTGTATGTGGGACACGGCCTCAGCACGGCAGGAGAAGCGGTGCGTCGGTGCGCGCCCGGGATCCGAACCTGGGCTGCCAGCAGTGGAGCGCACGTAATTAACCGCTAAGCCACGTGGCCGGCCCATGAAATTTATCTTTTCTGTGTTTTTTTGGAGGGGAAGGGGCTTTGAAAGCAGCCAATGAGCATCTTTCTGAAGGTGATTTTTTTAATCACTTCTTTTCAAACATTTTACACTGGAAACTATGGAATATGCTATAATGTTAGGCCCCATTTTCTAGATGATGTGATGACATATATTTGGGAATCACTGGAAATGTGAGAATGGAGGACACATTTTATCCCTTAGTAGAAAAAAAATGAACCTCTCTTTTATGCATTAGTTGTGATCATGTCTCCAAAAGCCATGGATGGGTCACATGTGTTAAAGAGGCAGGCAACAGGGCAAAAAAATAAAAATCAAAACAGACAAACAAAACTCCCTTTAAAGAGAGCCACACTTACTTTGCCTGTGTTACAAGACTTACTCCAATGCATAACGATACTTCTTATGAGATATTTATTATAAGTGATCTTATAAATGCAGTCTTGTAAAAAAATCACAGAAATTATCATGGAAGGAGGTGACAGAATTTATGGATTGGTTATGGAAACAATATAAAATATCACAGTTTGTTATGAAGTAATTGAGAGTACTCAGGAAAACAAAATTATTGTAACTGAGAAAGAGTAATTTGGATATGTTTAAAGGTATCTATTGAAAATGAACATAAATCATAATAATAGGACAGCTGGTCAATGAAATCTAAAACTGCAATGTTAAGTAAAGGTAATTAGATAAAAGAAGGAAGCAGAAAGAATGGTGGAGTGTGTGTGTGTCAGAAATTACAGTCAACCTATATGAGGAGAGATACAGAGTGTTCAAAATAGAACTGTTACTTGTTTTTATTATTTCCCCTGTTACTGCCTTTTTGTAAAAGCTGACCCCTATATCCTATTGGATCTAGTCTGCTATTAATAAGGAAGTTATTTCAGGTGAGAAATCATTCAAAAGAGTGATGTTATTTTCTTGGGTTATAGAGTGACATCAAACATGGAGCCCTTCTTCACTGTTACCTAAATTCCTATTTTCATTGAAGTATTGGTGATTATAAATGCTTACTCATTTACTGTTTTCTGTAAGCAGTGCTAGTCACAACAATTGCTAACTTAAAAAAAAAGGTTACTCAGGGCTGGCCCGGTGGTGTAGTGATTAAGTTCATGCCCTCCACTTTGGCAGCCTGGGGTCCACAGGTTCGGATCCTGGGTGCAGACCAATGCAACACTTGTCAAGCCATGCTGTGCTGGCGTCCCACATACAAAATAGAGGAAGATGGGCACAGATGTTAGCTCAGGGCCAGTCTTCTTCACCAAAAAAGTAAAAAAAAAGCTTACTCTATGCCAAACATGTTTTACAAAACTTTACATGGGGCCAGCCTCTGTGGCCTAGTGGTTAAGTTCAGCATGCTTTGCTTCGGTGGCCCAAGTTTGGTTCCTAGGCGCAGACCAACACCGCTCGTCAGTGGCCATGCTGCGGTGTCTGGCAGCCCACATTCAAAACAGAGGAAGATTGGCAACAGATGTTAGCTCCGGGCAAATTTTCCTCAAGCAAAAAAAGGAAGATTGGAGACAGTTGTTAGCTCAGGGTGAATCTCCCTCAGGAAAAAATAAAAAAATCTTTACATGCATTGACTCATTTATTCTCTGAACATCTCTATGATTTAGATGCTGTTGTTATACCCATTTCACTGATGTAGATTGTCATGCTTAGAAATGAGTTATTTGTCTGAGGCTTCAAAGCAACTCAGATGTGCGATTCCAGAGCTTATGTTTTTTAACCACTATAATAGTTTTTTCCTGAATATAATGGACATTAAAAGTTTGTTTCCTTGTATTGAGCAGATCTTTTCCTTCACTACGGTTAGATTATGGTTGGGAACCAGGTCAACCTCTTGATTCTATAGGAAGGACTCACATGTGAGCTGGCACTTGCCTTGCTTTTTCCAACAGCAGCTGCTGGGGGCTCCAATAGACATTCTTTCCTCTAAAAGCCTTCTGTTTTTACAATCAAAGAAAGGAAACAGGGAGCTTTCTCCTCTCACTGTCAACAAGCACTGCACATGGGAAAGAAGACTTATTCCTCTCTGTGAAAATAGCATAAGGTTTGCCCCACAGGACTCATTAGCCTATTATTTTTACCCCTGCCTTATGCCTTGACTTTTTCAAGGGCTCACAGAGTCGTGGCAGATGTTGTATGCTAACTCCCATTGATTTTACTTTTATTTGGGAGCAAATGTTCTGGAACATTCTGGTGTGTCCTTGCACTGCTTCTCTTCCCCAGCTATGGCACACTCACTATCACCACAAACAGTCATTCTTTGCAGGACTACATTTTTCTTCTCACATATGCTAACAGTTGTGTCAGTATCTTAAAGTTAGTCAGTGATCATTAGGGGTCCTCTGTCACATTTTTATTCAACACAAAACTCCTAGGGAGGCTGATTTGGACAGTGGAGGCTTCCAGTGGTTTATGACTTATAGAAACATTTTATGTTTCTTATGAGAGATAAGTTTGACACAAGTAAATCTGCTAAAACTTTGCTGTATTATTTTTGCACCATCCTTGTTATTGACCCCCACAACTCAGTATAATTCAGAGGCTTGATACTAGTTCCCCTTCCCTAGGGGAAAGAGTGAATCTAGTATTTTATCATACTCTATTTAAATTTAAATACAGTAAGTCAATCATACAGAATTAAAATATATCTGTGCTCCTAACTGGAATTGTCACTTATATTCAGGACTTTAAAGCTTCCCTAAAGCACTGCTATTTTTTTTTGCATATGATTTGCTTCTAATGTCTCAGTTCTAATTAAACTAGAAAATTTTAAATACTTATATATGCCCTTCCTTTGTGTATATACATATGTGTATATGCACACACACGTATATACAGATGTGTAAACACATATTAGACATATTTGGTACCATATAAAATTACATATTCCTTCTCTTTGTCTTTTTCTCCTCTCTCATTTAGAAATGAAAGCTCAATAATGCAAGGTCTTTAAGCCAATGATCAACTCAGTTTTCATTTTGTTATTCAGTTTTCGGGCTTTTAACAGATGCTGTTAGCCAATGCAAAAAAATACACATGAATTGGAATAACTTTATAATTAAATAAACTGCAATGCATGTAATCTATACAATAAGTCATGTTTTCCAGTCTGTGGTGCCCTTTCAATTCTCTGCATGATATTCCTGTCTAAAAGGCACTAATAGAGATATTCTGATCTTGAAAAGAAAAGTGAGGAAAATCAACATCTAAAACTTAGAAAAGTCCTGGGTAGTAAAAGGTCTTTGTTCTGTGAAGTGTTCTCCCACAGAGGAACAGAATTTTCTTTTAGCTTTTACATTTGACTCCCAGGCTCTGAAATATAATAATCAAAGCTCTTTGCTACCTTATGTTGAATCTCTTGCACATGAAATCTTTTTATTTAGCAAGAAATGGAATTCTTGCCCCCAAATAATTTGATGAAAGCTTGAACTTTGCCAGTTAAAAATATCTTTTTTATTATGATGTTACAAGAAACTCCTGGTAGGCTACTGGGATAATTAGAGAAGACTGGAGGATATTTAATGAGTTTTCCAGGGTGCATTTGAGAATGCATCATATGTTATCACGGGTTCCTGATAATTTTATCTTTCTGTCTCTTGCTGTCAATGTACCCTGGTGTTGGAATGCTTAAATTAGAGATCCAAGACAATATTAGAAACTAGAAAAGTCTAATTTTTTTAGAAGTTTTTGTGAGGAAGTATGAGTCTTTATCCTTTAACAGCTCTGGGCCTTATATTCTTTCTCATGGGCAGATTAGTATAAACCACTCAATAGCTCATCTCAAAGGAAGATGCATTTTGCTTTGTCAGGGATTGAAAGCGCCATTGCCTTGTGGTTAAATGAAAAGAAGAAACATAAATAATGCTCTTGGAAATTGTTCGGTAATCATTATGCACCTTGATGGTCTGCCGTAGCTTCTGAGAGGAGGGGTGCAGGAATTTCAAGCTGGATCTCTCAGGCTGGATTCCTTTCATGTAGATCCTTGCACAACTCAAACGAAACTAAAAAAGTGATATTATCCAGCAAAAGCTTTGACACAAAATCTGCTGTATGAACCCTGGGGGGAGATGCTGAGCTAGAAGCAAGAGCAAGAGGAAAGTTAGGGAAGAGATTGGTGGTGGTCTCCACCCTATCACTGATAGGGAGAAAAGGGAAGGAGAAGGGCTTTATTTTTTAATTCTTAGAGTAAGGAGATAGTGAGGACAAAAACGAAAGCACTATAATCCAAGAAGTGGTCTGTCATGGAGCCTGAATTCTAGAGGGGTTTAAACATTTGGGTGGGATTTCAATCTAGCAGTGATCAGAACAGAATGAGAAAGGCTCATTGGAAGCGAGATGAAAAATGGATACAAACTACTGTGATTAATTCCCTACAGCTCATGTAACGGCCACCTGCTCCAGAAACAGCAGCCCAGGTAAAGTGGCAGCATCAATGTCAACAAGTTGTAATAGCTTCAACAAGCATGGGAATAAAGCATTGCTCTCAGGCAGATGACATCTCCAGAAGCTGGATGCCTCAGATCAAGGGTCAGCAAACTATGGCCTACAGGCCAAATCTAGCAAGCTATCTGTGTAAATAAAGTTTCATTGAGACACAGCTCCATGCATTCTTTTTGTATTGTCTATGGCAATATGCAGAGTATTATCTGCTTTCGCAGTCGGCTATAAGGCTTTAGTTGAGTAGGAGCAACAGAGACCTTATGGCTTACAAAGCTCAAAATATTTAGTATCTGGCACTTTACAGAAAAAGTTTGCAGAATCCTGCCTTGGCAGCATGTTAGACCACTGTACCCTGATGTATCAGGAAGTCAGATGCAACTCCCAAACTGTTTTCCATAGAGGCTGCACCGTTTTACATTCTCACCAACGGTGTACAAGAGGTCCATTTCTCTACACCCTCACCAACACTTATCTTTTGTTTTTTGACAGTAGGCATCCTAATAGGTGTGAGTGATATCTCATTGTGTTTTTGATTTCCATTTCCTTATGATTATTAATGTTGAACATCTTTTCATATATCTATTGGCTATTGGAATGATTTCTTCTATTCAACTCCTTTGCTCATTTTTTAATCAGGCTATTTTGTTTTTTGGCTATTGACTTACAGGAATTTCAGGTTGCCTTCTCTCTCTTAATTGTTTCTTTGACTGTGCAGAAGCTTCTATTCTTGCTTTTGTTGTCATATCCAAAAAATTATTGCCAAGACCAATGTTAAGGATCTTTTCCCTATGTTTTCTTCTTGAAGTTTTATAGTTTCAGGTCTTATGTTTAAGTATGTAATCCATTTTGTGTTTATTTTTGTGTATGGTGTAAAATAAGGGTCCAATTTCATTCTTGGGCATATGGATAGCCAGTTTTCCCAGTATCATTTGTTGAAGAGACTACCTTTCCCTATTGTGCATTCTTTGCATCCCTGTTGAAGATCAATTGACTGTGTATACATGGGTTTATTTCTGGCCTTTCTATTCTATTCCATTGGTTTATATGTCTATTTTTATGCCAGTACTAAACTGTTTTGATCACTGTAGTTTTGTTATATATATATATATATATATATTTTAATTTTTTGTTTATTGCAGTAACATTGGTTTATAACATTGTAAAAGTTTCAGGTGTACATCATTGTACTTCTATTTCTGCATAGATTACATCATGTTCACCACCAAAATACTAATTACAATCCATCACCACACACATGTACCGAATTATCCCTTTCACCCTCCTCCCTCCCCCCTTCCCCTCTGGTAACCACCAATCTAATCTCTGTCCCTATGTGTTTGTTTATTGTTGTTATTATCTACTACTTAATGAAGGAAATCATACGGTATTTGACCTTCTCCCTCTGACTTATTTCACTTTGCATTATACCCTCAATGTCCATCCATGTTGTCACAAATGGCTGGATTTCATCGTTTCTTATGGCTGAGTAGTATTCCATTGTGTATATATACCAAAACAGCATGGTACTGGCACAAAAACAGACACACAGATCAATGGAATAGAATCGAAAGCCCAGAAATAAACCCACACGTCTATGGACAACTAATCTTTGACAAAAAAGCCAAGAACATACAATGGGGAAAAGAAAGTCTCTTCAACAAATGGTGTTGGGAAAACTGGATAGCCACATGCAAAAAAATGAAAGTAGACCCTTACCTTACACCATACACAAAAATTAACTCCAAATGGATTAAAGACTTGAAGGTAAGACCTGAAACTATGAAACTTCTAGAAGAAAACATAGGCAGTACGCTCTTCGACATCGGTCTTAGCAACATCTTTTCAAACACCACACCTGACCAGGCAAGAGAAACAATAGAAAAAATAAACAAATGGGATTACATCAAACTAAAAATCTTCTGCACAGCAAAGGAAACCATCAACAAAACGAAAAGACAACCTAACAATTGGGAGAAGATATTTGCAAACCATACATCTGATAAGGGCTTAATCTCCAAAATATATAAAGAACTCATGCATCTCAACAACAAAAAAACTACCAACCCAATTAAAAAATGGGCAAAAGACCTGAACAGACATTTCTCCAAAGAAGATATACAGATGGCCAACAGACACATGAAAAGTTGTAATATATTTTGAAATCAGGAAGTGTGATGTCTTCATCTTTGTTCTTCTTTCTTAAGATTGCTTTATCAATTCAGGGTCTTTTCTGTTTCCATACAAATTTTAGGATTGCTTTTTTTATTTCTGTAAAAAATGCCATTGGGATTTTGATAGAGACTGCATTAAATCTGTAGATCGCTTTGAGTACTATATATATTTTAATAATATCGAGTCTTCTAATCCATTAACTCAGTATCCCTTTTCATTTATTTGAGTCTTTAATTTATTTCATCAACGTTTTGTAGTTTTCACTGTACAAGTCTCAAAAAGATATTTTCACTCCCATGTTCATTGCAGTATTATTTACAATAGCCAAGATATGGAAACAATCTAAGTATTCATGAACAGATAATGGATAAAGAAAATGTTACATATATATACATACATACACAATGGAACATTATTTAGCCTTAAAAAAGAAAGAAATCCTTCCATATTGACAGCATTATAACATTATGAGGACAATGAGGACATTGGCTAAGTTAAATAGGCCTGTCACAGAAGGACAAACACTGCATGACTGCACTTACATGAGGTATCTAAAATAGTGAAACTCATAGAAATAGAGAGCAGAATGTTGGTTGAAATGTATATTACTAAATAAGAGAAACCAATCTGAAAAGGCTACAAACTGTATGAGTCCAACTATATGATTCTGGAAAAGGCAAAATATGCAGACAGTAAAAAGATCAGTGGTTGCCAGGGGGAACTGGGAAGCATAGGATGAATAGACAGGGAGAGCACAGAGGATTTGTAGGGCAGTGAGACTACTCTCTATGATGCTACAATGGTGGATACATATCATTATGCATTTGTCCTGACACATAGAATATATAACAGCAAAAGTGAACCCAAATGTAAATGATGGAGTTTGGGTGATAATGATGTATCAATGTAGGTTCATCAATTGTACCAAAAGTACCTTCCTTGGGAGGGCATGTTGGTAGTGGAGGAGACCGCATGTATAGAGATAGAGGGTATATGGGAACTCTGTACTTTCTGCTCAATTTTGCTCTCAATCTAGAACTGCTCTAAAAATTAAAATCTATTAAAACTTTTTAAAAGAAGAAACAAACTACAAAAAGTAAAGGACGTTGATTCATATAAATAAATTATTTAAAATTTAGACTAAAAAATAAAAGTAGGGCACCTTGGCATTGTTGAGACCACAGAGCAATGACCCTGTGGAAAATGCAGAAGCAGATACAAGAAGGCATAAGAGACAAAATAAAATTTCATTCAGGCCCCTTTTTTAGACCAGGGTTTCTCAACCTCTGCTATTGAATTTTGGGGCTGGATAATTATTTGTTGTGACAACCAAAAATGTGTCTACACATTGATAAATGACCCTTGGAGGGCTAAATTACTCTCAGCTGAAAACCACTGCTTGTAGACTTTGCATTTTGAACAGCTTTATTGAGATATAACTTACACACGATAAAATCGACCCATTTAAAGTTACAATTCAATGTACTTTTTTTGTATTTACAGAGTTGTGTACCCTCACCACAATTTAGTTTTAGAACATTTTCATCACCCCAAAATAAACCTTGCACCCCCATTGGCAGTCACTTCCCTATCCTCCCCAGCCCTAGATAATCACTAATCTACTTTCTGTAGATCTACTTTCCATAGATTCGCCTGGTCTGAACCTCTTTTTTTTTTTTTCCTGAGGCAGATTCGCCCTGAGCTAACATCAGCTGCCAGTCCTCCACTTTTTTTGCTTGAGGAAGGTTAGCCCTGAGCTAAAATCTGTGCCAATCCTCCTCTGTGGTTTTTTGTATGTGGGACACCTCGGCAGAGCGGAGTAGGTTCGTGCCCGGGATTGAACTGCAAACCTGGGCTGCCAAAGCGGAGCACACAGCTTGAACCACTCGGCAACGGGGCCAGGCCCTGGTCTGAACCTCTTTTGAGAGGAAAGCTTAATCCCAAAAGAGACAACCATGGCCATCAGTGTGGAGGCTTATTGGATATTTGGGGAAGATGCTCTGAAGAAAGTGATCATATTAGAGAGTCACATCAGAAAGAAACCCTACCATTTGAAATAAGTCAGCAAAGTTTGAAAATTTCCCCAGATCCCAAGATGGTCACATGAAAAGACAATCCCACTCCTCAGCTTTTGTGTAATCCTCACTTAACAAATTCATCTCCCTCTTTCTGGGTTAAAACTTTGAGAGTGGAAAAGGGGTCACATATTTAACTTCTGTCTTCTTTTTTCTCTCTTCCCCTCTCAACAAGCTACTAAGGCAGAAAAGGTTTTTCTTCAACTTCCGTCTTATCACTGCCCCTGTCTTCCTGTTTGCGGCTAATGGCAGGGCTTACATGGTGTGTAAAGACGTTTTTTTCTGTTTTCCAAAGAGAAAGTTAGGATGTGAATCCTCCAGGCCTAGTTTTTGATATCTTTAAAGGAAGAGAAATGTATTTAGAAACCTCTTATTCTATTTAGTAGCCTGATTTGCAAGACTTTTGTGTTGAGCTTGGTTCTACTTTGAGGGTGAGATGCTAATTGTTAATTGCTTTTTGCTCTTTGCAACAAATCTTAATCACCTTCTGCACCAACCCCTCCCCTGCCCCCGTGGAAACTGCTCCAACAAATGGTTACTTTGGGTTAATTAACCTGACTATCCGAACTCAGAAAGGTAAAGGAAAAAAGTGCATTGCTTCCACTCTCTCACCTCACCCCTTAGAAAAGTAACTACATTGTGAGCTCTTTCATCTCGCCTGTGTCTTGCTTGAATCACTACATCCAGAAACCTCCTATCACAGCTGAAACAATTTGGTGCCCACCTATAAGATATTTTCTGTCTATCCTGTGACAAGAGAAGGTCTTCAAGCAGAAGGACACACGTGCTTGAACTAGGAAGCCATCAGTACGTACACTGCTCATCACAAATGCAGGTGCTTCCGGAGTGGGGTGAGAAGATTAGCTTGGGCACCACAGCATTTGGCTACAGTATATAATACTTCAATTAAACAATGTGTTCAAAAACAGACAAAGAAAGCACCAGACTATCCAAAAAAGAAAAAAAACAAAAGCAAAAAAAAAAACCCCAGCAAACACTTGGAAATACATAAGACATTTTGCAGCACAATCAAGTTGAGATTTATGACAATCTTATACTTGCTTCTAGTAGATGCCTTGATTATGAGAATAAAATGTTCCCGTCCTACTTTGGGGACCTCATCTCATCTTCCCATGCTTTGTTGTCTTGCCTCAACGACCAGCCAAGCGTCCCAGTCCCTTGAGGACTTTAGCTAGATTTTGTGCTGTCTCTCTAGTCTCCCAGGGACTACAACGTTGAACCCAAGCCCAGAAGTTAGTGTTCTTCCTGTCATGTGCTCAGTCAGAAGTTTTACCCATCCTTGGCTCCCAGGCAATAACAAACTTGAAACAAAGTAGAAAGAGAGCAATCTAGAGCTTTGTAATAGCCTTAGCTCTTAAATGTGACAGGAGATAGTCTCTTTCATGTTTTTTCACTTATATCTAGATAAATCTATATACATGTAAGTAGTTTTTTATATGCCACAAGTGTCGTCAAGTTGATTCCCAGCTCTTAAATGTGACAGGAGATAGTCTCTTTCATGTTTTTTCACTTATATCTAGATAAATCTATATACATGTAAGTAGTTTTTTATATGCCACAAGTGTCGTCAAATTGATTCCCACTCCTAGAGACTCGGTGTACAGCAGAGTGGAACCCTACCCTATCTTTTTGCGCCGTCCTCTCATCTTACGGTGCTGTGTCAGACAATGATTCACTGCTATACATAGGGTTTTCACAACCAGTTTTTCAGAAATGGGTGGCCAGGTCCTTCTTCCTAGTCTGTCTTGGTCTGGAAGCTCCGCTGAAACCTGTCCACCACGGTGATCCTTATGGTATTTGAAATGCTGGTGGCATAGTTTTCAGCATCACAGCAACACACAGCCACCACAGTATGACAACCGATAGATGCGTGATGTGGCTCCCTGACCAGGAAATGAATCAGGGCCTCAGTAGAGAGAGAGCTGAATCTTAACCACTAGACTACCAGAGCTAGCTATGTATGTAGTTAAGGTATTGTAAAATGATAATCACTATTGTTTAAATGAGATGTTCCTCTCTTTTTCTACAATGTGGGAAAATAGAGCAAGTTAATTTCCATTTTATTCTTTTCACACTTTTTAGCAGGAATTGCACAGTATTACAAGCCAAAAAAATTTACTGGGAATGGTTAAAAGAAACTTGTTTTTTTTTTAATATAACAGGGCATATGTATCTTTTTTTTTTTATAATTTTATTTATTTATTTTTTTTCCCCCAAAGCCCCAGTAGATAGTTGTATGTCATAGCTGCACATCCTTCTAGTCGCTGTATGTGGGATGCGGCCTCAGCATGGCCTGAGAAGCGGTGCATCGGTGCGCGCCCAGGATCCGAACCCAGGCCGCCAGCAGCGGAGTGCGCGCACCTAACCGCTAAGCCACCGGGCCGGCCCAAGAAACATTTTTCAAGTCATACAATTTCTTAGTGCTGCAGTAACCTTCTCTAAACCCCTTGCAGTTCATCTCTACAAGTGCCTAGAAATTTCACACCACTCCTGAATGTGAAATGGAGGGATGGAGACCACACTAACAGGGAGAGAGGAATTGAAGACAGCTGCACTAACTCTTAGCACACTTGTATGTGGTAATATGGAGAACGGGAAAGACTGATGGTCAAGAGATCCAGGTTTTACTTTGCCACTAACTAAGCTAGATAAATGTGGGCAATTTCTCTCACTGCTGCAGGCATTAGTCTCCTCTTTTACAAAATGAGAGGTCTTGATAATATTTCTAAGGTCTCTTCCAGTTCTCTATAGTTCTATTCAAGTCAGAGATTCTCATGGATGGTGTCTCATCTCTGTTTCCTCTCTCCTTTATTGTCTTCTCATACCTTTAGAAGGGCTAGTTTATTGAGATACTATTTGGGCCTGTGAGTAGCAGAACATCTGAAAAAAGTAGCTTAACAAAGTAAGTTTATTTTCTTCTGTAATGAGAAGATCAGAAGTAGGTGGATCAGAGTTTATGTAGCCGCTTAGTGTATTCATTGAGGATGTAGGCTTATTCCGTTCTCCTCTGCCTTTCTTCATACGTTGCCTTCGGCCTAATAGTGGAAGGTGGTTACTGCACTTCCATACATCACATCTATACTTCAGGCAGGAAGGAGGCAGGAGAAAAATGAGGGCAGATGTCTGCTCAAGAGGCACGGACTTAAGCCTCCATCCCGTCAGCCAGATTTTGTTGCATGGACTTTTACACCCCTGAAAGCTATAGGAGGACAGGGAATTCAAATATTTCCTTTTCTATTTCTCCAGTTAAAGAAGACAAGGGGGAAAGGGATCAAAGGGTGAGTGAACTAACCTCCAGGACCTCCCACGGTTGGTATTTTGGAAAAGGTAACATATTCATAGGAGAAAAAAAATTATTTGAAAGGCAGTGAGGAGAGTTCTTACTTTTTAATCTCATCTTAATCAAAGAAAGTTTCCTAGAAGATAAACATGTTGTGGAAGAATACTAATTGTAGATAATTTGTTATCTAAATGACAAATTCAAGATAAAAGGTAGTTTTATGTTGCTAGTAGAAGTCTCAGGATTGGCAAGGCTAAATAATATTTAAAAGGTGTTTCTACAAAGGTGTTTCTATAGCATTATCTCAGCAGACTGATAAAATCAACCACTTTTAAAAGTTCTAATAATTATTGGGCACACACAAATATAATAAACAATGGAATCCAACTCTTCCTTCATTATTATCAGACTCATTCAGATCTATTTAGAGATACAATATGGCACATTATTATTATCATTATTACTATTAGTCAAACTTCATCTGTGAAAGGTGTGGTCTTTAAATTTTTGAAGTGGATACTTTATACCAGTTACAACAGTCAGCTCAAAAGATGCTGGTACTGTGAATTAAAAATAATTTACAAATTTATATTTGCAATTTTATATTAAAGCATGATACTCCATTTTAGGGGGAGAAAAATCCTGTATTAATGTTAAAACTCTTGTTTGTAAACATATTGGCTGAACCTGGCTGTTGCCATGAAATGAAAAATATTTGAGTTTCTATATCTAACATAGCTACTTACTGTGTTTTATTTCTTCTGCAGACATTGGGTCCTGTGTGATGGAAGGATAATTTCCGTGTCTGGCATTCACAAGTGTTTAGACATAGACTCGAGTTTATTTGTCTCCAGGTATCCTATATTAGTCTATCCCGCAAATAGTGAACAGGAGAAAAAAAGCTTATTTTGGCTAATTTGAATATCTCCTCAATAGTGAAGGCGTACTGGCCGGTAAGCAGAGATGGAGGAAACAAATATTAAAGGCAACCCAGTCAATTTGTTGGCCTTTTAAAAATTATAAATATTTATGTAAAAAGAAGTAACATATCTTAGTGTCCCTGCTTTAGTTAAAAAAAAAAAATGCAATAAAGATCAAAAAGAGTGGAAGCTGCAAGCTGTGATGTTTGCTGAAACGTGGCAACAAGTACAATGCCATAATTTCTAAATAGCTGAAATCAATCAAGGAAGTGAAATGCGAAGTTTGACATTTTTAATAAATTACTCTATTTACCTCAATGCAAGTGACATAATTGAGGTAGATTAAATAGAGGAAAGAAACAACTGAGCTGTAGCTAAATCACGTTTTATTCAGCATTCAAAGTTTTCTTTAAAATGGATTCAGAATTTTTTTGTGTGTCTGTGGGGAAGATTAGTTCTGGGCTAATATCTGTTGCCAATCTTCCTCTTTTTGCTGGGGAAGATTGGCCCTGGCTAACATCCGTGCCCACCTTCCTCTATTTTGTATATGGGATGCCGCCACAGCATGGTTTGATAAGCAGTGTTTCAGTGTGCACCTGGGATCCCAACCTGTGAACCCTGGGCCGCTGAAGCAGAGCTCACAAACTTAACTGCTACATCACCAGGCCGGCCCCAGATTCAGAATTTTTAAATTCTGGAATGATAGAAGTTGAATTCTTTAAATAATACAGCCTGTCACTCATTTCAAGCTAACAAATTATGACATTCTTTCATAAATCTGTATTCCTGTAACATTAACAGAGATTATATACTTTTAAATGAATAACATTAACACTTATGAAAATAACTATGGTTGTGGACAGAACTATCCTGAAAAAAATTACTGTAGACTTAAATCCTGAGAATAGAGAGCATATAATATACTTTCTCTGATGTTCATATTTTTCTGAAATTTTATTCAAGGCCCTACTACTGACATTATTTTAGTCAAGTATACTAAAAGGTAGAGAAGAGAGTGAAATGCATCTGAAAATGGTCATTTTTTTATACAAATAGTTTTTTCTTTTCACTTCAGTGTATAATTAAGAGATATTCTAAAGCCCACACAAATTAAAAATTGTAATAAAAAAGAAGACATATACAGCTGGAAATGTTTTTTCTTCTTAGTTTGAGAAGTTACTAAAAAGCCACTAAACTAAATAGTATAAAACAAAAGATAAAGCAAAGATATTGGCCAACAATAAGCAAATATTTATTTCAGGGGAAATACAAATAATAACGAAGAATGTGAAACAATGCTCGATTTCAGTCATTTTCAAACAAAAGTTAATTAAAACAACACTTTAAAATTATATAACTCTGAAAATATTTTGGAAAAATATCTTAAATATAATACCTATTGTTGGAACAAGTATGATGAAATTGGCATTTTCACATTGATTACATTTATCTAAATGGTAAATACTTTTAAAAAAGACAATTAAACATATATACTGTTTTTACTATTTGACTGCAATAATTCTGCATTAAAAATGTACCACAGAAAATTATTAGAGAATATCACAAAGAATTTGTGTTCAGCGATGTGAACAAAAGCATTGATCCATTCATTCAGTAAATATTAATTAAACATCTGGTATGTGCCAGGCATTGTTCTAGGCACCCAGAATAACTAGTGAACAGTAAATGACCTTGGTTTTCTTTGTGTGCACATTCTAGTGAGTTTCTAGTGATTACAAAAGTGTTACTTCTAAATGTTGGAAAAATATGTACAAAAGTAAGAACCTGATTAAATAGTATAATTCTTCCTAATAAGGAGTATACTGTTAAACATTTTTGAACATTTATCAACATGTGAAAAATCAGAATGTAAATTTTTACAAGTTTGATACAAAACTGTATGTATATATTATAAATGCATATATATGCACACACAAACACTAACATATATAACATATATAATATATATATTAATATGACTTCTGATATGATATTATAAATAAAAATTACTATGTATAAAGGTGTTTATATTTTCCTTGCTTTTATGATAATTTGCAAATTTTATATATTTTTGATGTACTGGTATATTTGTTTTTGCATATTCATATAATATGTAAATTTATGTTTATACTGGAAAAATTTAAAACAAATATTCAAAGAGATTGGTTAAATAAACAAATTTTACATGCTAGGAAGGCTATAAAGATTATCAGAGTTTGTCTCTAGACAGAGTGGTATTATAGATAATATTTCCTTCTTCCTTTCTCTCTCTGTATATATATGTTGCATAAATTTTATACAATTCCCTTTTGAAAAATTATAAGTTGGAAAAATAAATTTAAAAATTAATCTTATATGGCTGTTTTTTTATTGCTATCTCTGCAAAGTTCAAATGTTGATCCCTGTGTTTCAGGTGTCAGTCAATATGAAAAGCAATCCGGGGAGGTTATAGCTTTGAACGTACATAAAGGCTCTGTCTCAACAGGCTTATGTTGCCCCTGCATCAATGACCCGAAGGGCTGTGGCTCACTGTGTGTTGCAAACCTCTCCTGCATGTCATTCTCAGTTAACAGAGGCGTCCTGTCAGCTCTGTGATAGAGTAATACCTCCTGTAACTCTCCTTGGGGATAATTTATCTTCTAGATACTTCCTAAGCTTTTAACATTATTTACCTCAACAGTAATTTAAATGTAGTTCTGAGGATCTGGACATGAGGTCATTGCAGCCGAAAGAGACAAGGCTGTATCATCTCTACTTTGAGTACACGAAATATCTGTGTTAAAAGAGGTTTTACGATTTGGGAAGTCATAGACACCAAAGATGCACATAAGCCTACAGATATATGCTCACAGCTCTTAATCTCAAATATTTAAGAACCAGCGCCCCCCCACACTTAAGCACACGGATTTTCCCCAAGATAGAAGCCCCGTCTTCACCTTTTACTTTACAGAAATTTATTAACTGCATGTAAAAGTGAAACAGTAGGCCATCAATACAATTGCAAAGTACAAAAAATTTTGGGCTGTCTCTTCCTCTCTGTTGCATTATTTGGGATCAATCTGCCCTTTGTGCTACCACCTTCACCACCAGGCTGGCCTTTTGCTTCAACAATTTCCTAGCTTTTCCTTGAGTTGACAGACAGGTTTATAAAAGTCATTTAGAATCCCACTCTTTACTAATCTTTGAGACTGTGTAATAGTAGAATATATTTGTGCCAGGAAACAGATTTATGGAAGGGGATTTTGAGGTTTTAGGCAATCAAGTAGGGAAGATATTTCTGACATTACTTTCAATCTTAAATTAGAATACTAATTAAATTATACTGTTGTCTACTAGTAATAAGTATTATTAGAACAACTAATAATAGAATATCAATTAACTAATTAAGAAAGAAATCTTAGGAATCATCTTTTCTCTTTGTCATTCCCCTTATTCCTATTTCAAAGATTTAAAATCCTAAGCCCCTTGATGCCGTTCACATTATAATACAGAAGTGGCTGCCTGTGCTACTTAGAAGTATGACAGCCTTGGTTTACATATTTGACTTGACTGGTCAGAAAAGTGTTGTAATCTTATGAGTTCTTAGATTTTCATGTGGATGCTCAAAATATATATGAATAACTACAGCCTAGTGCAATGCCTGACATATTGATGCACTCGACATATAGTTGCTGACTAAAAGAAGTGCATGAATGAATAGCTGATGTTAATGTGTAGACCTGTGTCCGTTCTTATAGATTTTTAGATACTGTCCCGTGTGCAGCTGGCTCTCAACAAGCATCCAATTTCAATTTGGACTAGTTTCCAAGAATCACTTAATGTGAGAAATTTTACATTGGGCTGGGGATTGAGAACAAAAGCAAGATTTTAGTTTCAACGATCATAGACTTCTCTTTCTTTGACAATATCAGAATGAAAAACAGATAGCCTCCCATCCTCTCATCATCAGCAACTCAAATTCCTCCCAGCTCACTGTGCACTATTCTTTAGGGAGTGATCTTGATGTGTACTAGATGTTCCACCAATCAACGGTTGCTAAAGGTAGCTCTGATCATCACATTCAAGTTCCTGGCAGCTAGATAGAGAAAGGGCATAAATGAGCACACTCTCTCCTTTTGAAGAACATACTTTAGAAGAATCATACAACATTTCCACTTCTATATTACTGATCAGATGGGGCCATGCCTAGCTACAAGGGAGGCTGGATATTATGGTCTTTGGGTGAGCAGCAATGCATTCAGCTACAGTTCTGTTATGAAACAAAAGAATAAAAATTTGGAGAAAGTATTGTCTGCTCTAATTCTCACTCAACTATGGAAAATTTAACTTTCTAGTTATATCTAAAATTTAAAAAATTATCACCAAGAAATAAATACCATTTTTTTTCCTGAATAATTAGTTTATCTTTAGAAAGGTGCAATGCTATGTCAGGAGGTGAATTAAACTTCTTATTAATTATAGTTGTGTAACCAGATACAAACAAAATATCAGAATTTGAAATGTAAAATATTAGTATTTTACCGCTACGGAAACAGTTTAATTTTTAATTGAAAGTGTGCTAGGTATGGTCTGCTGGCAGTTGGAATCCAAATTCCAGTTTCTTCTATGTGCCCTCCTGTGCTGAAGAGTAAAGAATGCTTAAAAAATAGGACTAGATTTTTCAGATTGCCTTGTAGCTAAAGATCTGAGTACAAGTTTGATTCCTCAAAGTCAGATGTGGTTACAATAGGTTGGAGGGTGGAAGTGAGGAAGACACATCTTCCTGAATTTTGTCAGTGAATATGTCTCCTTTACTTCTTTCACAATGCTTGTCAAAATTCCCTCTCTGTTCTCTACTCCAACATGCCTGGGTTCAGACACACACACACACACACACACACACACACACATGCACACCCCTCCCCCGACATCTTACTAGGCTCTTGATATGGTCTGTTCACTCGTTGACAAAAGAATGAGTTGAGTTGTCTGTGAAAAAGGGCATTTAAACAAAAGAGATAACCAGACAGCCCTCAATCACACAGTTGTTCTTCACCATCTTGCTCCCGGTGCTTCAGACTGATGAATGGTTTCCAAGGGAGCTTCAATCTCTAGGTTGCTTTATGAGAAAGATTTAAAAAATTAAGCCCTATTTTTGCCTTCTCCCCCTCCAACATTTTATTATTTGACTATCTGAAATAAAAATTATCTTTCTATAATCATAAATGCATACTGAAATAATTTGGAAAATGCACTTAGAGTAGAAAACGGAAAAAGTATTTCCGCCTCCCTTTTTGGTACAAAGATTAAAAATGTCTAAATATTACTCTGTCAGAAATAGTTCATTAAGTGATCTCCACATTTTCAGTTCAATTCACCTATTCCTTTTTCATTTAGGAGGGGATTAGAAATGCCACCCCTCCCCTCCTCTCCCCACCCTCAGCCCACACATTCCTCACTCCCTCATTTGCCGAGTGCATATTATGAGTCACACACTGTGCTAGGTACTGTAGACATAAAGAAACATAAAGTAAGATTCCTGCCATGAAGGGGCTCAAATTTTAATGGTGATGCAGATATATAAGTGGATTAATTTTAACACTATATCTTAAGTGTTATAATGGAGGTATTGCTAAGTTGTTTGAATGCCATAAAGAAGAAAGGGTCTAACTCTTTCAGGAGAATCACAGAAGGCCAAGACACATGCTTTTCACATTATTAAAGTAGGAGTGATAGTCCTACTAAGCGTCATCCAGTAGGCCAGGTTTTTGTCACATTATTGCTGTCCATTCTCACGTTATACTTTCTTGGTAAGTGCTAGGAAGGAGTATCAGACAGAATCGAGTTAGGAAAACAGAAAACACTCTAGGTATGAGACAAGGATAGACACACACACACACACACACACACACACACACACAGAGATTTAAAAGGTGCTAGAAGGGCTTTAAGAACAGGAGGGAGAAGATTAATAACCAGCTTCTAAGATGGTCTCCAGTGATTCCTGCTTCCTGGTATTCATGCCCTTGAGTCTTTTCCCACATGGTATCATGACGCCTGGTTTGTGTGACCAACAACTTATTGCAAAAGTAATGATATGTCGTTTCTGGGCTAGAATATAAAAGATATCACAGCTTCTGCCTTTCTCTCTCTCTCTCTCTCTGTGTTCTATCACTCACTGGTGGGGGAAGCCAGCTGTCATGTTATGATGACACTCAGGCAGCCTTGTGGAAAGGCTCAGATGATGAGGAACTGAGGTATTCTGTCTAAAGCCAAAAAGAAACTGAGACCCCTGACCAACAGTCATGTGAGGGAGGGAGTCATCATGGAAGTGGATTCTCCAACCCAAGTGAAGCCGTCAGGTGATGCAGCCTGGTCATCAGCTTGCCTCATGAGAGACACTGAGGCAGAACCACTAAACAGTTGAACTACTTCCGGATTCCTGATCATCAGAAACTGTGTGAGATAAATTTTTCCTGTTTTTAATCGCCAAAAACGGTTTGAGAGTACTTTGTTAACATAGCAATCGGTAACTAATACAAAGGATCTCATGAGTGTCTACCCGCTAATTTGTTGTTGGAGTTACTCTTTCAATTGGCCCTAGATTCCCTAAAAAATATTCTTTCTTGAAAAAAGGCTGGACCCTCTGAAAAGATACTGCCTTTGTCTGGGTAGCGAGGTTCTGGAATCACCCCAACCTCGCTGCCATTGTAGCAAAAACAGTGTTAGAGTCAAAAGCAGGAAGCTTATCTCTTATTTCTGTTTTCTTATCTCTTGCCAATATTAGTAAAACTTAATGGAACCTGGTTGGCTCACCTGGGAAAGCTACAGACTTTACAGCAATGTGCATCGACTCCCAGCCCTAGAAACATACAGCAGAGAATATTTAAGACTGAGTGTATCACTGAGCGAAAATAACCAAAGAAACTGAATGTACTATTAGCCCTATTTTATAGATGAGGATTCTATGGCTCAGAGTATAAATATCATGTCCTAGGTCACACAGCTACAGAATAGAAGCTCTCTGGAAAGAATACAAGAATCTTTCCAAACCTTCTTTTTATGAATGAGTTTAAATAGTGAGAAGGCAGAAAATGAAGGATTAAGTTTCTTATCTTTATTTGTTATACAACTTTGTTTCAGACCACTCTGGACCTTCAGAACCATATGAAGAGGAAGAGGAATCAGAAGGCATCTCCTTTAACATGTCATCTGTGGCCTGTTTTCTATTACCTTTAACTCATTTATAGGACTTTTTACAGACATAACATGTTCCCTGGAAGAGGATATATTGCCATTCAGACAAGAGCCTCCATCCAAGGAGTGGGCAATGTATTCTCCCCTCCACCAGAAGTCAACTGTGAAACTATTAAAACATGAATAAGGAATGGGAGGAAAAAAGAGGAGGCTTTATTTGTCTTTTCTGGTATAATAAAAAAGGCAAAATGAGGGACAAAATGTATCTGGAACATTATTTTTACAAAGTCATAAACAGCCTGATGGCAATCTAGTTGGTACTATTGACAAAACTCAGGCTGGCTGCGCTTCTCTGTTCAGAGAAAGGTGAATGGGCGAAGTTATTCTATTTGTGCCCTGCTGCTGTTAGTAGAATGAATAAGACAGAGTAAAAGTCACAAGTGGAATTGTACTAGTGTTTCCTCTATAATTAACCTGATACTTACACAGCCTTTAAAGTGAAAGAAGCACTACAAATGATGGAGACTCACAGGAGGTAATTATGTGCTTTCAATAAATGCCTGAAAGCTTACAACTTCCTTTGGGAGATACTATCTCTGGAAAAAGCTTGCGTCGTCACTTCCATTCTATTTATTATTTTAACAAATTGTATGTTATACAGAGAAATTTTATTTCCAAAAAAGATGACTACACATTAAACCAATTCTTTAATTAAAAGCCTATGGGAAGAACAATTTTAATTCCTTAGATAATTTCATTGTCTATTAAGATTGTATATTGAATTAACTTAAGGTTCAAAAAGTATTGCCACATTATTATTGTATGTGATCATATAATTCTCAAATTTCTATTGTGTATCCTCTAGGACTGAGGTCAACAAACTATAGCCTACAGACCAAATCTGGCCTGTCACTTGTTTTATAAATAAAATTTTATTGGAACACAGCCATACATGATTAAAAATGGGCCAAAGACCTTAGCAAACACCTCGCCAAAGAAGATATACAGATGGCAAATAAGCACATGAAAGATGCTCTACATCATATGTCGTCAGGGAAATGCAAATTAAAACATCAATGATACCCATTAAAATGGCCATAATCTGGAACACTGACAATACCAAATGCTGATGAGGATGTAGAGCAGCAAAAACTCCCACTCACTGTTGATGGGGATGACAAATGGTACAGCCACACTGGAAGTCATTTTGACAATTTCTTACAAAATTAAACATACTCTTGTCATATAATCCAGCAAGGGTACACTTTGGTATGAAAACTTATGTCCGCACAAAAACCTGCACATGATTGTTTGTAGCAGCTTTATTCATAATTGCCAAAACTTGGAAGCAACCAAGATGTTTTTCAATAGGTGAATGGATAAAGAAACTGTGGTATATTCGGACAGTGGAACATTACTCAGAGCTAAAAAGAAATGAGCTATCAAGCCTTGAAAAGATATGGAGGAAACGTAAATGCATATTACTAAGTGAAAGAAGCCAATTTGAAAAGGCTACATACTGTATGATTCAACTATATGATATTCTGTAAAGGCAGAGCTATGGAGACTTTAAAAGATCAGTGGCTTCCAAGGGCTGGGGGAAGGAAGGATGAATAGGCAGAGCTTAAAGGATTTTTAAGGTAGTGAAATCTGTATGCTACTATAATTTTGGAAACATGTCGTTACATATTTGTCCAAAACCACAGAATGTACAACACCAAGAGTGAACTGTAAGATAAACTATGGACTTTGGGTGATTATGATGTGTCAATGTAAATTCATCACTTATAACAAATGTACCATTCTGGTGGGGGGTGTTGATAATGGGGGAGGCTACGCATGTGGAGGGGCATGGGATATGTGGGACATCGCTGTACCTTCCTCTCTGTTTTGCTGTGAACGTAAAACTTCTCTAAAAAACTTAAATCTTTAAAGAAATTTGGCAATTGCAGCCATTTTTTCATACTTTCTTGATAATACTTTCTCTCTCTCCTCCTATTTAAAATGATATTTTATCAGTATGTCCTTAAATATGGCCTTAACTGAAACACGCATTTTCTGGAGGCTACAGGCTGAACAATGTTATGTAGTGTAATGGTGCCGGGTAGTTTCTCTTCTTTCCCTTCTGCCAACATCAGAGTGTTGTAACCATTGAAGAAACTTTGCTGTCAACTCTGGATCTGCAAATAACTAACAGCGTGAAGCTGGGCAACTTACTTAACCTCTCTAAGCTTCATCCTCGGTGTTTCTATTTGGTATACCGAAAAACCAAAATCTTTACTCTGTTAGAACGGAGCTTTAAAATCTTTTTTGACCACTCTTTAGCTAAGCACCTAGAACAATGGCTGACTCAAAATGGGAGTTCAATAAACACGGGTTGAAGGTTGATTTTGAAGTGTATGTTAAAAACTTAGCACAGTATACAACCACATAATGGGTGGAATATTATTAGATATTGACTATTTTACTTAATATTTCCTCTTCATTCCTTTTTTCTCTTTAGATACTATGTATTATTTTGTTAAATATTTGAAAAAGTTAGTTTAAAAGATGCAACAGGAAAATCAAAGACACAGACCAAATGTGGCTAGATGTATTCTCTGTACAGGATTTCGTTTTTCCTTTTTTTTTCAAGTACTTTCATTCACTCTTTCAAGAGATCCCTCCACTAATGCCATGCCCTTCTATGTTTTTGTAATCTAAGGAAGTAGAAAGTGAGATCATCCTGGTGTGGAAGATTAAATCATTTACATGGAACCAAGAGTGGGTTGGAACCACAGCCTCCACCAACTTATTTAGATACGTGACTTTAGACAGGTCCCTCCCTTCTCTGAGGAGTTATTTTTTCTGCATTGTTAGTTGGGTTTAAAAGGTCTCCTTAAGAATCTTGTTTGAAAGGATTTGAGATAATTCGTGTGAAAATACCCGGTTCATTGAACAAAACAAAACCAATGCTTGTCAGAATGTTTATTAAAATATTAATTATTCTAACTATTGTATTTTCAATAATTGTTCCAATTTTGATGATTAAAATAATATTACTAGAAGGCTTTTACATATTTTTTTAAAAGACTGATCTGGAAAAATGATTTAGGACAAGAAGAAACCTGCTGTAATCCTGACTGTACTCTAAAACATTTGTAGAACCTAGACCCCTGAAACCGTATTCTGTGTCTCTGCACTCTCTTGCTCAGGGTTTCTCCCACGCAAGTAGCTTTCAGCCAACGATATGCTCATAAATGTATGGAAACTGGCTCTCTGGAAAACAAACAAGCAAGTAAAGAGCAACAACAAAATAAAACAGACATTGATTGACAGTGTGTGTCTATTTCTGTGGTGTAAATAGTTGACATTATTGAATGTGAAGTCGGAAAGAGATGCACACAAACAGACTGTACTTCATACAGGCGCCAGCACACTGCTTTCAGCTCTAGTATTCTAGGATTCATTCAAGCAGTCTAACTGTACTGTCGCTATCTCTACTGCTGCCATGAATTAGCAGAGAATCCCAGACTTTGTATACTTTCTCTGGTGCCTACTGACAAATCCCGTAAATCATGGGCGGAACATAGGTCTCACGTCAAGAGCCAACTGCTTTATTGGTAGTGGGCGCCTGTGATCCTGTATTAAGAATGGTACTGAGGCCACATCCCAGCTCAGTAAGAAAGAGAACTGTGATTACTTAGTGCTATTTGCTATGAGAGGACAGCCTCTTGGTCAGTGTTTGAACCTCGCATAAACAGACTTGTCATCATGAGATGACTTGAAGTCCTTTCCAACCTCCTCAGGTCTTATAAACATTTCAACTGGTGGGGACTTCTGGAGACAATACCCCTATTTGCTTCTGAAACAAACATTGACCAGTTTTGGAAATTTTAAGCTGGATAGGAAAGAAAGCAGCACCACAATGGATAGGCCACCAGCCTCAGGCTACTATAGGTCTATAATATCTAAAAGACTTCATGTAGCCAATCTCTCCTTCAGACACAGCAGCAAACGCTATTATGCTGCCTTATCCCATTAAAGATCATGTAGGGGCCAGCCCCATGGTGTAGTGGTTAAGTTCAGTGCATTTGGCTTTGGCCGCCCAGGTTCATAGCTTTGGATCCCAGGTGTGGACCTACACCACTCATCAAGCTGTGCTATGGTGGTGACCCACATATAAACTAGAGAAAGATTGCCACAGGTGTTATCTTAGGGCTAATCTTCCTCAAGCAGAAAACGAGGAAGATTGGCAACAGATGTTGGCTCAGGGCTAATCATCCTCAGCAAAAAAAGAAAAAAAAAGATCATGTGATACTATTGCGGAAACAATTAAAAACAAAGTTTCCTCCCAACCCATAAAACGTCTCCACAAAGGCAGAAGAGAAAGAAAACAATTTTACTATTGAATAAGCATCAAACCAGAATGTGATGCACATCACAGGCAATTTGTTAAAGAGATTGCAAAGACAGAAAGAAATCTTACCCTTACGTATAGCTAAGCTGATACAGCCCATTACATACATGTTCTCAAGAAAAACATTAACTAGTCCTCAAGGAAAAGGACTTGATAGCACATAGTTCATCCTAAATTCACTTGGTAATGGGGTGAACATCTGTGTTGGAGCAAGGGGCCCACTGAAGTTAAGTTTCTATTCTCCCACAGAGACTGGAAAATAGGGATGATATCTCGCTTGATAATTAGATTTCAAAGAGATGGCTTCCAGGTCTTTGAGGAAAACATTCTTGGCCTTAAATCAGGCAAGAAGATTATTTCCCTTTTGAAAAATTTTACACACATTTCAAAGAGACAGAGAAAGGCCTTACAATTACACATTTTCTAAAGTAAATGCTGTAAGAAAAGAGAGGAGGTGAAATCTTCCCTTGTTTTCAACAATGAGAAATAAGCTTCCAGTATTTTTAATTTGTTTTAGCCTTACAATCTCACAAATAATATATCTTAAATATGCTTAGATACACAAGTAACTTTATCTTAAATGAAAGTATGAGAAGTTATGAAAAATGAAAATTATGTTTTTCAAATACTTGCCATAGGTTAGATATTCAGGAAACAGGATCTGAAATTTGCATGCAAGAATTTTATTGGAGAATGTTGTTGGGAACAACACCTGGGAGAAGTGAGGGAAGCAGGATAGAACAGAGGCAAGAAGTAAATAGCTGTGCAGTTGCAGCACAGGCTTCAGCCAATCCCATGGGAAACTCTGGAGCTGAGATGGCCTTCAGACTTGTCCCAAAGGAAGCAAAGGGGCTGGGCCTTTGCATTTACCCTCTCCCATTCTCATGGACCAATCATTTAACACAGGCTGTGCCAAGGGAGAAAACACAACCTTGGGCAAGCCCACTTCCTTAGACAATTTCTGGAGTGGGACTCAGCTATGAGTTATTGAACTCCAACACCTCAGGAAGCAGAGGGAATGAGTGTCTCGGTCCTGATAGTGAATTAGTTGGTGCACCACAGTGTCCGCTCTATTGACTTATATATCTTTTAACTAAAATAGCAGCGTAAATATGCATTCATCTGTCTGATAAGCACAAGACATTTCCTTTTGGAAGAATCAAGAGAAAAAAATAATTCTGAAAGATTAAGAAAGTGATTTTCCAAATACAGTAGGAAATAAGAAAAAAAGCATACAACTTAATAACTCGTTTAAATCTCATTTGTCAACAAAGTAGGATTTTTGTTTTCTTAAGTTCATAACTTCTTCAACTCCATCATCAAATGTTAGTTCAGAAGTTTTGGACTGCATGTTCCCCCTATTCCAACCTACTCTAGGTTTGTGTCCTCTGGCACTTAGCATTAGTTGGCATAAGATTTGGACTTATTTTTCTAGCAAACTCTATTCATTCCTATTTGATTTCTTGCACAAGCTTGGTTGCATTTGAAAACTTCTTAATCAACAACACAGTAATGACTACAAAATGACAACATTAATGATGATAAGAATGATGATGATAGATATGGAGGATTTACTGTGTGTCAAGCATTGGACTAAGCAGTTTATACCCATTTATCTCATGACAATCCTGTAGGGTACTTATTGTAATTCCCATTCTATAGAGAAAGAAACTGAGACCCAGAAATACGTAAAAAGTTAATATTGTAGAGCTGGTATATAGCAGAACAGAACTTGAATAACTGTGGGTTGACTTGAATCTGCAGAGTCTGCTGTCTCCATTTGTATCTTATCTTTTCACCTCCCAACCCAACCACCAACATTTTCCCTTCCCTGTGCCTTACTGTCTTCCTATACCACTATATCGTTAACTATCTGGCTAAGAAGATACATCACGCCATGAAGCTAGCATAAACTTTGGACTCACAAATCTATGTTTGAAACATCACTCTGCCGTTTGGTAGCTGGTATAAGCAGGCAAGTTATTTAACTTCTCTGAGACTCCATTTCCTCACCTGAAAAAAATGATGACAATAAAACCTACCTCATAGGAGGTAGCTGTAAACTTTCTGGTACATAATAGGCACTTGAGAAATAAATGATAGCTCTTGCCATCAATAGAATATTGACAATTATTTTACAAATATTAGGTAGCTGTATCTACACCATCAAAGCCTGAACTAATGAAGTGCACTCAAATGGAAGTGATTTCCAGAACGAAGATAGGCAGAATATTGGGGTTAGAATACTTGAAAGTGGTGGCCACTATGGAATTCAGAATCTGCAGAGCTGAGCTGTTAAAAAACAATCCAGAAAGATCAAGATTTTTAAAAATGGAAAAAAAATAATAGAATTTTACAGAAGAAAGCTGTTACAACTAAATCAAGAAACTGAGCCCAGAAAACTAAAGGGGTTCTTTGAACTATGGTGTTTAGAAGGAAATTTAAACAAGTAGTAAGTTTATTTCTTTTGAATATATCTAGAGGAAATAATCGTAAGTATAAAATGATTCTTAAATCTTAAGGCATCAAATAGTTATTCATAATATCAAAAAGAGAAACAAACTAAACGATTACTAATAACTGACTATTCAAATAAATTGTTACACCACTTTAGGGAAAACTATGCAGTTATCAAATATTTAAGAAGTATATCTAGATAACACACATATTATTAAATGTTAGTAGTAGGATTTAGTATTATTTATAAATGTATAAACATATACATGAGACACATATATTTCTCCTCCAAATACATATGGAGGAAAATAAATGAAAATATTCTCAGTGATTCTCTTTTCATGGTGGAACCGTGGGCAATTTTCTTCTTACATTTGTGTGTGTGTGTGTGTGTGTGTGTGATGTTCCAGATTTCCATAAGAAGCAAGCACTTCATAAAGAAAACTAATCTTTATGTAGAAAGACTCTGCCGTACATTAGTGTGCACTTGCCTCCTCCATTCCTATTTTCCCTCCTAAGATCAGCTAATGTTTACCACTGTGGCACAAAAGGGTGCAAATATTTACTTCCCAGACAGTGGGAAGGCCTTTCAAGGCACTCACTAACGGGTGTAGGCACACTTACAGCTAGCTGATTAAGATTGTGCACCCATAAAAAGTGTAGAGATTAAAGGAGAGGCGTGAAAATGTATTCATAATTAGAGAGGGGACCTGGGTTGTGTTTGGGACATGATTAACTGGTAATCAGTAAAGAACAAACTGATTATTAGCTGTTCAATTCTTGTTGGTCTTAGGGGATTCCACTCAGTGGCCTAATTATACTGAGCTTGAAGTCTTCACATCTCCATTCAGTGGCAATTTCATTCTAATATTCAGTTCTTTGCATGAGATTTGCCTTCCCCCTCTTTAATCATATGTTTTGCATTTGTGTAACACCTTCCTTGATTAGTTTCTCTACAGGATTAGCTCTTGATAACTGCATGGTTTATGAAAGCAAATGTCACATATAAGACAATCTGGATATTAAGGTTTATTGTCAGTCTTGGAATTTTTCAAAAGGGAAAAACAAACAAAAGACATGCACTTGTTTTAATTAAAATGACTTACTTTGTTTTCCAAACTGTTTCTTTGTTTGGCTCTGCATATTTTGTACAGATAAGATTTCAGAAAAAAACTCAATGATTCCAGAGAAATAGAAAAATGTTTTACATTTATAACTCAAACTCAAGGGAATTTTTAATTGCATTATTCCCAGTAAGTAGGTCACCCTCTAAGATAGTAGTAAGTCTTTCTGGCTCTAGGGTACCACTTGGATTAGAAATGCTCTCAGTGCTTTGAAATACGCAGCAGAGGGGCTCTAAATGTGTGTCTTTGTAGCTCAAAACAAAGTAGTGATTTAGCAATTACTCACTTAATTTGATCGGTGTTGACGGCTAAACTGGGACTGACTTGAATAATGCAGCCCTTCACATGAATTTTTGGTAACAAAGCATCCAGGTTGGTTATAAAATTCATCAATAACCTAACTCAATTACCAAATCTCAATTTTATACTGTCCAACACAAACTTAGATGGCCAAAGTTGGGCTGACTCTAACATGCGGAGACAGAAGGATTTCAAAATGTGGCTTATAATAAGAGAGATAAACATGCCTGTTGTAAACAAAGTAATCTCATAATAGTTTTCTGTGCCAGATTTTTTTTTTTTTAATGAGGAAGATTAGCCCTGAGCTAACATCTGTGCCAATCTTCCCCTATTTTATATGTGGGTCGCTGCCTCAGCATGGCTGACAAGTGCTGTGGATCTGCGCAGGGATCCGAGCCCACAAACCCAGGCCGCAGAAGGGGAGCACCGAAACCAACTGTTGCACCACGGGGCTGGCCCCTGTGCCAGATTCTTAACATCATAAATTTATACTTATATCAGTATTTCACTTTCAAAGTCTAAGGTATCTTAATGCTCTAAGTTGATAAGTAGGCCATTATGGATAAAACTCAGAACCACTTTCAAAACTACTTTCTTTTTTAAATTATAAGAATGTAACTTGAATTTTACAGAAGAGGAAGGGTCACACTTTGACTATAACAGCCAAAGGCCAAGTACTTATGCTTCCTGGACTCCCAGCAGGGCTGAGGACACATGATATAAGGTTAGCCAATTTATTCTCTGCTTGAGACAGAATCTAGGGAGAGTCTGAGGCAGAGAAGCAGAAATACTTTTGGTATTTGTGGTAACATCCAGCGTCCAGTGGCAGTGATCTCTCAAGCAGACTGTTTCTGTAGTATGACCTCAACAGGAAATTTGAGAGTTTAGCTTCTCTGAGTCCCACCCCTTTCCCCAACATAGTTTTCCCACCTACATTATACCAATATTTTTTCTATTTTATTTAGAATCATATTTTCTCTTTTGTACGTATGTCTGTTTTGATTTGTGTAACTAAAAATGCCTTTTCTGCTTTAATAACACCTAGTTACTTTAAAGAATTAAATAAAATAGCACATTTAAATTGCATAGCAATTGCTGGCATAGAATAAGTGCTCTGTAAACCTTATTTCCCTTGCTTTCTTCCCAGTTCTGATGCAATTATTCTACTTCTTTTGTACCCAACTCACAACTGGCCACAGTGTTGAATACAGTAGCTCTCGCCTGTATATTTGTTAAATGAAAAGATAATTGGAATACTGAGGATAATATACTTAACTCTTATCTCTCCTTTAGCTAACAGATTTTGTCCTGCTCCTTGATTTCAAATGACATCATATAGGTAAAATCTAGAATTGTGAAGAGTACAAAATTTTAAAGATGTGATAATCTCTCTCTTGATATTATATGACACTGATCAGTCTGGAAATTATATAGTCATACAAAAATGACATTAGTTGATTTATTTCACTTGTTTTTACCCTTTTGAAATAACTTGAAATGGCTTTGTGAATCAGAGTACATTTCTTGGTCACTCATTTAAATGAGTAAAACAATGTCCCATGAGTAGGAAAATCTGTAGATATGTTTAAATGTATAGCTTTTGTAGAACCAGCAGTTAAAATAAATTATTCATAATTTAAATTTTCACCCAATCCTTTCCAAGGCAGCATTTAAAAACATATGAGTTAGAGTTCCTGTCTTTATTGTGAAGAGAAAATTCACTCTCATATCATCCAGACTTTCCACTAATTTGTAGACTAATAACCAAAGTGATTACTCACAATTCAGCATAGCCTAATCTACTATAACATTCCATATGATATAGAATACTGTCTCACTTGGTTTTCTAAGAATATTGGTTCTCCTGTATTAAAAAAAAAAAGAAAGAAACAACATTCAAAAGATGCTGCCTTCAGAGATTTAATGATTTATTATGTATAAGTAAAACAGAAATTAAAGCCATTTTTCAGCCAGATAGGACAGTGAGAGGAGAATACAGCAGCTTTGCTTCACAGTTTCTCCAGATCGCAAGTTTGTCTGTGTTTGAATAAGTTTAGTTACTGTTCCTGGACCAAAAAGTAAAAATACAGAATATGTACAATGACTCGTCTTGAAGGAAGAATAGTATTCCATCATTACGAAGTTCCCCCGGAAACTATGTAAACAGCTGTATGATTTTTCCCTGATTGGTACATTTAGTTCGGACAGCTTCCAAAGAACACTTTTGTCCTTGAGCTAGGATTCTTAATCACTAGTGGAGAAACTACCAATATGCGAGTTGCTTTTCTTTCCTTTCTGATTATTCAGGTCAAAACTCATATTGAGATAATAATACAGATTTGTTAAAGGACAAGAAATCCGAGGTAGTTTTCTAATTGGCTTTATTTTTTAGAGCAGTTTAGGTTTAGAGCAGAAAAATTGAGTGGAAAGTGCAGAGAGTTCCCTCACATCCTGCGTCACCACACACGCACAACCTCCCTCACCTGCAGTCTCCCACACCAGACTGGTATGTTTGTTGCAGTAGTTGAACATACTTTGACACATCGTCATCACCCAAAGTCCATAGTTTACATTAGGGCTCACTCTTGCTGCTGTACATTCAATGGGTTTGCAATGGCATGTACCCATCATTATAATATCGTACAGGATAATTTCACTGCCTTAAAAGTCCCCTGCCCTCTTATTCTTCCTTCCCACCTCGTCCCTGGAAACTACTGATCTTTTTACTATCTCCATACTTTTGGCTTTTCCAAAATGTCCTATAGTTGGAGTCACACAGTGTGTAGCCTTTTCAGATTGGCTTCTTTCACATAGTAATATGCACTTAAGTTTTCTCCGTGTCTTTTCATGGCGTGATAGCGCATTTCTTTGTAGCACTGAATAATATTCCACTGTCTGGACGTAGCACAATTTATTTATCTATTCACCTATTGAAGGACATCTTGGTTGCTTCCAAATTTTGGCAATTATGAACAAAGCTGCTATAAACATCCGTGTGCAGGTTTTTGTGTGAACATAAGTTTTCTATTCCTTTGGGTAAATACCAAGGAGCACAATTGCTAGATCACATGATAAGAGTACATATAATTTTGTAACGAACTGCCAAAATGTCTTCAGAAGTAGCTGTAACATTTTGCCTTCCCACCAGGAATGAATAAGTTTCTGTTGCTCCACATCCTTGTCAGCATTTGGTGTTGTCAGTGTTTTGGATTTTGGCCATTCTAATAGGTGTGTAGCGGTATCTCATTTTTGTTTTAATTTGCATTTCCCTGATGACATATGATGTGGAGCATTTTTTTGCATGTGTATTTGCCATCTATATATCTTCTTTGTTGAGGTGTCTGTTAGGGTCTTGGGCCCCTTTTTTAAATGGGTGTTTGTTTTCCTATCATTGAGTTATAAAAGCTCTTTGTACATTTTGGATAATAGTCCTTTATCAGATACATCTTTTGCAAATATTTTCTCTCGGTAGGTTGTTCATCTTCTCATTCTCTTGAAATTTGAGGCAATTTTTAATTTACAGTTTTGTTATGAAAAATTTAGAACACATACAAAAGTAGAGAGCTTTGAACACCTATGTACATCTATTACCAACTCATGTTTCATCTATCTGCCCTCACATTCTGCCCTCCTCCCACTCTACTGGATTGTTTTGAAAAATACCAGACATTATTCTATCATATGTAAAGGTTTCAGTATTTATCTCTAAACTAGAACTAGAATCTATAGAAACTATCATCATAATATAATTATTGCTTACAAAAACTTGACTAAATCTTTTTCTTATTTTTTTTTAAAAATTTAAAAAAAGAAATATTAGACCTGAGCTAACATTTGTTGCCAATCCTCCTCTTTTTGCTGAGGAAACTTGGCCCTGAGCTAACATCTGTGCCCATCTTCCTCTATTTGATGGGGGACGCCTGCCACAGTATGGCTTGATAAGCAGTGAGTAGGTCCGCGCCAAGGATCCAAACCTGTGGACCCCGGGCCTCAGAAGCGGAGCACACAAACTTAACCACTACACTTTTGGGCGAGCCCCAAACTTGGCTAAATTTTTATATCATCAAATTCCAGTTCACAGTTTTCTCATAAGTGTGTTTTTGTTTACTTAATTTTTATTTTGTTCTTTTGTAGTTGGTTATTTCAAGTATTCAAAGTCCACACATGGTATTAGATAAATATGTGTCCTAAAATTCTTTTAATTTGTGAGTCCTATTCCATTTTTTTCCCTTTGCAGTGTATTTGTTGAAAACAACTGTGTAATTTTGTATTTCCTGTATTTAGATCTAGATGCTTTATCGGAGTCACCTTTGAATCTTTTAAAACAAGAATACTTCGTGTTTAGTGAAGTGCTGGTCAGTCAAGAGTTCCATAATTTCTGGTTATCTCTCCTCTTAGTGATGTTAGTTCCAATTGTTCATTATGGGTTGACAAAGTGGTGATACTGTATCATTCCATTTTTTACTTATTAACTGGAATACATCTATAGAGAGAAACTTGCCCTCATCAATCATTTTGTTACCTTGGCTTATATGCGTACATGGAATGCTGATGGAATGATTGATTCTTCTCATTTATATATGACTTCAGAATAATTTATTGACTTTGTAACATCTTTGAAATATGACCACCAATAAGTTTTTGTTTTGTTTTGTTTATAGTACCATTAAAATTATAATATATTTAACATGTTTCAATCCCTTGCAGTAATTCTTTCAATAATCTTCAATTTTTTTTTCTTCTTGGTCAGAGAAAATCTATTCAGGTTGGCTCCTGCATCCTTTTGATTCAATCCTAGTAGTCTTTGAAAGTTTCTTTGCTTTCTGCTATGACAAGGTGACCAGGCTCACTTTATACATTATGAAATGTATAAAGGATCACCATTTATCCAAGGGACTTTAGTTACTTTTAATGAGATATTGTATTAAGAGTCCAATATTATAATAGGGATGCTCATTGTTACTAGGTTGGACATCGTGCTCAGGATTTTTCAGTAGACAAAATTAGGCAATATGTATCATTGTTATTTTTTAAGACAAAATATATCAATTCACATTTAGGATTGCTTTCTGGATATTTCTTTGATTTTATAAATATATTTTTCTCTTAAGTTGAAATCTTTATTCCTAATGACACTAAAATAATTACTTATTTATTCTAAGGCGCACATACATATTTCACATACACAAATATATCGGAATGATAACACCCAATATTATTATTAACAATATGATTATGGGACTTTTTTATGATTCATTTTGATCTTAGAATGTATCTCGCGAGAATATACAATTTACTATTTTTATGGTAATTTTAAACAATTCAATTTTTTGCTTTTTGCTTCTGGATTTTGAGTCAGAGAAATTCAAATGTATATTTCTTTTTTGGCATGGTTTCACTTTTAATCCTTAAAATTCTGATCCATTTAAAATTTATCCTAGTGTTAGTGTGAAGAATGGATTCAATTTATGTTTTTTCCTTATGGTTATCAACTTATAAAAAAAATCCATCTTTTCTCCATTGATTTGAGCTGCTGCTTTTATCATTGAATACATTTCCATATACTAATGAATTCTGGATTTTCAGTTCCGTACCTTGGTCTGTTTTTTCCTTTGAAGCAAATTTTAAAGAGTAATCTCTCGATCTGTTAGAATTGTTCTTTTTATTTTATATACATTAATATATTAGATAAAGTATAGTGGAAAGAGCATGGCCTTCGAAATTATGTGACCATAGAAAAAAACTTTTTTCTGTACAATGATGGCATATTAGCTTTTATTGCTGCATAACAAATTACCACAAATTTAGCAGCTTAAAATAACGCATATTATCTCACAGTTTCTGTGAGTCAAGAGTCCAGCCATGGCTTAGCTGGTTCCTCCACTCAAGATCTCACAGGCTGCAATCAAAATATCAACTTGGCTGCCTTCTCCTCTGGAGACGCATTCACTTCCAGTCTCATTCAGGTGTCTGTCAGAATTCTTTTTCGTGCAGTTGTGTGATGGAGGGTCCCAGATTTTAGCTGGCTTCTACCTGGAGACTGCCTGCTGTTTTCTTGCCATGTATGCTTCTCCAACATGACTGTTTAATTTATCAAGACCAAAAGGATAGTCTTTAAATTCAGGAAGAATTCAGCCCCTCTTTTAGGGAATTTTACATGATTAAGTTAGGTCCACCAGACTCAGTAATCTCCCTTTTGATTGATCTGAGACCTTAATTAGTCTGCAAAATCTCTTCACCTTTGGCATAGTCTATCAGTTAGAAGCAAGCCATAGGTTCTACCCACATTTAAGGCAAATAATATTTAGGATATTAGCATCTTAGGGAGGGGATCATGTAGGCCATCTTAAGACTCTATTTGCCATAGAGGTAATAATATCTAAAAAATTAGAATTCTTGTTAGGCTTAAATAATCAACATATGTAAAACACTTGGCAGAACCTGCACTTAAAATGTAGTTCAGGTTTGATGAATGACGTTAGGTTCTGTGGTAGTAGGGGCAGGACATGGGGTGGAGGCAAGGAGTTAGTGGTCAAGGGAGAATTAAAGATAAATATAACACCTCCTGGACGCTTGAGTCAATTTCAGCAAGAGAGGCATATATATCAGAAAATTTAGTGTAAGACATATCATAATGTATGTGATAATAGAAGTCAGCACACAGGACATTTGTATAGACTGGATAGAGTCATTAATGGAGAAGGATACAGGAAGACATTCTGAGAGAGTCATGTTAAAGAATAAGAAAGAGCTCTAGTCTGACGTGTAAAGAGTGAGAAGTTTTCACTCTCATCCTCACAATAAGTAAAAAGCTGAACAAACCAATAATCAACCACTCTTCTTAGATCCGTCAAAGAATGAAGTCACAAGGCATTTCGCTGCCCCAAAAACTAGAGAGAGAGGTGAATACAGATAATTAGAGGTTACCAGGAACAGAAGCTGCAGCTTACCCTTAGGAACAATTAAAGGGTAATTGGCTAATTGCTGGAAACTAAGCAAGGACTAACTTGAGAGAGAAGACCTCCTGGAGGTCTAGCCTTATAAGCGTCCCCACACTTTTGTGAGTTTTATCTCCAGAAGTGCTACCAGATCTGATGAAGATTAGAGGAAAATCACTTCATGCTGCTGGCAGAGGAAGAGGAAAGTAATGATTTTGAAATACACCCAGAATGTTCTAGTTTCATTAACAAAATACTTCCCTCAAGTGAATTTATGTTACAAGAGCCTAGTCAACATAGGACTTAGCAGAACCTAGCCTATGTGGGGGAAGGAAATATCCCAATTCAGCCTCCTCTAGCCTTCCTGTCTCATCTAAGGGGAGAAAAAAATAGCTGGGAAGCAGGTGTGAAGGCCATAGTCCAGGCCCACAGCTCCACAAAAAGACTGAGACCTAATTATAGATTTATAGAATGCTTCCCCTCCCCCCACATCTTACCATCATATGATAAAAGGTGCTTATAGGTGAAAAGATATTCAAGGCTCATTCTCTATTTAAGAAAGAGTCTCTAGAGAAATCCCAAGATAGCAGAGAAGACAAAAATAAGTACACTAGAGAAAATTTTGTACTCTGACACTTACAGTGACAGCAAACAGTAAACATAGCCTCATTTCTATCCAGATAAACCTAAAACCCACACTAAAGGTCCAGTTACCTCAGTTTCTTTTACTCAATACATCATGTCCAGCATTCAGAAAAAAAAAAAGGGCATATTAAATGGCAAAAAATAGTTGGAAGAGAAACAGTAGGCATCAGAATCAGACTCAAATATGGCAGAGATGTTGGAATTATCAGACTGAAAATTTATAATAGCTATGAATAATATGCTAAGGGCTATAATAAAAAAAAGTGGACAGCATGAAAGAATAGATGGGTAATGTAAGCAGAGAGGTGGGAACTCTAAGAAAGAATCAAGAGGAAATTTTAGAAATCAAATCCAATGTAACAGAAATAAGGAATGCCTTTGATGGACTCATAAATAGACTTCATATAGCCGAGGAAAGAATTAGTGAGCTTGAAGACATGTCAGTAGAAACTGCCAACTGAAAGCAACACAATTCAGTCCATATCACAGGCTAACCAAGAAAAAAATAGAGAAGGCACTAATTAGTATATCAGAAATGAAATAGGGATTATCACTACTGTTCCCATGAGTGTTAAGAGGATTATAAAGGAATGTAGGAACAACTCTATGACTTCAAATTTGATAACTTGGATGAAATGGACCAATTTCTTTAAGATACAAATTACTAAAACTCACACAAGGAGAAATAGATAATTTTAATAGGCCTATATCTGTTAAAAAATCTCAATCAGTAATTATATCCTTCTAATGCAGAATGCCCTAGGCCCAGGTAGTTTCACTGGTGAATTCTAGAAAACATTAAGGAAGACGGGATACCACCTCTCTACAATCACTCAATCACTTCCAGAAAAATAAAAGCAGAGGGAACACTTTCTAACTCATTCTATGAGGCCAGAGTTACCCTAATACCAAAAGCAAAAAAAAAAAGAAAAGAAAAACATTCCAAGAAAGCAATATTACAGACTCATCTCTCTCATAAATATAGATGTAAAAATCCTAAGCAAAATGTTATCAAATCAAACTCAATCATGTACAAAAAGAATTATACAGCATAACCAAGTGGTATTTATTCTGGATTTTACAAGGAGAGTTCAACATTCAAAGAATATGAAAGAAGTAAATAAACCAGGAATGGGCAGGAAGGATAAAAATGGAGGATAGGGATAACTCAATGGAAAATTGTTAAGTGTGCAAAACGGTAGATTCTATTGATCTGGCCAGTATATTGGGTGGTCTCGGGAAGGGGTTTTTGGAGAACATATCTTCAAACAAATTTAAGAATTTAAGGTAAAGGCATGATAACCTAAAACAATATCCTGGAGGGGTTTCTAGAATCAAAGTAATCAAAACAAGTTCAAATGCAGTTAAAAAAATTCCAGGGACATTGGTCAGAGTGTGTTTATTTTTAAATTTTTTTAAAAATTTTTATTTATTTATTTTTCCCCCAAAGCCCCAGTAGATAGTTGTATGTCATAGCTGCACATCCTTCTAGTTGCTCTATGTGGGACGCCGCCTCAGCATGGCCAGAGAAGCAGTGCGTCGGTGCGCACCTGGGATCCGAACCTGGGCCGCCAGCAGCGGAGCACACACTTAACCACTAAGCCACAGGGCCGGCCCAGATCAGAGTGTATTTTAAAATGAGAAATTCCAGATAGCTAGGAAATCCAAATAGGAGGGTCAAGAAATTTAGATGTCATCTGTATTTATTCCAGAGATAAAGTGTTAATGTTTTTATATTTCTGGCACTCATTTGGTAGAGAAAGAAGCTCATTTAAAAAGACTGACTGGTGATAGAATATTGTGCAGGTCTTTCAGGTATAGCCTTTTATATATTTTTTACAGATATTTATTAATAATGGCAAATGCTAAATTTTTGGAGCACATTTTACAGTAAGAAAACTGAACTTTTCACTGGAAAGATTTTCATATGTGGTTAAGAAATCCTACTCCAGTGATTGAATCATTTGCAAAGACACAACATATTTCAGCTAGTTATACTGCATTAAAGTTATAATAGCAACATTGACTCTTCAGGGTAAAAGACAAAATCCAGACCACCAGTAATGGTCAAGAAAGTATTAACTCTGTACCAGAAAGCGGCTTCTTTTCTGTCAAGAGACACAATTTGATTGTGCTAAATGGTTTTTTCCTTATAAAATAGTAAATAATTTATATTACTACATTTTAAAATATAAAGGTATGAATAGGATCAGGTAACAGGGTAAAGTTACTCTTATTCCTTTTGTAGTTAATAATTATTCTGTGTGGAAGTACACTGAAACTATATGGATATCTTATTTCTCATCAAATTTTCAATTTTTTAACATATTAATTTATATTCAAATGGACTCATGGTTTCCTATTTTGTCAATGGATTAAGATCTATTACTACCATTATTAATTTTGATCCTTTAAATGATTCTAATTTGTTCAAAGGGAATCCCTTTAACTGGTTGCAGTGTCTTTTTAATGCATCTGCATCATTATTTGAGGACTCCCTTGCTTTCTGGCACAAGATGCCCCAGGGTCCTCTTGTAGTTTTCCTGCCCCAGCCCCTAAATCAGCATTTCTCTGAGGATTCCCTATTCCTTTTAGTGGAGAATGGTATGTAGAAGTCACACTCTGCATTAAGTGTGCTCATTGCTGTTGAAGTGCTGTTACTCTCCAGCCCTCTCTGTGGACAGAGCACGCACATGACCTGTCACCAGGTTGCCTCCCACACGGATGCTCTTCTCACCTTGCCCAATCTCTGACATCTCTTACTCTCTAGTGCCTCTAATTAACACCCTCTTTGCCTTTCCCTCAGGCTTGGACACCCTGAGCTGGGGTGCCCTTCTCCATGTATTTCTTCCTTACTCTGCTTAGGTTCTGATACACCACAGTGGAATACCCCTTCACCGGTACCCTCTCCACAAATCACTTGGGCTCCGACATTTCATGTTGGGTCAACTCCCTCCTTACCCTAATCTGTCTCTGACATCATATGCCATCTCCCCAAGGACCCTGACACTGTATACTAGAAAGTAAATGGCCTCCTGCAGGTACTGAGGGCAACATCCCCTTAAAGCCTGCTTTAATACCTGAAGAAAAGGATCAACACCTGGTGTTTTCCTCTAGCTCTGGTGTCGTCTGAGGATTTGATGCTTGGCCTATTCTCCTTACAACATAAACTCGTAGGATTGTTAAAAGCTTTCTATACCAAATACAAGATAGATAAAAATCTGGCCAAGGATATCTGCTGAACCAAACACTTGCTGCCAACATTGTTTAGTGAATAAGGAACAAGCAGTATTGATGACATGCAACTGCATTTGAGGATGAGAGCTGGTCAAATACATCTGAAGGGGCTGTGACCCACTGGTCAGAAAGGCTAAAAGGACCATAGAGCTTGTTGGCTTCCCTGAACTCAGGTTGTCTGCACATATGCAGCTTCGTTTCTTGTGACCAAAGCAAATTCTGAGTATGAAATAACTGGGACATCAGAAGCTAAGCCTAACATTACACACCTCTACTTGCTGGTGCTGTATGGCTTGTCCTTTATTTTTTCTTAATACTAACTAAACTTGGTGCTTGTTAAAGCCTATTGCATTTTATAAATTAGTTATCAATACAAATCCAAGCCTGTAGCTGCTGGTAGAGCGGAGTGGAAGTTGCAGTACTCTTGGTCCGTTAAAGAGTATATGACCAGACCAGTCTGGGTTTAAAAGGAAGGCTATAGGATCACTATGCCTTTATATTCTGGAAGAAGGAAACATGATTGTGCATCTGTGAGTTGGCCAGCTTCTGCAAGAATATCGATCCAAGCTCCTGAGACCTTTGAAAATGCTGGTTCTGGGAATAAAAGAGAATCCTGGGAATCTGGCTAAGTTTAGTACCAAGGCAGGGAACTGGACCTGTGAGTCAGCCACAGAGAGGAGATAAGTATTTTATGTCAGGAGACAAAGAACAAGATTTGGACTAATTATATATATACACTTCTCAATTGGTTATGGAATTAGGACCCCTCTTTTGGATTATCTACATTTCTAGGTTTTGAATAAAACAAGAGGAAGAACAAGGCCCACAAAGTAGATGCCAGACAAGATAAGAATGAGTACTTAAGTAAGTGTGTTTTCCACTCAATGTCCCTAATCCATAGCTGAAAACCAGATGTCTGCACAAAAACACTAACTAGACTATTTTTTAAAATTACAATCATTTAATTTTGAGATAATTGCTGATTCACATGCTGTCGTAAGAAATAATCCAAAGAGACCTTGTGCATCCTTTACTCAAGTTTCTCAGGTGGTAATTTCTCGTAAAACTGTAGTACTGTGTCAATCAGGATATTGTCATTGATCCTGTCAAGATATAGAACATTTCTATCCCACAAGCATCCCTTATGTTGCCATTTTATAACCACATCTACTTTCCTCCCCACCCCACCCCCTCCTTAACCTTGGCAACCACTAATCTGTTCTCCATTTCTATAATTCTGTCTTTTCAAGGGTAAGTAAATGGTTTCATACAATTTTCTAGTTAATAAACTTTATTTTTAAAAACAGTTTCCCCTATTTTTAACACCTTACATTAATAAGGTACATTTGTTACAATTAGTGACCCAGTAGTGATATATTGTTATTATCTAAAGTCTGTATATTATTCAGATTTCCTTAGTTTTAAACTAATATTGTTCTGTTCCAGGAGCCCATTCTGGATACCGCATTGCATTTAGTTGTCATGCCTTGTTAGATTCCTATTGGCTGTGAGATTTTCTCAAATTTTCCTTGATTTTGATGACCTTGACAATTTTGAGGAGTGCTGGTCAGGTATCTTGTAGAATGCCTCTATATTGAATTTTTTTCTGATGTTTTTCTCATTATTAGCCTAGGTTTATGGGTTCTTGGGAGGAAGATAACAGAAGTAAAGTGCTATCTTCACCACATTCTATCAAGGGTACATTTTATCAACATGATTTATGACTGTTGATGTTGACTTTGATTACTTGGTTGAAGTAGTTTGTCAGGTTTCTCCACTGTAAATTTACTCTTTCTTTTTTCCCTTTTCAAACTATTCTTGAGAATGAAGTCACTATGCACAACCCACACTTAAGGAGTGAGGAGTTATGTTCCTTTCTTTAGAGTAGAGTATCTACATAGTTTAATTGGAATTCTCTTGCATGGGGGATTTGTCTCTCCTCTCCCCACTTTTTAATGTACTTAATTATTCATTTATATAAGTATGGACTTTTGGTTATTTATTTTATACTTTGTACTACAAACCAATACTAATTTACTTAGTTGGTTGCTCAAATTTTTCCAGCTTTGGCCATTGGGAGTTCATTCAGTTGGCTGAAATCAGATATTTTTCCAATAAGTCCTGGTTCCTTTTATTAAAGAATAGTACTCGAGACCAAAGATTTGGACATCATTTGTACTTGTTACTGGAATGTCATTGCTTTTAGACTCTCTCAACTGACATAGCATGGAAATATACTTGTGTATACTAATCCATCTATATGCATATATCTATTAACATTTTTATATGCAATCATATGTATCTATATTAATTTAAATATATAGTCTTCCTGATGTCTCCAACTCTAATCCATTAGCACATGGATCAGTCTAACTTTTTCCCTTTGCTAATATACAAATTTCCAGTCCAACAGTGAGGAACCTGGCTCCCATCTTTCACCATCTATTGACTTAATTATTCAATTCCAACATACGTGTGTAAGAGTATACATTTTATAGTGCAAGCAGTACAAGTTCTATCAGTTTGACAAATGCATAATGTCATGTATCCACCATTACAATATCATACAGAATAGTTTCGCCACCCTAAAAATCCCCTGTGCTTCATCTATTTATCTCTCCCTCACTCCCCAAATCCACTGATCTTTTAAATGTCTCTATAGTTTTGCCTAATCCAGAATGTCATATAATTGGAATCATGCAGTATGTAGCCTTTTCAGACTGACTTCTTTTACTTAGGGATATACATTTAAGGTTCCTCTGCATCTTTTTGTGGTTTAATAGCTCATTTCTTTTTATCACTGAATAATATATCATTGTAGAAATGTACTACTTACTGCCTATGTATCCATTCACTTATCGAAGGACATCTTGGCTGTTTCCAGTTTTTGATGATTTTGAATAGAATGACCATAAGCATTCATGTGCAAAATTTTGTATCGACATGAGCTTTTCACTCAATTGGGTCAAAACCCAATACCAATAGGAGCATGAATGCTGGATTGTGTGGTAAGACTATGCTTGGCTTTGTAAGAAACTGCCAAACTGCTTCCAATGTGGCTCTACCATTTTGCATTCCTACCAGAAGTAAATTAAAGTTCCTGTCGCTCTGTAATCTCACATGCATTTGATTTTGTCCACTTTTTGGATTTTAGACTTTCTAACAGATGTGTCGCGGTATCTTGTTTTAATTTGCAATTTCTGAATGACAAATGATATTGAGTATCTCTTCATATGCTTATTTGCTATCTGTATATCTTCATGATGAAGGGTCTGTTTATAGCTTTTGCCTGTTTTTAAATTGGGTTTTCTGTTTTATTATTGTTGAGATTTATGAGTTCTTTTAGTACTTTGGATACAACTTCTTTATCAGACATGTATTTGCAAATATTTTCTCCCAGTCTGTGACTTGTCTTTTCCAAGTCAGTGTCTTTTACAGGATAGAAGTTTTTAATTTTAATAGAGTCCAACTTATCAATTTTTCTTTCATGAATTGGTGTTGTATCTAAAAACTCATTACAAAACCCAAGGTCACCTAGATTTTTCTCCTATGGTTTCTTCTGGAAGTTTTATCATTTTTTATTTTATATTTAGGTGTATGGATCTATTTTGAATTAATTCTGTGAAATGTGTAAAGTCTGTATCTAGATTTATTTTTTTCTTTGCATGTGGATGTCCAATTTTTCCATCACCATTTGTTAAAAAGACTATCCTTTCTCCACTGAATTGCCTTTTCTCCTTTGACAAAGATCAGTTGAATATTTTTGTGTGGATCTATTTATGGGCTCTTTATTCTGTTCCATTGATCTACGTGTCTATTCTTTCACCAATACTATGCTGCCTTGATCACTATAGCTTTATAGTAAGTATTGAAGCCGAGTAATGTCAGTTCTCCAACTTTGTTCTTCCTCAGCATTGCATCAGCTATTCTTGGTTTTTGCCTTTCTCTATAAACTTTAGAATCAGTTTGTTGATATCCACAAAATTGTTTCCTGAGATTTTGATTCATATTGCTTTGAATCTATAGACCAATTTGGGAAGTACTGATTTCTTAACATTATTGAGTTTCCAAATCCATTAACATGAAATAGTTCTCCATTTATTTAGATACTCTTTGATTTCTTTCATCAGAGCTTGTAGTTCTCCACATATAGATCTTGTGCATATTTTGTTAGATTTATACCTAAGTATTTCATTTTATTTTGGTGCTGATGTAAATGGTATTATATTTTTAATTTCAACTTCCTATTGTTCATTGCTAGTATAAAGGAGAATAATTGATTTTTTTTATATTAACCTTGTAATATGTGACTTTGTGATAATTGCTTATTAGTTCTAGGAGTTTTGTTGTTGTTGTTAATTCTTCAGAATTTTCTACATAAACATTCATATTATCCGTGAACAAGGAAAATATTATTTTTTCCTACCCAGTATGTATACCTTTTATTTACTTTTCTTGTATTATTGCAATAGCTATGACTTCCAGTAAAATATTGAGTAAGAGTGATGACAGAGAACATCCTTTCCTTGTTCTGTATCGTAGGGAGAAAGCATGCAATTTCTCACCACTAAGCTCGTGGTCATGGTATATAATCCTTTTCATGTGTTGCTGAATTCAATTTGGTAGTTTTTGTTGAGGATTGTTATATCTATATTTGTAATGGGCATTGGTTTGTAGTTTTCTGGTAATGTCTTAGTTTGATTTTGGTATCAAGGCAATACTGACTTCATTGAATGATTTGGTAACTGTTTCCTTCTCTTCTATTATTTGGAAGAGTTTTGAAAGATTGGTGTTAATTCTTCCTTAAACATTTAGTAAAATTCACCAGTGAAGCAATCCAGCTCTGAGCTTATTTTTGTGAAAAAAATTTTTGACTACTGTTTTAATCTCTATTTGTTAAATATCTATTCTTATTTTCTATTTGGTCTTTTTTTTTTTCAGCTTTATTGAGATATAATTGACAAATAAAATTGTAAGATATTTAAAGTTACAATGTAGATTTGGTATACATATATATTATGAAAGGATTCTCCTATCAAGTTAATTAACACATCCATCACATCACATATTTACCTTTTTGTGTGTATGAGAACATGTAGTGAGATGAATAAGGTCTAAGGATCTAATGTGTAACATGGTGACTATAGTTCTATTTCTTCTTGAGTCTGTTTTGGTAGTTCGTATTTTTCTTGAAATTTGTCCTTTTCATCTAAGTTATCTAATTTGTTGGCATACAACTGCTCATAGTATTCCCTTATAACCTTTTAATTTCTGTAAGAGCAGTATTAATGTCCTCTCTTTCATTCCCTATTTTAGTAATTTGAGTGTTTTGTCTTTATCTTGGTCAGTGTAACTAAAGGCTGTCACTTTTGTTGGTCTCTTCTTTTGATTTTGTTCAAGTTATATATTTTTTCTATCTATAGTGTATTAATTTTGCCCTAATCTTTATCATTTCCTTACTTCTGCTTGCTTTGGATTAATTTGCCCTTTTATTCTGGTTTGTGAAGGTAAAAGGTTAGAAATTGATTTGAGATCAATCATTTTCTAACACAGTCTTTTACAGCTATAACTTTCCCTCTAAGCACTGCTGGAACTGCATCTTATAAATTTTATTTTATTATGCTTTCATTTATCTTAATGTATTTTCTTATTTCCTTTGTGATTTCTTCTCTGATCCATTTGGTTAGTTAGAAGTGTGTTGTTTAACTTCCAAATATTTGTGAATTTCCCAAATTTCTTTCTGTTACTGATTTCTAATTTCATACTTTTTATGAACTGAACCCTTTTACATTTATTGAGATTTCATATTGGTTATCCTGGAGAATGTTCCATGTGCGCTAGAGAAGAATGTGTATTTTATGGTTATTGGGTGGACTGTTAAGTAGATATCCATTAAGTCTAGTCAGTTTATTGTGTTGTTCAATCTTATATTTCCTTGTTGATTTTCTGTGTAGTTGTTCTATTCATTATGGAACATGGGGCATTGTAGTCTGCAACTATTATTGTTGAATATTTCTCCCTTCAATTCCGTCAACTTACTTCATGTATTTTAAGGCTTTGTTGTTAGTTCCATATATGTGTATGGTTGTGTAGGAGAATAAACGACTTACAAACATACATTTTTGCTAATATATTTAAGTTTGAAACTACCTTTACTAGTGTTCTTTATATTTTTTTCCTCTCATTTCATCATGAAGGACTCCCTAAGTATTTTTTTGTAGGGTTGGTCTGCTAGCAAGAAATTCTCTCAGTTTTTGTTGATCTGAATGTCTTAATTTATTTTCTATTTTTTTGACAGCTTTATTGAGGTATAGTTGACATACAGTAAACTTCATATATTTAAAGGTACATTTTGATAAGTTTTAACATGTGTATACATCCATGAAACCTTTTGCACAGACAAGATAATGAACATATATATCACCTGAAAAGTTTCCCCTTGCCCCCTTGTAATCTTTGATTCCCGCTCCCCCCTCCCCAGGCACTTCTGTCACTGTACATTAATTTTAATTTCTTAGAATTGTATATAAATGGATGTATGCACTCTTTTTTAGCCTGAATTCTTTCTCTCAGCACATATTTTGAAATTCATCCATGTTGTAGCATGTATTAATAGTTCATTCATTTTTGTTGCTGAGTAGTATTCCATTACCAGAATATATACCAATCTGTTTATTCATTCACTTGTTGATGGACATTTGTATTGTTTCCAATTTTTAACTATTATAAATAAAGCTGATAAAAACATTCATGTACTTCGTATGGGCATAGCCGTTCTTTTCTCTTCTGTAAATATCTAGGTGTGGAATGACTGTATCATATTGAAAGTGTATATAAATTTTTTAAGAAACTGCCAAACTGTTTTCCAAAGTGGTTTTGCCATTTCAAACATCCATCAACACTGTATGAATGTTCTAGTCGCTCCATATGCTCACTAACACTTGGTGTAGTCAGTCTTTTTTCATTTTAGCCATTTTGTAGGTGTGTAGTGGCATCTTTGTGTGGTTTTAACATGCATTTCCCTAATGATTAATAAGTTGACCATCTTTCATGTGCTCATTTGTCAGTCTTATATCTTCTTTGGTGAAGTGATTGTTCAAATATTTTGCTCATTTTCTAATTGTGTTTTCGTTGTTTTTTTGAATATTGAGTTTTGAGAGTTCTTTATAAATTCTGGAAATAGTACCTTTATCAGATATATGCTTTGCATATATATTCTTGCAGTCTATGGTTCATCTTTTCATTCTTTTAACTGTACCTTTGAAAATGTATAAGTTTTAGTTTTGGTGAAATCTAATTAAACAATTTGTTCTTTTATGGATCAGGTTTTTGATGTTATATGTAAGAAATATTTGTGTACCCCAAGGTCAAAAAGCCTTTCTTGTAGTTGTCTTCTATAAGTTTTATAGTTTTGAGTTTCATATTTATGTCTATGATCTGTTTTAAGATAATTTTAAATGTGATGCAAAAAATTGAGTAACTTTTCTCTCTTTCCTGCCTTGTTATTTCCCTTCCTTCCTTCCTTCCTTCCTTTCTTTTTAACCTATAGATATCTAATTATTTTAACACCATTTGTTGAAAAGACTATACTTTATGCACTGAACTGTCTTAGCATCTTTGTAAAAAATCAGTTCTCCATATATATGTGTATTGCTTACTGGACCCTCTACTCAGCTCTATTGATCTATTTGACTATCTTTGAGCCAATACCACCTGTATTGGTTACTATGGTTTTATGTTCTCTTTTGAAATTGGGTAATAAGTCTGATTTTGTTCTACATGTAGAACTCAGTATGTACTCCAATGTTGCTCTGCTTTTTAAAAATTATTTTGGTTATTCTAGGACATTTGCATTCTCATTTGGATTTTAGAGTCAGTTTGTGAATTTCCAAAAAAAATTCAGCTTTCAGGGATTTGGATTGGGTTTGTATTGAATACACACGTCAATTTAGGGATAATGGATATCTTAACAATCCATTAACATAGTGTATCTCTTCTTTTACTAGGTCTTCTTTAATTTCTCTTATCATCATTTTGTAGTTTTTGATTTGCAGATCTTGTGTATTTTTTTGTATTTCAAATTTTTAATGCCATTGTAAAGGTTGTTTTTACATTTCAATTTCTGATGATTCATTAGTGTTATATAGAAATACAGTTTATTTTACTATATCGATCTTATCTTCAAAAATCCTAAACTTGTATAATACTTCTAGGAATTTTTTGTGGCTTCTATTCAGATTTTCTACATAGCTACATAGATGATCACATTGTCTGCAAACAAAGACAGTTTTACTTCTTTCCTTACAATCTGAATGCTGTTTACTTCTTTGTCTCACCTGCTTGCATGAGCTAGCACCTCCAGTACAGTGTTGAATAGATGTGGTGAGAGCAGATATTCTTGTCTTTCTTCTAATCTTAGGGATAAAGTATGTAATTTCTCACCATTAAATGAGATGTTAGCTGTAGGATTTTTGTAGACACCCTTCATCATGTTGAGTTTTTTCCCTTTTTGATAAAGCTTTTTTCAGAACTGGATGTTGGATTTTATAAAAGTTTTTTTCTGAATATATTGAGGGGATCATATTTTTTTGTTGTTTTTAATATGGTTAATTACATTGATTTTGAATTTTAAACCAAGTTTGCATTCCTGTGATAAACCCTCCTTGACATATATTATCCTTTTGATATATTGTTAGATGTAATTTGCTAAAATTTTGTTTAGAATTTTGGCATCTATATTAATGAAGCCTATCAATTGGTATGTTTCATTGTCTTGTAACTCCTTTGTCTTGTTTTGGAACCAGGGTATTGTTGCTTCATAGAATAAGTTGAGGAGCATTCCTTTCTTTTCAATTTTCTGGAAGAGATTGCGTAGAATTGATATTATTGCTTCCTTAAAGGTTTGGTAGAACTCACCCATAAAGTCAACCGACCTGGAAAATTCTGTGTTGGTAGGTTTTTAACTAAAAATTCAATTTCTTTAATAGATATGGAACTATTTGCGCTATTTCTTCTTGAGTAGACTTCCATAGTTTTAATTTCATGATTTTCTGTTTTCTCTTTCATGCATTTCCACTTTTTAAAAAATTATTTTGTTCATTTTGCTTGCTTTGGATATAATTTGCTTGTTTTTTTCCAGTTTCTTAAGTTGAGGTTGTTTATTTGAGGACTTTATTCTTTTCTCATATAGGCATTTGGTGGTATAAATTCTGCCTCCCCATATTTATACTGCCTTAGCAGCAAACCACAAGTTCTGATATGTTGTGTTTTCATTATCAGTCAGTTCAATCCATTTTCTAATTTCGTTTCTGATTTCTTTTGTGACCCATTAATTGCTTAGAATTTATTTATTTAGTTTCCAAATATTTGGTGATTTTCCAGCTATCTTTTAGGAATCAATCCCTAACTTTATTCCATTGTGGGACAAGAATATTTTTTGTATGACCTTTAAACTTTTAAACTCATTGAAACCTATTTTATGGCCCAGAATATGGTCTATCTTAATAAATGTTCTAGGTTCACTTAAAAATAATAGTGCCCAACATGGAATGAATGGATAAAGAAGATGTGTTATATATACACAATGGAATACTACTCAACTATAAAAAAAGATGAAATCTTGCCATTTGCAACAACATGGATGGACCTTGAGGGTATTATGCTAAGCGAAATAAGTCAGACGGAGAAAGTCAAATACTGTATGATCTCACTTATATGCAGAAGATAAAAACAACAAACACATAAATACAGAGATTAGATTGGTGGTTACCAGAAGGGAAAAGGGGGGCAAAAGAGGTGACAGGGCACATGTGTATGGTGATAGATGGTAATTAGTCTTTGGATGGTGAACATGATATAGTCTACACAGAAATCAAAATATAGTTATGTAGACATGAAATTTATGTAATGTTATACAACAATGTTACCTCAATTAAAAAATACAACTGTAGTTGACCCATTAATAGGTCCTGAAATTAATTTTGTGGTTGTGGACTAGATTTAATAATGCAAAATAGATTAGAATAGAAAATATCTGAGTACATACCACTTATTAAAGATGAATATTACTTTGTGGAAAAAAATAATGTACATCCTACTGTTGTTGAGTGGATTGTTCTATAAATGTCCATTAGGTCAAATTGGTTTAAAGTGTTTTCTATAATTTTACTGATTCTCTGTCTACATTTCATTATCGAAAGAAGAATATTCAAATCTTTGGCTATAATGGTAGACTTGTCTATTTCTCCTTGTAGTTCTAACAGTTTTTACTTTCAGTACTTTGAATTTTGGTTATTAAGGGCATAAATACTTATTAATGTTATGTCCTTTGGATTAACTGTTCTAAATGTACTTTGTCTGACATAACCATTGAAGGCTTATTTTGACTAGTATTAACATGGTCTATCTTTTTCTATCATTTTGCTTCTAACCTATTTGTATCTTTATAAAGTGTGTTTCTTATAGGCATCATATAGTTGTGACTCTCTATTTTTTCCAATCTGAAAATTTCTTCCTTTTGATTGCAGTGTTTAGATCACAGTAGTTTAATGTGATTATTGATACACTTGGATTTTATTCTATCATCTTACTATTTTCTACTTGTCCTATCTGTTCTTTGTTCCTTTTTTCCACTTTTTCTTTCTTCTTTGGGATTTTATAAAGGAAATTTTATTTCCTTTATTGTATTATTAGCTCCCTTTGTTTTCTTATTTTAGTGGTTTCTTTAGGGTTTAGCGTAAACGTCTTTAATTTATCACAGTCTACCCTCAAGTGATATATCACTTCACTCACAGCATAAGAACCTTCCAAAAATTTAGTGTTAGAGTAACTATGTAACTGTAAACTTTTGTTTTGTTTTGTTTTTGTTTTTTGTTTTTTTTTTTAATATTGGGGAAGAGTTTTGGAGTTGTGAAAAAGAATGAGTAGAACTTTGTAACTGCTTTTAGATGTGTTAGAATGTTGCTCCTTTTTAGAACCAGCAGCAAGTCACCAAGGTCATATTACCTGGTTCCTCTGGTGCAAGAATTTTAGAAATAGATTGCCTGCACCGTGCCGCTAGAATATCAGAAACCTAGAAAATACTACGTGTGAATTGTAGAGAATTTTACTAAGATCTCAAATTTTCATGGAAAGGGATGTATTGTAGGGTTTCCTGAACCGTTATTGTATGTTATTATTTATGTGTAAGATGTAAATATTTATCTTTGGAAAGGAAACATTCAGATCCAAAGGGATTAGGAACACTGATTGCTCTAATCCCATCTTTGAGATTCACAGTAAAGATTCTGTTACGTCTTATGAACAGACTTGTTTGTTTGTTTGTTTGTTTTTTGACTGTTTCCAGAACTTCTATGGTGATATTGCTATATATCTTCAGTTTATCCTATCTAGATTTTCCTTCTACCCTTCTCTACCTTGCTCTCTGCCTCGGGAGGGCCCACATGAGTTACAGAAAAAGGTTTCTTTGCCCTCTAACTTCCCAATGGGTTTACTTGTGCTAATAAGAGGAAAAGAAGAGGTTGAGATATTCACTCCTCCAGTTCCAACTTTACTTGGTCACCTCAGTCTATTTTTGTCCCTGATGAAACATCACTTTTCTCAAAAGAGTCTTCACACATAACTGTTTTGTGTCACAAAACACAAATGACTCTCTCCTTCCATGTTTATTTGCCCTCTTCTTATCTGTTTAGCTTGCATCAGTAACACTTCATAGCCCTGGGCTACTGCACTATCTCTTTTGGTTTCTTTATAATCTGTCCATACCATAGTAATAGTTAAGCTCCTGTCCATACCATAGTAATAGTTAAGCTCTCTTTGAAATATCCTTTCTGCTAGGACATTTTTTTCTATTTTTTTTTCAGAATAGCTATTAACATCCATCAGAACCCTGGTGTTTCAGAGAATATAATTTAGGAAATCTTGAGTGCTTTAAAGGGCCATAGATTGTAATTCAGTGGGCATGGTATTTAGTTTCCATTCTAACAAAAACTGGTTTTGAAAACTTTGTTAAATCACTTCATCTCTCTAGGCTTTAGTTTCTTCATTTGTGTGATAAAGTCATCACATTAGATGATTCCTGGAGATCTTTTAAACTCGGACACTCTCAGACACCATTTTCTTAATCACAACACAAGATACTCTATCAGAGCATTTACAAATTTACAACCTCTTATTTTTTCAGTGAGAATTTCCGTGATTTTAGTTATGGTTAAGATAGAAGACTCAGAAAACTAAGCCTAACCTTTTATTTCAACCAGATAAATGAAAAAGAGAAAAGCTATAGAGTTGTTTTTTCTTTTCCAAAGGCAGCATTGCATTATATATAAAGCTTTACACATTGAAATTCAAGGTGCACTCAACCAAATGGGTAAACATTAGTTGGAATTTATACACAAGTTGTCATTTATTTTAGTGAATTAATTTTGTATGTTTATGATTCAATAAGTTCAGCTAGAGATGAGATTTGTATTAAAACTTTACGAATCTATAAAATACATGCATGCATACATACATACATATATACAAATATACATACATACATAACACCTAACTGAATGGGGACAACAAATAATCAAATTAATTACACTTGGTTAATCTCTCTCAGTTATGTTGAACACGTGTGGGTATCTTATTGATATCAGTTAATAATTTTTCTTAAATGTTAATTTAACTGATTAAATGTGTTCTTGTGTCTTCTGCTTGAGATTCTTTGTGAGACAATTTACTATCTTTAGGATTATTATTTAACATAAATAGAGTATTAAGGAGACAATGGGAGCCTTTTTACATTACTCGTAATAAAGTAAGTCTAGCTTCTTTTGTTTTTTTTGGGTATTTTTTTGTGAGGAAGATCAGCCCTCAGCTAACATCCATGCCAATCCTCCTCTTTTGCCAAGGAAGACGGGCCGTGAGCTAACATCCTTGCCCAGCTTCCTCCACTTTATGTGGGATGCCGTCACAGCATGGCCTGACAAGCAGTGCATCAGTGCGCGCCCGGGATCCGAACCCGGGCTGCCAGCAGCAGAGTGTGCCCACTTAACTGCTACACCACAGGGCTAGCCCCAAGTCTAGCTTCTTTAAAGCTCTGAATGGTTTATATATTACTTAAGTTTTCTCAAGCCCTTAAAGACAGAATACTTTAGAATTATTAAAACCAGAGGCAAGAAAGTTGGTGGTAAAGTGGATAATTAAATAAGAACTATCTAGTAAAAGGACTGTGATAAAGTCACGAGAGTCTTTACCAATATGGCTTGCTATAACTGACAAATTACTTTTGAATTATTATTTAAGTTGTGCTATTCTTAAATATAGTCACGTATACTGATTAAACACCATCTGGAAGTTTGGGGGAAAGTAACTACCAATCTTCTTTATATTTTTTAATTAGCATTTAGTCTAAATTATAATTATGACTTCATTTGTATTAAATATTTATAGATTATAGCTATTGCTGAATATTTATGGTATTGGACATCATAAATTGGATTTCAAAAGGAAAGGACAAAATTATCTGTCCTTTCTTTGACACTGATGCAACTTTAGAATAGCTTTATGGGAAGAATATTAACTATTTTTCTTGTCTCAATAACTAATCCCAAAGTCATATTTGATCTTATCAAATTTTTCTGTTTCCTTTGTTTGCTAAATTCTCTTGTATGTATCATCTTTAATAGCATTACTCAAGAGGCAGTGTATTATAGCACATCAGGTCACATACTCGGGAGCCAGCTTCCTGGATTTCAACTCAGCTCTGTATCAATGATGGGTAGCTAGTGAATATCCCTATACTTCAATTTCCTGATTGCAAAATGGGAATAATAGATTTTCTATTAGGAATACATACACATAAACACACATTCATACACAAATAAGCCTGTAACTCTGCCTGACATATGGTGAGCACTACATAGGTATTTGCCATTAATAATTCCTTCTTGTTTTATCATTCACTCGTTCTCTTTTTCCTTTGACTCTGCCTTCTTGCTAATTTACTTAATTTTCTCTTCTATACTTTTACTCACAGCTGTTTGACTCCATATTTTATCTAGATTTCTATTAGAAAAATCATTTTTAATTCTCCGTAGTTATGAATTTTTATTTCCTAAAATGTAAATTTTCCCCTTCAGAATAAAATATAAGAAGATTCTATAAGATCTAACATGTCTAAAATAGCAAATGCTATATATTGTCAGTTAACTTTTATTTATGTACTGTATTGATTTGTCCTTATTCTATACAATCAAAATATCAAGACTTTGGCAAATAATGAAGTACGTGTGTCTGTGGATGTAAATGGTTTAGTAGTCATCATTTTCTTGATTATTGTCTAAAAATTTTTAATTTTTTTTCTTATGAGAAAAGCTTTAGAAATCAAATTTTCTTGATTACTAGTTCTGATTGTGCTGCAGTACACAACAAGATATACAAGAAAGTGTCCGGAAAACTACTGAGGACCTGTGCTCACAGTAGTCCTGGTCCACACATTTCTTGGCACTTGAATGTTGGTTCTTATCTTTTTGAGCTGAGTGTTTATATTCGTATAAAAGTAATGAAATGACTTTGTGAAACGTAAGGACATATGTTTTTCCTTTTACATTTACCAAAATGTTTAGTTATTTATATATAAATGTATAACATTTTATATCTTATCTCTACAAATTAGTGACATCAAATGGGTTTTTAAAATTCCCGACATTTTGTCCCATGGAAACCTACGCAGTGATATGGTATGAATGCAGTGAGTATTAATAACCTGAGGAAATACAGTCTTGGGTTTGTCTGGATATTATCTTTTAGTGCTGTGTACTTGATCCGAGACGCTGTACCAATGAGATTAAGGTAATATTCAAAGATATTTAGATTATCTTGGTGACTTTCTTCACAACTCATTTGAATCTATCAAAACAATGTTTCCTTTTCCTTTAAAAAAATTATGAGTTTATGTGCTTTTAGCTGGTCTTACGTTTCTAGACAAGGTCCCCTATGAGGAGGCATATTTATATTGCTACTCTTTTGATTTTGTTCAGATAGTTCTGTGTCTGCTTTCATTGCTCAGTAATTCAATGAATCCTAATTGTTTTTGTCTTTATTATCACCTCTTCCCATGGGAGCTTCCTATTATAATAATATATTGGATGATTTAAATTTTTTTCATTGACTATAGCAGGACCAATTTAAGGTATTTTATTGAAATGCAAATTTTAGACTTTTAAAATTCCATGTACCTGAATATATATGTTTAATTAAAAAGTGTGGGTGAGAAGGAGAAGAGATATCAGGACAATTATATTATCTTATCTTGAAACCATTTGCAGCAGACAGGGCCTTCTACATGAGCAAATACACTCTCATTATATTGATTAAAAAAAAAAAAACTCAAGATAAACTGGAAACTGGGAAAACAAACTCCCTATCACAATTATTCAAGGCACAGACGAGAACTCATTCTTTTTTTTTTTCAATCCTCTGCCTTTGTTCCTTTCTGCCTACCCACAACCAGGAATGCAGGACAAAATATTTTATGGAATTCACAAGTTAGCCTCAGACAGCTCCATTTAATTTCTAAGGATTTGCAGACCATGTGAAAATTCAAACATTACTTGCAGCTCTACTAAAGATGCAATAATTTGAAGGAATATGAGACACTTGGTGCAGATTCCAGACAGTGAACATAATTCACAGCCTGTCTTAAAGCTCTGTAGGACAGTTCCTTCAAAATGTATATGATGTTAGCACCTCAGTCATTTTAAAGACTCAGAGAGAATGAAAGATGGCCAGTTATTTTTTGATGTATAGAATTAAAGGAATTGGGAGGTGGAGGTATATAGAAGAGAATGAAAGCCTGAGTACTACTTGGGGATGTCACAGCAGTATAAATGGAGGGAAACAAAGGATGAAAAAGGAGGACCTCTGAGTTAAATAAAAGGAGACAAAGATATCTTTTATTTAATTTATTTATTATTATCATTGTTATTATTTTACAAGAGGCTAGCTTTGAGGGCTTTTTTCTTAATGGTGGCACTCACTCCTGAACATGGTGATGAATTCACAGACCAATAGTAGGCCTAGATTCACACAAATGGGTAACCCTTTTGTTACTGTAGGAAAGTGCAAAACATGCCATAGTGTTTAATTTGTAAGTTCCCATGTGTCTCTTTTCATTTTCACTTTATGCCTTTTGTAGGGAATTATTATTGTGTAAAAAACTTATTAGCTTTAAAAATACACTAAAACGGTTTCAGATGGTGATCATGTTTTCCCGCATTGGAAATAAGAGAACAGATGTACACTCTAACTGGTATACAAAAATTACAGGTTCCCAAACCAAAAATAGTTCCTTTAATATGTATGTGTTATATCTTCATTGCCATTTTTCTCTAAAATGTTGAGACTGACAGCTATTATTAACAGGTAGGTTGATTGTGGGTGTCTTTTTTCATTCTGTTGAAAGACCTCCTTCTGTTTTTGAACAAGTGAGATAATCCTCCATATTGGGAACCCAAAACATGAAATTTACCATATCCTTTATAATTCACACTTGAGCTTCCGGTACATTTTCTTTTACCTAGTCGTGTTATGTTTGAGTCGTCTGTGTGGCTCGCGCTTCTTAAATGTAGAATCATTTGCCCTTATGGCAAAAGGAAAGGAAGAAACAAAGAATTTATGCAAGCAACTCTAGTCTCCCCCTCAAAACAAATCATTTCCTTAATTGTGAAGGTGAAAAAGTGACTATATTAGTTCAAATAGAGTAAATCAGTTTACAAATAGCAATCATGTTAGCCTTAAAATAAATATTTCTGCCCATGCCATAATTTTTTTCTGATGGGCTCAGTTTAGAAATAAAAATGGCTAGAAACATTTTCTTAATATAAAGGGTAAGTAGGAATTAATAGTGGGGACTTCACCAGAAGCTTCACGAAGGAGGGGACTTGTTCTCATTTATTGCCGAATTCCCAGCACCCAGAATAGTGTCTAGCTCAGAGTAGTTGACCATGATTAATAAGTCAATCAATTTATTATCAATCATTAATATATTGATAATAAATAAATTTATTGTCAGTCATTAACAAATCAAAATATCACTTAAAATTATGTTGTATCAGTTTGTATCATATTATCATTATTTTTGGGGGTGAGAATAAAAGATATTTCCGTATACAGACAAATACATACTTGAAGAGACAAAAATTAGTTATTCCATTTAGCTGTTAAAATCATAACCACATTATCGCACCATTGATTCAATATCCAAACAAATTAATTGGAAGTATTCTGGGTGCAGCTTAAAACGTTTATCTGTCCTGCCATGTCTTTCATTGAAGTGCTATGTTGAAAATCACCTTATTAAAATATGTTTTAAAAATTACATTTATGCATTAGTATATGTTTAAAGTCATCTTATAAAAAGAGGCTTAGAGTGGATCTTGTTTCTGAAACCCATGAAAACTTTTTTTTTTTTTTTTGTGAGGAAGATTAACCCTGAGCTAACATCTGATGCCAATCCTCCTCTTTTCACTGAGGAAGATTGGCCCTGGGCTAACATCCATGCCCATCTTCCTCTACTTCATATGGGATACCACCACAGCATGGCTTGATAAGTGCTGCGTTGGTCCACGCCCAGGATCCAAACCTGTGAACCCCAGGCCGCTGAAGCAGAACACGAGAACTTAACCGCTATCCACTGGGATGGCGCCCCCATGGAAACTTTTTTTAAAGTTAAATATCACAGTAGGAGTTTGTTACAATTCCCATACTTTCTTTTGTGTATTAACAGTATAAAAGTAACCAATGTTACCAGGTTTGTTACTAAAAATATGAGGGGAAAATTCTATTTTTCAGTTATTTTTATCTCTGTTTTCCAAAAATTGTCAATGTCTTCTTTCTAAATTTTCCTAAAACTGTGCATGTCATTATTATGTATAAGGTAGTTATTGATGAGTATACTGAATTAAAAAAATCTCTCTTTTGTGCTTCTTTAGTTACCTTAAGATTTATACACTAATAAAGCTCAATATTCATTACCCATTTGGTTCATTTTTTACCTTCAAAAGTGAAATTCGTTTAACATTGGAATTCATTAATCATTGATACTAAGAATGAAAAAAACTGTTACATTTTTAATTGTGTACTGTTTCTTGAGAGGTAAATAATTTTTCAGTCTGATAAAATTATATTAAATTCAAAAGTCTAAATTTATATTGAAAGAAATGTGGCTTATATTTCTTTAAGGTAAATTTTCATTATTATAACCTATATTTTTGTTTTTCAGAATATTGTCCAAACTCTGATTTTTTTTTCTTCTTTTTCTTAATGCAAATAAGCTATTTTCCTTCATAAACTATGTAGAAATTTCTGCTAACCCATCTGGTTTAGAAGCACAGCTTGAATTTTAATGAGGTAGTATTATTTACTACACTTGTTCCTGCAAATTTTCCAGTGTTTGCCCTGTCTTGGTAATTCCGTCTGTGATAGGTCAAATTACCTTTGCCTTTCTGAAGAAGTTGGAAATAAGTATTGGCACTCAATCAGTGAGGCTCAGGGTTGTGAGAACTTAATATTTACAAATGCAAAGCGATGCACTCTAGATTTTGAACCAGGAGCCTAATTTATTCAGTCCACCAGGATACCTTTTGGAAATAGTAAGGAGCTTCCTCTGGGAATCTATTAGTCTTTCAGGCTCCTGTGACATTGTTGCATTTAAAGAAGCAGAAATACGTTAAATAGTACACTTGTGGGCACTAAAGAGTTATTTCAAACTCATAGTGAGAGAATAAAAATTACATTCAGGGGCCGGCCCCGTGGCTTAGTGGTTAAATGCGTGCGCTCCACTGCTGGCGGCCCAGGTTTGGATCCCGGGCACGCACCAACGCACTGCTTCTCCAGCCATGCTGAGGCGGCATCCCATAACCAGCAACTACAAGGATGTGCAACTATGACACACAACTATCTACTGGGGCTTCAGGGAAAATAAAGGAGGAGGATTGGCAATAGATGTTAGCTCAGAGCTGGTGTTCCTCAGCAAAAAGAGGAGGATTGGCATGGATGTTAGCTCAGGGCTGATCTTCCTCACAAAAAAATAAGTTAAAAAAAAATTACATTCAACAATAACAATGTTACTGTGAAATACATTTACTTGGTAAACATTAGCTGACCTCATCTCTTTCAGGTCTGTCCTGATGACTTTGCTTATATTAGGAGAAAATTATAATACACATATTTCAGATTAATATTTTTCCTAAAATGGAAGAGTTGAGAGAATGTTTTCTAACCTGTAAGGATAATAACACTGTTTCCATTCAGTTAAATGTTTGTTTTTTTTGAGACACAGAAAAGTTAGGAATTGACTGAAGGTTATCAAAAGATGAGTGTTTCACATGGGTGGCCACCCGTTCTCTGTTGCCTTTAGGGACTTCCCTTCTGCAAGTGAACAATCATACAAAGTTCAAGTTATTTAGTGAAAAGAGTAAATTTACAGAATGATACAGATTTTCAGAGGTCTTAATTAAAGTTCAAAGAACTTTAGAAAATTGAGAAATGCCCTCTCTCGACACTTCAACTGTGTTATTTGATTGTCTGATTTAAATATGTGTTTAATTAGTTAGTGTTGTATGCAGTAGCCTAGAGAGAATTGAAGTGAATGCCCTCTGGTCGTGAGGTGATTTGGGACTTTTCAGAGGGAAGGAAACGAAAGGTTATGGACTAAAGGGCTCTGGCCTCTTCTAAAGCTTCTTGTCCCCAGTGATACCTCCCAGGACATCACCAGTCTCAGGAACCATTGAGATCAGAGATCACAGGAACCAACTGTTCCCTTCCTAGGAGTTAGCAGCTCTCCAATATACCATAGATATTTTGTCTAGTTTCCTGTAAGTAATACATCTCGTCTTAAGTGTATTTCGTAAATCAAGGATGGACAGAAAGTTAATACTGAGGAGCCAAGTGTAAAAGCTAGTGAGTAAGCTAGTAGAGGAATCAGAGGTTTCTATCTTCAGGTCTTTCAGTCTCTGACAGCTGTTCTTTGCTTACAGAGGTGATGCTTCTTCTGGCATCACATCAGAAGTGTCCAGATTGACTTCCAAACCAAGATGAAACCCATGTCTTTTTTTTTTTCTGTTTAGGAAAATGTCCTCTATAAGTTCCTCAAGATACTTGGGATAAATATTTCTAGTATAACCACTCAGTTAAGGGATACAAACATACAACCACTGATGAGTTAGCTTAATGAGCCCTTTGGCTTCAAACACTTCAAATAAAATATCTCATTAATGTAGAGTTAAGAGTCTAGAAACATTTTTTATAGAGTTTTGCACAATTCTTTGAAATTGAGGCTGCTCTTTGAAGCATGCACTGTAAAGGTGGCAGTTTGGATCAATAATATTCCATCTCATAGAAAAGGGCTCATATGGTGATCTGTTCCTATGGGGAAATGTTACTTTGGGGTTTAAATTTGCTGCTTGATTTCACTTTTTTTTTTCCCCAACAGAACTCCTTTAAGTTGTGACTCAGGATCTCTCTGCTAGTGCTTTTAAAATCTGACAATTAAAGTTCTGGCTCATAAGATCAGCAGGTTTTTTTTTACAAGTTATAGGTCAATGAATACACACAGAAATGCACATAATGAGAACTCACCCTCATCTAGAGCAGTAGTACAATCCCTTTCTCCTTCCTCTGCCAACGTCACAGAATGCAAAATTCTATTCTCCAAATACTTTGAGCCAAATTGTGTTTTGGGGTGAGCAGAATAATTAGAAGTCAAACAGAAGCACAACACCTTGAAAATTTTTGCTAAAGTCAAGCCACAATCAGGCAGTCTCATCTCAGCTTCCATCTTATAGGAATATAAATGTATTAATAATGACATATTTTCCTGCTAGAAATATAGTTTAAACATATAGTGTAAAGCAAGGAGATTTATTTTAAATCTTGAGTCATGATCACTGGAGAGGACCTGTCAAAAACCTTTCTTTGTCTTATTAGCAACTACCAAGTGTCATATAGAGTTCGTTTTCCTGAGAGCATTTTTGTGAGAAGAGTCACTTGTAGAGATACAAGTTACTTCATTTAGGAAGAAAATTGAAATTGGGGCCCAAATTTTCTACAAAATGTGCTTTCTTATTAAAGAAAAAAGCCAGTTAAGGAAAGCCTTTGCTGATCATTAATGAAAACATGTACATGCTAGGAAAAATTAACATTTCAATTTTGAATCAATAGGAATGAACTTTAATCTCTCATGTGACTATAAACATTTACATTTGGAAACATTAAAGGTTTTGTTTAAGAATTTGCTTTTTATTATTGCTCAAGTTTTAGGCAGACAGACATAAATTACTGGTTCTTTTTCATTAAAGCTTATACATTATTGGACAAAAGAAGAGACACACGGCTGGAGGAAGATTAGGCTCAAAAGACTACAGTGAATAGATCATGTGTTAGAATGTGTCAAATATTTACTTCATAAGCATATACAGATAACCTGTATGATCTAAAACACTATGTTTTGTTTTGTTTTGTTTTTACAGAAGCTACTCAACTAGGTCAATTCAAACTCAAAATTTTACTATTTTGAGTCAAAATGAAATTAACCGAATTCTCTGATTACATCTAGCACATTAGGCACAAAATAGATGTTTAAGAATTTTTCTTGTTCATTGACTAGAGTTCAGTTTTGTTTATCTTGAGGACGTATACCACACACTAAATTCTGATTGAAGCGATATTTATAGCAAATACAAAACATTGTAAGATGATGTAATAAAGAAATCTTTATTTGTTTGTTTCAGTGTTAAGCAACTTAAGCAATTCTCTTGGCCTTAGTTTTATATCTAAAATAACCTCTTCTCCTGCAATTATTCTCTGGAAAATGTGAAATTTCTGGATGGTTTTCATCTTTTCAACCAGTAATAAAAGCCTATCTTTTCTCATCTTAAAAGTAAGAGAAAGGATTGGGAAGAATTACTAGGAAAAATGTTAATAATGATGATAAGAAAAATGATGCACAGATTAATACATGCGTTTAATAATGTGATAACAGTTAAAAGCCTTTGGGTTATAATTCCAATTTTTAAAAATTAAACCAAAATAATCAATGATAGCCACAAATGGAATGCTGATTTTTTTTTTTTTTTTGGCAATGGGAACAAATTTGCAAGATTTCTATTCATTTCACTTTCATATAAATTAACTAAAATTTGCAATATTACCATTTTTAAGTTGAGTCCTTTACTGAATCATGTTTCTATTTTACAAAAGACAATGTCCCAAATGGACTCAGTATATACTTTGCTTACAAAACTCTCTATTGATCCAACGCACCCTAATAATGCCTTTGTTTGTGGAAAAACTAGTTTACAGAGGTAGATGGCTAACACAGAAGTAGATGGTTTTCAACGACATTGCATCAAAGATGGTTGAATATATAGAGGACATTTTAATTTTTTTATTTTAGAATACATAAAATAATTCCTGAAGAGTCATATGTAGGGCTACTTTGTTAACTTCTTGTGAGAACAAAGAGAATTCTTTTTTAGACACCCCACAACACCGTCGATATAAAATGTCATTACCACTAATTGGAATAAATTCTTACCTTCCTGATTGTAAGTCAGTGCTGTTCAAGATTTCTTTCTGATAATGTGGCAAGAGTAGCCTCACTTTCATCTATTAATGTCATCTCTTGTGTGCCTGCAAAATTTGCCAGAACTGATTAGAGCAGATATTAAATGATAATTGGACATTTAGTGCTCGTCAAACAGAAAGTGACAGATGGGGCACTAATTAAATTATAGTTCTGACATTACTCACAATGGTTTATGGCTCTTCAGTGATGACCTTCATGCATCTCTTCTCCATATTTTTTTCCCTTTGGTGGGGAAAGAATAGGAGGTTGATTATAGAAAGGAAAACTATTTCTTAAAAACACTGAGCAAAACCTGGAGATATTTAAAACACCTAATTTTTAAAGCTATCTATCAAGATAAAACATTTTTCTGTAGTGAAATCAATAATCATAAAACAAGAGGAAAACTTACTATGAAGCTAATGAACTGGGAAGAAAATATCTAGGTAATCCTGAAGAATATACAAAGACAGATTATAATGACTGTATTTCCAGAAAGGGTAAAGACCTTTGTTCTGATTTGAATGAAGAAAAAATATAATTCTGATATCAGAAATGAGGATGCAGCACTTTTTTATTAATGGCTTTTTTGTTTGTTAACTCAAGCTTGCGTTACTAGTAATCTCCATCAGCTAAATGAAGAACGCTGTTGAAAAGAAAGGGGTAGGGAGAGGAATTAAAAGAAATTCTAAGCCACAGTTGCTGAACCAGAACCGAGTTTTCTTTTTCAATTAAAAGTGAAAACACAGTGTTGATTACTTTCTAATTTTAGTTTCTTTAATTTTACTCCAGTGTTTAGTAGTCTTAAAAAAAGAAAAAAGAAAACCTCAAAGTAAAAATCTCAAAAACTTTGATGTTTAGCTTTAGGTTCCAGGAGTGAACAACCCTCAGCCTAGTGGTTGACCACAGTATAAATTTAAAAATAAGTCATTTTATGTCATGTCTCTTTCCCGTAATTTTCTAGGGATTTTTTTCCTGCTGACATGTAATATATGCACAGCCTTAGTTATCGTTACTAATGAGACTTAGGTCTGATGACGAATAGAACATGTCACCCCCCCACACACACTATAAGATGAGTAAAATAGGAGGGAAGATGATTTGTTTTTACTGACGTAATCTCTTCAATGTGTAAAGGTATAGAAAAGATAGTGAACGACTGTAGAATTTATTTAGATTATTTTACCTAAACATGTTCTGTAGTTTAGACGTGATAACCAACTAGCAAATTCAATATAAAGAGTTAAATGGAATAGACATAGGGATGGAGTTCCAGTCAGCCTGCCTATCTGTGGGAATTTGGAGAATTTTCTTTACCTTATAAAGCCTTACTTTCTTCGTTGGTAGAATAACATGGCTTTAGTAAACATTTTATAAGTCCTTTTGTGCCTTTGAAAGTCTTGTATTTATTATGGATGACTTTTATGTTTTAAGTCAATAGAATCAATGTAGGTCAATAGTAGTTTATTTTTAAAGAAATTTTAATATACTATATTACCAATAGCAGTAATAGTTTCTGTATTGCTCAAAGAAATGCAAATGTTCTCACTAATATAACTGAAGAATAATATTTAGAAAATTTTATGGTTAATAGCAGCTACTTAGCTATTCAAAACCTTTATAATGTTTCTTGTTTTCACATTTGTTGTTGAATATACAAACCACAGTTGTGGGTGTTGGAGATATTTGTGTATGTTTATATAGGCTTTTTTATTAAGCATTCTTTTGCTGCTAAGATATTTCTCTATATCTTTCTGAATATAAGCAACATAATGATATTTTCTCTCCTATTTGATAACTCCATTAAAGTAGAATATGAAGTTTTTGGCCACGACATATTCTTGAAGAGCTTAGAGATTATAGTTTCCTTTATCCTTTTCTAAGTGCACATAGAAATACAGAATTTTGTCTTTTTATTTATTTTGCATTTTGTCAGGAGAAAGAACTAGTTCTCTGATCTATGATTTCTAGAATTTTCTTCTTTTCTCCTCTCAAATCAGAACATTTAAACTTGTTCCTTCTTCTGTCACCTTTCTGTTTTCCATGATATGTGAAAAATCACCAGCACCAAGAGTGTATCTATGGTTCCACCTAGAAGTTACCTCAGTATCTTGGAAGTCAATAACTAGAGACTTGGCTTAAATTAAAATGCTAGCTAATTTCTTTCCATTGTTCCAATTATGGTGGCTTCATCTTCCCTATAAGCATTCCATTTTTGGTTAAAATGTCATTCTCTTTAGCAGAAAACATGAAAAGAAAATTGTAACCATATCATTTCCAGTTTTCTGTTTCTTTTAAAATTTTTAACAATGTATCTGCTTCAAATGTTATCAATGTTCCTTTCTTACTCTTGCCTCTTACTGTAAGCATGACCTTGAGAGAGGCTTTTATTGTTCTCTTCAGGTTTCACAAGACTCACTTATTTTGCTTATTAGCTTATCAAATACACAGCTGTGTGGTTCGAACTGATGCAGAGCTAGGGTGATAATCTGAAGTAATTCTAAACCTTAGACGCAAGTCTTTGTTTTCACCTACAACAGCATTTAAGTAAAAAGCTGAGCTGCTGAAGGCATAGGAATAGAGCTATTATTACCTTGTTACTTTAAATTAAGCTAATTATAGAATGTTAAAATTTTAACATTATATATTTAGCTCATCAGTATTGTAAACTTCAATGAATAATTTAAATGTCAATAGCTTGCATTATGAAATTTTCGTTTATGAATACGTTCTTCAATCTCCAAAAGACTTGAGGAACAAAGAATTAAGACTATCAGTGGAGTCAGGAGTTATTAACAACTTCCACCAGAGAATTAAATGTTCTAGTGAATATATGTTCAGAACAGAAGGGATTGTAGAAATTATTTAATCCAACAAATGCAATTTGAGGAGACTGAAGACCAAAATGTGATAGACTTTTCACTTGTTTCAATCAGTTAATGATAGTCCTTGCTCAAGAGCCTAAGTCTTTTGAGTATCAATGCAGGAATCTTTTGATTTTTTTTTGTGCAGGGAAAGATTCACCCTGAGCTAACATGTTGCCAATCTTTTTCATTTTTTTTTTCCTGCCCAAAGCCTCAGTACACGGTTGTATATCTTAGCTGTAAGTTGTTCTAGTTCTTCTATGTGAGCTGCCGCCATAGCATGGCAACTGACAGATGGGTGGTCTGGTTCCACGACTGGGAAGGGAACCTGGGCTGCCGAAGTGGTGAGCGCTGAATTTTTAACCACTAGGCCATCAGGGCTGGCTCTGATTTTCTTAAGTGATGACAAGAACTCATTTACTTAAGACGAAGGGTGAGCAAGTTTTTTAAATAAAGAGCCAGATAGTAAATATTTTTGGCTTTCCAGGCCATATGGTTTCTGCTGCAACTACTCGACTCTGCAGCCACAGACCATATGTAAATAAATGAGCATAACTGTGTTCCAGTGAAAATGTGTTTACAGAAACAGATGACTGGCTGGATTTGGTTAGTGAGCTGTAGTTGGCCAACTTCTGATCTAGACAATTTCAAAGTAATATAGTATTTTTTAAAATCCTAAACTGTACACTTAAAAATGGTTAAAAGCATAAATTTGATGTTATATGTATTGTACCCACAATAAATAAAATGAAACAAAAATTCTAAGTAGATCATCTTATATTTCATTTATCTTTATTGTAACAGAGAGTTGAGTAATTGGGTACTTACTCTTAAAACAATAGTGAAAAATGACCAGCAGATGGTTTGCATTAATAAAATTATTTGTCGGGCCAGTCTGGTGGCACAGCGGTTAAGTGTGCGTGCTCTGCTGTGGCGGCCCAGGTTCGCAAGGTTCGGATCCCAGGAGTACACCGATGCACCGCTTGTCAAGCCATGTTGTGGCAGTGACCCACATAAAGTAGAGGAAGATGGGCACGAATGTTAGCCCAGGGCCAATCTTCCTCAGCAAAAAAGAGGAGGATTGACATCGGATGTTAGCTCAGGGTTGATCTTCCTCACAAAAAAAATAAAATAAAATAAAATAAAATTTGTCAAATGATTGGAATATAATGAGAAGTCAAGAGAAACCAAATGATAATAGTGGAGATTTGGGGACAATATCACCTGGAAATCTGAACTCTGTGCCTTAAGAACCCTGTAACTAGTCACATATCTGTTTTAGCAAGAGAGAGCTTAATAGGGAAACATGCCCACCAAAGAGCTTTATGTTAATATATGGTCTAGTTAAAATAGTTATGTTAATATATGGTCAAAATAAATTACCTATAATATTTAGCATAGAAGTATTTTGGGAGGAAAAGAGATAAGATCCTTAAAGAAACATAATATTTTCCCTTGTTTTTCTCATTCCTTATGAAAAGCCTCCAAAAGACTTTTTCTTATGTGAACACACTGAGATGGTTTCTTAAGAAAGTGATCATGCTCACTGTGCCTTTCTCTTATTCTTTCTTTCCCAACATCCTTTAAAAATTTGGTGAGAGCTAATTAGATATGATTTCCCTCCTCAAAATTTCCTGTTTTGCTATATAAAATCATAATCTTCAACAGGTCAAATGGTATGATAGTAAGCCCAGGATGACAAGTAGAGTCTACTCAGAGCACCCAGGCCACTCTGATATCCATCTTAAAAGTGACCAATCTAGAAAAAGGCAGATTGAGGCAAAATAGGTAAATTTTGTCTTTTCCTAATATATTTTTTACATCTTTACTGAGGCACAATTGAGATACGATAAACTACACATATTTAAACTGTGTAATTAGTTTTTTTTTTTTTTTTATGGTGAGGAAGATGGGCCCTGAGGTAACAACCACTGCCAATCTCCCTCTATTTTTTGTATGTGGGTCACTGCCACAGCTTGGCTTGATGAGTAGTATGGGTCTGCACCTGAGATCTGAACCCACGAACCCCAGGCCACTGAAGCAGTGCACGCTGAACTTACCCACTATATCACTGGGCCAGTCCCATAATTAGTTTTGATATACGTATATATCCATGAAACCATCACCATAATAAAGGTAATGAACATATCCATCATCTCCAAAATTTTCCTTATGCCACTCTGAAATCCCTCCCTCCTGCCCCTTCCTGCTCCCCTCTCATCCCATCCATAGGGAAACACTGATCTAGTTTATGTCACTATGGATTAATTTGCATTTTCTAGAATTTTATATAAATCGACTGACACTGTATGCACTGTTTTCGGCTGGCTTTTTAAACAAATCATAACTATTTTGAGATTAATACATGCTATCAGGTGTATCAATAGTTCATTTATTTTTATTGCTGAGTTATATTTTATTTTATAGCTATTCCACAAGTTATTTACTCGTTCACCTATTTATGAGCATTTTTTTTTCTATTTTTTGGCTATTATAAATAAAACTGCTATGAACACTCATGTACACGTCTTTGTATGAACATATACTTCATTTCTCATGGATAAATGCCCAGTAGTGTACTGACTAGTTCAGAGACTATGACCCATATTAGGTAAATTTTGCCTTCTCCTAATATTTTTGACTCAAGTGACTAAGTAAAAAAAGGAAATCCCAAGGAGTTCCAACTTACCAATTAAAAAATACGTTAGCTCTGGGGGCCACCATCACTTCCACTCAGCCCACCTTTCATTTCTAGGCAGCTGTAATTGAGGGTTGCTTGTACATGACCAAACCCACCTCAACTGTGTTCTATAGCTCCTCTCTACTTTTCTGTCTCAGGGCTTCCTGGAAAGTTCAGAAACTGTCATCCCATATGCAGGAACAGCCAGAAGGAGGCAGTTTACACTCTGCCAGCCTGCCCTACAGATTTCGGATTTGTCAGCTCCTGTAGTCATCTGAGACAATTTCCTTAAACTAACTCTCTCTCCTATTGATTCTGTATCTCAGGAGAATACTGACTGATACCCATACATGTGCATGTATACACACACCACACATGCACACACACACAACATACATATACACAAACATACACAAGAAGGGGTTAGGGGAGAAAATGGATGGGTTTCTTGGGAGGTATCACCCTTCATGGAAAAACTCATTGACTCAGTAAGGTCGGCGTGGTTGCGTGCTCCACATTGTGTAAACAAATGTATTACACAGGTTATTATTGTCTCCCTTCTTGTTTTCCCTTTATTTGAGAAATCCCAGTGTATAAGATGAGAAACTATGAACACACTCTCAGGCAACTGTAGGATTTTCTTTTTCATTATGAAGTTTCTTTTCTCAACAAAATACTTTAAAAACTGAGAAAAAATTGAGCTTCTGAGATTGAAAGTGTGGGTATTTGTAGAGCACTTGTGAGATATAAGTACTAACAATCATTTCCACAAAGTGGAAACTCAATGATACAACTGCATTCCATTCACTTCTAAATTTGGTGCAGCTTACAACATTGTGGATAAGAAGAAGAAAGAAAAAGGCATATGGTTTAATTTAAGAATTTGAGCCTTGACAATGTGGAAACCTCTATTACTCCCAGAAACAAGAGGCAAAAACAAAACAAAACAAAAATACTTGAGGCTCAAGATACAGAGATTATAACTCTATTTGAATTCTTAATTTAAATATTTATTGTTTATTAACTCTATATACAATCAATTGAATCAATTAAGGAAACAGAGGTTTTATTTATAATACATATAATTCATAAAGAAAACTGTGAGGGTTCAACTAATAATTCCTACTATCTTAACTTTCACTATTTATTGTGACTGAATTAATTGGACAGAGATTGTTTTTTGTGGTTAAAATGACCAAGCAAATCAGATTGTCTGTTGTTTAGTCATTTCATATGCAGTTACAGATTGTCTTACTTTGGCAAATTCCAAATCATAGCTCTAGTGGAGGATAAAATAGCAAACAAGGAAAAAATATGAAAGGAGTTTGTTAATGCAAATACTGTATAAAGTATTTAAAATAATGATTTCGTATTTTTAAAAATGAAAGTACATTTTATTAATAAAATAGGTTTTATGTAGGAACATGCCTATGTTGATTAACCAATGTTTATAATAGAAAAAGCTTATTAAAGTTTACTAAGAGCCGAGAAGTAATCTGTATGCTTTATGAGTCAACTGACTCAACATTCATAAGAACTCTTTGAGATCGGCACTTTTATTACCCCCATTTTATTGACAATAACCCTGAGGCAGAGATTGGTTAAGCACCTTCCACAGGGTCATGCAGCCAGCAAGTGGCAGAATCAGTCTTGGAACTCACACCCTCTAACTACTGAGGCCACCTCTTAAGTACTACACTATGTACATTACCTCACTAACTTAATTTTATACATAAATGCAAAAATCAATACCAGCTTTTTTTCCATTTTTAACGAAGGTAAGAATACTTAGGGTTTAACCCAATTCACTGGGGAAGTAAAAAAAATTTGCACTAAAAGCAGCAGCATAGCAATGTCATTCCTTCCTCAATAACAGGACTATGAGCTAAACTTCTAGCTAGTTAGCCCTTCATCTAAACACTTTTAAAATCTAATCATCACAGCAAGATAACACCAAGCATATCATTACATGTGAACTAGAATGAGATGTATCTACTACACTCATTGTGAAATAATTATTGATATTTCATAAAGGCTGAACATCACTCTGTTCAGCAATGACTTGTGTCCCGTTAAAGAATATCTTTCACAACACCTCCCCAATTAGATTGAATTGAGCCATCAAACCCCAAAGAATTACTTCTACTAGTCATAGATTCCATCTTCGTAAATAAATTTTGATCTCTCCTTCAGGCCTCAATTTATATTTTGAGTTCCAAACATTTATTTTTTTTTTCCCTTTCAGCGTTATTGAGAGACTTTATGGCATAGCTGGCATACTATAATCAACTTATGGTGTAGTTGGTTTCTTTAATGTGTAAGGGCAAGAGGTCAACCTCTATCATATTGTGTAATAGATTAAAAACTTACAAAGCTATCTTCTCCTCTTCCTTTGAGTATGAAAATAAAAAGATGATTTATGTATTTTTTTTTTTGAATTTCAAATTTTAGATATTATTATTATTTTTTATTTTTTGTTTATTGCAGTAACATTGGTTTATAACATTGTATAAATTTCAAGTGTACATCATTATACTTCTATTTCTGCATAGATTATATCATGTTCACCACCTAAATACTAATTACAACCCATCACCATACAAATGTGCCGAATTATCTCTTTCGCCCTCTTCTCTTCCCCCTTCTTCTCTGGTAACCACCAATCCAATCTCTGTCTCTATGTGTTTGTTTATTGTTGTTATTATCTACTACTTAATGAAGGAAATCATATGGTATTTGACATTCTCCCTCTGACTTATTTCAGTTTGCATAATACCCTCAATGTCCATCCATGTTGTCACAAATGGCTGGATTTCATCGTTTCGTATGGCTCAGTAATATTCCATTGCGTATATATACCACATCTTCCTTATCCATTCATCCCTTGATGGGCACTTAGGTTGCTTCCAAGTCTTGGCTATTGTGAATAACGCTGCAATGAACACAGGGGTGCATGTATCTTTACTCATTGGTGTTTTCAAGTTCTTTGGATAAATATCCTACAGTGGAATAGCTGGATCATATGGTAGTTCTATCCTTGATTTTTTGAGGAATCTCCATACTGTTTTCCATAGTGGCTGCACCAGTTTGCACTCCCACCAGAAGTGTATGAGTTCCCTTCTCTCCACATCCTCTCCAACACACGTTGTTTCCTGTCTTGTTAATTATAGACATTCTGATGGGCATGAGGTGATATCTCATTGTAGTTTTGATTTGCATTTCTCTGATAGTTAATAATGTTGAACATCTTTTCATGTGCCTGTTGGCCATCTGTATATCTTCTTTGGATAAATGTCTGTTCAGGTCTTTTGCCCATTTTTTAATCGGGTTGGTAGTTTTTTTGTTGTTGAGATGCATGAGTTCTTTATATATTTTGGAGATTAAGCCCTTATCAGATGTATGGTTTGCAAACATCTTCTCCCAATTGTTAGGTTGTCTTTTCGTTTTGTTGATGGTTTCCTTTGCTGTGCAGAAGCTTTTTAGTTTGATGTAGTCCCATTTGTTTATTTTTTCTATTGTTTCTCTTGCCCGGTGAGACATGGTGCTTGAAAATATATTGCTAAGACCGATGTCGAAGAGCGTACTGCCTATGTTTTCTGATAGAAGTTTCATAGTTTCAGGTCTTACATTCAAGTCTTTAATCCATTTGGAGTTAATTTTTGTGTATGGTGTAAGGTAAGGGTCTACTTTCATTTTTTTGCATGTGGCTATCCAGTTTTCCCAACACCATTTGTTGAAGAGACTTTCTTTTCTCCATTGTGTGTTCTTGGCTCCTTTGTCAAGGATTAGCTGTCCATAGATGTGTGGATTTATTTCTGGGCTTTCGATTCTATTCCACTGATCTGTGTGTCTGTTTTTGTGCCAGTACCATGCTTTTTTGGTTACTATAGCTTTGTAGTGTATTTTGAAATCATGGAGTGTGATGCCTCCAGCTTTGTTCTTTTTTCTCAGGATTCCTTTACCTATTCAGGGTCTTTTGTTGTTTCATATAAATTTTAGGATTCTTTGTTCTATTTCTGTGAAAACTGTTGTTGGAACTCTGATAGGGATTGCATTGAATCTATAGATGGCTTTAGGAAGTATGGACATCTTAACTATGTTAATTCTTCCAATCCAAGAGCATGGAATATCTTTCCATTTCTTTGTGTCTTCTTCAATTTCTTTCAGCAATGTTTTATAGTTTTCCGTGTACAGAACTTTCACCTCTTTGGTTAAGTTTATTCCTAGATATTTTATTCTTTTTGTTGCAATTGTAAATGGGATGGTATTCTTAATATCTCTTTCTGCTACTTCGTTGTTAGTGTATAGAAATGCACCTGATTTTTGTATGTTGATTTTGTATCCTGCAACTTTACCATATTCGTTTATTACTTCTAAAAGTTTTCTGGTGGATTCTTTAGGGTTTTCTATATATAAAATCATGTCATCTGCAAATAGTGACAGTTTCACTTCTTCCTTTCCAATTTGGATCCCTTTTATTTCTTTTTCTTGCCTGATTGCTCTGGCTAGGACTTCCAGTACTATGTTAAATAGGAGTGGTGAGAGTGGGCATCCTTGTCTGGTTCCTGTTCTTAGAGGGATAGCTTTCAGTTTTTCACCATTGAGGATGATATTAGCTATGGGTTTGTCATATATGGCCTTTATTATGTTGAGGTAGTTTCCTTTTATACCCATTTTTTTCAGAGTTTTTATCATAAATGGATGCTGTATCTTGTTAAATGTTTTCTCTGCATCTATTGAGATAATCATGTGATTTTTATTCTTCATTTTATTAATGCGGTGTATAATGTTGATTGATTTGGGAATGTTGAACCATCCCTGAATACCTGGAATAAATCCCACTTGATCATGGTGTATAATCTTTTTAACATATTGTTGTATGTGATTTGCTAGTATTTTGTTGAGGATTTTTGCATCAATGTTCATCAGTGATATTGGCCTGTAACATTCTTTTTTTGTTGTTGTCCTTGTCTGGTTTTGGTATCAGGGTAATGTCGGCTTCGTAGAATGAGTTAGGGAGCTTCCCCCCCTCCTCAATTTTTTGGAAGAGTTTGAGAAGGATAGGTATTAAGTCTTCTTTGAATGTTTGGTAGAATTCAGCAGGGAAGCCATCTTGTCCTGGACTTTTATTTTGGGGGAGGTATTTGATTACTGTTTCGATCTCCTTACTGGTGATTGGTCTATTCAAATTCTCTACTTCTTCTTGATCCAGTTTTGGAAGGTTGTATGATTCTAAGAATTTATCCATTTCTTCCAGATTGTCGAATTGGTTGGCATATAGCTTTTCATAGTATTCTCTTATAATCTTTTGTATCTCTGAGGTGTCTGTTATAATTTCTCCTCTTTCATTTCTGATTTTACTTATTTGTGCCTTCTCTCTTTTTTTCTTGGTGAGTCTGGCTAAAGGTTTGTCAATTTTGTTGATCTTTTCAAAGAACCAGCTCTTGGTTTTATTAATTTTTTACTGTTGTTTTAGTCTCTATTTCATTTATTTCTGCTCTGATTTTTATTATTTCCCTTCTTCTACTGATTTTGGGCTTTGCTTGTTCTTCTTTTTCCAGTTCCTTTAGGTGCATTGTTAGATTGTTTATTTGAGATTTTTCTTGTTTGTTGAGATAGACCTGTATTGCTATAAACTTCCCTCTTAGAACCGCTTTTGCTGTATCCCATAAATTCTGGCGTGTCGTATTTTCATTTTCATTTGTCTCCAGGTATTTTTTCATTTCTTCTTTGATTTCTTCATTGACCCAGTCGTTGTTCAGTAGCATTTTGTTTAATCTCCACGTATTTGTGGCTTTTCTGATTTTCTTCCTATAGTTGATTTCTAGTTTCATACCCTTGTGGTCAGAAAAGATGCTTGGTATTATTTCAATCTTCTTAAATTTATGGAGACTTGTTTTGTGGCCTAATATGTGATCAGTCCTGGAGGATGTTCCATATTCATTTGAAAAGAACGTGTATTCTTAGGTTTTTGGATGGAATGCTCTGTATATATCTACTAGGTCCATCTGTTCTAGTGTATCATTTAAGGCCAATGTTTCCTTATTGATCTTCTCTTTGGATGATCTATCCGTTGGTGTAAGTGGAGTGTTAAAGTCCCCTACTATTATTGTGTTACTGTCTATTTCTCTTTTTATGTCTGTTAATAATTACTTTATATATTTAGTTGCACCTACTTTGGGTGCATAGATATTTAAAAGTGTTATATCCTCTTGTTGGATTGTTCCCTTGATCATTATGTAATGCCCTTCTTTGTCTCTTTTTACAGTTTTTGTGTTAAAGTCTATTTTGTCTGATATGAGTACTGCTACCCCAGCTTTCTTTTCATTGCCATTTGCGTGGAGTATCTATTTCCATCCCTTCACTTTCAGTTTGTGAGTGTCTTTAGGTCTGAAGTGTGTCTCTTGTATGCAGCATATATATGGGTCTTGTTTTTTTATCCAATCAGCCACCCTTTGCCTTTTAATTGGAACATTTAGTCCATTGACGTTTAAAGCAGCTATTGATAAGTGTGTACTTACTGCCATTTTTTAACTTTTTTTTTCTCAGTGTTTTGGTAGTCCTTCTCTGTTCCTTCCTTCTTCTATACAGAATTGATGGTCTCTTTAGTTTGACCTCTGTCTGAAAGCTCTACTCTTTAACTCCCCTCCTCCCTCCTTTTATGTTTTTGATATCATATCCAATCTCTTTTTTGTGCATTTGTATCCATTACCCTCTTATCATGGAAATAGATAATTTTTCCTATTTGTGGTCTTCTCTTTTCCCCTTAAATCAGTCCCTTTAACATTTCTTGTAGCACTGGTTTCTTGGTGACAAACTCTTTTAATTTTTGCTTGTCTGGGAAATTTTTGATCTCTCCTTCCATTTTGAACGATAACCTTGCTGGGTAGAGTATTCTTGGCTGTAAGTTTTTTCCTTTTCGCACTTTAAATATATCATGCCATTCTCTTCCAGCCTGTAAGGTTTCTGCTGAGAAGTCAGCTGATAGCCTTATGGGGTTTCCTTTGTATGTAACTTGACATTCTCTTGCGGCTTTTAGGATTCTCTCTTTATCTTTAATTCTGGACATTTTGATTATGATATGTCTTGGTGTGGGCCTCTTTGGGTTTATCTTGTTTGGCGATCTCTGTGCTTCCTGTACCTGGATGTCTGTTTCCTTCCTTAGGTTAGGGACATTTTCATCTATTATTTCTTGAAATACATTCTCTGCCTCTTTGTCTTGCTCTTCTCCTTCCGGGACACCTATAACACGGATGTTAGTGCACTTGATGTTGTCCCAGAGGTCCCTTAGACTGTCCTCACTGTTTTTAATTCTTTTCTCTTTTACCTGTTCACCTTGGGTAATTTCCTCTAGTCTTTTGTCCAGCTCACAGATCCATTCTTCTGTATCCTTTATTCTGCTTTTGAGTCCCTCTAGTTAATTTTTCATTTCCAGTATTGTATTCTTCATTTCTGATTGGTTCTTTTTTATATCTTCCATTTCTTTGTTGACATTCTCACTGAGTTCATCTATTCTTCTCCCCCCATCAGTGAGCATCCTTAACACTCTTTGTTTGAACTCTCTGTCAGGTAGGTTGCTCATTTCTGTTTCACTTAGTTCCTTTTCTGAGGTTTTGTCCTGTTCCCTTACTTGGAATGTATTCCTTTGCCTCCTCATTTTGCCTCTTTCCCTGTGCTTGTGTCTATGTATAGGTAGGTCATCTACGTCTCCTGCTGTTGGATAGGTGACCTTATGTAAGTGATGGCTTAGGAGGCTTCCAGTGTCCTTTCCTCAGTTCTCAATGTTCCAGGGGTGACCCCTATGTGGGCTACGTGTGTCCTTCTGTTGTGGACTGTTTGCTCTCCCTGTAGGCGCCCAGGTAGGCCAAGTTATGCTCCTGGCAAGCTGTTGTAATGCTCAGCTGTTTGTCATTTTTGTGGGCCCTTCAGTCTCTTTATCAGGTGTAGGGACCCCTAGCACAGTTGGCTGCAAGTTCTAATACAACATTTGTGTTGCAGTATTTCTTTTAAGTCAGTAGGCCCCCAGTGTGGCAGGTTGTTAGGCTCAGGGCCTTGCAATTGCTATAAGCCTCCAACCTTCAGGTCTCTTGTCAGGTCTCTGAGGATTGCAGCTGGGTGGGGCTGGCCTCAGGCATGGGAGCACCCAATTGTTTCAGGCTTTGGAAAGTGGGGCAAACCCCCTATGTGGGTCTTTGAGAAGCACAAGTCTTCTGCAGCTGATAAGCCCTGCCACCCACAGGTCCACACACAGTCAACACAGTCCTGCCCCATGTGTGTGCCCCGACCTCCCGAAGTGGACCCAGTCTCTCCACAGCGGGAGCCCCACACACTCCACCACCGCCCCACACTCTCCACCCGCTCCTTGTGCATGCCCTGCCTCACTGAAGTCAGCTCAGTTGCCAGGCTGCAGAGAATCCAGTCACCAATCTATGCAGGCCCACAAGTTGCCTAAGGGCTTGTTGTTGGGTGGGGCCAGTCTCTAGGGTGGGCTGCCTGCCCTGGCTGAACTGGATTAAATCGGTGCTCTAGCAGATGGGGTAGACCCTGGGCTAGCAGGCCTCAGGGAGAACTCCAATGGCATCTGTGTCAGCACGCCCACACCAGGCCACAACAATGGCCGCCACCAATGTCCCAGTCCCTGGAGAGGTCTCACCTCTCACCGAGATGCACACAGGGCCTATCAGGTGAGTCTCTTTTCACCACAGCACTGTGCACCTTTCTTTCTGGTGATTTTTGGTTGCTTTCTGAAATGGGTGAGTTTGTGCTCAGGCCCTTTAAGAGCCGGTTTTAATTTCATTGTGAACCAGCTTTTCTGGGGGTACTCCCCAATGTTTTAGTAGCAGGCAAAGTCAGATATTATGCCACTCGTCTCGATTGTGCTGGGTCCACAAAATGCCCACAGTGGGGACACTCCCCGGCTCAGGGCCCCGTGCCTCCAGGGAGGGCTGCATACCTGTGAGCTGCTCCCGGCAGCCATGAAGCTGGCCGCTTGTGAAGGCGGCGTTTTTCCTCTCCAGAAGGGAGTTTCTGCCTCTTCTACCTCAGTTAGGATTGTCCGTTGTTGCAGGAGTTCCTCTTATCCAGTTTTCAGTTCTGTCTCAGGGGTAATTTTTCCACGAGTAGGTGTAAATTGGCTGTGTCCACAGGAAGAGGTGAGTTCAGAGTCTGCCTACGCCGCCATCTTGACTTCCTCCACTAAAACTATTATTATTTTCCTTTTCAGTCTTTTTTTCACCTTTCATTATTTTTCTTGCTTTACTGAATTTTCTAGGACATCTAATAGAATTTTTAATAGAAATAGTGACAGCAGGCACCCTTGTCTCACTCCTGTTAAAATTGAAATAATGAGCCTTCAATTGTGTTTTTGATTATGGTTATTAATTATTAATATTCAGTTTTATATTTTTGTTTCTTACATATAGTTTTTTTGTCTTTGCTGAAATTCTCAAAGTTGCCTTTTTTTCCTTCGGGTATCTTAAATATAGCTATCTTAAAGTTGGCTAATGGAGATATTTTGAGCCTCTGTAGGGTCTCTAAGATTATCTCTAGACAGTCTTTCTATTGTCTGTTGTGTCTCCTTATTATTGTTGCATAGTCCTCTCTCATTGTGTGCCTAGTTATTTTTTAACTGTGTTCCAGATGTATTTTCAAAATTGTTTATGGAAGTAGTGTGATGATTAGGATGATACCATCTTTCTCCAGAGAGGTTTTACATGTGATTCTGGAAGGGAATTAAGGCACTAGCATTCTGGTGTCCCTTTAATCTAATTTGAGAGAATGGGTTGATTTGAAGTTGAGCTGCAGTTGACTGTTTGCTTTCAGTTTGCCCTCATTCTTAGAGTAGAGTCTTTTAAGGCTCTGATCCAAAGTGAAGCATTTAAGCAGAGCCACCTTCCCTTACTAAGCTCTAGATTCCAGTCTCTGTTATTCTAGTCATAGAAGATGGTTGAAAGTGTTACTCAAAGGAATACTCCTCAGGAATCTGGCTGATTCCAAGGCTGGAATAAGAGAGATACAGAATAAGCCTGAAATATTTTGTTATGCAGAAAAGTAAGGAATTGCTCAAAAACTGATGGGGACAAGTCAAAAAGATAAAAAAGCCACCTTGAAAAGGCTCCCACTGGCCAAATATTGAACAATTTGAGCACCAAAATAATGAAATACAAAAATGAATTATAAACCATAGCGAAAGTAGGAAAACATAAGTCTATGTCAACAATAAATGAGTGTAAATAACCCTTAATTAATTAACAAGGGATAAAGTTGGGCTATTGCTTATAGTAGAATGCCAAGTGCAGTTTGGTAAACGTGGACAGAGTGCTGGAGTTAGAATATCAGTATTTTTCAAGTATCACAGTAAAGACTGGACTAGGCAAGAATCATCCTTAGATCTTAAGTTTAGGGGAAAAACTTGATATTTGTCTGGAACAGGATATTTGTCTAGTCTTAAAAATGTCCAGTTGCCTATTAGTTTCAAGAGAATATAATTATTATACAGTAGAGAAATCAGACAACACTTTGAGTGAGCAAAATTGTTGTTACCAATGAAAGGCACATGAATGTAACATGCATTTCCAGACATGAGAACTTGAGGAGGACACTAAGTTTCTTACATTATATTTTGGCTAAGAATGTAATGAGGAAATATAAAAAAGAAAAAAAGTGAGGGTAGTTCTATTTAAAAAGGGAGTGGGATTAATATATTATTCAAGATGTTAATATCCTAATAAAGACTATGAAAATGTTCCATATTAAAAGAGGCTAAAGAGACTTGGCAAATAATTGAAATAACCAACCTTAGACAAGATACTGGATGGGATATTGGAGGAGGAAAATGTCATAAATGACATAATTAAGTCAATTGATAAAATGGATCCAAGTATTTTATCAATGTTAAATGTACTGAAATTGTTAAATATACTGTCATTATCTAAGAGAATGTCCGTATTCTTAGATATGTGAAAGTACCTAGGAATAAAGAACCATAATATATTGTCACGTGCAAATGTTTCAGAAAAATAAAAACTAATATGTATGTATGCAAATAGTGTAAAATATTAACAATAATTGAATTTGTATAAAGTGTTATGTGAGTATACCTTGCATATTTTTTTCTTGAAATTTTTATCTAAGTTTGGAATTATATCCACATAAATTTTTTTTAAAAGATTAAAAAGTTTAAGTGTTGCTCAACCTCTTGGCCTCCATATCTATATCAGTAAATATCTCCAGGGAAAAAACAGACCTCTTCAATTTCCCTCTCTAAGCTCTGTTCTCCCCTGGATTTTGGCCAGCAAAATACATCCCTCTCCCCTTTTTAAAGCTCTTCAGTGCCTTCAAAGATATTCAAGGGGCCAGTACAAATTACTCAATCTGTAATTGCTGGAATAGAAGTCAATTTCATCTCTTATTTATATGAATTTTTAGTGAAAAAATTCAAGTACAAAAAAAATTATATATATATATAATACAATGAATTCCTGTGTACCCACTCCTAGATTTTCAAATCTTTACAGCTTGACATATTTTCTTTCTTTCTAGTTACTTTTTAAGTAATTGTTTGTTTAAGAGTGTTTTCCCCCTATTCCCATTTTATCCTTCCTAGATATAGCAACTATCCTTATTTTGTGATTATTATTTCCATGCATGTATATATGTTTAAAGTATAAAAATGTGTCCATAAAAAATAGCTAGCATTGCTTGCATGAGTTTAAATTTTATATAAATGGCATAAAACTGTATTTTTCTGAAATTTATTTTTTTATCAATGTTACAGACATACCTAGGAGATCTTGTGAGTTTGGTTCCAGACCACCGCAAAAAAGCAAATATTGCAATAAAGCAAGTCACACGAATTTTTGGTATCCCAGTGCATATAAAAGTTACGTTTACACTCTATTGCAGTCTATTAAGTGTTCAATAGCATTATGTCTAAAGAAACAGTGAACATACCTTAATTATAAAATAGTTCGCTGCTAAAAAATGCTAAACATCATCAGAGCCTTCAGCTAGTCGTAATCTTTTTGCTATGTGGGTCTTGCCTCGATGTTGATGGCTGCTGACTGATCAGGGTGGTGGTTGCTGAAGGTTGGAGAGGCTATGGCAATTTCTTGAAATAAGACAACAATGAAGTTTGCTGCATAGATTGACTCTTCCTTTCACGAACAATTTCTCTGTAACATGATGCTATTTGATAGCATTTTACCCACAGTAGAACTTCTTTCAAAATTGAAGCCAATCCTCTCAAACTCGGCCAGTGCTTTATCAACTAAGTTTATGTGATATTCTAAATCCTTTGTTGTCATTTCAGCAATCTTCACAGCACCTTCACCAGGAGTAAATTCCATCTCAGGAAACCACTTTCTCTGCTCATCCACAATAAGCAACTCCTCATCTGTTAAAGTTTTATCATGAGATTGCAGCAATTCAGTCACATCTTTTCAGGCTCCGCTTCTAATTCTAGTTCTCTTGCTATTTCTACCACATCTGCAGTTACTTCCTTCATTGAGGTCTTGAACCCCTCAAAGCTATCCATGAAGGTTGAAATCAACTTTTTCCAAACTTCTGTTAATGTTGATATTTTGACCTCTTCCCATGAACCATGAATGTTCTTAATGGCATCTAGAATGGTGAATCCTTTCCAGAAGATTTTCAATTGATTTTGCCAAGATCCATCAGAGGAATCACTAACTGTGGCTGCTATATAGCCTTACAAAATGTATTTCTTAAACAGTACTTGAAAGTCAAAATTACTCGTTGGCTACAGAATGGATGTTGTGTTAGCAGGCATGAGAAGAACATTAATCTTGTTGTACATCTCCAACAGAGCTCTTGAGCGAACAGGTGCATTGTCAGTGAGCAGTAATATTTTGAAAGGGATCTTTTTTTGTGAGCAGTAGGTCTCAACAATGGGCTTAAAATATTCAGTAAACCATGTTGTAAACATATGTGCTGTCATCCAGGCTTTGTTGTTCCATTTACAGAGGACAGGCAAAGTAGATTTAGCATAATTCTTAAGAGCCCTAGGATTTTCAGAATGGTAAATCAGCATTGGCTTCATCTTAAAGTCACCAGCTGCATTAGCCTCTAACAAGACAGTCAGCCTGTCCTTTGAAGCTTTGAAGCCAGGCATTGACTTCTCCTCTCTAGCTATGACAGTCCTAGAGGGCATCTTCTTCCTGTGTAAGTCTATTTTGTCTATACTGAAAAATATGTTGCTTAGTGTAGCCACCTTCATGAATTATTTTAGCTAGATCTTCTGGATAACTTGCTGCAATTTTCTACATCAGCACTTGCTGTATCTCCTTACACTTTCATCTCATGGAGATGACTTCTTTCCTTAAACCACATGAACCAACTTCTACTGGCTTCAAACTTTTCTTCTTCAGCCTCTGCACCGTCTCAGCCTTCAAAGAATTGAAGAGAGTGAGAGCCTTGTTCTGGTTCAGGCTTTGGCCTAAGAGAATGTTGTGGCTGGTTTCGTCTTCCATCCAGACCACTAAAACTTTCTCCATATCAGCAATAAGGCTGTTTTGCTTTCTTATCATTCATATGTTCACTGAAGTGGCACTTGTAATTTCCTTCAAGAACTTTTCCTTTGCATTCACAAGTTGGTAAACTATTTGGTGCAAGAGGCCTAGATTTCGGCCTATCTTAGCTTTTGAAATGCCTTTCTCACTAAGTTTAATCATTTCTAGCTTTTGATTTAAAATGAGACATGTTCAACTCTTCCTTTCACATGAACATTTAGAGGACATTGTAGGGTTATTAGTTGGCCTAATTTCAATATTATTGTGTCTCAGGGAATAGGGAAGCCTGAGAAGAGGGAGAGAGATGGAGGAATAGCCAGTCAGTGAAGCAGTCAGAATATACACAGCATTTATTTGCCACCTTATATGGGTGCAATTAATGGTGCACTTACAACAATTACAACAGTAACATCAAAGATCACTGATCACAGATCACCATAACAAATATAATAATAATGAAAAAATTTGAAATATTAAGAGAATTATCAAAACGTGACACGGAGACACTAAGTGAGCAAATACTGTTGGAAAAATGGTGCCAATAGACTTGTTTGAGACAGGATTGCGACAAACCTTCAATTTGTAAAAAAACAATATCTGTGAAGCACAATAAAGGGAAGTGCAGTAAATCAAGGTATGCCTGTATATATTAAATATTTTTATGTTGCTACTTCTACCTATTTATATATATTTATATTATACCATCATGTGACTATACCACAAATAATTTACCCACTTTTTTGTTCATGAAAATGTCAATTTCTATATTTCCTTATTATAAGTGATGTTACAATGAACATACTTTTATTGTAACTGATTGTGCATATGGGCAAGGGTTTCTCTAGTACCAAGAGTATAGGACATTTACTGAGGAGTATGATTCCCGGGGTGTAAGGAATGCACATATTCATCTTCACTAGGTATTTCCAAATTGTTCTCCAAAGCACTTGCACCAAAGAAGCAATACCTCCTTCAACATTGTGTGAGATTTATTGTTGCTCTACAGCTTAGCCAAAGCTTGGTAGTATCAGACTTCAAAATTTTTTGCCTATCTAATAGTTATTAAATTGTATCTCATAATTGTTTAGTTTACATTTCCCTGATAACTAGTGAAATTTGAACATTTTAAATGTGTATTTTCTATTTAAGTCCTAGGATTTGTTTGTTTTCACTTTACCCATTGTTCTCTTTGATTGTTTTTCTCTCATTGATTAGTAAGAATTCCTTAAATCTTATGGATACTACTCTTTAGTTGTACACATTGCAAATATAGTCTTCTGGTCTGTGGCACGTATTTTTGATTTATGGCATTATTTTTAAATCAGATATTTTAAATTTTACTGAAGCCAAATTTAACTTTTACTTTATAAGATGTGCTTTTTGTGTCTTAAGACACTTGCAGCATAAATGAATTCTACTCTATTTTGTTCTAAATATTTAAATGTTTTGATTTTCATATTTAAGCTTTCATTTCATTTGGGATGTTTTATATGGTGTATGCTCTAATACTTTTTTCCAATGTGGATGAATTATTATCTCCAAATCATATATGGTAGTCAACATTTGCCCCAGTGATTTGTTGTACTATTGTGTTTTGCTTTGAATTTCAGTTTTCCACAAATGGTCAGTTGTGTTTCTGGACATTTTGCTGTTTTCCATCGTCTATTACTGAACCCTGAATAGACACTATATTTTCTTAATTAAACCCATTTTGTAATATGTTTACCTCACTATCTTCAAAGTAAATGGTCTATTTCTCACTGATACAAGAAAAGTTTTTTATGTTTTCAAGCATATGGGGAAGCCATTCTGGCTTAAAACTGGTTTGGCCTAAGCTTCATTTAAACCAAAGAAGCCTGACTTATGGCCTATCAAACAATGTACATCTGTTTTAATGTAAGGTAAAGAATGTACTCTTTGAAAATAGGGACCAATGCTTCCTTCCTATGATGCCAGGATCGTGTTGAAGGAATGCTGTGCATGTGCTCATCTGTAACAAACATCTCCTTGATTACATTCCTACTTGAAGGAATGTATCTTTGTTTTGAAATGGTATTTAACTGCTGGAAATTGCTTTTCTCTGGAGTACTTTCTTCCCTTGTGAAGGATGTGACTCCCAGGCTATAGTCCTCAGCAAGTCTCGAATAAAACGCTCTTCTTTTCTTTTGCAGTAGAATGATTATTGATTATTTGCATCGACATCACTTACGCTATACGTCTATAGTGCTCATTACAGTCACCCATGGACTCAGGATGATGGAGCAGTCAGCACACACTGCTACATCATTATTATTTTCTATATCAGAATGAATTACCTTTCAGAGTTTTAATTGTTTAATATTAAAATAATGTTAATATCTATAAATACGTATTTATCGTTAGAAAACATTCTTTTATCTCTTCTCTTTCTTGTATTCTGTATACCTTCTTGCAGAGGCTTTCATCTGGTACCATTTCACTTTAGCCTAAAATTTCTGTTAGCATGTCTTGTAGTACAGGTCTGTTGGAGAAAAATACCCTCAGCATTTGGCTACCTGAAATATTTTCTTTCACACTCATGAAATAAATTTTGAGATATGGTAAAATATAACCATCCAACTGATTCTGCTTCCTCAAAATTGTCTTTGCTATTCTTCACTTTTCCATATGAATTTAACTTAAGCTTGTCAAGTTGTTTGAAGAACAGCTTTTATATTTAAATTTAGGTGGAGATTTCATTGAATTTTTTATTAATCTAGTAAGAATTAACATTGTTATAAATTGAGTCATCTCATTTAGAAGGCTGACATCTGTTCTCCATCTAAAAGATAATATTTTAAAATTCTCACTAAAATTATCCACTAACTCTAAGTACTACATTGTCATTATTATGCTACATTTCAAAAAAAAAGACAAGGTGATAAACATCCATTTTATTAGAGTTAATTATTAACAGTATTAATAATATACAAATAATTTAATATTTTTGAACTTGAATTTATGTTTTCTTAAAAGTCAACTCAGAGGGAATTGCTCTCAACCTGTACCAATAAGCAGAGTAACCTTGAATTAAATAACTCTTTGGCCCTCTAATGTGTTATGTGTTATAAGATTTGATCTATGGAAATAATGATTATTCTAGAGATAGCATAAAGAAAAAAATCTCGTGACTGTTTGAAGCAAGTTATCATCAAGTCATTAGACTATGAAAACTCAACTGATATAGAGTGGAACTATAAAAACTGGGAGAGACAAATTTTAAGCAATTTTCTTAAGTTGGCTATCTGAAGGCAAATACATGCATTTGTACTTACAATTATATTACTATTAAAGCTACAATAATAATTTTATACAAACTTCTTAAACATGCAATACTCAAATTTGCATCCCACTTGCTTTTCTCCCATTGAGCTTATTTTGGATCTTATATTTTACCTGTCTGGGTATAGTCTCTTGATTGCTCATCTATAGGCATCCACATGTTTGCTCTATCTCAAACATTTGGTATGGGCATTCTTTTTCTCTCTCTATCTTTGATAAATATCTTCATCTCTATTTGCATCCCTAACAACTGGATTTATGTGTCTTTTGTAGCGGCAGATTCACAAATTAACTTTTCTGTTTCCCTTCTGTCATCTTTCTCTCTCTTAGGCAATTGCTCTTGTTCATGGCGTAGAATTTAAATCAATTTTAACAACAGTTCATTTAAGAAATGGTGCATAATCCTTTTTTGATATTCTATTTCCTGGAGTCTTTACAGATCTGTTTAATATCATCATTTTAAGTACACCAATTTCCTTTTTATATGTTTAGAACTTCTTTTGTGTGTTTGTGTGCTTACACATGGAATATTTTCCCAATTCTCATTTTTTGCTTTTGGCACTTAACATTTACTTCCTTCTCCAATGTCTTTATGGTAGAAGGCCATTTTCATGTGAAAAAAAAGTAAAACAAATTGACAAAAGTGTCTATCTTCAAAGTAATGCTTTTACACAAGTCTGTCAACATGCATTCATTCCCTTCCCACAATGGTTATTTTTGCTTTAAGTTGAAATAGATATTAAAAATCAAGAGCATAGTTATTTACTATTGATCGTGTTTGCCCTCCTTTTCCTGGATCAGATGCTTAAATTGTCATCAAAAATTTCCTGTTGTTCCTAAGGTGGAGAATAATGTCTCAGCAGAGCCATAAATCTTATTGGTGAGAATAAAGTATAAGAAGCTAGCACAAGAAATTACTTGTCAGTCTTAAACTTACCTTTTCTCCCCCATTTTATTCTTTTGACTACTCAATTTATGTTTGAACTCTTTTCTTCCATTAAAATGTAAACCAAGATTTCATTACAGTCTTAATATCCACTTTTTGTTTTCAATACTATTATGTTTCCTTTTGTTTCTCATTCTTAAGGATGTGTGCTTTGCTTTATTGAGTTTTTGTTTGTGCCTGTCTGAGGTGTTCTGTATACATTATAACTCTGGTCAGATTGATGCTATTTCAAAAGCTACAGCTTGATTCCTCTTGATCATTTATATCATTTACCCTGTGTCATTCAGTGTATTGTGTAGTGTTTTATTAGCCTATCTTTAAGTAGAATTTTTAAGAAAGATATATAAATAGTTCTCATTGAACATTGAGGAGAGCTAATCACATTGAATGTAATCTTTTCACATATTTTTACAATGTGTCTAAAATCATAGATAGAATAATATTTTAATAAATCAAAATTTTTGTTTATTCAAACATACTATTCTACCCAACTTCCTTCTCTATTTTCAAGTCTTTCCTTTTGGTTTCAATGTTTTCTGACCAAGTCAGGGATGGGAATGTGCCTTGTTTACCATAGCCCACAGGTTCTTTTCAAATTCTACAATAATGACTTGGGAAAAAATTATCATTTTTAGTGCTTGGTAATGGTGATCATCTCTGATTTCTAGTACATATCTTCACTTCTGTGTCCTTGATTCATTTGGCTGGTAATTTACTTTTCACCACAGTGTCACTAAAATAGACTTTAAATTTTATTTAACGAAGTCCAGAAGCAAGGCACAATAATATCAGAATGTTCATCATTCACAGACTGTTTCTTGTTAGTTTCTTATATTTCAGTGACTTCCATTAAATCATCATCTGTACCATCTGATTGATGTACTTTTTATTTTTATATGTGCTTTTAGTTTTTATTTATTTATTTTTTAATTTGATAGCAGGCTTTTAAGAATGTTCTATTTCTCTACTTCTTTATTTTTCAAGAATCTGGCAATATGTTTATTTTGAATTCAGTGTTACTTAGCTTCAAATTCAAATTGCAACCGTGATGAAGTAACAAGTAACAGATACTGGAGTTTCCCTCCCACTGGAAACAATTACTGACTGGGCAAAATATGAGACAACTACTTGCAGGCATTGGACAATAAGCAATAACAACTGATTCCTGAGTGAAGGAAATACACGAGGTAAGCTTCGCATTCACTGCAGCTTATTTTGGGGAGCAATTTCTAGTCCACAGTGCGGAAAGATGGAGCACAAACAAAGCTCCATGAAACTGAGGAGGCAGGATTCAGAGTTGGAGACTGCTGAAACGACTAGAATTTGTGGTGCAGGATATTGAAGACAGAACTCTGTAGGGAGTTGATGTGAGCATACCTGCAGGTTCTTAACTGAGGGCGGAGCTATTCATATGCAGGGCAACACTCTCTGAAGTAAAAAAAGAGCAGGGACAAAGGCTGAACATTGAATAGGGTGATTGCTTGTCTGACTAGGAGATCTTGCAGTTTTGGCCCATAGTATATAGTATGTAGACTTTGCAAAAACTTTGGACATTTAGTGGAGACTCCAGAAAGACCATGTCAGAGAGATAAGAGACAATTCTTAGATCATATGTAAGACTGAGAGTTAAGCCCAAATAGACTAGTCTTCGGAGAAAATAAATGAAGCCTGACAGAATCAACAGGATTCTCTAATACTTTACCTGCTCATAAGAACAAAACTCAATACCTTTAAAATGAAGTCCAAATAATGCAGACCCAAAATAATATATCATCATGAAGTCCAGCATACAATAAAAAATTTGTAGGCAAGATTGGAAGCAAGAATACGTGACTCATAAATTTTAAAAGCCAGCAATTAATAGACACAGACATCAAGATGTCCCATATGTTGGAATTAATAAGGCTATACAAATATGTTCATGGATTCAAAGTGAAACTGGATAGGATGAATAAGTAAATAGAAATCTCAGCAGAAATAACAGAATCTATAAAAAAGATGCAAATGGAAATCTTAAAATTAAAAAGCGCAATATTCGAAATGAAAAAAAATCACTGAATGTATTTAATGGCAAATTGGACACTACAGAAATAAAGGTTCATAAAATTCAATAAAATTATCCACTCTGAAGAACAGAGAGGAAAAAAATTAAGATTGGAAAAAAATTAATCAGTTTCAGTTACCTCTAGGATAATATGAAGTGGGCAAATACATTTATTAATGGAGTCATAGAAAGAAAAAAGAAAACAGGGCAGAAAAAGTTGTTTGAACAAATAACCGGTAAATATTGTCCACATTTTGTGAAAAAGATCAACTTACAGATTCAACTTGCAAACCCTAAACAAGGTATATAAAAAGAAAACAATACTGAAACACATCATGCTGAAAATCAAAAATAAAAAAGAAAATCTTAAAAGCAGCCAGAGAAAAAAGATGCATTACCTACAGGAAAATCCCTAACAAAATTAAGAGTGGCTAATGTCCCATCAGAAACAAAAGATGCAAGGGAGCAATAGAATAACATCTTTAAAATGAAAGAGGGGATAAAAGAATCCCTGTCAACAAGTTCTATATCGAATTAAAAAAATTCTTCAGAAATGAAGGTGAACTAAAAAAAAAAAAGAGATAAATGAGAGCTGAGAGAACTTCTCTCTATCAGACCTATGGTAAAAGGAACGTTAAAGGCAGTTCTTTAGCACGAAGAGAAGTAACACCAAGAGGAAAACTGAATCTACATAAAAGAATGAAGAGCACTGGTAATGATAAATGTGTAGATAAATATAAAAGACTATTTTGTGTTTCCTATCTTAATTTCTTTAGTAAAGAGCTGACAGTTTTGTGCAAAAAAAAATTCTTTCTGTAGTTTATAACACATATAGAAGTAAAATAAGTGACAACAATAACAAAAACAATGAGAGGGTTAATGAAATTATACTGTTATAAATTTCTTACAATATACCTCAAGAATTATAATACAAAATATACACAGTCTGTGACATTGTAGGTATGCATATTGTAATCTCTAAAACAAATATTCAAAGAGCATAAAGAATTATGCCTAGAGAACCAATAGATGAATAAAATAGAATGTTAAAAAGCATTTGATTAACCTAAAGGAAGATACAAAAAGAAGAACAGAAGGAAGATATAAAAAGAAATGAAAATAGATATAGAAATCAAATGGCAAGATGATAGACAGTCTCCAACTGAAAGGGAGAATTGTCACATTGGTGGAGGGGGGTCATGAATATATTATCTATAAAAGATACACTACATACAAATATATGGGTAGATTGAATACAAAAGTTGGAAGAAGGTATTCTAATCAAAACATATACGTAAGAAATATAATGGAGCTATGAAAATGTAGGAAATAGCAGGTCTCAGGATAAGAAATATTGTAGAGATAAGGTGGAAAATTTCATGATAAGCAAGTCAATTCATGAGGAAGAAATAAGAATCATACACGTGTAGACAACTCATAGTAGAGCTTCAAAGTGTAAGAAGGAAAAACTGGCAGAACTAAGAGGAGATTAGACAAACTCACAATTAGAATGGGAGATTTTAACATCCATCTCTCAGATGTAACCCTGGATGCTGGTTGGTACCCCATCCTCTAAGTCACACAGATCTACTTCATCTTTACATTCTGCAGTTCAAACAACAAACCCGTCAGCTGTGCCCACTGAAACAGACATTTCATTCGCCTTGAAAGCAGATTGCCCTCTTTCTATATCTACTCTTATTCCTGAAAAACTTGGCTGAGGCTTTAGCTCTGGCCCAGTAAGCAGACTCATCTCCATTTGCTCGAAGATCTGAGCATCAAACATTGCTACATAGACTGAATATCTTGAGGATTTGAAATATTGAACACTCAGATCCTTTATCTAGAGTACTGAAAAAAATACCCTAAGATGTGTTAATGTGTGTGTATATCTTGAAGGGGTCTATAAAAGGCCAATAATATATAGACTGTGGCAGGAAATTAGGGAAAAATTTGAACGTGGTCTCAAAGTTTTTCTTCTCAAGCTCAATAGTGTTCAGAATTCAGTTTCATAAGCAGGGGTGAAAATTACAATCACTGAAGGAAAGTAAATCTTTTTATTAGGTAGAATACATAAAATGCAAAAACAATTGGTAATGCTGTCCCTGACAGATACAGTAACAGTCATGAAGGCTGTAGAGCACTGCTAAAGTATTTATTTGACATTTATTAAGCAGAATTTAATGGTAGTGACATTTTAATCTAATTCATCAATTTAATAGTTTTCATGAAAATGCTCCATTTATTTAGATGCTCTATGTATCTTCCCTATTCTCACTAATCATTTTTGTTCACTTACAACTGAAGTAGGTTATCTGGTATAGTGCATTAGAATCAGAAGAATATAGCTTCATAAAGCATTATCATTAAAAACCTATCTAGATTAAGAAGTAGTAAGTAATTATAATTTTACAGGATTATTTTTTCATTTGTTTCAATGACAGTAAATCATTAGGCCTGAGAAGCCATCCGTATGGATCGACAGATACACGCCAGAGGTCATCTTTGGAAACATAATCATACATTATTATAAAGCTCCAATTTATAATGAGTTTTCTTCTAAAAAACTCTTTAGTAGTAATCTCTTCTAATGAACATGATAAATCTGATAATTATCAAGGGACTTTTAGCTTCAAATTTCTCTACCAAATAAGTGGAACCCCTATGATGAAATAATAAATAGACAAATGATGTTGTTCTGCCCCTTTAGGATAAATATTTTATACCTAAGATATTTCTCGCGCTGATCTTATAAACTCAAGTATCTACATTTATAAGTAATCAATCAGTAAAGTCCTGGCACTTGGAAGATTTGAGCTTGTATGGCTTTTTATTTCTGCTGACTATGTTTTCACTGCCTGGGTATAGAGTGATTGAAGGCATATACTTATGTTCCTTTTCCTGTGAGGACCTCAAGAACAGTCATAAAGACAAGAGATGATTTTTAAATATGAATTTAACTGATGTGAATATTACATGGTAAAAGGAAAATTTGTGGCATTATTAATTTCTGACAACTTGCTGTAAAGTTGGTCTAGTACAGTTGGTCTAGTCTGAAGAAGAACTGCTCTCTAATCAACCTAGATGGATTGTTTCTGAGGGAAGTTTATGTGTTGAGGCTAATATGTCTTCAGAGAAGGCCAACGGCTGGTTATGAAGTGCCATTATATGACAGCCTTGAACATTGAGCCACTCAGTAGAAACTTAATATTGTCAGTACCCAGGATTTCTTGAACTTAAACTGATAATAATGATTACTGAATTCTCACTGTAGTATAAAGTAGAATAGCAGTTTAATCATTTACACTGAGGAACATTGCCATCAGTTAGAACAGACATCAGGTGGTCCAATGTTACTCTTTTTTTTTTGTGAGGAAGATCAGGGCTGATCAGGAGGATTGCCAATCCTCCCCCCCCCCCCCCCAAAGCCCCAGTAGGTAGTTGTATGTCATAGTTGCACATCCTTCTAGTTGCCGTATGTGGGACGTGGCCTCAGCATGGCTGGAGAAGCGGTGCGTCAGTGCATGCCTGGAATCCGAACCGGGGCCGCCAGTAGCGGGGCGCGCGCACTTAACCGCTAAGCCTTGGGGCCGGCCCCAATGTTACTCTCTTTTAAAGAGAAATTTGCATGTGAAGCTGAGTTATCAGAATTTGAAAACAGTGCAAGAAGAATTATTTTTAGGATATAAATATTGAAGACTTTCACACTTTTATGTACACATTTATATCTGTCTCCACAATAAGGATAGATGTGCTAGGGAGATATAATTTTTCCATCCTGCCTGTTGGGGAAATTTCTTTCTTTCCAATATCCAGTAGTATGCTAATAAATGTTTAACAAACTGGCTCTAAAGAAAAAACCATCCTAATCTGTAGTGTTTGTCAATTTCTGTGGCGTATACATTACCACCATGGCCAAGTTCAAGCTACACCTATCATTAAATATATAGCTGGGAGGAGATGCACACAACCCAGCTTTCACAAGCCAGCACCAGCTGGCTCTGTCACACCACTGCGGTGCCTATCTTTCAGGCACTACTTTATAAGCCTCCACTACTGAAAAACTATTATTCTGCTGAAGGATATTTAATTTAAAAAGATATTAAATATATCAGCTTATAATCCTATCTTAATCTTTTGAGCATTGAAGCGACTTTTTATATTTACATTCTGACCTATCGTATTCTGATTTTATGATTTAATTTTCAGAAGTATTTCTTATCTTCATGTTCTTGGGGAGCTCTTAGTCATTGCTTCCATAACTTTCTAATGTGTTTTCCTAATACCACCTGTATCAGAGTCTCTGAGAAAGGAGACTTGGAATCAGCATTTTAACACTTTCCCTTGGAGAAAGGTTGTTAAACTGAGAATTTCTGTTCTAATGGACCTGCCTTTTCCTTGAAGATAAAAGTGTATTTTAACGTAATACTGGTCTTCATTATAGACAAAATGCATCAAAATAGAAGTGGGGAATTGAGGGGTAAGTAATGGTGAGAAGTTAGTTTTAAGAGTATGTGAAAATGTAATCTTGATGAACTTCATTTTTGAATAAAGATTTGTTTCCGGAAGAAGGCTTCCTTTCCTCTAGTTTCGTCATCTAGTAAATGGATTATTTATGGTGGTGGTTCTCAGTCATCAGGGAGAGCAGAATCCCCTAGTGAGGTTACATTCGTAGGTAGTTGCTTCGTGTGATGCTGATAAGCAGCCAGGATTCAGAACCACTTCCAGCAGGGATCCCAAATTTTCTTGGCTCATGACACTCACAGTAATTTTTTCCTGGAATCCCTAGGTCAATAAATAAAACAAAACACCTGAGAGTTCTGTTTGAGTATTAATTCCAAGTATCTTAGTACATATTTATGTCTTAGCAGTGGTTTGAAAAATTAATATACACAAATTAAAAGAAGAAAATAATATTTCTATCACTTTCTTAAATAACCGAAATTATTGACTGATGAGATGCGTGCACCTTGTGGGCAGTGCACAGTTCTTCAAAACTTGGATTCAGGTTGGGGACTTCTATCCTTATTTCTTTTGTCACACTGATTTTCTCACTGCCCTTACCTTTAAGACAGCAACTGGTAAAATCAGAGCTTTGAAAAGAGATGACGCCATTGGAAAAAATATAGTGCAATCATTAGCTGGTAATTTCTGTTTCTCTTGAAAACTTAAAATATCTCAGAGTGCCCCTGCAAGCTCTCTGTAGCTTCCTGGTGCACCTTGGCACACAATTTGGGAACCACAGACTTCTAGAACAAATTTGATATGAGTGGCCAAAGCAATGAAAAAAATCCAAAAACAGAGTGACAAACGACAAAACGAACTTGATGAGAGCCAAGACTGCTCATTAAGTTTTGATTTTCTCGATTTTTCGTTGATAACGATGAGGATGATGATGATGATAAAACTAATTGACATTTAATGGGAACTACATACTAATCACTACATTTTATACATTATCCAAATTAATTTTTAGTAACAAATCTAAGAAGTAGGTATGATTATCCTTAGTTTTTAGGTATGGAAAGCGGAGAGCTTTAGGTATACAAAGCTTAGAGCTTTAGCCACTTCCCAGGCTGCTAAGTGGCACAACCAGATCGGGAAGGTGGTTTGCTTGAATTCAGAGTCTATGGGTTCTTCCCAATAGGAATCTTCCTTAATCATGAAGAACAGAATTGGTGGAGAGTCGGTGGTCCCAGAACAAGCAGGCAGATCAAAAAGTGGAGCAGGGTGAAAACAAAGAGTTCTTGGCACAGATACAGGTCTTGTAGAACCGGATGAGAAAACAATTGCAAATTCCCTGTAGTCTGGAGGCATGGAACCCAGGCATGGGTGTGGGTGTGTGTGCACGCGTGTGCATGCAAATTCACACGTACCTTCATAATTTCCAGATGTTATTTGCCTAGGGTTATGTCCAATTGCAAATGAGAATTAGAAGAGGCAAAACAATGTAAAAGTAAATGTTAGAGGGGAAAAGATGGATGACGGTAGTAAAAGGGAAGGGAAGGGAGAGGAGAGAGTAAAGACAGCAGCTCCTGTCATCTGGCACCTTCCTGAACCTGTCTGTCGCTATTGCCCTTTACTCGCGAGATTGAAATTCTTTAAAATTTACATTTTTAAGAATGTAAATCTATATTTCTCATAAGATAACCCCTGTTCAAGCACATTGTTAAATTTAAACACAAAGAGTTTGGACTAAGGACTTTTCTCTGTAAAATATCCCTTTCTTCTTAGGAGTCCTGTGTTACCTCAGGCACGTTAGGTTGGGTTCCAGAGCTGACTGGGACATGAAGGCAGAGTTCTTGAGTTGCCTGCGTACTGCTGAAAGCCTGAAATGCCAAGTGCTAATTTGTATTTATGAAGGAATGTCAGGAAATGAAAAAGGTGTGTAATGTCAGAAATACGAGAGTGTACTGTAATTAAATCAGTAAGGACCCTCCAGAGGAGCCTTTGTTTTAAAGCTTCTTTATGTCATTAGGCTGGAAAACGACAAGAAGAAATTATATGTTGTCAACTCTCCCCTTCATTTCTTCCCTGCCTTCCCCTCGCCCCCAACAAGAGCTTATCTCAGTCCTTAGGCTCTTGGGACACATGTACTTAGGCTACATCGTATGGGAAAGCTACCCATTTCTAAGAACCATGAGATGTTTCTTTTGACACTCCCCTGTACTCATTCCAATACTTCATCCCATCTTCACTGCTAGACTGGGAGGTCTTTCACACTTCTGTGCCCCTTGATTTAAATGAGCACGGCCCCTGGCACATGGCAGTCATTTAATAAATACATTTTGGATGAATTAATAAAATCCCACCCATGTAGATCTATAGCATTGTCTAAATAGTTTACTTCGTGTATCTTAAGTTACATCTGTCTAGTTGAACACCTTCAGGTCAGATTTGCTCTGCTCAGAGAGAATTACCTAATGGCTGTTGAAAGAATCTTCATACCAGACTCCTTGCCAGCAATATATCATCATCCTCTCTGATCTTCATACTTCTATTAACATTTCCAGCACCAAGGGCTCTATTACTCAGTCCACGCTGCACTCTGGTAGCAAGTGACTACTTACTTGGCTGTTTTTTCAGTCTGGGACTCTCTGCTCACCTGTCTTCTTCCCTCAGCTTCATGTTACCACCTGTCAAGCCCCTCATTCTCCTGGATGATCAGTGTAGACGCACTCTCTTTCTCGTAGCCTTCACTGACTTATGTAGTTTTAATCACTCATTCCTTTCTCCATCAGGAGCATTTGATTTGCCTTTTGCTACGGATAGGTTTGAGCATAAGAGTTAAAATGTTTGTTGAATAAGTGAATGCATGTTCTATTGCTCACTCATCAGCAGAGTTTGTAGAAGTGTGACAATAGATATATCTATCTCATCATGTAAAGCTCAACTCTGTTTCAATTAATAGTGCGTGGATAAATGTCTGCTTTAAGTTGTTAATATTTGAGGCAACTCTCTGTGGTCTAACCAGAGAAAAATTATGAGAGCATACACACACATACCCTATGGACTCCTGAGGTCATGCCCTGTGGATTTACGAGCCTCACGAGCAGGTGCAGTGATCGAATGCTTGTAAATGAATTGGAACCCCTCCAGCATGTGCAGTGTGGCATCTGGACTTGATGTAGAAGTGTATAAACATAAACAGGTGTCTAGCCAGGAAAAACATTTTATATATACAATTTTCAATATAGGCAAGCTCCCAAATTCTTTCTCTTTTCTCTTCTCCTTTTCTCTTCAATCGTGTCTCCGCTCCCAGCAGCTCTTGCGTTGTTCAAATGCTGTTTCTCATGTCAGAGGACGTTTATAAAATCAGCAAGGTAACTGGGCTTCTTGAATATAGAGAGTTTCTATTTTTTTAATTAATTCTTTTTTAAATTATAGAGAAAGATTTTTGTAAATAAGAGAAAATTGGAAGAGGAAGTTCAATATATTGCTACTTGTGGTCCAAATGGTGTTTTAATATAGACTGAAGTGAATCGTATCATGTGATGTGTCTTTCCACACATTCCTTTTGTGTATGATAATGCCACTCTTTCAGTGGAGCTTACAGACTAAGACAGACTAGGAAGAAAGACCTGGCCACTCCCTTCTGAAAAACATTGGCCATGAAAACCTATGAATAGCAGCGGAGCTTGTCTGATACCGCGCCGGAAGGTGAGAGGATGGCGCAAAAAGACCAGGCAGGGTTCCGCTCTGCTGTACACGGGGTCGCTAGGAGTCAGAGTGGACTCCACGGCACTAACAGCGATGCCGCTCTTAGGTAGCGGAGGCAGAAAGGGGACCGGAATAGGTAATGATGCTAATTTGCTTCACCCAGGAAGAGTGCAAAAGTGCCCTTCTGCATATACCACATTAGAGGGAGAAAATGATGTGGAGTTTGCTTTGGAAATACATGGTAAAAAGGAAAATTGATCTTTGTGTTTGTCCTCTTTTGTTGATGTGGGAAAAATATTGAACGGTTTCTGGCAACTACTAATCAATTGCTATCTTCCTCCTGGCGGTCTTTTCTGTCATTGTTTGATACTCTTTTATCTCTTTTCTCAGTACATGCTATATTAGTACTATTCATTCTCTCAAACGTTTATTGAGTGCTTACCTTGTGGTGCACACTGCATTAGGTGTTATGGGGAGTAAATATAAGTACAGAAGAAGGAAAAAGATAGTTTCTGTCTAAAGAAGACATTAGTCTTTCTATACCCGAAAATATAACTGTTGAAAGCACTTTAACATGCTTATGAGGAACAAAATTAATATATGTATTGTTATCTAAATACAAACACATATAATATCTCTATTTAAAAGTCTACTATAAACTTATCTTCCACAATTTCTGTACTTTTTGACAAATTGTTCCTGATTTCTTTAAAATGTAACACTAAGATTCAACATTCTTTAAAGTAATGTAATATTTTTACCACGTCAATTTCATTACCATTAATCTGTCTTAAGATAACAGGTTGCATTACAATAAACTTCTTATACTCTGTTGGAAAGTACCATCAATTTTACTAAGCATAGCATTTATAAGTGTGATGGGGATTAAATAATTATACATGTTTTCACTCCTCCTACACCCAGAACCTAAGGAGGTTTTGAGGTTTTCCTGTTCTCATAATTACTTATGGGTAATTGGGGAAAGAACCTCTGACAGTGATCTATATAACAAAGAACTGAACCCGGAGGAAAAGGGCGGGGCAAAAAGTTGGGTTGGTCAGATTTTGAGAATTGAGTAAACAAGAAAATTAGGAACAGATAAAGGAGGTAGTTGAAGGCAGCTGCTGTACAGACTTTGAGGAGATAGAGCAGTGAAGAGGAGTTTTAAGGTATATTTAGAACGCATGCAATATGTTGACCCTGCTCCTGCTCCGTCTCTCTTCCACACTTACCTCAGCACTCCTTCAAAAAACATCAATCAATAAATATATATCTAAGTTATTTTTCAATGCATTTCAGATGAAAATTAGCCTAATCAATTACAAGCTAGAAAACAAAGTATTACGGTTATTTGGTTGCCAAAAAGTGGAAAAGCATTTTACCCGTGTGGTATTAGGCAAGTGTCTGCTGCTTTTGTGACTATGTAGTAATCAAGTGATGTTCTTTTTACTTCTCTAAAGTGTTAAAGGAAATTTCAGCCAACACTCATGAAAATACTTTTATTTTAAACACATATAAAAGATACTTAGGTTTCACTTCCAAAGATTCCGATATAATAGTCTGTACTTGGCCCAAGCAGCTATTTTTGAAAAACTCCCCAGGTGATTTTAATGAGCATCTGGTAACTGGAACCATTGCTGAATACCCTGACAGTTTCATGTCGGGGAGAATTGCCAGCAGAGGTGAAATGGTGACAAGGAGTGACTGTGCTGGATATAAAATGGCAGTGGAAGAGGTCTGCTCGTTTTTAGTCAATATATGCGCTCTTTAGCAAATACTGAAACTAATATTTTAGTGAATTTTCATTTGTGTTTTAATTACTTACACTGTACACAGGCTTTTTTTTTTTTAATTTCTTCATAGTGTCTGTCTTCATCGACATCTTTAAAAATCCCTCTCCTCCCCCTCCAAAATTGTATAGCTATTAACCTATGTTCTCTTGTTTTCTGTAGTGTCAGTCTGCAGCTTTGTGTGGGAGGAGGAGGCAGGGCAAGCAATGAGTGTTACTTATCATTAGATTTTGATATCGGTGTTATGCTAGCTTTAGAAAACGAACTGATATGCTTTTCAAATATTTCTGTTTGCTGGAAAGGTTTATAGAACATAAGATTTTTTTTCGTGAAACTTTGAAACAATTCTATAGTAAGCCAACTGGACTGAAGTTTGTGCTATAGTTCTATAACCATTTTTCAAATTTTGACTCATGGTATTCAAATATTCTGCCTTTTTATGAATCATTTTTAATTAACTATATCAGAAAATTATTCATTTCACACATAATTTCAAAGTATTGATTTATGTATATTTTCTTATAACATCTTTATCCGTTCCAAATATTTAGTCACATTCCTTTGTGTTTTTAATGGCATGTAGTCTTAAAATTTTCTCTTTTTTTCTCATTTTCTTTGCCAGCAATTTTTCTATTTTATCAGTCTTTTCAGAAAATTAGCTCTTTGAGTTACACCCTCTTTTTTTACTGCATTTTTTCATCTATACTAATTGATTCTTTAGAAAACATGTTGGTCATTGAAGTTTTCATTTTAAGATATAAAAATAAAAACAAATGTGCTGTAGGTAATACTAAGAATTAATTTATAAAACTTTTATCTCACAATATTTTTATCACAATTTAGTAGACATTGCCCCCAAATTTATAGTTATAAACTCTTCATTAGCTTGTTGTAGTGTTTTTTGATTGCTTTCTCTCTCTTTTTCTGTGTTTTAACCTTAATGGTTTTTATTATCATTCAAATACTTTTTATATTTTTAAATATTTTTTGAGTGTTTATATGTACATGTGTATACAAATATATTAATTTTCATGTAGATAAATTCAATATTTCTTTAATAATTTCATCAAACCTAATATGAAATTACAATTATGTACTGTGACCCCAAACAATAGAAACCACAAAATTAAAAAGTTCAGCCATTAGTTCTTCCCTTTCGTATTCATATTCCTTGCAAATATTTCATATAGCACCATTTAATAATTTCCTTGTTTGTACTTGTATATTTTTTATTGTTACCATTTCATACTCTTTCCTCCATCAATCAAACACTGCTGTGATTTACCACTCCTTAGTTAATGATATGTCACTCACTCCAAATCACTCCACCTACACTCAGTACTCACAAGTGCTTTGCTATATAAGACATATGTGCGTTCATATATGCACACAAACGCATGGTTGAAACCAGTTATGTGCTCTCTGGGCATAGTTTTTAAATACTGGAGAGAGAGTAAATGTATACTTAAATATTTGCTTTAGAGTTGAGAATGCTGAGATTCAGAGACTGATTTACTCACCAAATATCACACAGCTGGATGGTCATCGGACAAGAATGAATTGTCTCTACCTTTCAGTTGTTTAACTTGCCATGCAGAGTCGTGGATGAATAAATAAATTGTATAGGTTTATAGCTGACAACATTTAAAAGCAAGAGATTCTCCCAAGTTCCCAGAGACACTGCATTAGTGCTAAACAACAGATTAGAAATGAAGCCTCAAGTAAAACAATGACCTTTTTATGTTTATGTGATGTCATTATTATAGTTCTAATCAAATTTGATTGAAATTAAATTATCCTCAGATTCTCTTTTGCCTGTTATTTTCTTGTAATTTCATTGCTTTTTTTTCTGTTTGCTTCCTTGAGATGATATGCAATTTTTATTCAGCTAATAATTTTATTGACCACCCAGAGCAGTCTCTTAAAATGTTGATATTTCATAAATAATCTGAAAATATCACAGCTCTGTATCAGGTCTTCAGCTTCTATCAGTGTTATTGAGACTCAATTAGTACATGTGGACTTGGTTTCCCGAAGTAAAAGAGTTCCAAGTGAGACCATTTGAGAAAATATATTATTTATATTATAATACATATGTGTAATATATGTTAAAAACATAAGAGAATTTTAAAATGTCACTAGCTGTGTGGGTGTGTGTGTTGTAGGGGAGCAGAATCTGCCACTCCAAAATGTGTCTCTTAGGTTTGATTATTATTATTATTATTATTTTTTTTTTTTTTTGGTGAGGAAGATTGGCTCTGAGCTAACATCTTATGCTTGTCTTCCTCCATTTTGTATTTGGGATGCTGCCACAGCATGGCTTGATGCGTGGTGTGTCGGTCCACACCCAGGATTAGAACCTGTGAAACCTGGGCCATGGAAGAAAAGTACGCAAACTTAACCACTGCACCACCAGGCCAGGCCCAGCTTTGTTATTTTTAAGAACAAAAGACTCAGGAAGAAACTTTGACTTTCCCATAGCTGCCTAAAAGAATTTAAGATGGAAGGCCTGTTCCAGGGAGGAGCCATCACCATAGACAACTGTAGTATAATACAAACTAGGTGTGATAGACAGGAAGGAACCCAGCAAGGCCCATTTGATCAAAGTCCTCTCCATGTCCCATTCGCTCTGCAAGGCATGGCAAATATTTGTTTACCAAACATTTGCTTTTCCATCTCTGTGTGAATTGCCTTCCTCCTCTTTGAAGCCCCAAACCACTACCCTCAACATCCTCTTTTGTCTTTAGCTAAAGATAGTATTTAAGATGTTGGCTTTGGCCATTTTGGCAAGTTAGTCAGTTTTCCTGGGTTTCTCTCATGTATACATGTTATTAAATTTCGTTTGATTTTCTCCCATTATTCCGTCTCATGTCAATTTAATTCTTAGACCAGCAGGAAGAACCTAGAAGGGTAAAGGAAAACTTAGTCCTCCCTTACAATGTCTATTTAAGATTAAGACTAATCTATCAGTTAAATATGCTATCATTCCTTTATCTACAAGAGCTACTGTAAAATATATTTGATAACATTTTCTTTTATTTGGTATTTAATTTAACTCTCTTGTATTGAAATCTATTTATAAAACATGATCTTAATTTCCTGGATAACTTCTACAATTCTTTCTCTCTGTGTCTCTCTCTATCTCTTGCTGTCTCTCTCTGTCTCGGTCTCTCTTCCTCTCTCTCTGCCTTTTTGGCATTTGAGCTTCCTTCCAAAAATTCATGAGAAGGAGAGGAGATTCTTTTCTAATGACTGAGCTCTATAGCATAGGATTTTTAAAAGCATGAGCAAGTGTGAGAACAAGATCCACAGTATTCCATTTTTACTTCACTAAATGGTCAACTGAATTAATTGGTATTTTCCAGAATGTTGGCGTAGGCTTTCTTTAAGCTACATGTGAAGTTAGAATTGTCTAGTGTTCATGTAATTTCCAGTATTAATATCAGAGATTTTAATAATAATATTCCAAGCCACGGCTTTCATCAGTATAGCAAAGATAGTTAGATATTGAGAGGTTCCAGCCATGAAAGTGACTCATTCTTTGTTAAACCCATCCCAGAGCCAACAGGGGATTCCAGAGTCCCATTCTCTAGTTTTCCAAAAAAAAAAAGAAAGTGTAAGTATACACTTTGATTGGCAATGATAGACCATATTCCCCAGTTGCAAAAGTTGTTTACAGTTGACAGTCTGACACGAATATAGATTAAATAGAAGCTCTAACAGCATTCAGTTTCACAAAATCATTTTTTTCTTGATTCTCAGCCAGTTAGTAGTCATGTAAAACCTATCTTTGTCAAAGATAACAGATTCTAATAGGGCTGCAATGAAGAGGGTTAAACTTGGATAATTGCACAAGTGCATTAAGACCATCCATCAGGTCTAAATGCCTGCCATTATTTGGGTGGATTTTGATTTAGCTTTTTGATTCATCACTTTTCAAATGCAAAATAATTGTAGGATTCCAAACTTTTGACCTTTACAAAATGTCAAAAGAGGGAAAAATGCTTTCTATAATGCCAATAGGTAGTTTCTCTCCAAATTATGTAGTGATTTGTTTCTTTACCTTAGTTCAGAACATTTTTAATAACTAACTAGATTCCCTTAAAAATAAAACAAAACAGAAACACCTCTCTTCTCAATTAGATTATTTTGATAGCTCTGGGTGGATAAGATTTATTTTACCTAGGGGAACCCTTTATCATGGTTTCCCTGGCAAGGGTCTACTGTATGCCAGTTTCATGGCATGATTATTAATAGTGCCCCTTTCACACTCAAAAGTGTACCAGTTTGGATGATAAATTGTGTGATCAATCTATTACCAATTCTATCAGTCAAGGTTCTCCAGAGAAACAGAAGCAGTAGGATATATAGATAGATGGAGATAGATAGTGATAGAGAGAGACAGAGAGAGAGAGAGACAGATAGATAGATATAGATAGATAGATAGATAGATAGATAGATAGATAGATAGATAGATAGATAGGTAGATAGATAGATAGAGATAGAGACAGAGATAGTGATAGGGACAGAGAGAGAGATTTATTTCAAAAAAAGCGGTTAAGCTATCATGGGAGCTAGCAAGTTTGAAATCTGTAGATAGTTTGGAAAGTCCAGGGCAGGAGCTGAAGCTGCACTTTTGTTTGTTTGTTTTTCTATCTTTAGATTTATTTAAAATTCTTAAGCTTAGTATAGTCAATAAGCTCACCAGCACATTTTCAGCTAATAATTTATTTAATTCAGTATTTTCTTTCTTCTAAGGAAGTTTTAAAGCTATCTATATAATGGTGCCACCATTATAGTTCTTAGCTGTTTATTATTTATTTTTGTATTGAAGTATAGTTGACATACAATATTATATCAGTTTCAGGTGTACAACATAATGATTTGACATTTATATACATTTCACAATGATCACCCTCATAAGATTAGTTACCATCTGTCATCATAAAAAGTTATTACAATATTGTTGACTATATTCTCTATGATGTGTGTTACATCCTATGATTTATTTTAAAACTGGAAGTCTGTACCTCTTCATCTCCTTCACCTATTTCACCCTTCCCCCGACCCTTCCTTCCCTCTGGCAACCACCAATTTGTTTTCTGTATCTATGAATGTGTTTCTGTTTTGTTTTCTTCATTTGTTTTTGTTTAGGGTTTTTCTTTAGATTCCACATATGAGTGAAATTATATGGCATTCTTCTTTCTCTGTCTGGCTTATTTTACTTAGCATAAACCCCTCTATATCAATCCATGCTGTCACAAATAGCAGGATTTCATTCTTTATTTTGGCTGAGTAGTATTCCACTATATGTATATACCATATCTGTTTTATCTATTCGTCTACCAGTGGATACGTATGTTGCTTCCATATCTTGGCTATTATAAATAATGCTGCAATGAACATAGGGGTGCATATATCTTTTCAAATGTTTGATTTCATTTTATTTGGATAAATAGCCAGAAGTGGTATTGCTGGATTATATGGTAGTTCTATTTTTAATTTTTTGAGGAACCTCCATTCTGTTTTCTGTAGTGGCTGCACCACTTTACATTCCCACCAGTAGCATATGAGGGTTCCCTTTCTTGCACATCCTCACTAGCATTTGTTATTTGTTGTCTTTTTGATAATAGCTGTTCTGACAAGGGTGACGTGCAACCATCTTGTGATTTTGATTTGCATTTTCCTGATGAATAGTGATGTTGAGCGCTTTTTCATGTACCTGTTAGCCATCTATATGTCTTCTTTGAAAAAATGTGTACTCAAGTCATCTGCCCATTTTTTAATCAGATTGTTTGTTTTCTAATACTGAGTAGTATGAGTTCTTTACATATTTTGGATATTAATTGTTTATTGGATATATCATTTGCAAATATATTCTTCTATTCAGTAGGTTGCTTTTTCGTTTTGTTGATGGTTTCCTTCACTATGCAAAAGCTTAGGAGTGCTTCTTCCTCTTCAATTTTTTGGAATAGTTTGAGAACGATAGGTACTAACTCTTTAAATGTTTGGTATAATTCACCAGTGAAGCTATAAGGTCCTGGACTTTTGTTTATCTGAAGTTTTTTGATTACTGATTCAATTTCATTACTAGTAATTAATCTGTTCTGATTTTCTATTTCTTCCTGATTCCATCTTGGAAGGTTGTATGTTTCTGGGTATTTATCCCTTTCTTCTAGGTTGTCCAATTTCTTGGCGTATAATTGTTCATAATAATCTCTTTTGATTCTTTGTATTTCTGTGGTGTCAGTTGTAATTTCTCATCTTTCATTTCTGAATTTATTTATCTGAGCCCTCTTTCTTTTTTTTCTTAATGAGTCTGGCTAATGGTTTATCAATTTTGTTTATCTTTTTAAAGAGCCAGTCCTTAGTTTCATTGACCTTTTCTGTTGTTATTTTAGTTTCTATTTCATTTATTTCCACTCTGATCTTTATTATTTCCTTTCTTCAAATAACTTTGAGCTTTGTTCTTCTTTTTCTAGTTCGTTTAGGTATAAAGTTGGATTATTTATTTGAGATTTTTCTTGTTTCTTAAGATAGGCCTATATTGCTATAAACTTCCATCTTAGAATTGCTTTTGCTGCATCCCCTAGATTTTGGACCATTGTGTTTGTTTTCATTTGTCTCAAGGTATTTTTTGATTTCCTCTGTGATTTCTTCATTGACTCATTGGTTGTTTAGTAACATGTTTAGCGTCCATGTGTTTGTGTTTTTTCCAGTTTTCTTCTTGTAATTGATTTCCAGTTTCATACCATTGTGGTCAAAAAAGAGGCTTGATATGATTATAATCTTCTTTAATTTATTGAGACTTATTTTGTGGCCTAACATGTGGTCTATCCTGGAGAATGTTCTATTTGCGTTTGAAAAGAAGGTGTACTCTGCTGGTTTTGGATGAAATGTCTGTATATATCTATTAAGTATGTCTGGTCTAATGTGTTATTTAAGGCCAATGCTTCCTTACTGATCATCTGTTTGGATGATCTATCCATTGATGTAAGTGGATGGTTAAAGTCCTCTACTATTACTATGTTACTGTCAATCTCTCCTTTTATGTCTGTTAATAGGTGCTCTTATGTTGGGTGCACGGATATTTTCAAGTGTTATATCCTTTCATTGGATTGTTCCCTTTATCATTATGTAATGCCCTTCTTCGTCTCTTGTTACAGTTTTTGTTTTAAAATCTATTTTGTCTGATACAAGTATTGCTACCCCAGCTTTCTCTTTGTTTTCAATACGTGGAATATCTTTTTCCATCCCTTTACTTTCAATCTGTAAGTATCTTTAGATCTGAAATATATCTGTTCTAGACAGCAGATATATGGGTCTTGTTTTTCTATCCATTCAGCCACTCTATGTCTTTTGATTGGAGCATTTAGTCCACTTACTTTAAAAGTAATTAGTGATAGGTATGTACTTGTTGCCATTTTGTTAATTGTTTTCTGGATATTTTTGTAGTTCTTCTCTGTTCCTTTCTTCTCTTGCTCTCTTCCCTTGTGATTTGATGACTTTCTCTAGTGTGATGTTCAGATTTCTTTCTCTTATTTTTGTATTTATTATAGGTTTTTGTGTATTTTACACAATAAATTGTGTAAATACACAATAAATATTGTGTATTTATTATAGGTTTTTGGTTTGTGGTTACCACGAGGTTCATATATAACAACATATGTATAAAGCAGTCTATTTTAAGTTGATGGTCTCTTAAGTACAAACACATAACAAAAGCCCAACATTTTACTGTTCTTGCCACATATTATGTTTTTTTAAATTATTTTATTGAAGTCATAATTGTTTATAACATTGTGAAATTTCAGGAGTACATTATTATTTGTCCATCACCATATATTTGTGCCCCGTTTCCCTTATACCCACCCCCAAAAACCCCTTTCTCCTCTGGTAACCACTAATCCGTTCTCTTTGTCCATGTGTTTGTTTATCTTCCACATGAGTGAAATCATGTGGTGTTTGTCTTTCTCTGTCTGGCTTATTTCACTTAACATAATACCCTCAAGGTCCATCCATGTTGTTGCAAATGGGACAATTTTGTCTTTTTTATGGCTGAGTAGTATTCCATTGTGTATATATACCACATCTTCTTTATCCCATTCATCAGTTGATGGGTGCTTGGGTTGCTTCCATGTCTTGGCTACTGTGAATAATGCTGCAATGAACATAGGAGTGCATAAGTCTCTTTGAATTGTTGATTTCAAGTTCTTTGGATAAATACCCAGTAGTGGCATAGCTGGGTCTTATTGTATTTAGATTTTTAATTTTTTGAGAAATCTCCATACTATTTTCCATATTGGCTACACCAGTTTGCATTCCCACCAACAGTGTATGAGGGTTACCTTTTTCCACATCCTCTCCAACATTTGATATTTTTTGTCTTGGTAATTATACCCATTCAGACAGGTGAAAGGTGATATCTCATTGTAGTTTTGATTTGCATTTCCCTAATGATTAGGGATGTTGAACATCTTTTCTTCTGCCTGTTGGCCATCTGTATATCTTCTTTGGAAAAATGTCTGTTCATAGCCTCTGCCCATTTTTTGATTGAGTTGTTTGTTTTTTTGTTGTTGAGTTTTATGAGTTCTTTATATATTTTGGAGATTAACCCCCTGTCAGATATATAATTGGCGAATATTTTCTCCCAGTTGGTGGGTTGTCTTTTCATTTTGTTCATGGTATCCTTTGCCTTGCAGAAGCTCTTTAGTCTGATGTAGTCCCAGTTGTTTGTTCTTTCTTTTGTTTCCCTTGCCTAAGTAGACATAGTATTTGAAAAGATGCTTCTAAGACAGATGTCAAAGAGTGTATTGCCTATATTTTCTTCTAGGCGTTTTATGGTTTCAGATCTTACCTTCAAGTCTTTAATCAATTTTGAGTTAATTTTTGTGTATGGTGAAAGATAACAGTCTACTTTCATTCTTTTGCATGTGGCTGTCCAGTTTTTCCAACACCATTTATTGAAGAGACTTTCCTTTCTCCATGGTATGTTCTTTGCTCCTTTGTCAAAGATTAGCTGTCTATAGATGTGTGGTTTTATTTCTGGGCTTTCAATTCTGTTCCATTGATCTGTGTGTGTGTTTTTGTACCAGTACTATGCTCTTTTGATGACTATAGCTTTGTAGTATATTTTGAAGTCAGGGATTGTGATGCCTCTAGCTTCGTTCTTTTTTCTCAGGATTACCTTAGCTGTTTGCAGTCTTTCATTGCCCCATATGAATTTTAGAATTCTTTGTTCTATTTCCATGCAGAATGTCATTGGGATACTGCTGGGATTGTATTGAATCTGTAGATTGCTTTAAGTAATATGGACATTTTAACTATGTTTATTCTTCCAATTCATATGCATAGAATATCTTTCCATTTCTTTATGTCATTATCGATTTCTTTCAATAATGTCTTATAGTTTTCATTGTATAGGTCTTTCACCTCCTTAGTTAAATTTATTCCTAGATATTATATTCTTTTTGTTGTGATTTTAAATGGGACTGTATTCTTGAATTCTATTTCTGTTTGTTATTTGAGTATAGAAATTCAACGGATTTTTGTAAGTTGATTTTCTACCCTGCAACTTTGCTCAAGTTGTTGATTATTTCTAATAGTTTTCTGATGGATTCTTTAGGATTTTCTTTATACAGAATCATATCATCTGCAAACAGCAAGAGTTTCACTTCTTCCTTGCCAGTTAGGATACCTCTTATTCCTTTTTTTTTTGCCTAAGTGCTCTGGCCAAAACCTCCAGTACCATTTTGAATAACAGTGGTGGGAGTGGCCACCCTTGTCTTGTTCCTGTTCTCAGACGGATGGCTTTCAGTTTTTCCCATTGAGTATCTTGTTGGCTATCAGTTTGCCATATATGGCCTTTATTATGTTTATGTACCTTTCTTTTATTCCCATTTTATTGACAGTTTTTATCATAAATGTATTTTGGATCTTGTCAAATGCTTTTTCTGCATCTATTGAGATGATCATGTGATTTTTATTCCTCATTTTGTTAACATGGTGTATCATATTGATTGATTTGTGGATGTTGAACCATCCCTGTGTCCCTAGTATAAATCCCACTTGATCATGCTGTGTGATCCTTGTGCTATATTGCTATATTTGGTTTGCCAATATTTTGTTGAGGATTTTTACATCTATGATCTTCAGCGATATTGGCCTGTCATTTTCCCTCCTTGTATTGTCCTTGCCTGGCTTTGGGATCAGGGTGATGTTGGCCTCATAGAATGAGTTAGGAAGTGTTCCATCTTCTTCAACTTTTTGGAATAGTTTGAGAAGGATAAGTATTAAATCTTCTTTGAATGTTTGGTAGAATTCTCCAGAGAAGCTATATAGTCCTGGACTTTTTTTGGGAGGGAGGTTTTTGATTACTATTTCAGTCCCTTTACTAGTGAATGGTCTATTCAGATTATCTATTTCTTCTTGATTCAGTTTTGGGAGGTTGTATGAGTCTAAAAATTTACCCATTTCTTCTAGATTGTCCAATTTGTTGGCATGTAGTTTTTCATAGTTTTCTCTTATAATTCTTTCTATTTCTGTGGTATCCATTTAATTTTTCCTCTTTCATTTCTAATTTGATTTATTTGAGCTTTCTCTCTTTTTTTCTTAGTAAGTCTGGATAAGGGCTTGTCAATTTTGTTTATATTCTCAAAGAACCAGTTCTTAGGTTCATTGATCCTTTCTACTGTTTCTTTTGTTTCTCTTTCATTTATTTCTGCTCTAATTTTTATTATTTCTTTCCTTCTGCTGACTTTGGGCTTTTTTGTTCTTTTTCTAGTTCTGTTAGGTGTAGCTTAAGATTATTTGTTTGAGATTTTTCTTGTTTGTTAATGTGGGCCTATATGCTATGAATTTCCCTCTTAGGACCACTTTTGCTACATTCCGTATGAGTTGGTATGGTGTATTTTCATTTTCATTTGTCACCAGATAATTTTTGATGTCTCCTTTAATGTCTTCATTTACCCATTGGTTGTTCAGTAGCATGTTGTTTAGTCTCCATGTATTTGTCACTTTCCCAGCTTTTTTCGTGTAGTTGATTTCTAGTTTCATAGCACTATGGTTGGAAAAGATATGATGATATTTCAATCTTCTTAAATGTATTGAGGCTTGTCTTCTTTCCCAACATATGGTCTATTTTTGAGAATGTTCCATGTGCACTTGAGAAGAATGTGTATTCTGCTGATTTGGGATGGAGTGTTCTATATATATCTAAGTCCATCTGGTCTAGTTTTTTATTTATTTATTTTTATTTTTTTTAATAATTTTATTTATTTATTTTTCCCCCAAAGCCCCAGTAGATAGTTGCATGTCATAGCTGCACATCCTTCTAGCCGCTGTACGTGGGACGTGGCCCCAGCATGGCCGGACAAGTGGCGCGTCGGTGCACGCCCGGGATCCGAACCTGGGCCGCCAGTAGCGGAGCGCAAGCACTTAACCGCTAAGCCACGGGGCCAGACCTAGTTTTTTATTTAATTCCACTATTCCTTGTTGACTCTCAGTCTGGATGATCTATCCATTAATGTAAGTGGGGTGTTGAGGTCCCCTACTATTATTGTGTTGCTGTTAATTTCTCCTTTTAGGTCTCTTAATAGTTGCTTTACGTGCTTTGCTGCTTCTGTGTTAGGTGCATATATATTTATAGGTGTTATGTCCTCTTGGTGGAGTGTCCCTTTTATCATTATATACCACTCCTCTTTGTCTCTCATTGTCTTTTTTTTTTTTTTTTTTAAAGATTTTATTTATTTTATTTTTTCCCCCCAAAGCCCCAGTGGATAGTTGTGTGTCGTAGCTGCACATCCTTCTAGTTGCTGCATGTGGGACTCGGCCTCAGGATGAACGGAGAAGTGGTGCCTCGATGCGCACCCGGGATCCAAACCCGGGCCGCCAGCATCGCAGCGCGCGCACTTAACCACCAAGCCACAGGGCCGGCCCTCTCATTGTCTTTTTTATCTTGAAGTCTACTTTGTCTTATGTAAGTATGGCAACACTTGCTTTCTTTTGTTTGCCATTAGCTTGGAGTATCATCTTCCATCCCTTCACTCTAAGCCTGTGTTTGTCTTAAGAGCTAAGATGTGTTTCCTGGAGGCAGCATATTGTTGGGGCTTGTTTTTCAATCCATCCAGCCACTCTGTGTCTTTTGATTGGAGAATTCAATCCATTTACATTTAGAGTGATTATTGATATATGAGGGCTTGATGCTGACATTTTATCTCTTGTTTTCTGGTTGTTCTGTGTTTCCTTTGTTTCTTGTCCTGTGTGTTTCTGACTGCCAAATCAGTTTGGTTATTCTCTGGGATGATTCTCTCTTTATTTGTCATTGATGTCTTTGTTCTAACTTTTTGTTTAGTGGTTACCATGAGGTTTGTATAAAAGATCTCATAGATGATATAGTCCATTTTCTGATAGCCTCTTATCTCCTTGGTCTAAGCAGATTCCACCCCTTTCCTCTTCCCTCTCTAAGTTATTGTTGTCACAACACATATTTTGTTTTGTGTTGTGAGTTTGTGGTTAAAATGAAGTGATTATAGTTATTTTTGGTGATTTTCTTCCCTTTGTCTTTAATGTTATAATTAAGTGTTGACTAACCTGTTCTGAGAGAGAGCTGAAATTTTCTGATTTTGTCTGTCTATTTCTATACTTGCTCAAGGCTTTGTAACCCCTTTCTTTTTTTCCTCAGGTATGAGCGCCTTCTTGGTCATTTCTTGTAGGAGGGGGGGTCTTGTGGCAAGGAACTCCCTCAGCTTTTGTTTATCTGGGGAAGTTTTTATTTCTCCATCATATCTGAAGGATAGTTTCCTTGGATAAAGTACTTTTGGCTGAATGTGTTTGTTTGTCAGTATTTTGAATATATCATTCTATTCTCTCCTAGCCTGTAAAGTTTCTTCTGAGAAATCCTCTTAAACCCTGATAAGGGTTCCTTTGTAGGTTATTTTCTTCTACCTTGCTGCTCTTAACATTTTTTCTTTGTCATTGACTTTTGCTAGTTTTATTAATATATGTCTTGGAGAAGGTCTTTTTACATCGACATAATTAGAAGTTCTATTAGCTTCATTTACCTGTAATTCCAGCTCCCTCCCCAGGCTTGAGAAGTTCTCAGTTATTATTTCTTTGAACAAGCTCTTAGCTTCTTTCTCCCTTTGTTCTCTCTCCCAAATACGTATAATCCTTATGTTGCATTTCCTAATTGAATAAGATATTTTTTGGAGATTTTCTTCATTTCTTTTTAGTCTTAATTCTTTCTCTTCCTCTATCTGAAGCATTTCTATATTTCTGTCCTCTAAATTACTAATTCTATCCTCCATAATATCAGCTCTGTTTTTTCAGGAGTCCAGATTTTTTTTATCTCATTCATTATGTTCTCCATCTCTGATATTTTTGATTGTTTTTCTTTATTGTTTCAATCTCTTTTGTGAAGAATTCTCTCTGCTCTTTAATTTTATTCCTGAGTTCATTAAACTGTCCTTCTGAGTTTTCTTGTAATTCATTGAGTTTCTTTATGATAACTATTTTGAATTCTCTGTAATTTAGATTGTAAATTTCTATGACTTCAGGATTTGTTTCTGGGTACTTGTCATTTTCCTTCTGGTCTAGAGTGCTCATATATTTCTTCATGCTTTTTTTTTTTTTTTTATAATTTTATTTATTTATTTATTTTCCCCCAAAGCCCCAGCAGATAGTTGTATGTCATAGTTGCACATCCTTCTAGTTGCTGTATGTGGGATGCGGCCTCAGCATGGCCAGAGAAGCAGTGCATCGGTGCGCGCCCGGGATCCGAACCTGGGACACAAGCAGCGGAGCGTGCACACTTAACCGCTAAGCCACTGGGCTGGCCCTCTTCATGCTGTTTTATGGGGCGGACTTTTGCCATTGTGTAGTGGTAATATCTGGTCACAGATTCCACCTGCCACCACTGGGGGGGAGGCAGGAGCTGTGTTTTCAGAGCCCACTGGGACCCCTGGGAGTTGTGCCCTTCTGTTAGAAGTTGTGCCAATAGAAGTCTCCACACCTGGGTGCTGCTGCTTCACACATGCAGGTGTAGGCACTCTGGCAGGGATCCTTTGCCCTGGCTGATGGGTTGAGTTGATGCACCAGGTGGGATGGAGGGATGGGCTGCCTTCCTTCCCACCTGCACTCCTGCTCTGCACTCATTGGCTGCCCCTGTGGTTGCTTAGCTGCCTTGGTGTGGAGTGTTCTCGTGGGCTGGGAAGCAACTCCAACAGTGAAAGCCTTCCTGCAGATCACTGTCTCTACCACCTTCTTCTCTTGGAGTCATGCACCAGCTGCTGTGTGAGGTCCCACACCCTAGATCGCTGCTTCTGGGTAGGGGGAAGAGATCCGCTTACTTTCTTCCACTTCCTACTGGGGGTCCAGCACCCCCACCTTCAGATGTATGGTTGCATGAATCTCTCAGATGTCTATTGTGTTGTGTGAATGTCCTCTGTTGGTTTATGAATGTCCTTTTCATTGTATCTTAGCGGGGAGAGCCTAGGGGAACAGCTCAGTCTGCCATGATGCTGATGTCACCCAAGCAGCATTTTAATCACATTTTATGTTTTTGACATCATATTTGATGTCCTCTTGAGGAAGAATTTCTTCTTTCTCAGGGAAATGTCAGTTTGCCTCTTATGGTCTTTCAACTGATTGGATTAGAACCATCAGCATTATCAAGGAGAATCTCCTTTACTTGAAGTCAACTAATTGTAGACGTTGACCATATCTACAAAATACCTTCACAGCAATACCTATAATAGTGTTTAATTGAACAGCTGGGTACTATAGCTGAGCCAATATGACACACAAAACTAACCATCATACAAATCAATCTGGCTTAGGAAAATTTTTTTCTATACGCTAACAGTGAATACCAGAAAGAAGTCAAGAAAATAATCTCATTTACAATAGCATCAAAAAGAATAAAATATGTAGGAATAAATTTAACCAAGAGGTGAAGGATCTGTACACTGCTGCTGATTTGTAACAGTGGTGCAGAAATCAGTTAAAATCAGCTACAAAGGGGAAAATCTTGGCCCTTTTGTGCCATCTATTTCTATCTTCATCAGAAAACATACACCTTCTTTTATAGTAGCTCACACATCCCTTGAGGAAATACCTTGGCCCTCTGCTTGTAATCTTTGTGAGTTAAAAACTGTCCTGTTTGAGGTGGCCTGCCATTAAAGAAGTTGGCAGCTTTTTGATGCAACAAGTTTCTGATAAGGACAGAGACAGTCTCTCCAGTGGTGCAAGACTTTCAGTAGGTTACACTTAACCTGTTTTTGTTGTCGTAATTGTTTTTATTAGCATTCTAATACACAATAGGATCCTGTCAGAAAAAATGTGTCTGACTTTGATGCTGGGGGACTGGCTGTTTTCCTTGGACTATCTGTACGTGTGTTTTGTAATTACATTTGAGATATGAATTGAGAGAGGACCTAGGGGTAAAACTACTTAAGAAGCTGGATGTAAGGTCAGAGTGTAAATGCCTGATCTCCTGGCTTCCTTGCACTCTGGGAAACTTCAATTTTGTCCCCTGGGGCCTCACAAAGAAATGCTTGTGATGATAAACATTCAGTCTTACTCATGCTTGCCCTTCCTCCAGGCTGGTCATTCCAAAGACAGGAAATATAGGAGTTGAAAAGTCACTGCTTTCCAAAAAATAGTTATGCTCCTCCTCTGGATGAGGCCAATGTACAGCTACAGTCTCAAGTGTATGCTGTTCTCTATAAACAGCATACATAGTAGAAGTCTGGCAAGCCTGAAGCTACTATGTAAAGAGAGCCATGGTGAGACAACATAGAGAAAGAAAGAGATAGCTAAGCAGCCTCAGCTATTTGAATCTTCCCACCCCAGTCACCAAAAGTGCTAGTGAAGAAGCCTTCAAAGAAGACCCTACCCCAGCCACCATTTCCTTAAAACTGAATGTGACCCCAAGAAAGAATTGCCAAGTTGAGCTCTTTAATCTCAGATTTGTGAGAAAAATAGATGATGTTATTGTTTTAAGCCACTATTTTGGGGTTATTTGGTATACAGCAATAGATATCCAGAACTGTAAGCCAAATAAAAACCAATAAAGACTAAACTAAGGCAGTGGCCCTTGAGATGGATCCAAGTAGGAACTTTCAAGTTATTAAGAAGGAAATATCTATTCATGTACAGTCCTAAGGACAAAAAATATTCCTAACCTTGGAGTCAATCAGTCTTATCCACTTGTTTTATGGATGGCAGCTTATTTAAAAATTCAAATTAAATAACTAACTCCCTTGTTTGAATTCCAAGCTTATCACACAAACTTAGCAAATGGTTCCAAGCAGCTGAACTTCTAGCTGCTATGTTTCTCATTGGAGGTTAGAATATTGAATTCTGGTTTTATGTGTCAGTTTAAATATGATAATATAAAAAGACCCTGCATAAAAAATATCAGGCCTATGTGGTCAACTCCAGCTGTTTTCAAATTCTAATGCTTAATTGGGGAAAAAAGTATTTTTGCTGTTTTTATGATAATTACTATTAAAATAAGGAGCACAATTAGGAAAGGAGGATTTTTTTTTTCATAATAAATATAGTGGCAAACCCTAGAGTCAAAAATCCAGCACACAAGGCACAAAAGTGGTAAAGCAATACCAGTAAAATGATGGAGTTAGCTATTCAAAGTGTAGGGTTAAAGACAACAAAAATAAGTTCAATGGAAGTGAAGGAATTAACATTAAGAGAACTGATTGCTTTTTACTTGAGATTGAAGGGAAGGAAAATTTATCCTCTACCCACTCTGGGTCCTTTCTGGCTGGGCTACAAATTACATTGACATGAGAGCGAATAGCAGGGGAAAATCAAACAAAACTTTATAACATGTATACATTGGAGAAACCCAGAAAAACTGGGTAACTCAACAAATGGTGGAGGTTCTCATCTTTAAATAACATATTCAGGTAAAGACAAAGGAGGATGTTGGGGGTGTGGGAAGTCAGCTATGTGAGATTACCAGAAAAGCACAGTAAACAAGAGTAAGATTATTATGCAGATTTAAGGCCTCACCTTCTGCACTGACAAGTTTCTAGAGGTGAGGTCATCCCCCCCTCTTTCCAGTACAGAAAGGGAGATATCTTTACAAATGGAGATTTCCCTTACAAATGTAAATGTTTGGTAAACACACTACTTTGATGAGAAGGGTCTTAGCAAGGACCCTCCCAGTCTATCCATACCCAGAGTTATCTATGATGATAGCCTGTCCCCAGGACAGGCCTCTTACCTTAAATTTTTTTAGGCAGTTGGGGGCGAGGTCAAAATGTCTTTCAGATAATAATCAAGGTAAAGAGACATATTTTGAAGTGGCCAATTCTGATCCCCAACATGATCTAAGCTAATTATTAGTTTTGACAAGTGTGACAGGCATTTTCTTTGATCAAGGATTAGAAACTATGGAAATGTGGAACTGGCCCCTCCCTGTTTTTAAACCCTGTTTTATACCCCTCTATTTTGTGTTCTAGTTTCACAATTTACTAAAATCACTAGAAACTGGCCCACTAGATCAAATTATTTCAGTTTACCAAAAAGGAGAAAATGGAAACAAATATTTTTGTATCTGTCCTATTTGAAAACGTTTTACATGGTTCATGAAGAGAGCATGAAAAGCAGCTTTTGCCCATAGTGTGTGAATCAATATCTATGTTTTTGAACATAGTAGAATTTGAACAGAATCAAAGTGAACACTAGTACTTAATTTCCTTATCCTGATATTTCCTCTCTTCTCAAAGTGCCCCTTCTTTTCTGTGGCTCAACCAAAAAGTATCTCAAGAAAATCTTAAAATTATTTCAAAGCTCACTTTTATTGCAAGCCTAAAATCAAATTTGAGATTATGAGATTAAGGCAATCCACAGTCACTATCAACCTTGTGAGACTTGCCTACTTCCAAATCCAGTAGTTTCCCAGGAGTTTCCATTAGTTTTCCTGTGCCCAAGAGTCCTAGCACTTTAGATAGCCTTCTATTTTATCTACACCACAATGAAAAATTGATTCTTTCTTCCCCTGAGGGATATTTCTCAAACTTAAATAAATAAATTCCATATAGCATACTGTTTTCCTGAAAGACATTCCAGTTTGATATTTGTGTTTGAATTTTATAGAGAAAATAGAAAGAGCCATTACCACCTTAGGCAGACAGTGCCATTTATTTCTATAATGAGGTACCCTGTGTTTTCTGTGCTGGTGGTATAGCTCTTGCTGCGTGATGTCTAATTTATATTCATTTTCTATTGTCTCTGACATAAGTGGCTTTTATGAATCTTAATTTCTTTGATCACTTTTGCTCAGAAAAATGTCACAGGGAGAAATTAAGGGTTTTCTCTGTCAGAATGTAAACTCAGTAACTGATTCAGATACACAACCAAAGATCCCAAGCCGTGTTCCAGATCTCTCAGAAATCCTGGACAAGGTGAAATGCGTAAGTGCTTGGTCAGAAGAGCAAATGCTGTGTTGTACTTTGAATTTACATGGGAAAGCAAAATGGGTTGTCACTACTTTAAAACATACTGTTTTATAATTCCTTGAAAATCTAGCTACAGTATAATCCAAAACACTGTCATCTCTAACTTTTTTCTTTGGGGGTTAGTTTGCCCTTAAATTTACAATTCTTTCTGATGAAAGAAACTATGTACCTGACAACTATGGTAGAAAAAGAGAAAATAGAAAACAGAGATAAGGATGACAAAGAGAAGCAAGAAAAACAAAGTGACTTATGTAGAATTTAGGATTTGAAGGATTAGGATTAGCTCAAGATCCTCAAGTGCCAATTAAGCCAGATAATACTTATAATTCCAATCATGGTTGCAAACCATAGTTTTCATGCTCTCTAGGTGCTTCAGCAGTTGTTCTCAACAATTTACAAGAATAGGCTAAGATTATAACTTAACAAGATTAAAATGTATTTGGATATGTTTCATTCTGAAAAGATTCTTCTTTGGGAAATGGGGAAACAGAACTTAAGAAGACATAGAAAGACTAAGAAAGGAGGAAAAAGGAGTTGGTGAGTATAAATCTTCATTCCACACACCTACCTTCTAATTAGATATTGGAGTATCTCCTCTTTAATTAGGATTCTGGGGTTCTATCTGTTTCTCACCTGAATACTTCCTTTGCCATCATATTCAATTTCCTAATTCATCCTACATTGTTTCTATGTTTTTTGCTGTTGAATTATTTAGCTCAATTATCACTAGATTATTCTTTCTAAAGTTTGCTTTGATCATGTAGTCTTCTACTCTGAAAGCTACAATGGCTCCACATTGCCTATAAAGTAAAGACTCCTCAGCCAGGCGTCTTCCTTCATTTGAACCCCTATTTCACAGGGCAAGTCTTCAACCTAAGCCCTACACTCTATTCCAGTGGTCCTCAAAGCTGGACTAGCAGCCTAGCATTCCCTGGGCACTTTTTAGGAATGAAAATTCTGAGACTGCACCCCAGAGTCAGAGACTCTGGGAATGGGGCCCAGCAATCACCGTTTAACAAGTCTTTCAGGTGATTCTGATATGCACTTAAGTACATGAAAGTTTGAGAACCACGGCTGCTCTGACTCCTGAATGTATATCATGTGCTCTGACTAAAGTAGTTTCCTCATCCTGATTCATGCATCATCTCCATATTATCACCAATTACCACATTTTCTAAACTTTATTGACTGTTCATATATTCTCCATATCTCCATATCTGTATTATAATTTTCATGTTTTTTAAATCTGTTCATATTTTATGCAAATTTATTTAAAAATAAAACCACATCAGTAATAGTATTAAAATCAGTAGTTCGGACCATAAACAAAAGTTGATTGTGAAAATAAATACGATAGCCAGGGCTTATGGATGTGGAGGGGGGGAGATGAGGAAGGGTGGTGGATGTAGTTATCAAAGGACAAAATGAAGAACTCTTGTTTTGAAAATCTGTTTTCTGTCTTGACTAAAGTGGTAGATACACAAATCTACACATGTGGTAATATTATTTAGAACTAAACACACATGCACATACACACAATTACAAGTAAAACTGAGGAAAAAGCTTCAGGAATTATCAATAAGATAGGTGGGTCACATCAATGTCAGTATCCTGGTTGTGAGATTGTATTATAATTTTGCAAGATGTTGCCACTGGGGGAAACTGAGTAAAGGGTACACAGGATCTCTGTAGTATTGACATTGAAATAAAGGCTATTTCAAAAACAATATTCATATGTCAATAACAACAATATTACATAAAATATCATGGAGCAGATAATGATTGAACTATCAATCTACAGACATTGAAAAGGCTCAAATGAGGGAGGATTTCTGGGTATCCAGATTATATATATGATTCCGACACATGCATATATATGCAGGCAACTCATCAGCATTTTTGTGATGAGCAGAGAAAATGATCAAATCTGATTAAGGGTGGAAGGTATAAATGATACTGAACAGTATGTTTGCTAATGAGCTTTTCTCTCCCTCCAGTACAGCAAACAGAGACCAAATCAGCCAATATCTTGTATCATATGGCTGTAGGCTAATACAAAGGGACAATAAGGTAACATGTATTGTATTTTGTGGACTTTAAATAGCAGGAAGACATTCTCTTGTGTAGTTAAAATCTGATGGGAAAATATTCATTGATCTCTGGCCCCTGGAAGGTTTATGGATATGTAGAGCACGGAGGGTGAGGCAACTATGCAAAGCAAAGAATCTCTGTGTGTTCCCTGCATTTCACTGCCTCTGAGAACTCTCTGGTGGGAGCTGTCACAAATGCTGCCAGGAAAGAAAGCAGCATAGATTTTTTTAATTAAAAGGGCCCCTTGTTTTAGGGAGCATATCAATGAAGCCCTTGGTTTAAATTCTATTTAAACAACTACCTTGTAATTTGGAATGCTCATCAGGAACTATGTATCGTTAAGCAGCACAATGTGGCTTTGTAAAGGATCCATTTCAGAAATTACATTCCATTCTCTACTTGTCTTTTCTGGGAGGAGAACCCAATATTTAGGGAGGAAGTTACTTTACTCCTTGGATTCTGCTCTTGTATTTATTATTAGGTGTGAGTACACGTTCATTCTCTTGTTTTTGCTTTTTAAAGAAGATTTGGAAATACATTTAAAAATTCCTAGATCCACTAATTAAAATTTTAATTCTGTATTTCAAGCCTACATTTGCTAATTATTGGAAAGAGAACTGGTTTAAGTAGAATCAGGAGCTTAGAGAAATGTTATTTTAATTCGTTATATTTTTGCTTCTAAGTAAAACATGATACATGTGGCGTACTTACATGACTATTTTTGTCACACACCCGTATACACACACACACAATCAGAGCCATATCCATGCTTTTTTCCTCATCCTCAAACTTAAATACTTCTTTTCTCTGTGTTTCTTTTTTTTTGGGTCAAGTTAACAGTCTCCTATGCAAACCTTTTTTAAGAGAACACAGAAAATTGGCAAAACCACAGTTTTCAACCACTGTCATTTCTTATTCATTTTTTGACCTAGACAACCAATTTTATTTCTGTTTACTTACATCCTTACTCCAGTATAATCATGTACTGAAAATCAGAATTTGGTATATATATTGAGTATTATTGAATATATATCATGTTTTAAGACTTTTCTGAGACAAGAAGAATGGAATAATATGAATACAGAAAAGGTGTAGTATTTTCCCTCAAAATAGCCTTCAGTCTTAGAAACAGGTCAAACTGCCCTATTGTAGGAATAGGTAATAGTAGGAAGATGAAAGGGCCAGATACTCGTCTCCCCTTTCCCTTGTCTCAATACAATGCCCTCGTGTCACACAGGAACTACCTCCTCTTCTGCTCAACTTATTAAATTCCTTATATCCCACAAATATAATAATTGTTGAAATACCCCAAGAACAGTAGTCTTGTAAATACTGATTCTAGTATTCTGTAGGGAAAAAATAATAATTTTACCTAAAACCTGAACTCCAAAAAATTATTTTAAAGACTTGCTACTAATTAAATATATAAAAAATGAAATACATCTTCCTGATTCTGTTGCAAATAGCCATAAATAATTTCTTCATTCAGAATACATCTTTGAAAATTCTCACATTTATCTTTGGCATTTCTAGAACAACAAAGTAATATATCATCTGCAGATAAAATAAACGGAGCAGGCAGAAAGAATAAGTCATCTGTTATGCAGGTTGAATATTTTGATAAAATTAATAACTAGTTTATGATCCCTGACCTATATGAAAAACCTTAAGGGCAAACAAATAGAGTACAATGAGTATGTATCTTGATTAGCTCAGCAACAGTTGCTATAAGTATCTAATTATGATTTTATTTTTTTACTCTAGTTATTTCCACTCTAGATGAAAGAATTCTTACTCATCTTTTCATTTCCAAGTGAAGTGAACTGTAGGTATTGTGTATTTTTTTTTTAATTTTATTTATTTATTTTTTTCCCCCAAAGCCCCAGTAGATAGTTGTATGTCATAGCTGCACATCCTTCTAGTTTCTGTATGTGGGACACAGCCTCAGCATGGCCGGAGAAGCAGTGTGTCGGTGCGCGCCCGGGATCTGAACCCGGGCCGCCAGCAGCGGAGCGCGCGCACTTAACCGCTAAGCCATGGGGCCGGCCCGGTATTGTGTATTTATATTCTCTACACTACTGATTCTTATCCAAGCATTATGCTCCTCTTTTGGACAGGGGGAGGAGAGAATGTCTAAACGTCTAAAGGTCTGGGTGACTTTCTAGAACAATAATATATTCAATATAATTAAAATATTTAAAAATCAACATCAGAAAATAAGCTTTTAAAATGGAAATATGCTGAAGTAGAATTATAAATATTACAAATGACATGGCCTAGAGAAATCAGCCAAACACAAAGTTATAACATTGATATGCATAAGAGTATAGATATGATAGTTAATATAGTTATATGTATTAATGTGTATCAGCCAGCACCAGTGGTTTAGTGGTTAAGATTTGGTGCATTCAGTGCCGCTGCCCAGGTTCATTTCTGGATCAGGGAACCACACCACCCATCTGTTGGTTGTCATACTGTGGCAGCTGCCTGTTGATATAATGCTAAAAGCTATGTCACCAGTGTCTAGAAATGTCGATGCAAAATAACCAATAACCATTGTATAGATAAGAGAAATAAGGTGAGTTTTACTTGAGCCAGAGTGAGGATTGCAACCTGGGAAGGCCTTAGAAAGCATTCCAAAGAAGTATGGTTTTCAGTACGTCATATCTTTTTAGAACAAACAGAATACATTAAACATACCCTGGATACATTTTCAAAGTTTCAAAGAGGCATTTAGTTGCAAATTAGTGGGTCAAGAAGACCCTGATGTTGGGAAAGGGACTAATACCCTAATACCGACCTTACCAATAGGGCGTCACCAAGAGGGTATAGAGGAGGAGGTATGCATGTTTATCTTAAGAGAGCTCATTCTTTACTCTAACAGTTAAAACAGATGTACAATGTACATTTGATAGGCTATAAGTCAGGCTTCTTTAGTTCAAGTTGAATCAGTTTTGACCCTGAATAATTACCCCATATACCTCAATATGTGAGAAACTCTTGTCACCAGTATTTCAAATATCATCACCCACAGTGGACAGATATTAGCAAAGCTTCCAGACTAGACAGACTAGGAATAAGGACCTGGCCACACACATCCAAAAAAATTGGCCATGAAAATCCTATGCATAGCAGCAGAGCATTGTCTGATATGGTACCAGAAGGTGGGAGGATGGCACAAAGACCACACAGAGTTCCTCTCTGCTGTACACAGGATCACTAGGAGTTGGAATCAATTCCATGGCCTTAACAACAAATTAATATGTATCACACCAAAGATATATATCACATAAATATCATGTGTAATATGTACGAAAATATATAATGTACTTGAGCAAAATGAGAGTGAACAACAAGAAAGAGTGTAAGATCCAGGTTAATAATGACTCAAATTCGTAGAATTACTGAAAAAAAATCCCAGGATAACAGCCAAGTAGTACCATTTAGGCGGCGACCAATTTTGATAGAGAAAGAGGAAAGAGGGTTCTAAGAAGTTTTCCAAGGTAATAATTCAAGATATTATTTCATATGACTGAGGGTTAGGAAAGATTTTAGAATATGCTAAGGCACAGATATCAAGCAAGAAAATAGGAGATATTAGAAATTGCAGCCATCACTCCCTCACTTCCCCCAACCCAATAAAAGAAAACCATGGTCCAAACATGAAGAAAATGATTCAAATGGAAATAGTAAGACAGGCAGGAAGTAGGCATTTACTCCTCCTTCAGTCCCTGGGATGCGTAAGGTAAAACATCCACTACTTTAAACAAGGGGAGTAATGCCCTCAGTGTATAAGTGAACATAAGTGAGGCCATCTTGTCATGCCAAATGACCCTTTCCTAGTTAAAACTCTTCCAGGATGTAATCATTATAAGTTACTCCATGCTTCATGATTTTATGGCCCTGACCCTGCACACACACCACTGCTGGGGTACTCTGATAGCTTTGTTTTTAACAATCTTAACAAAAATTTCCCAAGGAACAAGAAGGCCTCCAGGAAGAAGGAACACCTGTAAGATATTCATCATCACTGACAGAAGAAAAGAACAATGAGGGTCACTAGAGTCTGTCATGCGTGAAAGCCGACATTCCTAAACCCTCTCCTTTCCAATCATTTTCCCTGTATAACTGACCCAAGATTCTGTAATTCTTTAAGATGTTTTTTTGAGACATTAGTCTGACATCTTCTGATTATGCTGGCTAATCAAATAAACGATTCCTTTCTCCATCTCTAACTCGTGATTAAATTGGCTCAGATTGCGGTGAGCAGAGCAAGCCCATCGCTCAGCAACAAGTGGACTGCCAAGTTTCAGTTAGAACAGGGAGTCAAAATGAACATTCAAAAAAATGAGTGGGAATATTTTGCTGTCGAGAGATCTTTAGTTCACAAACGCAACTAGAAGTGTGGGGGTGCCAGAGGCATAAGATCGGGAAAGATTAGGGTGTGAAAACTGGGTAGAAGAGGGATGATTTGGGAGACTTCAGCTTCTTGTGTTGCCTGAGGCAGGGACATAAGGCATGATGGGATGAGTCCCAATGATTTATTAGGCTAATTATGGTGCTGATGCTATGAATGTTGAGAGGAAAGGATGGAGTGGTCTTGCCGGAAAAAATGCAGCTCTTAGTCTTCCCGTATGGGCTTCCTGATAATAATGATGTCAAGGCTTCTCCTCTTCCCTCTTCTTTTCTCCCTCTCCCTCCTCCTCCACCTTCCATTCCTTCTTCTCATTCTCCTCCTCCTCATCCTCTTCCCACTCCTTCTCCTCCTTCTCTTTTTGTCTTCTAAATCACGTAAAAATCTATATCTTCAATTTTCACTTCAAACACATGAGACTAATATCAGTGTGTGGACATTCTCTCAAGTCTGTATTCTAACTCCTTAGCTTTATTTTTAACATTCATTTTTTAAGAATTTTTAAGAATTTAATTTCTTAATTTTTAAGAAAATTAAACTTTTCTTTTCAATTTACAAAAGAATTGCAAAATGATAACAGAAAGTTCGCCTACACATACCCAATTTTTCACATTTCAGATCATCTTGATTCCTGAAAATGTCCTAGGTCCCCTCTGAAGGTTAGGACAGGCTCAGGCCAGCTGAAGAGAGCCAAAGAGTTCTTTGAGGGAGGAGGCTTACATCTGTAGCATGATTAAACTGGAGATTTTTGGGCACCATTTTCTAGGCCAAGTATCTAAGCCAGTCGAAAACCTTCTGTCTCAGGCAAGGTGTCTCAGTGGAATATTCTTGCCACTAACAGTGATGTTTTCTGCCCAGCTGCCAGAATGTTTTCTGTCCCTACAAACTCTTGATTCTCCTGTTTCAGTCCTGTTTGACTGTCATCTATATCCTGGATCTGAATGTTTCTGATTTCTACTATTCATTGTATTTTGCTTCTTCTTACACTTGACATGTTCCTTTTGTTTTCAGTTTGGTATTGGCTTTTGTGGTAGGCAAAATAATGGCCCACTAAAGATGTCTACCTCCTGATCCCCGGAACCTGTAAATATGTTGCCTCACATAGTGTACTGGGTTCAGTAGTGTTTCCCAAATTCACGTCCACCTGGAACCTTAGAATGTGATTTGGAAATAGAGTCTTTGCAGATGTAATTAATTATGAACTCATACTGGATTAGTGTGGACCCTAATCCAATAACTGGTATCTTTATAAAAAGAGAAAACAGAGACACAGATGCGTACACAGAGAAGACATCCATGTAAACATATATATTGAAGGGGAAAAATGCCATACAAAAATGGAGGCAGAGATTGGAATGAAGTCTACAAGCCAATGAATACCAACGATTGCTGGAAACCACCAGGACCTATGAGAGTGGCATAGAACAACACTCCCTCACGGCTCACAGCCTCCAGAAAGAACTGACTCTGCCAACACCTTGATTTCGTAATTCTAGCCTCCAGAACTGCAAAAGAATAAATGATTTTGTCTTAAGCCACTCAATTTGTAGTAATTTGGTATGAGAGCCCTAGGAAACTAATAGACATGGTTAAAAAGACTTTGCAGATATGATTAATTTAAGGATCTTTAGATGGTGAGATTCTGAGTGGGCCAATGTAATTAGAGTCTTTATAAGGGAAAAAGAGAAGCAAGAGAGGCAAAGAAGGAAATGTGATGGTGGAAGCGGAGGTGTGAGTGACGTGGCCACAGGCCAAGGAATGCAGGCAGCCTCCTGAAGCTGGAAAAGGCAAGGAACAAATTTTCCCCTAGAGCTTCTAGAAGAAATGAAGCTCTGCAGTATCATGATTTTGGCCTGATAAGATCCCTTTCGGACTTTGTATGATAAAATATTTATATTGGTTTAAGCCACTAAGTTTGTGGTAATTTGTTATAGCAGCAAAGGAAATGAATACAGATTTCTAGGTTCTGCTTTCTTGGCCCTGTCTGCTCTGTCTTTCACTTCCAGGTGACTCACTCAACTCCTATTATCCAAGAATTATTAAGTTAGACAATTGGCATTTTGTGCATTCTACATTGGATATAAAATGATAATTTCCACTCTGAGCTTTACTGACAGGGCAGCAGAGAAGCTAGAAACATTGGTTTTCTCTCACGATATAAATATCAGTCAAATGATTTTGCTTGTAGAGCAGAGGATCAAAAGTGACAGTGGCGGCAATCTTTCTCTCCTTGTCCCTCTGTGAAGCCACTCCTTTTCTTAACTATTCATTCACCCAATAACTAATTAACTAATTAGAATGTCTGCTATATATCAGATATGGTGGGAAGCATTAGGAAAGCAAAGACAATTAATGTGCATTTCTTCTCTTGGTCAAGTGTTTTTAGTGTGGTGTGGGAGGAGAAGGCAGTTTGCAGAGAGAGGCAAACAAGTATAAGATGGTGTGATGAGTAACGTCATAGAGACATGAGTGCTCTATGAGTGCTCACATGAGTGCTGAGAAGCACAGGGGAGGTCCATTTAACCTCACTGCAGTGCAGAGTGGCTAAGAAATCTTACAGGAATATTTGGCACTTATTCTAAGATAATGACAGACATTAACCAGGTGGAAAGTTAAAGAAAGAGCAACACGTCAAGAAGTTAGAAAAAAGCCTAGCACAGTAGGAGAACTGCAAGCAGTTTAGTATAACTGATGTTTTGGATCCATGAGGGACAAGGTAAAAGAAGAACTCGGATGCTTAAGGAGGAAGCAGGATGTGAAGGCTTTTGCAGGTCATGTTGTGTTTCTGAAGAAAAGGAGAAACTGTTGAATGATTTCAAGCAGAGAAAAGACATAATTAGATTTATGCTTTGGAAAGATGAGTCTAGTGGTATTCTAACCTATATTGCCTGGCTCACTCTAGCCCCCATCTCAGCTCCCTCATCGCATGGAGCTTTCCTTTTTATTATTCTAATCTCCTGCTCACACTGTTCATTATAAAGCTCCTGAACTGCATCAAGCTCATTATTGCTTCAAAGTTCATACCCATATTGTTTCCTCTTGTAACTCTCACACCACATCTCGCTCCTAACACCTTTACCTCAATAACTCCTACTCATCACTCAGATTAAATGTTCTCAAAACCTCAGACTGTCCAGGTTCATGTGTTCATTCAACTGAAGCAATGGTGTGAGCCAGATACCGTGCTAGATTTTAGGTCACGGTCTAGTAGTCAAGGTAGGGGCATTAAACAAGTAAACATAAATCAATATGTATTAACAACTCAGGATGAGTACTCTGAAGAAAAAGAACAGGGGGTTAGGTAGGGTCACTCTGAAGAAGAGATGTCTGAACTGATACTGAAAGGATGAGAGGAAGCCATCCATATGAGGGCTTGAAGAAAGCAAGTGCAGGCTGCTTCTTTCTTAACTCTGTCAAAGCAAAAATTGCACCTGACAAAGTTAAAGGGGCAAAGGATGGCCTCTAGATCCTTGAGAAAGATATTCCTGGGTTGTAAAACTGCCAAGAAGCTTTTAAAAAGATTTACATCTCAAAAGATCAGAATTTTCTAAAGTAAATGCTATCAGGAAAGTGAGGTCAGAGGCCTCTGTCCTTAGGCCATCTGGATTTTGTAGGGCCTGAGATGAGAGGAAAGTCTGAGGCCAGGGGGAATCCTGTCTAAAGTTTTGTTAAGCTGAGGAAAACATTAAAGCCATCTTGGTCAACTCTAACTATGCACTTAAAGGATGTGGTAGGCTGTGTGTGTGTGTGTGTGCACGCGTGTGTATCCTCTATCAGGCTGAAAGCTCTTCGAGGACAGACATTGTGTATAACTGATTCATCATTGTAGACCCAATACCTAGCAAAATGATTGGCACGCAGTATGCATTCAATTTACATTTATTTACTATTGTTGTTGAATGAAGAAATTAAAGTAGAGGCTGGAAGATGGTTGTTGCTGGGAAGCAAGACAGGATTAAAAAAGGCTAATTAAAAACAACATTGCATTATTCTTGTGGGAGGAACTGGATGAAAATAGAGTGAACTTGTAGTAAATACAATGAATTTAGGAAATATTTGAGTACAGGAACTAATGACTGATTTGAAACTGGTGGTGAAAGAGGGGTTGGAGTCAAGGAGAAACTGGCTTTCAGATTTCTGTCTGAGGAGCTGGCTGGTTGGCAGTGATAAAACGACATGAGAACAGTGGAAGATAAAAGCAGGTCGGCCCTATGGAGATGCAAACTAGATTAATCAAAGTACACTAACTTCAAAGTTAATGGTAATCATCAGGGTTTCTAGTTGTGTGTCTCAGGAAACCAAAGAGTTGTCTGGTATTATCTCATTAGCCTATCCTTTTGTTTACATTTAACTTATGCAATTGTTTATCTTTTACTTTTAAACTGCCTGAGTTGTTTCACAGTACAGTGTACAATTTGTAGAGAGCATATGGTTGAGTTTTGTCTTTTAATCAATTCTAAAAGGTTTCTTGTTTCTTTTTCATAGGACAGCTCATCCTTTTTGCATTTATTTAAAATAAATTTAATATATTTTGCATTAATAGAGTCCTCTTATTTTAAATTTTCTCTTTTTAAAATTCCTTGCTATTTCCTTTGTTTCAATTTTCTATATGACACATGGGATTCTTTTTCTTTTCTCTTTTCCCTCCTTAATGCTTTAGTAGTTTCAAAAATTAGTATAATTCTACTTTTACTAATCGTATTGCACATAATTTAAATGAAGTGCTTAAATCTCTGTTTCTCAACCTATCAACTGTGAAGAAAAAGCAGTATGACGTTGATTAAGACTCAACCTCTTTTTTTTTTAATTGATGTTTTAATGATTTTTAACATTATGAAATTTTGGGTTGTGCATTTTTGTTTGTCCATCACCATATGTATGAATTCCTTCACCCCCTGTGCCCCCCCCATCCCCCACCCCCACTGCCCCTGGTAACCACAGTCCAGTTTTCTCTGTCCATGTGCTGGTTTATATTCCACATATGAGTGAGATCATACAGTGTTTGTCTTTCTCTTTCTGGCTTATTTCACTTAACGTAATACGCTCCAGGCCCATCCATGTTGTTGCAAATGGGGCAATTTTGTCTTTTTTTATGGCTGAGTAGTATTCCATTGTATGTATATACCACATTTTCTTAATCCAGTCGTCAGTCGAGGGACACTTAGGTTGCTTCCACTTCTTGGCTATGGTGAATAATGCTGCAATGAACATAGGGGTGCATAAGCCTCTTTGGATTGTTGATTTCAGGTTCGTTGGATAGATTCCCAGTAATGTGACAGCTGGGTCATAGGGTATCTCTATTTTTAATTCTTTGAGGAATCTCCATACCGTTTTCCATAGAGGCTGTACCAGTTTGCATTCCCACCAGCTGTGTATGAGGGTTCCTGTTTCTCCACATCCTCTCCAACACTTGTTTTTTGTCTTGGTGATTATAGCCATTCTAACAGGCATGAGGTGGTATCTTAGTGTTGTTTTGATTTGCATTTCCCTGATGATTAGTGATGTTGAACATCTTTTCGTGTCCCTATTGGCCATCTGTACATTTTCTTTGGAGAACTGTCTGTTCATTTCCTCTGCCCATTTTTTGATCGGGTTGTTTGTTTTTTTGTTGTTCGGTTGTGTAAGCTCTTTATATATTATGGAGATCAACCCTTTGTCAGATGTATGTTTTGCAAATATTCTCTCCCAGCTGGTGGGTTGTCTGTTCATCTTGATCTGGTTTCATTTGTCTTATAGAAGCTCTTTAATCTGATAAAGTCCCATTTGTTTATTTTTTCTTTAGTTTCCCTAGTCTGGGTAGACATGTCATCCAAAAAGATTCCTTTATAACCAATGTCAAATAGTGTGTTGCCTATATTTTCTTCTATGAGTTTTATAGTTTCAGGTCTCACCTTCAGGTCTTTGATCCATTTTGAGTTAATTTTTGTGAATGGCGATAGCACATGGTCCACTTTCATTCTTTTGCATGTGGCTGTCCAGTTTTCCCAACACCATTTATTGAAGAGACTTTCCTTTCTCCATTGTATGTTCTCAGCACCTTTGTCAAAAATTAGCTGTCCATATATGTGTGGTTTTATTTCTGGGCTTTCAATTCTGTTCCATTGATCTGTGTGTCTGTTTTTGTACCAGTACCATGCTGTTTTGATTACTATTGCTTTGTAGTATGTTTTGAAGTCAGGGATTGTGATGCCTCCTGCTTTGTTCTTTTTTCTTAGGATTTCTTTAGCTATTTGGGGTCTTTTGTTGCCCCATATAAATTTTAGTATTCTTTTTTCTATTTCTGTGAAGAATGTCATTGGGATTCTGATTGGGATTGCATTGAATCTGTAGATTGCTTTAGGTAATATAGACATTTTAACTATGTTTATTCTTCCAATCCACGTGCATGGGATATCTTTCCATTTCTTTATGTCATCATGGATTTCTTTCAATAATGTCTTGTAGTTCTCATTGTATAGGTCCTTCACCTCCTTGGTAAGATTTATTCCTAGATATTTTATTCTTTTTGATGCAATTGTAAATGGTATTATCTTTTTGAGCTCTCTTTCTGTTAGTTCATTATTAGCATATAGAAATGCAACTGATTTTTGTAGATTGATTTTGTACCCTGCAACTTTGCTGTAGTTGTTGATTGTTTCTAATAGTTTTCCAACAGATTCTTTAGGGTTTTCTATATATACAATCATGTCATCTGCAAATAGTGAGAGTTTCACTTCTTCGTTACCTATTTGGATTCCTTTTATTCCTTTTTCTTGCCTAATTGCTCTGGCCAAAACCTCCAGTACTATGTTGAACAGGAGTGGTGAGAGTGGGCAGCCCTGCCTCGTTCCTGTTCTCAGAGGAATGGCTTTCAGTCTTTCCCCGTTGAGTATGATGTTGGCTGTGGTTTTGTCATATATGGCCTTTATTATGTTGAGGTACTTTCCTTCTATTCCCATTTTATTGAGAGTTTTTATCATAAATGGATGTTGTATCTTGTCAAATGCCTTCTCTGCGTCTATTGAGATGATCATGTGGTTTTTATTCTTTGTTTTTTTGATGTGATGTATCACGTTGATTGATTTGCGGATGTTGAACCATCCCTACATCTCTGGTATAAATCCCACTTGATCATGGTGTATGATCTTTTTAATGTATTGTTGTATTCGGTTTGCCAATATTTTGTTGAGGATTTTTGCATCAATGTTCATCAGCGATATTGGCCTGTAATTTTCTTTCTTTGTATTGTCTTTGTCTGGTTTTGGTATCAGGGTGATGTTGGCCTCGTAGAATGATTTAGGAAGTGTTCCATCTTCCTCTATTTTTTGGAATAGTTTGAGAAGGATGGGTATTAAATCTTCTTTGAATGTTTGGTAAAATTCACTGGAGAAGCCATCTGGTCCTGGACTTTTATCTTTTGGGAGGTTTTTGATTACTATTTCAATCTCTTTACTTGTGATTGGTCTATTCAGAGTCTCCATTTCTTCTTGGTTTGGTTTTGGGAGGTTGTATGAGTCTAAGAATTTATCCATTTCTTCTAAAGATTTTATTTATTTATTTTTCCCCAAAGCCCCAGTAGATAGTTGTGTGTCATAGCTGCACATCCTTCTAGTTGCTGTATGTGGGACGCGGCCTCAGCATGGCCGGAGAAGCAGCGCGTCGGTGCGAGCCCGGGATCCGAACCCGGGTCGCCAGCAGTGGAGCACGCTCACTTAACCACCAAGCCACGGGGCCGGCCCAATCCATTTCTTCTAGATTGTCCAATTTGTTGGCATATAATTTCTCATAGTATTCTCTTATAATCCTCTGTATTTCTGTGGTATCCGTTGTAATTTCTCCTCTTTTGTTTCCAATTTTATTTACTTGAGCCTTTTCTCTTTTTTTCTTAGTAATCCTGGCTAAGGGTTTGTTGATTTTGTTTATCTTCTCAAAGAACCAACTCTTTGTTTCATTAATCCTTTATACTGTTTTTTTGGTCTCAGTTTCATTTATTTCTGCTCTGATTTTTATTATTTCTCTCCTTCTGCTGACTTTGGGCTTTGTTTGTTCTTCTTTTTCTAGTTCTGTTAGGTGTAATTTAAGGTTGCCTATTTGGGCTTTTTCTTGTTTGTTAAGGTGGGCTTGTATTGCTATGAGTTTACCTCTCAGGACTGCTTTTGTTGCATCCCATATGGTTTGATATGGCATATTATCATTTTCGTTTGTTTCCAGATAGTTTTTGATTTCTCCTTTAATTTCATCAATGATCCATTGGTTGTTCACTAGCATGTTGTTTAATCTCCACATTTTTGTCACTTTCCCAGTTTTTTTTTGATGGTTCATTTCCAGTTTCATAGCATTATGGTCTGAAAAGATGCTTGTTATGATTTCAATCTTCTTAAATTTATTGAGGCTTGCTTTGTTTCCCAACATATGGTCTATCCTAGAGAATGTTCCATGCACACTTGAGAAGAATGTGTAGTCAGCTGTTTTTGGATGGAGAGCTCTGTATATGTCTACTAGGTCCATCTCGTCCAGTTTTTCATTTAAGTCTACTATTTCTTTATTGACTTTTTGTCTGGATGATCTATCCATTGATGTAAGTGGAGTGTTAAGATCCCCTACTATTATTGTGTTGTTGTTAATGTCTCCTTTTAGGTTTGTTAATAGTTGCTTTATGTACATTGGTGCTCCTATGTTGGGTGCATATATATTTATAAGTGATATGTCTTCTTGGTGGAGTGTCCCTTTTATCATTATATATTTCCCTTCTTTGTCTTTCTTAACCTGTTTTATCTTGAAGTCTACTTTGTGTGATATGAGTATGGCAACACCTGCTTTCTTTTGTTTGCCATTAGCTTGGAGTATTGTCTTCCATCCTTTCACTCTGAGCCTGTGCTTGTCTTTAGTGCTGAGATGTGTTTCCTGAAGGCAGCATATTTTTGGGTCTTGCTTTTTAATCCATCCTGCCACTCTGTATCTTTTGATTGGAGAGCTCAATCCATTTACATTTAGGGTAATTATTGATATATGAGGGCTTAATGTTGCTGTTTTGTCACTTATTTTCTAGTTCTTTTGCATTTCCTTTGTTTCTTGTCCCATTTGTTTTGGACTGCCAATTCAGTTTGGTTGTTCTGTCTTATGACGTTTCTAGTTTTCTCTTTGTTTATCATATGTGGTTTTGTTTTGATTATTTGTTTAGTGGTTACCTTGAGGTTTGGGTAAAAAATCTTGTGTATGAGATAGTCCATTATCTGATGGCCTCCTATTTCCTTATACTAAGTCAATTCAATCACTTTCCTCTTCCCCTTCTAAGTCGTTCTTGTTATACCTTATTCTATCTTGTGTTGTGGCTGTGTGTTTACAGTGATGAGGTTAAATTTATTTTTGGTGAGCTTCTTCTTTTGATCTTTGATTTTAGTGTTTAAGTAGTTGCTAACCTATTCCAGTAAAGATCTACTATTTTTCTGAGTTTATCTACCTATTTTTCTCCTTGCTCCAAGCTTTGTATTCCCTTTCTCTTCTTTTTTTCAGGCCTGAGGGCCTTCTTGAGTATTTCTTGTAGTGGGGGTCTTGTGGCCATGAACTCCCTTAGCTTTTGTTTATCTGGGAGAGTTACTATTTCTCCATCATATTTGAAGGATATTTTTGCTGGGTAGAGTATTCTTGGCTGAAAGTTTTTGTCTTTCAGTATTTTGAACATATCATTCCAGTCTCTCTTAGCCTGTAAAGTTTCTGTTGAGAAACCCACTGAGAGCCTGATGGGAGTTCCTTCGTACATTATTTTTTGTTTTTGTCTAGCTGCCCTTAATATTGTTTCTTTGTCATTGACTCTGGCTAGCCTTACCACTAGGTGTCGTGGAGAGGGCCTTTGTCTGTCAATATATTTAGGTGACCTGTTGGCTTTGTTTACTGGTATTTCCTGCTCCTTCCCCAGATTTGGGAAATTCTCAGCTATTATTTCCTTGAATAGGCTCTCTGTTCCTCTTTCCCTCTCTTCTCCCTCAGGAATACCTATAATTCTTATGTTACATTTCCTAATAGAGTCAGATATTTCTCAGAGACTTTCTTCATTTCTTTTTAGTCTTAGTTCTCTCTCCTCTTCCATCTGGAGCATATCTGTATTCCTATCCTCTAAAATGCTAATTCTTTTCTCCATATTGTCAGCTCTGTTCTTTAAAGATTCCAGATTCCCCTTTATCTCCTCCATTGTGTTCTTCATCTCCATCAGCACTGATGATTCAGCTCTGTGACTCAATTCTCTCATTTACAAAATCGGGAAAATAATAGTACTTAACACTTCTTAGGTGTTTGTTATAAGACATATATATTATAACCCAAAACTCTGCATCTGGATTTCATGTGTAGATATACCATCTTTATAGCCTAAGATGACGTTTACCTACTTTTTCAAACAATTTATTTATCTTTTGCACATATCATTTATGTGATAGTACTTTCTCTATATTCTTGTGTTAATTAAATATTCACTAACCACCATATAATAAACATATTATGTTTACTTTTACAATAACACTGAAAGATAGACATCATTATCTCCAACTTATAGATAAGAAAACCAGGACTTAGTGGTTAAGTTAGTTGTAGATAATTACACAATTAATAAACAAAAGACTCAATATTAAGACTCAGATCCACCTAACACCAAACTTTTTATCTTTCCTTACTTTAGCCTTTATATTAACCTAGAAAATTCTTCATAACTAGTAGATCTCTCAAGGCTTGGATGGTGTCTGCATCAGCATATTGTAAACTCAGTGAAGGTAGGATTATTTCACACACTCCTCTCCAATTATGCACTCCCTTGCCTAATACAGTGCTAATCCTATAGGAAACGATCAATAAATTCCCAGCAAATAAAATTGGAAAATATTTATGATAATTATTTATTCTAAAGGTTAATGATGTATTTACTCCCTGAAAAGAAGAAAGTCCTTACACATATTTTGTTAAAGAAATGCTATGCAGATGTTTTTATTTGCTACATATTTTGAACTTCAAACTCAATATTTTCCTGAAATGGTTTTTAAAAATGTCAAATTTGGAATCTGGTACAAGGTTATTTTGGAGGTAATTAAATGAGGCTGTGAACTGTGCATACAGGACAATCATTTTGCCAAAATATCAGTGTTCCCTAGAACTTCATTTCTGACTTTGCAAAAATTTTTTTATTTTTGACTCTTCAATTATTTTCTAGCTTAAACCTATATAATATTGTTTCTAAGGGTAGGACACTGTGACTACATGTAAGTAACATGCAGGTTAATAACTTCTCTTTTCTATTGAACAAATCTCTTACTACAATGTGATTCAAGGATTATTTTCATTTTTAAAGTAAACTAAACCCAGGTTGTTTGCAACAACAACTGTGACAATAACACAAATCTCATTGTACTTAATATGAAATCTTAAAATCTCATCTTCTTAATTGAAAACCAAAATCACTTGAAGAAGAGATTTAAGGATTAATTTTTAAATCAGTTTTTAATCTGCTTTTTCATTTTTCATTACAATGCAATGAAAATTCATAATGAAAAACAGTTCTCAACCTTTAATAATTTTTCATATCTCAATATATTTAATCCTAAGAAATCAAGGTTACTATATACCGGAGAAACAGACCAGAATACAGAAATTTACTACCAATTAGTTTTTAAACCATATATTATACAATTAAACTTTTAAAACATATCAAGTTCAAGACAATTTTAAATACACAAACAATTGTGCAATGATGGATTATCATAGAAACCGCACTAGATATGGAATGAGAAGATTGTTGTTTGAAACTAGCCTCAGCCTAGTCAGTTTGCTCATGTGTAAAATGTGCGAGTCAAATTACATCTTTGATAGTGAAACTTCACTATCATACTGTCAAATTCGTGTTATATTAGAAAAATAGCCTACAGAGAATATAGCTATATTTATTTCAAAGTACCTAATTTATCCCTGGCTGGCTAGTACTCTTAGAAAATATTTAACTGAAGTAGATAGTAATCAATTAGTGTAAATTCAAGCACTGTCTTGAGCTTGATGTGTCTAAATTATTTTAGAACTTGGTAATTTGAAAATACCACATTGTCGAAACCAAATGCTTGTAGTCCTGAAGCTAATGTGGTTGTTACGAAAATGGTAGTATAAAAGAAGATAAGTGTATTTCCCAAAGGTTTTCAACCATTTCTTACTAAGATTATCTGCCAGTCCTTGTGAACCAGACCATTGATAAAAATCAAATTAAGGTGTTGCTTTCCCAATCAAGGCTGTTGTTTCTAATGGCCTCCTCGTGCCTCATTAACTTGAGAGGGAAATGGACAGAGCACAGGGGCCAGAAAATAAAGAAATATAGTATTCAGGCTTAAAAATATTTCTGAATGAGATATTTGACTGTTGGTATTTTCCACATAGATCTGAGGTGGAAAAGAAAAGATCTTACTTCCAAGAAGTTTTTGAAGAAATCACAAGTCTGGCCTAGAAAAGCCAATTCCATTTATAAAGCTCCACCTTGGCCTAAAATGTGTTTCATTATGACTCAGTCTATGAGAAATGTGTAAGTCCACAAAGAATATACCCTAAAGAGCTAACTCCTGCTATATCCACTGAGGAAGAGTGATATGGGAAACCTCCCAGAAGTAAATCCAAAAGTTACAGATAAAAATGGATAAAGAAATTCCATTCCTCCCAAAGAGCTGAACCAGGGACTGTCAGATCAGCTCACCAAAGAACTCATTCCATCTCAGAACAGGGAGTCTTCTCAATCACCATCCAATAGGATTTCATCATCAATGTTGACCAGTCATTCCTGTATTTGCCATTTTTCCTTTTTCTGCATGTGAATTTTTATTGTGCTTATCTTATTCCTACTCCATTGTTGTATCTGGCTATGATGGGGACAGACAAAGTGCTTTTATTTTATGATTTTCTGGGTCATGAGAGCCACATCCACACCTGATGGAGAGGACTATGCATCACCCTGGACTTTGAAGTAGACGTAGTCACCAAATGGGCTTGAGTGGTAGTCTCCTTGGTAAGGGGGAGTGAGTGTGTTCTATTTTTGCATAAAAGGATGCACTTGAATATTTAAGTATTCCAAGGATAGAATTTGCCAGAGACAACTAGTCATGTGCCAATAATTTCCCCTATTCTCTTTTACAGTAAGAGAATCCTTGATTTTTAGCTGGACACTTGATTGCCAAGCATAAAGATTACTTTTCCAGCGTCCCTTGCAGCTAGGTGTAACTAATAGCCTAAGTTCTTGTGAGTGGAATGTGAGGGGAAATATGCTTATGATAGCCCAGTAAAAAGAGGGAAAGTACCCTACTTCCTCCCTCTTCCATTTTGCTCTAACACTCTAGTGTGAGATCTACAAGTCAGGAGTCTTGTAGGCATCTTCAGACGGCCTCATGGACAAGAGTTACATTCCAACTCTGAACTGGTAAGATGATTTACAATCTTGTTTAACTTGATCTCTCTTTTGATCTGTACTTGTGGAAAAGTTGATGTCCCATGTAATGCACTAGGTAAAGGAACAGTGAAGGGAGTAAAAGAAACGTATGAAGAAAAAATAACAATTGTGACGTCTTGGAAATTAAAAAATATATATATTATAGTGCATTTGAGAATGTTTATAGTAAATTTGCATGACTGTATCAAGATAATGAAAGCAAATCTAGTATGGATGAATTAGGGAGTCCAAGGTGTTTTTGAGGGGTGGGGACAGGGTGAATCATAATTGCTTCAGGCTGGAGAAATAGCTGGGTGTTCAATTTACCATTAGAGCCAAGAAAATAAATCAGATGCTTGTAACTAAGAGACCAATCTATGATTGATTACAAAAGCAGATGCAATCTCTGGGAACCTCAGCAAGTTTGTTCTTTGTTCTTGTCTGAAACACCTTTCCAAGTGTCTCCATGGTTGTCTAAGATGTTTGTTGTGTATTTCCTACTCCTTTAACACAAATGTCACTTGATTATTTGGAGAAGTGAATCCTTACACTTAGTTTTCAGACTTTTCCAGGTCTTTGTCTACCTTATCTTCCTGGAATCACCCTTGACTTCCCAACTTTCCAGTCTCAATGAATTCATGTATTCATGCACGTGTATCCACACATTCATTCCTGAAAAATTAATTTTTCTATTCGATGAACTACAGAGGTAGGTTTCTGAGAACTATGCCAGTGCTTAAGACATTACAATGTATATTTGTTTAGGTTTCTGCTTCTGTGAGATCCTAAAGCCAAAGACAATGTTTAATTCCTTGCTGATTCAACACCACCTAGAAAAATGACAAGCATACAATCATAGCAATTATGCATTTTGGTTTTATAGGCCAATTTATATTCCTGAAATGATCTCATTATTCTCATAAATCTTCAGATGATTGCAGAAATTCAAACATTTGCTCATCCAATAATATATTTCCCAAACTGACTCTATACATGTGTTGACTCATAATACTAATTTTCAGAAAACATATCTCAGTTTTGATTGGGTAAATATAATTGTCATGCACACAATGTACACAACAGAAACATTTCCAAGTGATACTGAATGAATGGAAAATAGGCTACCAAAGTAATTCCTTGCCTCTGATTTCGCTGAAGTTACCCTTTTTCTAAACTTCAATTAATACGCTTCTTGCAATTGTACTTCATATATTATTACTTCAACTGCCCCACTACTCATTAATTCTTTGAGTTGTAATTTGATGTCTATCCTTACTATTCCAGTGAAACTATTCTCCTGAGGGTCAGCCATAACTTGCCAAACACTATCATCATTAAACACTTTGAAATATTTCATCATATTGTGAAAATTTCTTCTCTTTTGGCTTTTATAATGTTGTATTTTCAAAGATCTTTTCTATTTCTCAGATACAGTCTCCCCCTCTTTTCTTACTGAATATTCTTCTTTCTTTTGCCTGTACCTCTACTCCAACTGCTCAACACTGGGGGTGTTATTTTCTTTTTGCTTCTATTTCTATTTAAGTGAGCTTTGGTAGTTTGTGTCTTTCAACGAATTTGTCCATTTCATCTAAATTGTCAGATTTATTGACATAAAGTTGTACATAATATTTTCTTATTATTCTTTTAACATATGTAAGAGTATAGAATGATGTCTCCTATCTTGCTTCTGATATTGATAATCTTTGTCTTCTCTCTCTCTCTTTTTTTTTTCTTGGCTAGAATTCTGGCTAGAAGTTCCCTCAACTAATGAGGGAAGGGGTAGGTGGATAAATACCATTGCTTCCCCCTTCTCAGTGGGACAATACTGAAGCTTGTTCTACATAGTTAGTCAGAGTTCCCTCACAAAAATTGAGCCCAGTTGTTCAATCCTCCTAGTGCACATTTTATTGACTTTTCTCTCTTCTCTGTTTTATTTTCTCCATTACTTCACTAGTGCTTGTTTCATGGTTGGCTTTTAAGGAACCCAAAATAAGACAAATAAGTTCAAAACCAATATCAAGAGACTTCAGGTATTAAATAATATTAAGTTAAAATGGAAAAAAAAATCCATCCTCCAAAATATCACAATTAGCAAAACAATATTATTTACAAAATCTTTACCTTATTATATACAGAAAAATCCTAGGACAGTAGAGTCATTTTCCCTAAGAATAAATCCTTTGTATAACTAAAAAATATGAAATATTAGGCACAAATAATAATAGGATTATTTTAATCTCAAAAACTTGGATTCTGTTATGCACTAAAGTCTGGGAACTTAGTGATCTTTGCTTTAAAAATACTTCAGACCTCCAATGAAATTGTCTCTAGGTCATATATTTTCTATAAAAGTTAGTGGTACATGGAATTTAATTATTCTGTAATTTATACTGTTTTAAACCTTAGTTTTTTCTTTTTTCTTTGAGGGCCCTGTGGCCCACAGAAGTTTTATAACTCATCCATATTTAGTTGTAACCCATCCATAAATGACATAGAACTTTGGGAATACAACTAGGAATGCGATTCATAAGTTCTAATTTCCAAGTCAAATTATTCCATTATCATACAGTGCTTCTCTTATAGTGATCAGAGTAATTCAATATTTTATACCATCCAAAGAATGAATCCACATGTTGTTTACTCTGAGATCATGAGAATTTACACATAGGTTACATGTATAAAGCATAGTGGTAGAAGCTTGGAATATGTATTCGAATTCAAAAGAATAACCCCACATTAGTAGACATGGTGAATTGGTTCATCTAAGTCTTTTTTTATTCAGTTTTTATTATTTTTCTCAAGGAAATGTAAATTTCAGAATTCAAAGTACATTATGATTAATTAAATGGATGAAACTAGGGAGAAGTAAATAAAACGACTGGGCACCAAGGTGAGAAAAGTTTATGAGTGTAAAACAATACCAGATGTCATGATAATTGTTGGAGAAACTATGCTGTGGCTTTTTGGGGAAACAGACATAAAATTTATTAAAAACAGTAACCAACTAGATATCTTCATTTTTCTTTTACCTTAATGTATAATACTGGCTCCCTGGAGATATTGGCTTCTACCAACTTCAGATTTTTTATTAAGATGTCAGGAAAAAAAAAAGACTTCACTAGGCTATATATATTTACAGATGACTATAGTTTACCATTAAAAAGTAACTATATCAAAATTTATTTTAATTTTCACTTATAACTTGCAGAAACTTATCTTTTGCTTCATTCTGGATTTGTTTTATTTTTTTTGGAGAAACAATGTTGGTTTTACACTAGCTCCAAAATATTTTTGATAACTTTTATGAATTATTTATATGTTTTGAAGCGAGATGGACTCAGTCGCCAATGATAATCTCAAGGGGAAACAAAACATAGTTATAGAATGGAGTAAGCTGTTCCAGTTTACTGGTAGCTTCCTTTATTTACAGCAGAAACTCTTAACTTTTCTTCCCTCAGAATGCATTCAAAACCAAAGCAGCTTAAAAGAACAAATTCACCTCCATAAACTGTGGTTTATAAGCAGGCTACAATCATCCATTCAGATGTTGCTTTATTCTTTAGATAAGCAGAGAAGGCAGGAATATGACTATACGAATTTGCTACTGTTGCACATTACAATGCCAGACCAAATGCATGAAGGAAGGGATAAGCAGCTGATTTCTGCTACTTACAGAATACTTAACGGGATCATTCAATTCTGAATTTCTAAGAAAGAACCTGTTCAATTGGCATTCACTTATGTTTTGGAGACATTTCAAAGTGTATAATATTTTAAATCTTCAAAATAAGCATAGGTTTTAAATATACATATACATACATATATAAATATATGTATTTCCTAAGCCTTCTACTAAAACACATAGAAACATTGACAATCAAATAGTAATGAGCACATCAAGTTCCTGAATTATAATCTCTAAATACAATTCTCTATTAAAATGCTGCAGGGCTCCTTTGGAAAAAAAAAAGGTACCATTTTGCAATGAAATAATAGATAAAAATAGATTCTGGGGTGAAAAATGTTCAAAATGAGCTTGGGACATTTTATTGTCACCAGAAAGTAAGAAAGATACCTAAGACTAATAACCATGTGCCAGACAGACATAAAAACCAACATGAAGGGGTTCTCATGTAACAATGAAGGGATAGTTTAATCATCAAAAAGAATAATGAATGTAACTGATTTTCAGACTATTCTTGAATAAACCAACAAGTTTGACTATAATTCTTAAGAAATAGAAAGGCAAAAAACATCTGTTTGGTTACCATTGAAAGTAAGTAGATCTCCAAGTCCTTTCTCTGAAAATTGGCAATTAAAAGGGAAATTTAATCATGCATTTTTCTATTTCTCTATGAACTCTATTTCAATGTAGCCAAATAGCACTAGTTGACAGGAACAGTACATAATTTGAGAAATACAGTGCAAAATGAAAATGCAGGACCCCTTGTTCAAAAAATAAGAATTTCAAGATCGTAACTTCAGAGAAACCAAGCATGGGGTCCTTCAGATCACGGGGTCCTGTGTGACTGCGTAGGTTTCACGCCCATAAAACTGGCCTGGCTAGTTGATTACAAAAAAAAGATTAAAATAAAACAAAAGAACTTCTGCTAATAAGTGAGGAAATAATTATAGAATTAGATAAATTGCCATTTAACAATGAAATAATAGCTTCAGGAAATAATAACAAGTTTAATACAAAAAAAGATGAAAAGTTGATGTGGAAGCTCAATAGAGAGACCAGGCTGTCATGACCCATGTCAACTGTTTAACCATAGCATCTCAAAAGCAGAGGACCCAAGCATCTTGTGCCTTCTGATGTGATGCAACAGGAAGTTCAGAGCATGAATATGAACAACTGACCTGATAATATCTTCAAGGAGTGAAAGGCATGATAAAAGAGGACATTGTTTTTTTGGTATGTGTGTGGTGTGCCAGCCGTGCAATTTATCTTTCAAGAGAATAAGAACATTGTGATTTAGAGATTCATTATAATCTAAAATAAAATTAGGACTCAACATTAAACTTGGCCTTAATAATTATTTGTTCTTCCAGCTCTTAATACATTCATCAAAAATTTGTTGAGTATCTACGACACATTCTCTGTGTTAGATTCTATATCTGCAAAGATGAAAAGTAAAAATAAGATGAGTGAGGAGACAAGTCAAGAAAACAAACAATTGCAATAAAACATAAAGTTCTTCATAAAAAATAGAAAAGTAGACTATAGTTATCAATTCTGTATCGTATACTTGAAATTTGCTGAGAGGGTAAATCTTAAGTGTTCTTGCCACCAAAAAAAAAAAAAAAAGAAAATGATAACTATGTGAAGTGATGGGTATGTTAATTAGTTTGATTGTCATGATTAATTCACAATGTATATGTGTATCAAAACATCAAATTGTACACCTTAATATATACTTCTTTTATTTGTCAATTATACCTCAATAAAGCTGGAAAAAGAGAAGTAGAAGGAGGTTTCTTTAGATCCAAATGTGTTTGAGACATATCAAGCCAAATGCAAATTATAGACGTGTTTGTTTCTTATTTGACATAATAAACCATTAAAAGACAAGCAAAATTTTAACATAGATTCGGCATTAGATAATTCCAAAGGATTATCATCTATATTGTTAGGTAGGATAATGTTATTGTGGTTATATAAGAAAATTTCATGTATTTTATGGTTCTCTCTCTTTAAAATAATTCAGCAAAAAGAAAAAAAGAGAGAGCAAACAGTAGGGTTAAGCAAGCATAGCCGTATCTTGATATTGTTGAAATTGGGCAGGGGTATATGTGAACATATGAAGGTTTATGGAATTCTTTTCTCTACTTTTGTATGTTTTAATATTCTTATAAAATTTGTACAAGGGGAGTGTATGAAGAAAGGTAGTATGTTTATAGTCACTTCAGTAATAATGGAAAAAATGGATAATGAATAATGAATTGAAATAAGTCATATGATTCTGACAGTAACTTTCTAGGTTATCTTAAATCCTTTTTGATCTGGAAAAGAGTGCCCTTACTTTTGGTCAGTGTTCATTATAAGCTGAGAGCAGAGGACATGCTCATTGGCTGCAATGACAATATGTTGGGTTCTTTGAAAAGTTAATGAAGCAGATATTTGATGACTCTGGTGTCTAAAGGGTAAACAGTTGAGGAATGGAATATGATGGAATCAACAAGTGAATACTCCAAGTAGGGATGATTTTAAGTGTAACTAGTGCCTTTTGAAAAGCCCAAGTGTGTAGATGAAGACAGAACACTCCTGGGACCTTTTGTATTATTTAATTTATACAGGCACTTTTCTCACTTCCTTAGCGTGCACATGAACGCATGCGTGTGTACTTTTAACCAAATGGAATCATTATGATCTCAAGAATATCTGACACAAAGGGTCCTTGTTTTAAATTGTTTACCTAAAATATCTGAGTGTTGTAAGAGGTGGGAAATGTTCTATGAAAAGATCTGAAATTTTTGGCCCAAGATTTGACAGATGAAATGGTGGGAGTCAGATGGTGAAGTAAAAAGTTATGAATGTTGAGTTGAAGGGTATGTTTCCTAAATAGTTGGGAAGGTAGTTTAGGACCTCTTGTTTCTCCTCTGTTGCATGTTATTTATAATATAGAAGTGATTTGAATGTGAACAAGCAGGTTTCCTAAAATAAATAATGTTTATGTTCATCAATAATATAAATCCTTATAACTATGTGTGCAGGAAAACATTTTAGAATTGGTTTTGGCATTGCCTCCCTAAGCTATGTATCTAAATTATTTCTCAATAAAGGGCTTATGAAATCAGAAACACTGTAATAATAGGATTATGAGTAGTAAATTCTTTGTTTTCAGAGGTAATGTGGGTTTTTAGAGGTAGAGTAGTGCCAAGACAGGAAAATCAGATTGTAATTGGCTATAATGGGCACCCATATGAGCTGTTAAATTATTTTTTATAGCCAAGTGTGGTCCTTAAAAGGGTGAGAGATACTTCCCTTACTTTGAAACACAGAGACATCAAACAGATCTTTTCTTACTTTATTCTAAAAAGTTACACTAATATATGTAAGCAAAATATATATATATGTTGATATACATATATATCTTCCTTTATGGCAACTGACATCGACTACATAATATTTGATGTCAATCAACTAACTCTTTAAATGAATAATCAAAGGCTGAATTTCCTCACATATAAAAGCATATCAATGTTTACTAACAATGAGCTTTAGGCTCAATATTTATTGTATTATAATTATTGAAATAATCTTTTGCTATAAGGAAGAAATATTTTGTTATAGTGTGGAAACATAAAGGATAATTTTCATAAAATTAAATACTTTATATATATACGTGTGTGTATATATACATGCACACTATATATATATAATTGTGGTAAGAACATTTACCACGAGAGCTACCCTCTTAACACATTTGTAAGTGTATAGTACAGCACTGTTAACTTTAGACATGATGTTATACAACGGATCTCTAGAACTTATTCATTTGTATAACTGCAAATTTATATCCATTGAATAGCAACTCACATTTCCTCCTCCCCACAGCCCCTGACAACCACTATACTACTCTTTGCTTCTGTCTTAAAACCATCATAAATTACTACCTTGACTGTCATGAACATGTGGCATATTTTTTCACTTGCACAGTGTCTGAACCATTTTCATATATTTGAGGAATTCACCCAACTCATGGCTTTTGAAAATGCCAAGTAGTGACTTGCAGGCTGTCTTGCAGCGAGGCTGAAGTAAATGCTCTTCTTATCAGATGTACCTGACTATGGGTCTCATGGATTACAAGGAATTCCCTAGTGCAAGTGGGGGTAGCTGGAGGAACTTTCCATCAGTGCATCGTCAGGTGGGGCCTAATGCTCTGCAACTGTGGAAGTGACACTTCAGCAGACCTATTCTGAGGCGGGATTTGGAACTTTTTTTTTACTATCTACATAGCTCTAAACCTCGTTTGACAATCATTCTGGAGATTCTATGAGCTATCAAATAAACTTTTAATATTTTTTTGCCTCTGAAAATTAGCAAGATTTGGTTTCTCTTATTGGAAACTGAGGACTCTGACATAGAAATGTGAACCAGAAGTGAATTACAGGCTCAGGGTTATCAGGACAATCTGGAATTGGATTTCTGGCCATAGTTCAAGAGTAACCTATAAGACTCTGGGATCCCTGGCTTATATAGTGAAATGGTAAACAAATTTCATGTGTGGTTACTGTAAGACTCTTGGAGGCCTAGTGGGGCTTTCACAGAACAGTATGAAAGAGATGAGGAATTCAAATATTGAAAGTTATTGTGTTGTAATAGCTTTTTTGAGACATAATGTAAACAACATAAATTTCATCTGTTTAAAGTGTTCAATTCAATGATTTTTAGTACATTGACAAAGCTGTGTAACCATCATCATAATGAAATTTTAGAACATTTTCATAATCCCAAAAAGAAACTTTGCACTCATCAGCAGTCAATCTCTATTCGCCTCTTTTTCCTAGCCCTAAGTAGCTACTAATCTACTTTCTAGCTCTACAGATTTGCCCATTCTGGCCATTTCATGCAAGTGGAGTCATACAATATGTAGTCGTTTGTGACTGGCATAAAGTTTTTGAGGTTCATTCATGTTGTAGCATGTTATCATACTTCAGTCCTTTTATTGCCCAATAACATTCCATTATATGGATATAGTGCATTTTGCCTATCCATTCATCAAGAAAATATATTAATGTCAGCAAACTTGAAGCTTCCTGTATCTCTTCCTAATCACAAACCATTCTTCTCCACAGATTTAACCATTCTCTTGAATTATCATAATGATTTCCTTATATTTATTGCATAGTCATCCCTTAAGCAGACATACCCTATATATTAATATTCCTATTATTTTTGCCCACTTTTTATGTAATTGGAATAATAGCAAATGTATGATTTTGTACTGTGATTTTCTACTGAACATTATAAGATTCATCATGTTTTTGCTATAGATTATATAGTGCTGTAAATATTCCTATTGTATAAAAATATGGTAATTTATTCAGTAGTTGATAGACGTTTGGTTCTATAGCACTTTTTAGCTAATATTAACCATGTTACTATAAACATTCATATGTACACTTTCTGATGCATATATATTTTTAGGGTGTATATATCTAAGAATGGAATTTTTGGCTTTTTAATTGAAAAACATGTTTCAATATGGTTTACCAATTCATACCCTTTCCAACAATGTGTGAGATTTCTAGTAGTTCCACGTCCTCACTAACACTTGGTATCATCACACTATTTTATTCAGATATAATTTACATACAGTGTAATGCATAGATCTTAAGTGAACAAGTTGATGAGTTTTCATGAATCCATACATCTGTGTAACCCACATCTCTATCAATATTACAACATTCCATCACCCCAGAAAGTCATAGTCAGTCAATCTTCACCTCACACTCCTCAAAGGTAATCACTGTTCTGAATTTTTATAACATAGATCAGTTTTTCCTATTCGGACTTTATATAGATAAAAAAATAGAGTTCACATTCTTTTGTGTCTAGCTTTTTTCATTCAGCATAATGCCCATGGCCTTCATCCATGTTGTTGCATGTACTAATTGTTTTTTCCTTTTCATTGCTGAGTAGAATTCTATTGTAATAATTTACATCAAATTATTACCCATTATTTTGTGACAAAACCCTGCTCTGTTTTGTTTTACCCAAATTTTTGCCTACTAAGAATAAAGCTGCTATGAATATTGCTATAAAAGTCTTTTTGTAGGTATATGTTTTCGTTATCTTGGTAAATTCTTAAGAGTTGTATTGGGTGTGTGTATACATATTTTGAGGATGGAATAGGTCCTCAAGAGGCAATATCCATAAGAGATGTACAGTTCACATAGCAAATGGTTATCATGGTGTCTTCATATGCGTCACAGAGGCTTGTCAGTCTGTACACATAAACATACCACAGCCCACATCTAGATTTTTCTGATAGTCACTCAAACAACAGACCATGACTTACTATGAGTCGTTAACATACTCCCATCAACTTTTAGACTCTCAGGCTGGACCCGCTAAGAAACCCAGGCTACTAAAGCTATTGCAATAAAACCCTTGAAAGTGGGTTTGACTAACCATAATCAAAAGAAATAACATGAATAAAAAAAAAAATTCATTGGTTAGATTATTCACCATTGTACTTTTAGCCAGATTGTTTTAAAACATTTTTATTACTCCATTTGGATGGAGTCCACTAGACATAGATAGTCTCCAGTGAGGCAGATTTTTAATTTTAATTTTTGGTATTGTGTGTTTTACACAAAGTAAATACAATTCAGCAAATTTATTTTAGGAATGAGGTTGAAAACATACATTTCTATGTAGAGACTGAAAAGAAAATATATGTAACATTCATTCCCACTGTATTGAAACAAAAATAAAAATCAACGTAATTTATAATAAAAAAAACTATCCTTTTCACCTCTTCTTAAGAATTTGTAAGCCTGAAGGGTGAAGAATGGGCAGATTTTCCACAATTGATTGATTTAATTAGAAGGATTATTTTCATGCCTCATTCCTCTGATGCCCAATCTAACCCCTCATTCTTCATGGTGGCCAGCCTGTGGTATGAGTAGTTTTAAATACTTTCTGAGGCGATTGTTGATGACACCCATTGCAAACAGCAAATCCTATGAGCCTCTTTCTGTTCTCTTTTTCTTTCCCCCTTCCTTTTGTTTCTCTCTCAGCCATTCCTTTTCCACTTTGAGTGCTGGTAAGTTAATTGTGTTGGTGGTAGTTGGTACTAAAAAAGTCATTTATTTTAAAAGTGAAGCATTATACTGGCAGCATAAGATAGTAGCTAAGCTCTCAGGCTCTGGAGTATGACTGCTGCTTCCCAGCCTGTAATGTTAGACAAGTCACTCGAGCTCTCTACGCTTCAGTCTTCAGATACTGTTAATAGTACTTAATCTATAAATTGTCCTGAGAAATAAAAGAAATGATCTTTATAAAAATCCTTGCACAGTTTTTGGCATATAATAAGCATTTAATAAGTATTAACTGTTGCTGTTATTACTATTAAGCGAGGAAAATTAGATGCAGAATATTAGGAATATTTAGGGTGTTTGAGCTGTTGTCACTGCTGCTTTAAAGAGTCCTGAGGTAGGAAGGAAAGAAAAAAAGTCAGGTGCGTTCTAGCTAAGTGTCTCAGATACTTGAATTGTTAATGTACCGTCATGGATGTTTATGAATTCCTTTCACTAAATGATGCCTGGGACTTGCAGGATTCTATATCCAGCCCCACATATAAGTATAATACCCACATCCCCCACTTATAAAGAGTGCTTCCCGCTCCTTACCCCCAGACTTTCAATCCTGTGGGAGGATCCTGAGCAGAGGCTGTACATCAAATATTTGGCATAATTGGTACCGTGAAATTTATCCCTTATCCCTTCTTCTGCATTTTCTTATGTCTTATTAAGTTGGTAAATATACAGCTTGAATGTTTTGAAAGAAAGCACAATATTAGCTGGGTATTTTATAAAACGTGAGAGATGAATGCAAAGTTGGAACATATTGGGGGGGGCAACGCACATCTCCCATACCCAAATAGCTAAGTAAAGCGGGCTACACCACAGTCAGTGTCAGAGCCAGAACCAAATCCCAGTCCTAATGTCTCTGGGATCAATACACTCATTCTACTTTACTGGAGCTTCAAGTTAAATTTTACAGTTAATTTTCTCATATAAATAACCGACTTTGTTATTGGTTAGTAGAACTGAAAATCATGCTAGAGTACTATATAATAATAATGATAGTAATGATGATAATTTTATATACTAAATACACTGACTTCTTCATCGGATGCTACATGCCGTGCCATCAGCTATGTAGGAACCATTTGATGGAATTTTCGCAACAGCTACTTTTCAGAGATAAGTAAAATAATCCTTATTTTTCAAATGATGAAACTGGGGCGCAAAGAAAGTTAGGAGCTTAACAGAGATCACACAGTCAGCAAATGGTAGAACCGGGTTCCAAACCTTGGAAGTATGACTATACTAGAGCCAACATATGAACAAGATATGCAGTTTACGTACTGAACCAATATAATATGCCACCTTGCCTAGGTCAAGTCAGCATTGTTAAATGACCTGGATTGCTATAAACATTATACACACACACACACCATGCATGTTTTAAGTGGGGCAATATATTTTGGATTATAATCAACACTTATAATTTTTAAAGTGTAACTCCAATTGAATTCTCCTGAGAAAATTCAGTAAATAATATTTCTCATGTTCAAAATGGCGGATGCTGCATATGGATATGCACAGGGTTTTTAGCCCCAGAAGCAGTTTGGTTTGCTTTCACACAGGCTTCTCTGACGTCCCTCATTTTGCTTTATTATCATTTCTTACTCTTTGGATTCTAAAAAAAAAAAAAAAAGCATTAAAGGCCTGGAGGTCAGTAAGGCAGATCCATCCATTTGTCTATAGTGCACATCAACATATCTGTAGAGTTCCTTGATGTTTGAACAAAGACTTTCTATGAGATACAGAAATGTGAAGGACAAAAAGTCTCTCTTGTCCCTTGCTTTCATTGGGTCATGAGATACCAAGAAGTACTGAATCAAACAAATGTATTTGTAATATTTTTGAACTCAGGAAAAAAAAATCAGGAGTTTCTAGTTAAAAATAAAATAGTTTATTGCTCATTAACTTCTACATATTTATGACTAAGCTTTTCTTTCCCCTAGAAATTTCTTAATGAAGTGGCTCTTCTATCAGTGTTTCGATCAAGCTCAGGTTCGTTTTCATAGGTCAAAAACAAATTGGAGATTGAAGCATCACTATTATTAATTCAGGCTATAAATTGCTTTACTTTTCTTTACACTTTCTCCTTCTGTGTTTATGGTACCATTATTCTAGAGTTGTTGCAAATAAGACATTTCGCTCAGCTACAGGAGAAAAAACTCAATTTGAAAAGACTAGCTCTTTCCGTAACTGGCGTGAACTTATTTGAGGTGGTTCAATTTTCTCATTTTTAGCAATTCTTAAACATTTCTCGGAGTTTGTCTAAAGGATTTTCCATAAATGGTGATTAAGGCACATGATGGAGCCCAAGAAGATATCATTCGTCTTAACATGCATTTTATTTGTGTCTGTGAAAATAGTTTTTCAAGGGATCTATTGAACTTATGGCTAGGCCAAGTTTATGTGCGAATTGAATTCCAAACTGTGTTTGTAAGTCAGATGTAAGGAATTTGACAACTTTCCATAGAAATAATGATATATAACATTATAGTTCCCTAAGCCATCTTCGGTAAAGATAAGAGTGAGATTTGAGTTAACTGAAAGAGCAAGGGAGAGACTTCTATTTCTAGCAATATGGCAACTAGATCGCCTGGAAAATCCTTCCACTATAGAATACAAGATGACAGATAAACTAATAACCATTCTTATAAATACTTAGCTGAACCTAAGAGAATGTGAAGGGTATTCCCAGGAGCGCTTTCCCTCCCCTTGCAGGAAAAAGAATCAAAACTGAAATGGTAAGCAAACTCAGAAGCTAAAACTGTCTAAGAACACAATGACATTCAAGAGCTGATATTATAATATGAAATTGCCTACTTGTCAGAGGCAGACCTTAGCTAAACCAGGTTCTGAAAATCCCTGAAGGATTGTGGGCAGGTATGGGTGTCAAAGAGGAGTAGCCAGCCTGGCCAGGATGGCAGGAAGACTTGGAGATGGAAAAGCAATTCAACAGAGAAAGATGGTCCTGTCAACAAATGATGCTGAGACATTTGGGCATCATATGCAAAAAAGTGAATATTGATCCATTTTTCAAATTATATACAACAATTAATTCAAAATCATTCAGACATAAATTTAAAATCTCAAACTATAAAAGTTCTGGAATAAAACATAGAAAAAAATTTTTGTGATCTTGAGTTAAAGATTTTTTAGATATGATACCAAAAGCATCCATTCATAGAATAAAAAGTTGATAAATTGGACTTCCTCAAAATCAAAATTATTTTATAATACAATACAATGAAATTATTTTATACATAAAGAACTCTCAAAACCCAATTATCTAAACAATGATATTACCATATAGTATAAAATGTTTTTAAATTTTAACATTTTTCATTTTCAGCATATTTTGAAGGACTGATTCTTTTGTATATACAGTTATGACCAAAATCTTTTGTACTTCTTGAAGGAGTCAGAAATTTATAGACTTTATTTAGTTAGTTAGTTTTAGATTTTTGGGGTTTTTAAAATTTAATTTAATTTAATTTGTTCCAACTTTCTTGAAGTGTGATTGACAGATAAAAATTGTATATATTTAAAGCATACAATGTGATGATGCTGTATGTATACATTGTAAAATGATTGCCACCATCAAACTAATAAACATACCTATCACAACAGAGTTACTCTTTTGTGTGTATATGTAGTGAGAACACTTAAGATCTACTCTCCTAGCACATTCCAAGTAGACGAAACATTATTACTAATAGAGTCACCATGCTGTACATTAGATCTCTAGAATTTATTCATCTTCTAACTGAAAGTTTATACCCTTTGACAGTTGTCTCCCTGTTTCCCCAACCTCCAGACCCTAGTAACCACCATTCTACTCTCTGTAACCACCATTCTACTCTCTGTTTCTATGAGTTTGATTTTTTTAGATTCCACAAATAAGTGAGATCATGCAGTATTTATCTTTCTTTGTCTGGCTTATTTCACTTAGCATAATATCCTCCAGATTCATACATGGTTTCACGAATGGCAAGATTTCCTTCTTTTTTAAGGTCGAATAAAATTCCGTTGTATATATACACATATCTTTGTATCCCTTCATCTGTTGAAGGACATTTAGGTTGTTTCCATATCTCAGCTATTGTGAATAATGCTGCAATGAACATAGGAATGCAGATATCTCTTAGAAATATTTATTTCATTTCCTTTGGATATATACACCCAGAAGTAGGATTGCAGGATCACGTGGTAGTTCTATTTTTAATTTTTTTGAGGAGCGTCCGATGTGTTCCATAATGGCTGTGCCAATTTACATTCCAACCAGCAGTGGACAAAGGCTGTCTTTTTTTCCACATTCTCACCAGTATTTGTTATTTCTTGTCTTTTGGATAATAGACACCCTAACAGGTGTGAGATGATGTCTCATTGTGGTTTTGATTTGCATTTCCCTTATGATTAGTGATGTTGAGCACCTTTTCATATATCTGTAGGCTATTTCTATGTCTTACAAGGAAAAAGTCTATTTAGGTTCTTTGACCATTTTTTAGTCAAGTTATTTGTTTTTTCGCTATTGAGTTGTATGAGCTCCTTGTATATTTTGGATATTAATCCCTTATTGGATTTTGCAAATATTTCTCCCATTCTGTAGATGTCCTTTACATTTTGTTGATTGCTTCTTTTGCTCTGCAAACCCTTTTGAGTTTCATGTAGTCCCACTTGCTTTTTTGCTGTTGTTGTTTTTTGTGTTTTTTTTTTTTTTTTTTTTGCTTTTGTTGCATGTGCTTTTGGTGTCATATCCAAAAAATCATTGCCAAGACTGATGTCAGGAACATATTCCTGTATGTTTTCTTTTTGTAGTTTCAGGTTTTCTATTTAAGTCTGTAATCCATTTTGAGTTGATTTTTGTATTTGATGTAAAATAAGGGTCCAATTTCATTCTTTTTTTTTTTTTTTTTTTTTGTTAGGAGATCAGCCCTGTGCTAACATCTGCCAATCCTCCTCTTTTTTATTTTTTGCTGAGGAAGACCGGCGCTGGGCTAACACCCGGCCCATCCTCCTCCACTTTACATGGGACACCGCCACAGCATGGCTTGCCAAACAGTGCGTCGGTGCGCGCCCGGGATCCAAACGGCGAACCCCGGGCTGCCGCAGCGGAGCGCGCACACTTAACCACTTGTGCCACCAGGCCGGCCCCATCCAATTTCATTCTTTTGCACATGGATATCCAGTTTTCTCAGCACCATTTATTAAAGAGACTACTCTTTCCTCATTGTGTATTCTTGGCACCTTCGTTAAAAATTGGTTGACTGTATGTGTGGATTTATTTCAGGGTTCTCTTTTTGTTCCATTGGTCTACAGTCTTTTTTTTTTTTTTTTCTTTTTGGTGAGGAAGATTTGGCCCTGAGCTAACACCTATGCCAATCTTCCTCTTTTTTGCTTGCAGAAGATTGTTCCTGAGCTAACATCTGTGCCAATCTTGCTCTACTTTTTTTTTTTTTTAATATGTGGGACACCACCACAACATGGCTTGATGAGCAGTGTGTATGTCCATGCCCAGGATCCAAACCTGCGGACCCAGGGCTGCCAAAGCAGAGGACACAAGCTTAACCACTATGCCCCTAGGCTGGCCCATTTATGGTCTGTTTTTGTGTCAATATCATACTGTTTTAATTACTATAGCTTTGTAATATAGTTTTGTTTTATGCTGGTCTCAGTCTATCAATAACTAATATTGTGGCTGGACTGGTCCTTGTGGTTCTTAACATGATTGCAAGACACCGTAGCATTAACCATCAGGAAACTTAAAAAAAAAAACAGGTTTATTTCTTCTTACAGATATATCTGGGGCCACACGGCAAAGTCACAGGGGGAGAGAGAGAGAGAGAGAGAGAGTACCATGAGGTCCTGGGGTTCTGCTTTAATTGGGATCACGGGTGGGGGGCTAAGTTTGTTCATTCTTTATTGGTGAATTTAAAACATAAGAGTGGGAATTTGAATGGCAAAAAGAGAAAAAATAAACAGCTCAAATGGTCAGTTATTGACCAATGAAAGGAAACAAACCAAGATATCTAAAACAAAGGATCCGCCCCTGTGGATGCCTCAGCAATCAAAGCTTAAGTTAGGCAGTTTTATTATGAAAAGAAAAGCCAACTGTAAAGGCTTACATTACAATCCACCCTATGTTGCCAAGGCGTCAGTGTCAATGGTGAGGATGTTAACTGCCTGGGTAGCAGATATGCTAAACGTCAGGGTAGGTCAAGTTTTAATCCAGAAATTGCATATCTAAATAGGATTATAGTAGCAAATCCTATAATAATTATATAGGCAATAGTCTGAAGTCCAGTCCATAGCCATTGTCCCAAACTTGAAGGGTCCAGCCATGAAAACAGGTCAGTGATCACCAGAGCCCTGGGAATCTTTTCAAGGATTTGGGTAATATTATAGCATATTTTAACATCTTAAGTCATCTGGTTCTTGAACTTGTTCTGAGTTGGTAGATTGCTTTATATCTCATCAAATCAGCCTCCTAGTCCTGAGAATAGGTCAGTTCAGTTAAACAGTTGTGTCTGATTTCAGGAGGTAGTGATGCAGGTTGGCTCCCAAAGTTAGGCCTATACGGTGCAAGCATTTGCATCAGATACTTAATAAGAGGCATGTCTATGGAAATAAAAGGAAAATAATGGTTAATGGTTGGAACAGACCCAGTCTGAGTCCTGAGAGTGGCCAGCGGAAAAGATTTCCAGATGTCACGCTCAGAGCATCTTCAGATGGAGTGAAGGCAGGCAGTGGTAATTTGAGTAACTTGATACATTTTCCTCGTTTGCAGTTTGAACGTCTCTGGTGATCTTTCTAAGTGTCCCACACAACAACAGGCCTAAGATTGTGCATACATGAGGTGTCGTGGCAATTTCTCTGAAGTTTCTATCAAGTTTCCCACTTTAGCTTGCATGGCTTTGGGAAAAGAGCAGTTTTAGTTCTCAATAATTCCAAATCAGAAGTGTAGGAGAAAAATTGGAAACATTAGTATGGAGAGTTGTAGCCAGATATTGGAGGAAATGAGAAGAATTCAGAATCTAGGCCAGTTTATAGGTAGAAAACAAAACCTCAAAGATGATTGACAGAACTAGAATCTGATATCCACAAGGATTTACCAAAGTTTTCCATTGAAATATAATTTTTGTCTCTACAGTCACCTCCATTTCAATCAGAGATCATCAAAGTAAGACTAATTTGTTTGCAAAATAAGTCTAATCTTGTTAAACTTAGCCTGCTTATTTATATAAGTGCAGCAAGAATAGTGATTGACCATATAATGTCTTTTAAGTCTGAATGCTGGAACTTTTCATAAGGAATCTCAGATTGGACTTTTACAAGGCTCTCAAGGCTAAGAAGCCAAGCCAAGGACTCACCATCAGATTTCGCCTGTAATATCTGTAGATTTGGGTGAATTCCTCTCTTCTCAAGGTCCTCAAGATGTCCCGAGGTTCCTGGGTCTGCCAGGAAATGACCTTGCTTACTCTCCTGGTAAGGCTGCCAGGAACGCTGCAAGCAAGGTACTACGCTGATTTTTCCAAGGGGCTTTATTGGCTCCATAAAGTCAACATTAGTTTTTTAAAGCTGTCTGGTCATATCTGAGTCTATGTCAATCTCTGTCAAATATGACATTCCTGTCCAAGCCCTGGTAATATAGCCAATGTTTCCAATTGTATCCTGTTATAAGAACAGATTTCTATTGAAATTATGCACATAACTATATTGCCATGAAAATAAGAATACTCACTGAGAGTTTCCAAATTCTGAAGGGATAGGGTAGGGAGAAAAAGTAAGTGCTTCATCATTGCTCTCAAAGGTATACTTTACCAAATTGCTGATAGCTTAAGAGAAAAGGGAAAAAGATTTCTTTAAATTTGGGAAAACAAACATTAAAGAACCAATGATGTTTCAAAAAAACAGTCATAGAAATTATAATCATCCTCATCAGTTCATTTAGTCCCATGTACTTATTTCTTGTTGATCTTGATCTTTCGTTAGCAGTTTTATGAGTCTAGTTTTTTCCTTAGAGTTCTGTAAATTCTTACCCAGTTTAGTAGTATGATCTAAAAGGTATACTTGTTAGAGTCTTTTCCATGATCTCCTTGAAGATGAAGGACTGTTGCGGGAATACTTTTGCAAAAGCATCAGAGTAAAATAATGTCTATAAATGTCAAGCATCGCAGATTTTACCTTTTTTTATGATAGATAATCTTGTTTTTTGTTTCGGTTAATATTCTCAAACTTTTTTCTGGGACACAGTTAAGTTACTTTGAAACAGTTTGATCCTAATAGGTGAAATAGACCAAGGAATTGAAACGAAGAAGGATAGAAGGTAGTTTATCCAGATAGCGTAAGCCTTAAAAGAGAAATCTATATATAAACAAAGGTAGAAGAATAACTGTGTATTGTTGGTACTTGAATATTACTGAGAGATTGCTTCCATCTCTCAAACCTAAGTATATGGATCCTGAGAGAGTTGAGTAGAATCTACTTAAAAATGATGCAGTGCAAGGGTTGGCCCCGTGGCTTGGCGGTTAGGTGCGTGCACTCTGATGCTGGTGGCCCGGGTTCAGATCCCGGGAGCGCACTGACGCACTGCCTCTCTGGCCACGCTGAGGCCGTGTCCCACATACAGCAACTAGAAGAATGTGCAACTATGACATACAGCTATCTACTGGGGCTTTGGGGGAAAAATAAATAAATAAATAAAATTAAAAAAAAAAAAAGAAAGAAAAATCCTCATTTAAAAAAAAAAAAAAAAACAAAAAACGATGCAGTGCAAGCAGTGCCCCTGAGGACAGCCAAATTTCATTCAAAGCAAGAAGTAGGAAAAAATTTGGAGAAGAGATTGAGATTTTTGAAAGGTTCAAGTAGGGATATAATGTAAATCTGTAAGACAGATTAACATAGAAAAATATGAAAAACTAGAACTAAAAGGAAACAGAAAAATCAAATTACATTTGCTTTAGTTAATATTTTCTTTTTCTAATATTTTAGAAGTATTAAAATTAAACTTTGCCTATGTTTCTATTTTCATTCTATTCATATCTTTATAAAATTTTATGTATTTTACAGGGTCATTTTTTAATATATTTAGGACTTATGCATGCTACATATTGTGTGACTTTTATTTTACCATATGTTATACAAGCAATCGTATAAATATATTAATATTTACTCTTTTTGAAAACAGAATCAAATATTATACATAACATGCATACTTTGGAATCCTTGGATCTTCCCAATAAATTTTGGGTTAAGGTAGTTTAGCCAAGAAGGAAAACCTTAACCCCAACACATTAGATTTGTGTTATTACATTTGCATCAGCCAAACCCTAGGAAACACATATTTGCAAATTTGGGAGTGGAGGTAAAGTAGGAAGAGAACAATGTGAAGAAATGAAGGGTCCGTGATACTCTCTTTAAAATGTAAAATGACTATTAAAAAATAATTCTCCTGTTTTAAGAGAACACATTAATGATTAAATTTGTCAAAACTGCTGTTAACACAGATCCTTTTAACTTTATTTCTCAATAAAGAATTTCCCAAGGGAATGTGCTACAGGGCCCCCACTAGCAACTTTGCCCAGACGTGTTCTAATTAGCTATACCAGAGGGTCTGCTGTGCTGTCTAGTTAATGCTTTTTATCTGTCTCTTCACTGACCATGATGTATCATTGTTCAGCGAGTGACAGCAGTCAGGTTATTAAAGGTGTAGATATTAAATTAACAACAGTAGTAAACATTGTAGCTGTACTTCACATCTCAGCAGAACCAATGAAGTGGATGACACTGAATCCATGCTGATATGCTACAATGACAGATGGGCGTCATTTAACACAATACATCAGTGGGCAACCCACGTACCACAGCTGTCCTCCACTAAATGAATTAGATCAGGGTAATTAATCTAAGGCAGAAAGTATTACTAAAGCGGATCCTAAGCAGTATTAGAGAAGAATGAAATCTCCTGCTCAAAAATTGAAAAAGATTTATGCGTTAACAGTTTTAGTGCTGACAAGAAGGTCTCCAGAAGTTGTTTCACTTAAAAAAATTTATAAAAATCTTCCCTTTTGTTGAGAAACAAACTCACCACTTGGGGCTAAAATGGATGATGCATATTCCTTTATTCCTGTACTAAAAATAGATGCTACTGAGAAATTAAGCTCAAACTGGTATGTATGGATAAATTCTCTAAATTAAAACAAAGCTCGTTATCTTCTATCACATATGTTTGTTCTATGTATAGCAATCTGAGGACTAGTGGTTACACTGATAATAAGTCACGTGTTAAATCCTTGTTTTAGATTTTATAGAAACAGATGAATGGATGGATAGATAGATAGATGATGGATAGGTAGATAGATAGCTGGATAAATAATTTTTTCTTCCTTATTTAAATTTTCCTGTCAGATCAAAGATGATTTAGGTTTGCAAAGTTAGTCTTGCAAAAAACAAGGTACATATTCTTAACATTTTGGGGGAATTTCTTATATATCTCATTCATTTTAAGAATCTACATAAGAAATATTTCAAAAAAATATATTTAATAATTTAGCATTATTAACTCTTTTACTCATTTAAAATAATTTACATTTAACACCAAAATACTTACAATTTAATATAAAAAGTTACTTCTTAAAATGGCTGTGGAAAGTCTTTTTATGATCTTAAAGTACTGGTTTGTGATGTATATCTTTAAAAAAGAAAACGCTCTGGATGTTATATTTAAAAAATTGCCAATAGATCAAAACCATGATTTAGACAAAAGTCAGGAACTCTATTTAAAATCATCCAATAAACAAATACATTTTCTTGAATGCTTAGCCTTAAATCAATGTATGCCTACTTGTACTTATCTCTTTTTAAACTTCAAGTTCCCAGAGCTGAGACATTATTTTCTAATTCATGAATGCCATATGGATTTCATTTCTAATGTTTCACTGTATGAAGTTCTGACATCTTCCTATAAAATACATTTATGACTGTTGTGGCCATTGATCGAGCAGCATGTCATCTGCTCGGTTGTTACAGTTCTCCTCTAGGTTTTGCTTTCTTTCTATTCTCTTTTCCAGAGGCTCCTTTCTTCTACCTCTCATGTGAAGATGGAAAAACCTGCTGCTAATTACTGTAGTTAAAATTTTTAACACAACAGGAGATATCCAAACACCAATTCTTCATTTTTAAAGACTTCGCTGGCTTCTTGTTAAGTTAGCAGCTCTTCGCTGGATGCCTGCAAGGTATTGTGTGTTGATTGTAGGAGCATAGCAAAGCTACAGCTGCAAGAAGCTACCGCAAGCGCAGTGTCCGATTTTTAAACTTCATTATCTTGATCATCCTTGATTAGAACAAATTGTGGACTAACTGCTGGTCACATTTCAGCATTAAAATTGAAAACATGTTTGAAGGGCAGAAAATAAACACACCTTAGCATGTAAAGATATTCATTCTCTCTCTCTAAATTCTCAAAATTTAAAAATGCCTACTTATGTCAAGTTAAATAATTAACATCATCTCGTACGTATCTTGAACTGAAAATATAAATGATTAAATACATAATAAAGGGACTATAACATGTAATTCAACTTCGTTGAATGAAAACTCTGCTAACTGAAGGGAAGCCTGCAATGGCCTCTTTATCTTGACCAAAAGAATCAGTTTGTGTTATTTTTAGATATTAATAAGGCTAAATTTTAGTGGGTTTCAACTTTTTTTTTTCCTGATATGAACAACTGTCTGCGATATTACGAGTTCTTCGTTTTGAATCGTCACTACGCAGGAACAACTCAAAGACCAGTTTTAGTCATTGCCCACCTAGAGATATTTTGCATTATATTCAGAAGCTCTTTATCCATAACATCCTCTGGTGTCTCCAAATAGTTTGAGCTCTATACTCTGATATATGAGCAATAATAAAATCTTGCTATAAAGTAATTTTATTGCTCTAACCTGTGATATGACAATATAGAGTGACCTCGAAATCATACTGTCCTTTGGATACAAAGCTGACAGCACTGAGTCACCAATATTATGATGTGTATTTTTTAGTCATAGTCACATCCTGACTTTTCTATTTAAGAGCTTTTCTACTTTCTACCTTGAGAATATTATTCGAACTATCTGAGCTTAAGTTTTATTATCACTAAAATGGTAAGAATAACCTTGCATTGTTTTGAGGCTCAAATGAGACAAAGAAAACACATTTCCATATTTAATACTCTAGTTCTTTGTGACCAAGCAGTCTCGCAAATATTTTGCACTGTTCAATGTGCAAGGACTGCTGCCACACGTTTATGAAATGGTTTCGGCATGGAAAAACACACATGTATTTATCATCAGACAAGAATTTCTTTGTGCAAAGCTGTTTTTCTTGGTGACCAAAACTGTAGCCTTTTTAAAAGATGCTCTCATCTAATGAACAGACCAGACCTCCACCTATACAAAACAAAAACAAAACCAAATCTACTTGGAAGTGATTGTTATCTATCGCAGTACCATGTCAAGGACCAATGGTTGGATTTCGGATTCCAATGATGCAGACACATTTTTTCTTTATCAATAACAGCCATTACAATGGTGCTTAAGCATAAAGGTTGATGAATGGAATCTTATTATGATATGATTTCCAGGAAAGAGAGTTCTTGATTCAGCAGGTAAGTTTTGAACTTCAAATTATTGAGGTATGAAAAAGACTATCTTTTAACTGGTGCCTCCTACAGTTTGATTTCTTCAAATTAAATAAGAGCAAGGTGCCAGTTTCAGGCATTTGAAGTCTTCAGGTATCCCAATTTATTACTCTTGGAGGCTACAGGTGACACAGATATCACGGAGATAAGAAGACAGTCTTTACAGGCAAACAGACTTGCACTGGAAAACTACCTGTATGACTGGGCAAGATACTTAGATATACTGAGTTCAGTTTCCTCAGCCAGGAACTGAGAATATCCAACCTGCGAATTCACTGTCAAGATTGAATAGCAATATATCAATGTAACGCAGTCAGTAAGATGCCTGACATATAATAGAAGCTTAATAGTTGCTTATTATTACCTTTAAATACAAAGCCAAAGCAAGGGTAAAGTTACCAATAGGAAAAGGTTCTGAATTTCTCTATCCTTACAGTATCAATGAGTCATTTCCCCACTCCACACACCCACACTCCAAAAGAGAAACAGCCTGAGGGAACCTTTTTATTACACAGTGTGGGAAAGTGTCTCTCTGGAACAGTTGCTACTGCCCGCCTTAGGAGACTAAATGGATGGTGTCAACATTAACCGAGATGAGGAGTGCCCCCAAAAAATCTGATTTGGAGGGGTACAGAGAAGGAGTCCAGTTTTAATAATGTAAAACATAGGAGATTTAGATAGAGTTATTAGACAGACATTTGTGAATGAAGTTGTAGGGTATTAGCAAACAATGTTGAAGCTTTTATGCCTTAGGAATAGATTAAATAGTTCAGAGAAAGAACCTACAAGACATAGAGAAATCAGGACCAAATTTGAAATCTGGAGTATTAGATTATTAATGATGAAAATAATTGTGTGTGTGCACTCACGCACGAGCTACGATTGGAAGGATGACTGAAGATTGGAGTCATGAAGAGGAGGTATCACTGATCTCCTGGGACTGGGGAAGTAAGTAGAAAAGCAACATTGATAAGGCCATCATAACATTCAAGTTAGAGAAGAAAGTCTCAGAATTTCTACATAGAGGAGTAAGAGACAATCGCGTCTAAGAATCAAGGGATTCTTATTGACATTAGAGGCTAAAAAAGGGAAAGAATGAGATCAAGAGATCAGAAGAGTGACCAGAACACTCACACAGAGGACTCCCTCCAGGGAGACGTGAGAGAGTGGGATGGAGTATAACACAATGGACTTAATTTATTGAAGGAAGTAAGACAATGACCTATATATTTTCCAACAATTTTAATGAGGAAATGGAAGATATAGAAAAAAAATGTATTATCTATCAAAACTAAGGTGTGTGCCACTCCTGTGATATGTCACTCAATTTAGTCCTGAAATAAAAAATTTGATTGCTTAATGTGTTGGTTTATGATATGCCCAAGAGATTTTAGAAGGAAAATCTCTTTTTTATGAAGATATGTTTCACAATTTTTAAATCTGCCAAAATATAATCTTTAACCGTTATAAACATCTTTAATTACCATAAAAATAATATAATCCCTGAAATTTTGATAAAAGTTAAATGTATCTGTTATAAAAATAACAGATACATTTTTATTAGAGTAATGTATATGAAGATTAAAAGCACCATTTTAATTACTTGGGCTTTGCTACATATTCAGTCATTTTTGCTTATGTGTTCATTTGCTCTTGCTGAGAAAGAGGAATAGGATTACGAAAGGCAGATTTTTGGTGAAGGCAGATGTGGTGACTGGCACCCAGCATCTCCTCCCTCGGCACACGTCACATCTGTCATGGCGATCCACTTCCTCTGAATCAGCGACAATTCTCTGGTGGTTATTGACAAAAAAGAGTGAGGTATTGGTGCTGAAATCAGTGGTCTGTGGATCTAGCTCTGACCCTTGTTATATTCTTTATCTTTTTGTACGATGAATCAAGGTCACAGGGCTTTATCTTTTCTTTGTCCAAATCTTTATAATTATTTATTTATAATTCACATAAATGTGAATCTAATTATGATTCACATTTAAATGTTACTCTCTGGTACTATGTGCTGTGTTCCTAGTAAAAAATCAAGGATTCAGGAATGCATGTTGAATTGAAATCAAATCTCTAATACATGTTCTGAAAAAAGGTGCTCACAGTATCCCTAGGTCTCTAGAAATGATTTCGCCACTTGAAAAATAAAAGAACTGTAATTTTGGAAAACATTACTTGAATAGTGTGTTTTGCAATCTTTTATTTGTCTGTACATTAGCACTTCAGCTAAGAGGTAGGTCAGTGATAAGTTAAAACAACTTTCTCTTTCTAAGAATATGTGATAAAGACAAAAGAAAAATCATTTGAGGCTAATGAGTAAGGTGAGGTGGACTTTCATGTTTCTCTAGATGTCTTTTAAATCCATGCTAGAACTCTTCTGTAACATCAGTTAACAAAAGAAAGACCTACACAACACAAAGTAAAAGATAATCTTATATGTATGTACATACACGCACATATATGTATGTATACACATACATGCATGTATATGCATGCATATTATACATTTGTGTGTGTGTGTTTCTTGTAGCATCCAGAAAAATATTTACAGGAGTATATATTTTTACTTTATAAAATGGCAGATTCAATGACACAACTTGCTCCATTTTTCTCTGAGAAAAATACAGAACACGAGAGATCAGAATGGGATCCGTAAGCAAATGTATGTCACACATCAATGAAACTGCTATAGTGGATGTTTCATCTACAGAACGTTTCCTGGCATTGCTAGCCTTGCAAACTAATGGAGGGCAAGCCCAGAATAAAAAGCTTAGAAGATTTCATTATTGCAACAAAGCTTATGGAGACTTGTGCAGTTTTACAGCTATAAAAGTTATTGCAGTTGTTAATAGATTTCATCCAATTTTTAACTAATTTTAACTAACAATTTCATCTAATTTTTAACGTTTAGGACATTTCAATCATCATCGCTCACTGATTCCAATGAATGTGCTTTCAAATCTAGTTAAACTAGTGGATATTAATTAGGGTATATCTATTATGCAACACACATGCTTGGATGTCAAAAGGCCTGCATTTACATTTCTGTTTCACTATTTGCCAGCTGTGTGACCTTAAAATGTAATTTTACCACATTTTCCCTAAGTTTCTTCATTGTTAAATGAGTTTGATTTATGTCATTACTTTCATAAGGAATAAATATTTTATATATGCAATGCCTCTAGCATAAAGCCTGGCACATAGTGGGAGCTCTATAAAAGTTAATTCTTTTCTGATTTTGTTCTTTCCCTAACTGGCAGTAAAGATGCAAATGATCTTTTGTGTGTGTGTCTGTGTGTGTTTTATTTTATTTTTTAAATTTTTTTATTATTTTTTATTTTTTTGTTTATTGCGGTAACATTGGTTTATAAAGTATAAATTTCAGGTGTGCATCATTATATTTCTATTTCTGCATGGATTACATCGTGTTCTCATGTTCACCACCCAAATACTAATTACAATCCATCACCACACACATGTGCCTAATTATCCCTTTCGCCCTCCTCCCTCCCCTCTTCCTCTCTGGTAACCACCAATCCAATCTCTGTCTCTGTGTGTTTGTTTGTTGTTGTTATTATCTACTACTTAATGAATGAGATCATACAGTATTTGACCTTCTCCCTCTGACTTATTTCACTTTGCATAAGAACTCATGCATCTCAACAGCAAATGATCTTTAATCCTTAAAGCACAGTTCAAAATAGAAAATGAGCTTTGAATGTCATTGTGATGGTAATGTGAACTTTGGTTATCAGAAATTTGGCACCTATAAGTTTTAAATAAATTTACAGGCAATTCCAATTTCATATATATATGAAATTACATATATGTACACATATATGTATATATGTGTACATATATGTAATATATACATGTTATGGTTTTTAACTTTTATATGAAAGATTTCTCCCATTAGGAGCCATCCTGTTGACTTCTCATCTATCTCATTTTGATTGGAACCCCTCAGAGTACATATGATCTGATTGCTTATTGCTGTGTTATGGTTGAATGACATAGGTAAAGCTCATTAAATCTTTTTCAGTAGAAGGGCATTGTGTCTCTATCCAGACATAATGGCAGAAAATGTGTCTTCTATTTCTGCTACAGCTCTATCCAGGAAAAACAAAAACAAAAAAAGTGTTTTAAATCTGTTGTCTGACATATTCTTTTACATACATGTCATTGGAAAATTTAGTTATGATAGCTTTATTATTGAATGCTTGTTAATGAAAATTAAACAAGAAGGTATTGGGTACTTTCTATATGTTTAGTAGTTGGCTAGGTCCTTGACTTTGAGTGTCTCTTAACTTGCAATTATTTTCTTTCTAATCCCCACAATGTTAACAAATTTACTACCTTGATATAATTTTGGTGACTACAGAGTATATGCTATGCAGAAAGATTTTTACTTTCTGAAAGAGGACATTGATAGGACATTAGTGCAGCTGGTGAATCACACACACACAAAGATCTATCATGTAAGTACTTAATTATTTTCTTCTAAGGTAACCTAAAGGGACTATATTTTTAAAGAAAGATTAACTTGTTTGAGAACAGAAGCTATTAATCTTTCCCATAACAGGCTGCTGAATCATTCTCATTGATTTTGTCAATGTCATTTTACAACTGAGTTTTAGACAATTTTTGCAAGAAGATGTGGAAGTATTTGAAAATGCTAATATTCTCAGCTGAGTGTTCCTAATTATGTCTTCAGTTTATATTTGCTTAAGGATTTTATGTTGCAATAATCCCCTCTTCAGTTTCTTCCTTTTTTATTATATCACACGTGGTTGGTGCTAGAATGATGGCATTCTTTGGCCGATAGATCTCTACTTAACCCTGCATAATGGGATGCTTCAATAGAATATGTTACAGAAATTAGTGATCAAAAAGATGGCCAAAATCATATCTCTCTAATCATTGTGCTGAACTGAAAACAGTTACTTCGATGGTGGAACTTTTCTCTGAAACCCAATTCAAATCCTACTTTTATTTATTTTTTATTTTTTTTGTGAGGAAGATCGGCCCTGAGCCAACATCTGCCAATCCTCCTCTTTTTGCTGAGGAAGACTGGCCCTGGGCTAACATCCATGCCCATCCTCCTCCACTTTATATGGGACGCCACCACAGCATGGCCTGACAAGCGGTGCGTGGGTGCACGCCCGGGATCCGAACCAGGGAACCCAGGGCCGCTACAGCGGAGCACACACACTCAACCGCTTGAGCCACTGGGCCGGCCCCCAAATCCTACTTTTAAATGAGGAAAGGAATACCGATTATTTTACCAAGCCAAGTAGACAGAAGATACTCCCTCATAAATACTCTTCATAATGCCTCCCCAATTTTTCTCCTTTCCATCTATTTGGCTGTGCAGAAAACACTATATTTCCAAATTTTTTAATGAACAAAGTCATTTTTCCATTTGAAATGTTAAATCAACAATAATTTCAAAAATTGAGGAATAATTAATCACAATGAATATAAAATTATGTACTTCACTTTACATGGGCTCTTACTAAGTTGTAAGTTTCCATGATGCTTTTGTTTTTTTTTAAATAAACTTTTTATTTTAGCATAGATTTAGGTTTACAGAAAAGTTATAAAGATAATATAGAAAATTCTAATATACCTCTCACTCAGTTTCCTCTATTAACATCTTACATTAGTATGGTATATTTATCACAAATAATGGACCAATTTGATCCGTTGTTATCAACTAAAGTCCATACTTCATTCATAAGCCTTTAATTTTTACCTAGCGCCCTTTTTATATTCCGAGATCCCATTCAAGATCCCATGTCTCATTTAGTCATTATGTCTCCTTAGACTCCCTTAGGCCACCATGGTTTCTTAGACTTTCCTAGTTTTGATGACCTTGACAGCTTTGAGGAGAACTGATCAGGTATTTTGTAGAATGTGCTTCAACTGAGATTTGTCTAATGTTTTTCTCATGAATTACAAGGAATTATTGGTTTTTGAGAGAAAACCTATAGAGGTAAAGTGTCATTCTCACCACATCACATCAAGGGTACATACTCTCAATATTATTTGTCTCTATTGATATTAATCTCAACCAGCTGGCTGAGATAGTGTTAGACAGTTTTCTCTACTGTAAAGTTATTCTTTTCCCCCTTTCCATACCGTACTCTTTGGGAAGAAAGGACTATGTGCACCAGATACTTAAGGGGTGGGGAGTTATGCTTCACCTCCCACAGGGTGTAATATCTACATAAATTATTTGGATTTTTTTTCGGTATGGGGATGTGCCTATTCTTCCCCAATTGATTTATTTTTAATCATTTGTTTTTATCATTATAGGTTCATGGGTATTTATTTTATAGTTTGGGTTATAAACTGATATTTATTTTTTTGCTCAGAGTATTCCAGCTATGACTGTCGGGAATTCTTTCAGTTGACTCCTGTGTTTCTTTATATATGCCCATCCTTGTGTTTTTCTTGAGCAGTTCTTTACTTTCTGACACTACAACATACTCCAGATTCATACATTTCCTGCCTCAGTCCTAGACTCAGCCATTTTCTCAAGGAGATCTGGTTTCTATTATTAGAGATTAGTATTATAAACCAAGATCTGGGCACGTGGTATGCTCATTGCTATTGGAGTATCATTGTTTCTAGGCCCTCTAAACTGACAGAGAAAGAAATATAGGAGTGTATCCTAAATAGTGTGTATATGGATATCTACAAATATTTATATTGTATGTGTGTGTGTGTGTGTGTGTGTATATATATATATATATATATAATATTATATAACATATCTGTTTTAAGCTAACCATGAGTTCATACTGATGTCTCCAACTTTAGTCTGTGACCATATGGATCATTCTAGCTTTCTCTGCCTGTTTGCAACCTCCCATTCCAACAATGAAAAACCTGTCTCCCACCATCCATCGTCCATTCATTTCATTGATCAAATTCAGTATACATGTATGTTTTTTCAGAATTGTTAACCATACCTCTGCTGGAAATGACTTGATCATCTAGAGTACAGATCAAATTCTCCACGAGGAAAAGCTGTCTTGTTCATTGTTACATTGTCAACGTGTAATCTATTGCCTAGAACATTGAGGGAACTCCATAAATATTTGTAAATGAACAAAGATATGATATGATTGTGAGTTAGACTAGAATTATAGCTGTAAGAATGTGAAATTGGGGAATTTAGAACTATTATGGAGTAAATTAGGTTTTAGCTATATTAGACTTAAGATTCATAAAATAAATAACATAAGGATGACTTTTAAAAGAAATTTTCTGGCATTAGAAAAATGATGACACCACTCAGAAATTCTCTCATGATTTTATAGAACACTTTATAATTAATATCACCTATAACTGTGCTACTACTTTTTATAATTGATAAATACTTCTTTGTGATATTTTGGTTTATGTTTAGATTTGTAAGGTTAGCACAAGAAGCTGTATATTATCTTACAGAAATTTTGCCTGCTTTACCAGTACTACTTTTCTCTGCCATAATCTATTTCATTTGATCTGTGAAGTGGGCAGATGAAGTACAGTGTTCTCATTTTATGAGTGGGAATATTGAGAGGCAGTGAGATAACCTTACTTCTATAGTTGAAGGGCATTGAAAACTCTTAACTAGGAAAGAATGCAAATAAAATTTGAAAGAGAATTAAAGAGTGATTTCACCAGATAGCTATTGGGCAAACTTAATGGTCCTAAGTCTCTGTTTTATCACTTTTGCTAAATAAAAGATGTAACTATAGTGGATTTTAGTACAAATATTTTGTTACTAGATTTTTGTTCCATTAATTTTAAGTATGTTGTTTTGAAATAATAATACTGTCATTTGGTATCTATATAATTATGACTCTATTGAATTTAAAAAGACAAGTAAAAATAGAATTAATAAAAGATGTTTCATCAATTTCCATGGATCTTATCTATGAATCTGTTTTAATAGAAACATATCTATTGGTCAGGCATGCTTAATGGAAATGTTCTGATAAGAAAGTTTAGTTAAACATCTTCAGATTTTCTTCCCAGATATTTGCAAATGGAAATGCAGACATTATCTAAGTAAAGAGCGCTATTGTCCTCATCATACCTAAGTAGTACCAAATTTTGTTTTAACATTGATCTCTCCAAATAGGTCAAGTACTTTTTCATTTAAGGATCTAGAAATTACAAATTTATATTTTAGTGGGTATATGCATACTGAAGTACAGGCCTAAAACCATTTGTCTACAAATAATTGAATTGGTCTTTTTTTTTTTCCCCCAAAGCCCCAGTAGATAGTTGTATGTCATAGCTGCACATCTTTCTAGTTGCTGTATGTGATACGCGGCCACAGCATGGCTGGACAAGCGGTGTGTTGGTGCGCGCCTGGGATCCGAACCCGGGCCGCCAGTAGCAGAGCGCGCGCACTTAACCGCTAAGCCATGGGGCCGGCCCTGAATTGGTCTTTTAAAACCCAGTATTTCAACACCAACTCCATTTCACTGAGTGCTTGCTATAACCAGATGTCTTCCTACACAGGGAAAGAGATCAACTAAGGAACCATCTACCAAGTATTATAACAAAGTGAGTGTTTGATAATTATTACATTCTTCTTCTTCCTAAGTATAATTTCTACAAACAATTATTTAAATAGTGACAGTAACTGTAGTGGACTCAAAGGAACAAAAGCTTGAGAATTACGTTCTTGTTCTAAACCAACCTCCACCAATTGCTATTGAAGCAGGGTACCTGAGGGTTGCTGTAAATATTCAATAAGAACATGATTACCCTTTGACCTTGTTCCCAACAGAGACACAGATGAAAAGAAATTAATCTTATTAATTTGCTGTTTTCTTGCTTAACCTGAGGGGTGACTCAGGGGTCACAAGGGTTTATGAGCTCATTTTGCAGAAGAAAAAGAATACCTTTAAGGAAGTTACAACTACCAGATAACCAGCCCACAGCTGCTGTTGATGCTCAGAAGTCTGATTGCCCAATGGCTTATCTGGAGTGAAAGAAACACAGATTTCCCCTTTGTTTCTCTGTAGTTCCTCCTCCCAAGCCCCTTAGCTCTACAAAGACCCTCTGCTTTCTCCTTTTGTTAAGGCAGATTTGAGAGAACCTATCCTCCTGCCTCTCGTTTTGGCCAATTTGTATAAACTTTTCTCCATCTCTAAGCACTGATGTCTCAGTGATTGTCTTATTGTGCATCAGGCACACAAACTTGAGGTTAAGAAGTTTTGTATCACTAGTTCTGTGATCTTGAACAAGGTACTTTATATCTCTGAGCTTATTTCTTCATCCATAAAAAAAATTATATGCGGCTTATAGAATTTTTATAAATTTTAATAAATTTATACCATAGAGTTAAAAGGATAATTCCGTCTTTGACACATAGGAGATGTCTCATCAGCATTAGTTACCATCTTCTTTGAAAACTTTGTATTTTATTTTTCTCCATTTTAACATTTTATAAAACAGAATAATGCCTGTTATAGAACATACAGTAATTGACACATATGAACTTACCCCAATAGTATGAAAAAAATTATGCATCTATGTGCTTCTCCTTCAAATCAAATTCTACATATCTGTGTGAGTCTCCTGTTTTATTCTGAGTCAGGAGATAATTACAATCCTGAAATTTGCATTTTTCATTTCCTTACTTTTTCCCTATTGTTTTGTTCTCTCCACAGCTCTTGAATTTTTTGTTCATTTTTGTTTGTTTGTTTTGACTCTTTTTTTTTTTTTTTAATTTCAGTTTGGGAAGCTTCTATTGATCTATTTTCAAGCACAATGAATGATTGTTTTCTTGCTCACATCCAGTCTACTGATATGCCCATCAAAGATGTTCTTTATTTCTGTTGCATTTTCTTGATTTTTAACATTTTCTTTTGATTCTTTCCTTTTTTTTTGATCTCCACTTTTCCCCATGCCCCAGCCTCTGGTAACCACAATTCCGCTCTCTGTTGCTATGAGTTGGTCTTGATTCTTTCATATAATTTCTTTCTGTCTAAATTACCCATCTGTTCTTTCATGTTGTCTGTTTTTTCCATTATAGCCCTTAATGTATTAATCATAGTTGTTTTTAATTGCCTATATGATAATTCCAACATCTGTGTCATCTTTGAATCTGGTTCTGATGCTTGATCTTTCTCTTCAGACCATAGGTTTTCTTGCCTTTTAACACATCTTGTAGTTTTCTGTTGAAAGTCAGACTTCTTGTACTGCATAATAGGAATTGAGGTACATAGGCCTCTATTGTGAGAATTTCTGTTAATATGGCTAGTAGTTGTGCTTTGAAAATGTTTGCTGTTACTATAGGTACCAGAGGGTTCATATTCCTCTACTGTCCTTGGTTTTGTTTCCTTTATTTACTTTGGCCTTCCCTAAGTACTCTTTCTCAGAGAGTCTGCATTTTTCAACTCTTTCAGCTGTATTCCACTGTTATTATTCCACTGGCATTCTGGGAGTATGGTGATAATGTATATACGGTGGGGGGGGGGCTGTCTATGATCTTTCAATTAAATCTCAGGGTTTTTTTTGCTTGAGGAAGATTGTCCCTGAGCTAACATCTGTGCCAATCTTCCTCCATTTTGTATGTGGGTTGCTGCCACAGCATGGCTTGACGTGTGGTGTAGGTCTGCACCTGAGATCCAAACTCACAAACCCCGGACCAAAGCAGAGCGTGTAGAACTTAACCACTATACCATGGGGCTGGCCCTAAGTCTCAGTTTTTAGAGGGGTGTCTGGCCTGTGACCTTCGTAAGTGTTTCTTCTTTCACCCTTGGGTGAAACAGGAGGACAATAGGAGGCTAGACTAATATCCTTATCCACATCTCTGAGATAAGGCTCTGATAAGGTTTTCATTGGAGAGTATGTCTTTGTCAGGGAGAAGGCTCTGGGCATATCTTGAAATAATTACTTTTTCTCTCCTTCCATAGGAGACAGTATGAAATCTTTCTTGGAGAATGCAAAAGAGATGCTCTGTTTTTTGGAAGCTTCAAATCTTATATAAGAGGGTCAACTAAAATCTACAATTGTTCTGAAGAATAAAAGAAATATTGAAACCTGGATTTATTCTCTGAAATTCAAGAACAGCATAGAGAAACTTTGGTATGTTAATAACTGGGATTCCTTAAAAGGGAAAAATACTGATGGATTAGTCTTATGATCTATTGGGGAATCAGCTTATGTGACAAAAGTCCGTATTCATCAGTATTCTCCTATATTCCTCTATCCTTTTTTCTTTTCCTCCTTGAAGATCACACTTTTATCAAACCTAGAATCTCATACTCCTTTTTAAATAAGACCTTTTTATTAACTACTTTTATGTTGAAGGTGAAAATGAGGTTTACAATATCTGTCATCTTAGTTTTGTCCAGTTTTGGGAAGGATATTACGAAAATTATAAACAGTGCCAGAATATCAATAATTTTCAAGTCAATTTGAGACATTTTCAGAGGCAATGAATAAGCAAACCAACTCACAAGTTTCTAGGAACACAGAGAGATGAAACCCCAGCAGAAAAACAATTTATCAAAATTGGTAGGATGCAGGTAAAGCACTGCTCAGAGGGAAATTCATAGTTTTAAATGCTTACATTAGAAAGGAAATATCATTTAAAATCAATATAAAGTCTTCCACCTAAAAATGGGTAGACAAAGAAGAGCAGAGCAAACACAAAGTGTGTAGAACTAAAGAAATAATAAAGATCATAATGAAAATCAATGAAATAAAAAACAGAAAAAATTAACTAAAAGTTTGTTCTTTGAAAAGATCAAAAAAGCAATAAACTTTAAACTAAAATGATTTTAAGAAAAATATGACAACCTATTACCAAAATTAGGAATGAAATGAGGGACGTCACTAAAGTGCTTAAATAATTTAAAACAATTAGGAAAGAATATTATGAATAACTTTATGCCAACAAATTGGATAAACAAAATGTACAAATTCCATAAGGACACAAATGGACTCAAGAAGAAATAGAAATCTGGATACACTAAAAAGAGGTAAAGTCATTAAATTAGTAATTAAAACTCTTTTTGTAGAGAAAAACTCAGGCTTAAATACCTTTACTTGGAGAGCTTTTTAACCACTTAAAAAGAAAAAAGAAAAGGGAAAATTATAATCATGTTGCAACACAAAGCAAATAAACTTAGTATATATACATGCATACATATCGACGCACAAATGTTCAGCCTCAATTTCATTAAAAATACAAACTCAACAAGACAACATTTTGCTTATCAAATTAGAAAATTTCAAAAATTATTAGACTTCTCTGTTCCAAAGTATAGTGGAGTAGATACTGCAAAGGCCATACTTACTGCAAAACTAATAGATCCCTACTAAAATCATTTTTATCGCATTTCTGATTCTCAGAAAATAAGAAAAATATCTAAAACTTCTTTTTACATACTCAAAACCACAAAAATGTGAACAAAATTTATTGTCTAGATCTCTAATTACATTAAAAACATTAACACTGATATAAGTGGCTGAAGGAAATAAATAGAAAAAAAAAAGTAAACCCACAAAATTCTCATAAATTTCCATTTACTTAGAAAATGAAAAAGCAACTTCTCAATGACTCATGGGTCATAGAAGAAATTATAATGGAAATAAACAAATAATTAGGCTTGAATGACAATCCAAATACTGCATGTACAACTTATGAAATGTGATTAAAGTGAACATTTATGGCTTAATGCTTATATTATAAAATAATATTTGACGTTAATTTATGAGCTGTGTCCTAGTTATGATGTTATAAAAAAATAAAATACAAAATAAACCCAAAGAAGTTAGATGTAAAGGCATAATAAAGATAAAAGCAGAACTTAGTAAAAGAGAAAACAAAGATAATGCAGACAACTATACAAAAGAGACAAATCTTTGTTGAGATTGAAGAAGAAAACGAGAGGGCATGAATACATTAGGAATTTGAAAGGAGATATAAATCTAAATTCAGTTTACACTAAAAATAATGTGAGAACAGAATCATAATTTTATGTGAATAAATTAAAAACTTTACACAAAATATATAAATCATAAGACTAGGTTTCAAACTTTATCTGTTTGATTTTTGAATGTATAATCTTTATCACAACATAATTGTGTCATAAGATTTGGATATATTTTCTTCCAAATCTTTACTTCCATCTATATCCATATATCATCTATATCTGGAAAATAGTACAAAGTCTCAGCAGTCTGTGGGCAATGTGCAGTGGCATGTACATGCCTATAGTCATATATAATACAGTCATGAATAAATGTCGTGAATTGCTCTCTAATATTTCAGAGGAGAGAACAATTACCTGTGAATTTAGGATGAGGTGAGAATTAGAAAAGAGTAAATGAGAAAGTAAGCATTTGGCCTTGGAAAAAAATGTCTATAAAAAAGCCTATGTCAAATCGATAGAATGAGTAAGAAGATAGGAAATCTCATATTGTGGTGAATCATAGCATTGGTTCCCTAGAAGGCCTGTCTATTTGGATGTATATTTGGTGATATTAAAAGAAAACATTAGAATATTCCCAAAGTTTTGGATAATGTATAATCTCAACCATACAAAAATATTCATTATTTCTAATGCTTATTAGGTATTAAGAGACAATTCTTTATGAATCTGTCACCTTTGTACACATCTTGGCATTAACAACCCATCTGCTCCAGAATTATCTTTTCAAGAATTGCATAAGGCATCCCTGGAAAGGTAGAGACAGTGACTCTCTCTGGGTCAAATTTATTTACAGTCCCAGGTAATAAACAGGGACATTTCCCATTCCCTGAATACATTCAAGGTAATAAAGATGAAGATTTCTCCCTGCCCTTTCTGGAGATATTTGATTACATTCAAAGATAATAAAGAGGGGGAGAAGGACAGGTTTGCCAGCATTTCCTGTATAATATCAGAGTTTCCTAATCTCAAGGTTTCTCTTTTTCATGCACAGCCACGGCGTATGCAGGCAACACCTGAGCCTTATCACATTGCTCCATGGGAATTAGGGCTTAGGGAAATGACAACAGTGGTTGCTATTGCTGTAAATAATGAAACTGTCTAAATCCATTTGTACTTATTGTCTCCTTGCCTGCTGAATCTATGAGGTGTGGCAGGCCAACCTAGCAGTTGCCACCATGCTGCTGCTTAGGAACAGCTTGACTGATTGACATTAGGTTGATTTTTCCAAACTCTAGAGTAGTGGGGAAATAAATTAATTGATGTGGAGCTGGGAGAGAAATACAGATAAACACCCACCAAATATAATTTGCCAAGAATATTACATTGTATATTTAAGTCATCCTTATTAACAATTAGCTTATATTCCATTTTAGTTCTTCCTAAAAATTGGATGTATTAACATTCATCAGCTCTAGATCCCATCTTACATAAGGTACAGGTACTTTGATATCATTAAAGTCACGTGAAAGATTTATGTTACACAAGAAGCTTATGGCTTCATTCCATGGCTTAACTTCATTTTCCTACAGTGTCGGCTTTAAAATTATAAAGCAAAATTTTACAAAGGTGTGGAAAAGATAGTGGAGCATGTTGGCTTTATGGTTATGTAGTTTTTTTGTTGTCTTATAGTTTCAAAATATCAAATGAAAATTTGGTTGCCAATGACACATCCTTTTAGTGTTTTTGTGAATGAGATTTAAATTTTAGGGAGATCAAAATTTTCTCATTAATGTGTCCAAAATTAGTAATCTATAGATTACCATAGACCTTATACTCAGAACAAAATTAAAAAGTCTGTCGCAATGTGAATATAGTAAGTATAGTTCTCTTGTTTGATTAAATAATTGTATATCACACGTTTTTGTAGAATTCAAAGACCTGTCCTCCAGGTCCTCCAGGTCTGATTTCTTAAAGGTTTTCCATAGCTTAGCTCTGCTTTTTGGATAAAGAACAGAGGGAAGAAGTAAATTATTAGAAGGATACACCTGCAAAAAGTGTTATAAATTAAAATATACTTTCTTTGATAAAATTATAATTTCAACACTATATAATTACTATACCTAAATAAGCGAAAAATAACTGATAGTCTAGTTAGTAAATGGAAGGTAGAGGTCCCTCCTAATAGCTGTTAGTATGATATCTGGGATCCTGGATGGTTTAATCTAACATAAGTATTCATTTTAAATGACAATTATAAAAGTTCAATGAAGCTTACTACTAATAAGATAAATAAAACCAAATCCCTCTCCCCTGCCAAACACACGCATTGGCACAGAGGGCTACATCTTTAGAAACTACTGCTACCACAGTATTTTCCTCAATAGACACTAATGGTGAAATCCAAAATATAGGAATCTGTGCTGAGCAGGTGTTATGGGTTTAACATTGTTGTGGAGTAGAAACCTAATGCAGTAGACATTTAAAACAAAGTCCCTGCTTTTAAGGAAGTTATTAGATAGTTGATCCAATCGCTATGAATCAATAATTTGTAATATAGTAAAGCACAGAGATTGAAAGTCTTGGATATAATCCCAGTTTTGTTATTCACAATTTCGTTGTCATGACTGAGTCACTGTCTTATGATTTATCATTGATTAAATTGTACAAACTGTTTCATGTGGGAGTTTAAGAACTCATTCATGTACTTATTACGTCAACAAATTTGTTTAATGGCTACTCAATATCAGACACTGTTCTGGCTGCCGAGATTACAGCAGTAAAGAAAATAGCAAAGTCTCTGCTTTCATAGAACATTCATTAAAGTAGATTAAAACAGAAAATTGGTTGAAACATTCATTAAAGTAGGTTGAAACAGAAAACAAGTACTTATGTGTCAGATGATGGCAAATGCTATGAAGGAAAACAGAGCAGAATAAGTGGATGGTATAATGAAGCCAATGTTAGGCTCAAACTCACCATGTTTTTTCTGTGACTTGAATATTCAACTACCAACAGCTATAAATTCAATGTTATTGCCTGTGAAGTATTATCACATATTCATTCATCAATACAGTCTGTGGATATTTAGTAAAAACCTAGTATGTGTAAGATATTATGTCTGTCATTATTTTTATATGAGTGATGTCAATTACTCTTTATTGAATAGATTTTGAAATAACGATTCTCTGACATAACAATATATGTGGACTATATATATATAGTTATATGTTTTGTTATGAATCATGTACTTAGTTGCAATTGTGTCACTGTGCTATAAGTGGTATAAAATTGCCTGTAAAATATATTAAGTATGATGCATAGCAGAAGATAAATCTTTCATATGTTTATGCATACTTAAATAAAAGGTTTGTCAGTTAGTACATAGTGGTATCAGTTAGAAATTTTAAATGATATGCATAATGCATAATAATATTTTTGCAACCAGGAAAATCTTCACATGTACTTATGAGTTGACTGTATGTCACTTTGCCTTTATATCAATACCACATGCTATTCATCACATCAACTAATACTTTACATCATCAGGAGTAAGATCTAAAGTTAACTTGTATTTCCTTTGGTAGGAGCCCAGTTTCCTTCACAAATATTAAGATACATATTTAGAACATCCCAAATCTGACTTCTTAATGTTGTGGATGGCCTCCAAAGTTACATTCTCTTGTTACTAAGGATAAGAAGTTTTAGGTGCAGATAGTATTAATATTTATTTACATAGATTTTCACTCTTCAGACTATGTGATCAATAAATGTATAAGATATATACGCAATTGTTTTTGTGCTCCACCTAGAACTCCCTGTCAGTAAAGTCCATCCTTTGGCATTGCTGGAGAAGCTAGTCCACTAGAGCTTCTCAGAGCTTATTGTCCTGGGCAGGAAATAATTTGACAATCTGGTCTAGGGACAGATCTAGAACTCTGCCTGTTGAGTAAGTGCTCAACAAATACGTGTTGAATCAGTGGATAATTACGGGTTAATTATGTTTGATGGCTCAACTCAGAAAATTTAGCCAATGTTTGTAGCATTGTTTCTATGGAGAAATTAATTCCTTCCTGCTGATTTATCAATTTTGAGACCAATATAATCAGAAACTAAAGTCTATCTTTCAGTAAGTGACAAATAAAATGATGTCACAATGTATGAAAATCCCACTGCAATTGCAAACATATTAGCGTTAATGAGAAGGAGAAAAAGGAAGTTGCCATCAACAAATATTTATACCTGTGGCTTGGCTTATCTAACTAGGGCATTCAATAGTCTTTGGAGAATTCAAATAGCTGTGGGGGTATTTTACACATAATGGACATATTTGGGGTTGGAGGTGGAGTTCTAGACTAATGAACACAAAATGGTATTCAAAGGTCTTAAAGATTTGTCTCCTACCTACATGTCTCTTTCCTACTTATATTTCTATAGTACCAAATTTGTGTATTTATCCAAACAAACCTTACCATGTCATGACCCTGTGCCTTGCACATATCTTTTGTCTCTCATCATCATAAACTCCTATTTATTCTTAAAAACCCAGTTTCTGTGTCTACTTCTTCTATAAGGCCTTTCTTGATCCTATTCTTCAAAAAAGTTAATGCTTTTCTTATCTTTGTGGCATTTATATGTTTAATATAATTTCTTATTGTACTCATCAAACTATATGACAAGCATGGTCAGATGTTATTTTTCTTCTCAGACCATGATCTTATTGGCCCTTTTATATGGCTGAAGTATATGGAACTACCATTTTTTTCTAAATCAATTTCATATGGCTCAATCTAATATTAGCAACATAATTATAACATAATATATACATAAAATATATATAATATACACTTAACATACATATATAATACATAATATATAAGCTGTATAAAATTTTACATATATATATAAATAAATATAAATAAATAAATATATATAATGCTTCTAATTGAATCAAAGGTGGTAAGACAAGTTTCAAATGCTGAGGCACTTATGACCTTTTCCTGAATTTGAAAACTGAAAGTTTTGAAGTCCAATTCTGACGAGATGTTGGTGATGCTGGTATTAGACACCTCGTCGATGATTCCAGGTAGGAGAGCAAAGCATGAAATGAAGTGCTGACAATTGCTATACTAGATCTATGAGCATTGTAATTTGTTGCCTGTTGAAGGATTGTTATGAGCAGCTATAACTCTTATCCAAAATACCAGTCTAGAATCTAGGTCTTAAAAATTGTTCATTTATATCTTGGGTTCACTATGTTCATTTATATCTTGCTGGTTGGGACCTTATAGTCTGCAGATGTCCTAGGCAGCACAGTGATGTTTTTTGATTGTGGTAGATATTGGTTGATAGAAAAGGATAAAAAACACACAGTAAGGTGTATGTAGTAACAGTTTAAAGAAAAAATACTCTCTAGTGACCTTTCCCCACCCCATCCACCTTCCGCTAGGCAGGTAATAAAAGGGTAACTATTTTATTTCATTATTCATGATAAATATTTGTCAACATCACATATGCCCTTTGGAAAATAACACTCCTTACCAATTAAAAAAAAAAACTATTGAAGGGCTGGCCCCAGGGTCTAGTGGTTAAGTTCAGCACACTCCTCATTGGCAACCCATCTGGCGTGGACCTACACCGCTCGGCAGCCATGCTGTGGCGACGTACATACAAAATAGAGGAAGATTGGCACAGTTGTTAGCTCAGGGCGAATCTTCCTCAGCCAAAAAAAAAAAAAAAAAAAATCTATTGAAAAACCTACAAAATTCTTAAGAGAAATTTTAACTTACAAACATACCAAAATTCTCCTAAGTATAATTGGGCACTTGAAGAACAAGCTTTTAATACTGCTCTCTCAATATGGCTTACCCTTTTCTTTTGACAAAAGAAAGTAATAAACATCCTGTGATCTATGCAATCGATGGTCATTGGCAAACCTGGCCTTAAAAGCATTAGCCAATATTAGAGAAGAAAACAAAAGTAAAAGAAAGGATTCGTGTTTGCACCTACCAGCTGCTTTTACTATAAGGAGAGTCAAAGTAGTCGATACGGAAGCTACCAAAAAATAGCCAGTCCCTTTTTACTTCACATGAGCTGTCATTAAAAAGAAAAAAGAACTCAAATTACTAGGTATTTAATTTCTCATTCATTCATTTTTTTCCAACATCATTTATTGGTGGTCTTTTTCCACCTGAAATGAATTAACAGAGACCAGCTATACCCTTTCACCTGAAACTACTAAAAACTGGAAACAATGCATGAAAAACTGGTTTTCAATACACTTGACATCATGCCTTTCTTCTAATTTGGCACTTTCAATTCATAATTGAAACTCTGAAATCAAAAAGTCACTACAATAGTAAATTTGGAAATCACAGATATACTTTCTGAATCATAACTTGCAGTTGGTAGCAGCCTACTGTTAAAAGATTTAGCACTAAGGAGAAACAGTTAAAGAACACAAAAAAGCTGAAAAATAAGAGTTAGTTTTACCACCAGCCAACTTCAAAATCATCATCATTTTTGCCAGCTCATCCTTAGTAGCGTCCTTTCTTAACATGAGTAGCTGGATTTCTCATGAGAGTTTCTTTTGGTAACTCTGAATTCAACGTCCTTTTGCCACAAAGATGCTGTTCTGGGGGAATGAAGAAGATAAAAATAAAAAATAAATAAATAAAAGGCTATTTTGACTTCAGATATGAAAGCTATTTTAAAACACGTGAGGTCATAACTGGTTAATTGGCACTGGTAACTTATGCAGGCAGCTATGAACTGAGAATGTTTTAAACGTTCTACTCAGGGCCTCATCCCGCATGCACAAGGGACAGAGACCATGAACTAAAAGAAAGCTACAGTGTTCTCTCTCCTCTGGCTGAGTCTCAGCATTTTGTGGAAGCTGCTTAAAGAATCAAGCATCAAAAAAAGGATGACTTGGGAGCTTATTTTGTAGAGAGGGTTATGGTTTAGTAGAAGCTTAGAATGGAATACAGTGGCCTTGTGTTAAGCCCTATAGCAGAGGCATCTCTAATTATTTATATCCTGCTGTTAAGCATAAAACAGGCTTGACTGCCCTTACAACAGCTGCAGTCTCACCACGTGTGCGGCACCATGAACTTTATGTGTGAGCTCTCCTGAAGAGCTTTCCGGGGCACGGGGCACTACAAGCAGGTAGAATCATTGTCAGAAGAGCCTTCTGAAGAGTCCTGGTGCATTGGCAGCAATTAATGCAGGTGGTATTTTAGACAAGGGAGCTAATGAGCTTTAATATGCATGCAGGTGAGGGAGTGCTGAATCAGTAGAGCCATTAATGAACCTATGACAGCCTAATTAGCTACAATTTAAAATCTATGGAATCTAATCAGAGAAGCTGAACACTGCTGCAAATCTGTGTATGAATGAGTCTTTCTAAATACTCCAATCTGTTGCTTAGTCACTGATTGATAGTAATTGCTTTTTTCCTTCTATTGTGTATAGGAAAATGCCCAATTTTACTCTGATAGGGGAGGACACAACATTGAAGTTAAATGCCTAAGATGTTTAGCTGCTTAAGTTTAATCACTGAATGTTTAAAAAAAAATCAAAGTAAAATTAATTTTCAACTCTGAATATAGATGATTAAAAATGTACCACCAACTTCTTATATATTGGGTTGGCAAAGACTTCATAGCTGTTAATCAACTCCAAATAGCGTATCTGAAAAGCAAGCAAAGATGATACAACATGCAAATGCATAAAATGCATTTATTAATCCATAATTTGTTTCAAAAGGACTTATTTATGTTAGTTATCAGAGATAACAGGGCAAAAATAGTTTTATTGAATGCTTGAGATAAGAAAAATTTTCTGAGGTTAACACAATCTATTAAACGTCCTATTTTAAAGTGGCTGAACTAAAGTGTCCTTCCAGACGTTGAGAATAATTCTATGAAGGTGTGAGGTGATACTGTTTTGTAGCGCCCATTTGGTAATAACTGACGTATAAAAGGTACAAGCAGTTTTTCTACTCTGACATTTCCCCCTTATATAGCACAATTCATCTGAGAACCTTAAAGAACTTTGTAGGCTCTGATTTATTGAGTCTTACAACACCACTGGAAGACAGGTCAGTGCGGCTGTCTCGTTTTAGAGGCAGCGCAACTGAGTTCCGTTTGCTGAAGGTCACAAGTGAGTCAGTGGAAGAACTATAAAAAGAGCTCCGAAAAAGCCCAAGAAAGCTCCTCTCGTACTTTTTCCATTTGATAAATGGTACATCTCACAATTCTGACATTTCAGAGAAAAATCTATGTATCTAATTTTTGAATATCAATTGAGAAAAAATCCTTGGAATGCAGACTTATAATTGTGAGTTATTTTTAACTGTTGATATTTGGTGCATAGGTATGATATTATCAGTTAACAACTAAATGAAGAGAAATACCGCATTTCCTCATTGGTGTCAATAGAAGTTATCTTAGATTAACCACGAGGTACTGAGGCTAAAGCCTTTTTAAAGAAGATAAAAATTAAAGCTTTCTGTAGCCAGAAACATCTAAAAAGAAAGAAAGAAGAGAGGGAAGGTGGAAGGCGGGAAGGAGGAAGGGAGAAGGAGAGAAAGAACACGCACACCACACGCACATAAACACATCCACCCAAGAACTTCAGATGAGATGGCTTACTAAATAGATGCTGCTGACAGAGAAAAGATGTGCATAATCCATTAAATTTGATTTTAGTGGAATCTCTGTCTATAAAAAAAGAGAAAGAGAAGAATGTGAAAGGATACAGACAACTCAAATGATATGTTAAAACAGCTTTAGATTATGTGCTAGCACTTCTGCACATCCTTTTTGCTAGTTACAAAAAGGTACTGCAAGGGCAATTTTATGAAATCTGGTATTTAAATGAAATTCACTTGATCCCTGGTCCAATGGATTATTTTTTCAAGTTCGACAATATTATGACAATATTATATTTTCTCTTGTGTCAACCATTATGCATTAAATTTGTGAGCAAAATAACCTCCAAAGCAAATATTTTTTAAATTCCTGCTGATGTGAGAGTGTTTACAAAGGTCCATTTTCTTTGAAATAGCCAAAAAACAATGTTGTCAAAACTTTGATATGTTAATGAATAAAACTTTATACCACCCAACATGATACATCTTATTCTTAAATCCATCAAATTTGATCACTGTTTTTTTTTAAATTTAGTTAGCAAGAATAAACAACCCCTATATCCTGTTTTGTTTTCATATGCTGTGATGTAATGTCAGTTAACTGGAAAGTGTTCTATTGTGTCTTGGGGTTGATTTTTCTTTTTATTATTTTTGTGCATGTAATGTGAGAGTAATTTTTCTTGACTAGCTCTCTGAGTAGCTTCTTTAATAAGGTATTATATGTATTATTAGATGTGACCATGTATGTAATATTGGACTGAGTCCATCTAAATTTGATAAGTAAAACTGCCACATGCATTTCAGCAGTCTGGCAAGTTGGAGTTGGGAGATTTCACGTAAAACACTGTTAATGTATTATTATTTGTGTTATTTGTATAATTTGCATTTTTCCAATAAAAACAAATACAAACATTTTATACCATCATTATTTTAAAGACGGCATTTGTTCTAATTACAATAATATTAAACTTCAATTTACAGTAATGAACACCTTATAGAAATGTACATTAATTTAGTATGGTATAGGAGTGCGTTTGTGATCAGGAATTCCTTATACCACTCCTGTTTCTTTCCCTTCCTTTCCTTTGAATAATAACCGATGTCTTATGTTCTCTCACATCAGCCACCTGAGCTGTGTACTCTTGGAACAGTTACTTAATCTCTCTAGCCTCAATATTCTCATCTGTAAAAGGATATTATAATATTATCTTCTTCAATGTGTCAAGAGGAATAATTGAAATTAAATACCATAAAACTTGTACATACTAAGAGCTAAACACAGATTGTATATATATTTTTAAAAATTGTACTCAGTGCTAGGAATAGCAGGTCTTTAATAAAGAAGATGCAATTTCTGCTTCAAGGAGATTATACATACATAGGATGACAGTAAGAGAGAACTTGAATTAGAAGTTTTTATATGTAATTTTGTCCATGTCATCTTTAAGCTACTGGTTCCAAACCGATAAACACACTCTTAAAATATTCAGGCTCAAATAGTACTTGGGGATGCAACCATTATACATACAAGAACAAATTAGTACTTGGTGGTAGACCATTCTACACATTAAAAATATTTCATTCAGTGGGCCAATTTCCTGGGACTTGATTTAATTTTGAAAAGCATAATGATTTAAATATAAGTAGTGAAAAGAATCATTATATTCATGAATCAATTAGTTGTATTAAGATCTTTTTTGGATGTAGATTAAGCTACTTGAGCTGCTAGGTTCAGATATGTCTGAATGCGAAAATTTGGTTATATTACAATCTTCAAAGCCTCTCATGTTTTATTGAAAATAATTTTATAGCTAAGATTTTATTCTCGTTCTGAATATTTAGGATATCAATATGAGTTATTATGCTTTATCAACATAAAGCATTTTAAATTTTTTGAAAGTAGAGACTCTGCCTAGTATAGTTCTATTCATTCAATTAATTATCCAATACAGATATTTAATACAAGAATATATACATCACTGGGAAAACATTTATTGTCTTCTTACTATATGCCAGATACAGTGCTACATGATTGGTATATAGAGGTCAACAAAACAAACAGGATGGATCCCTTCATAGAGGTGATAAATAATAAATTACTAATTTAAAAAATACTTTTAAAGTCAAGTTCAGACTACAGTTAGGGAACCTAACCTGGATAGCAGTGTCAGAGATGGCCCTCTAAGAATAAATGAACAGTTGAATTAATCTTATGAAGAGTTGGTCAGATGTTGGTCTATGCAAAGAGAATTACATATGTGAATACCATGAAAGTGGAAAAATCTATACATAGCAAGGAACTAAATGAAGACTAACATGGCAAAACAGAAAGGAGGAGAGAGGAATACAATATATAATTGATGAGTTCAATAGATGACATATCATGCAGCAACTTCTTTTTTTTTTTTTAAGATTTTTATTTATTTATTTTTTCACCCCAAAGCCCCAGTAGATAGTTGTGTGTCATAGCTGCACACCCTTCTAGTTGCTGTACGTGGGACGCGGCCGAGGCCGGAGAAGCGGTGCATCTGTGCGCGCCCGGGATCCGAACCCGGGCCGCCAGCAGCGGAGTGTGCGCACTTAACCGCTAAGCCACGGCCGGCCCCATGCAGCAACTTCTTGAACCAGTTAAGAATTGTAGATTTGTGCTAAGTGGGAAAAATCACTTGGAAAGGTTTTAAAGATGGAATTTATATAACTTGGTTTACATTAAAAATTTTGTCTGGGAGAAACAAACTAAGCCCAAAGTTAGTAGTAGGAAGCAAATAACAAAGAGCAAAAATACATGAAATAGAGACTAAAAACACAATGGAAAAGATTAATGAAACTAAAGGGGGGGGCGTGGTTGAAAAAGATAAAATAGACAAACTTTCAGCTAGACCTACCAAGAAAAAAAGAGAGAGAACTCAAATAAATTAAATCAGAAACAAAGGAGGAGACATTACAACAGATACCACACAAATACAGAGTTCTAAGAGACTAGTAGGAACAATTATACACCACCAAATTGGACAACCTAGAAGAAACGGATAAATTCCTAGAAACTATAACCTACTAAGATTGCATCATGAAGACACAGGAAATCAGAATAGACCAATTACTAGTAAGGAGATTGAATTAGTAACCAAAAAACTCCCAAAAAGAGAAGTCCAGGAGCAGATGGCTTCACTAGTGAATTTTACCAAACTCGTAAAGAAGAATTAATGTCTATTCTTCTCAAACTCTTCCAAAAAAATAGTAGAGGAGGGAATACTTCCAAATTCATTTTTATGGGACCAGCATTACCCTGACACCAAAGCCAGAGAAGAACACTACAAGGAAAGAAAATTACAGTCCAATATCCCTGATGAACATAGCTGCAAAAATCCTTAACAAAATACTAGTAAACCAAATTCAATAGCACGTTAAAAGGATCATACATCCTGATCAAATGGTATTTATTCCAGGGATACCAAATGGTTCAACATCTGCAAATCAATCAATGTCATACATCATATTAATAAAATGAAGGATAAAAATCATATGATCATCTCAAGAGATGCAGAAAAAGCATTTGGCAAAATTCAACATCCTTCATGATAAAAACTTTCAACAAACTGAGTCTAGAGGGAACATACCTCAACATAGTAAAGGCCACATACGACAAACCCACAGATAACATCATACTTAACAGTGAAAAGCTGAAAGTTTTTCCTTTAAGACCAGGAACAAGACAATAATCCTACTCTTGCCACTTTCATTCAACATAGTACTGGAAAGCCTAGCCAGAACAATTGGTAAAAAAAAAGAATATAAATGCATCCAAATTGGAAGAGAAGAAGTAAAATTGTCTCTATTGGCAGATGACATGAAATTATATATAGAAAATCTTAAATACTCAAAAAAAACTGTTATAACTTACAAACGAATTCAGTCAAGTTGCAGGATACATCAATATACAAAAATCGGTGTGTTTCTATACACTAACAGTGAACTATCAGAAAGAGTAATTAAGAAAACATTTACAATCGCGTCAAAAGAATAAAATACCTAAGAATAAATTTAACCAAGGAGGTGAAAGACCTGTACACTGAAAACTTTAAGACACTGATGAAAAAATTGAAGATGACACAAATAAATGGAAAAATATCCCATGCTCATAGATTGGTAGATTTAATATTGTTAAAATATCCATACTACTCAAAGTGATCTACAGATTCAATTCATTCTCTATGAAAATTCCGATGGCATTTTTCACAGAAATAGAATAAACAATCCTAAAATTTGTGTGGAACCACAAAAGACCCTGAAGCAATTTTGAGAAAGAACAAAGCTGTAGGCATTACGCTTCCTGATTTCAAACTATTCTTATAAAGCTACAGTAGTTAAAACAGTGAGATATTGGCATAAAAACAGAAATGTAGACCAATGGAAGAGAATAGAGAGCCCAGAAATATATATATATATAGTCTATTAATTTATAACCAAAAAAACAAGGCTATACAATGGGGAAAGAAAAGTCTCTTCAATAAATGGTGCTAGGAAAACATGACAGCCATGTGCAAAAGAATGAAACTGAACCCTTCTCTTACACCATATAAAAAAATCAACTCAAAATAGATTAAAGACTTGAACATAAGACTTGAAATTATAAAACTCTTAGAAGAAAACATAGGGGGTGGGTTCTTTGACATTGTTCTTGGCAATGATTTTTTAAATTTGACACCAGAAGCAAAGGCAACAAAAGCAAAAATAAACTACATCATACTAAAAAGCTTCTGCACAGCGAAGGAAACCGTGAATAAAATAAAAAGGCAATATACCCCAAAAAACCTAAAATAACAATGCAAGATATTTTAAAAACCTTAATTTTATAAAGGCCTTAATTTGAAGCATTTTTTCATACATAAAAAAAATCTCACAATGTCTATCTTGAATACATTTCTATCTGTAAAGTGAAGTTATTCGACCCATATATTGGGAGTTAAACCCAGAAAGGTGAGGCAACTTGCCTAAGGTCACATGGACATTCATTGACCATGTCAGATGATTTAACCCTTGGCCCAAGTCCTTCTGTCACTACACATTGCCTTGTTATCTTCTCTAGTTTCCTATAAGAAGATAGTGATCAAAATGAGACAAGGACACAGATGTTCTCACAAACAAGGGTATGTTAGTTCATTGGTGAAGGTCTATTGATAGTATTGATTTTTTTTCCAGTTGGCATACAACATTTTAATCTGATAATATCAAAACTGGTTTGTAAAACAGACCTATAAAAAAATTGCCAAATTGAAAAATAGTTATTTTATCAGAATTACTGAGGTCAGAAGCCATGGATATTATGAAAAATTTGATTGAAAGTATCTAACTTTGAAAAGTTGCCTTCGTCTAACAAAAATGAAACCAAAGACGTACCAGACTGCCACTGTATGGACTCTCATTCGTTTTTTTAAATTTTTGCTTCGCTTAGATGTGAAGATACCCCGTGTGACAGAGCCATCTCATACTGAAGAGTCAGCACTGCTGTTGCCATTGAAAGAGCTATATTGAGAACCTTATTATGCTCATCTGAAAAGCAAAATCAGTGATTATGAACAACTTACAGGACAGCTGAAAGTAGTTAAATCATTTACTGGTAATACTCCCAAGATCTTAAAATGCTACAATATATAAAACACATTCAGTCACTGCAGCACTTCTACACTCATATGAACACTTTTGAATCTCTGGGTGCTTGTCATTTAATCCCTTTCTCTTTATTCTATTGTAAGATAAAAGTATTCAGAAGTAGACAGTTTCCTACTTTTTGCTTTGATTTAGAGGTTTAAATTCATACACTATTTTCCATCCAGAAAAACAAGCACAGTTTAACAAGAAGTCTTCTTATGAGATATTGTTTATTTAGTCTTGAAAGTCCCACTTTACTCTATAGGTCTCCAGAAATGTGGTCAAGTCCTGGCTGGGTCACTTGGCTGCAGGACCAGGAAATTCACTTATCCTAAACTGACTCAGTTTCCACTAGAAAATGGAGCATAATAGTCAAATATACTCTACCTACTTACCAGTATTGTACTGCAGGTCAAAAGTGAGATCAGAAGAGAAACAGTTTGTATGATGGTTAAATGTTCTAGAGTCTAAGACATGAGTTTGAATCCTGGATTTGTCACCAACTGTTGAGTACTTTTGGGCAAGATTTTCTAATTTCTTTTAAGCCACATTTTCTTTTTCTGTAAAAAGGAATAATTAAACACTTGCCTCATAAAGCTGTATGGACGTTTAAACGGTAGCACAGATTTAAAGCTACAGGCCTGCAGACACCTGTGTTCCATGCCTCTCTCACCTGTTCAAGCATTGTGCATCAGTCCAGTAAAGGAGTGCTGTGATTTAATCATTGTCTTGGCTTTCACTACAAACTTCAAGAGATATCTGTCACCAGTCACCCCAAGCCTTTTGGCTTGAACTCATACCCAGTATCCTTGTAGTAGATCCAAAGAGTTATTTCCTGTGTCATATCTCTGTTTGTAAGAGATACTACCAGAATTCCCAGCCTCCTAGATCAATCGTCATCATCATCATCATCAAGTCTTCAAGACCCTTGGGGCTCTGAACATCCACTAATTAGACCTAATTTTTAGGTCCTTTATGCCCTTGCAAACTTTTCCAATGTGCCTTCTTGAGTCACCATCTGTCATTGAGGCTGAGATGTGATGATAGTGGTCCTCCTTTTCTACAATGCCAGTTCCAAATTATTTCTCTTTCCTCCTTGTTTGGAAACCCCTACCCCCAAAGTTCTTTATCCTTACCATAATCCATACTACTGAACTGAGTGCATTTCCATTAATCATTACCCCTACTCTCACTGCATATCCAGCTGTATTTCCATGATCTTTCACAATGAACACTTCTTTGCATCCAGCCTCAATCTCCTTGCCCTGTTCTCCCTGTCCTATACTCCCTGGATTCATCTACTTGATATCTGCACCTATGCAGCTGCCGTAAGTTAGACAGAAACTTACAAGTGTGTTGACTGGTCTCATTTTAAATAATTGCCATCAATCTCAAATAGGCATCCAACAGCCTCCTATATGCCCATTAAATTTCTCTGTATTTTCACTTTCAACCCACAAAGTGATCATTTCAGATATTCTCAGTCATTAAATTTCTATCCACCTCAATCATACACACACCACTCACACATACCAATATACTTGAGCACACACACTTGCAGCCAATGAATTGGTTTTCATTTTTCCTCAAGAAAGAGAAGTATTATTACATAAACTCCCTTAACTTTCCATTTTCAAATCTACAATTTCCCAATATCCTTATTCATATTCTTTCCATTCCCTCCAATTATGTTGGATAAAATATTCCTAATCCTATAAAAATGTCTCATCTTTTCAAGGTCTTCCTTCATTCTTACAAACTTCAACAGCATTACAGGTTGATAACCTCAATTTTATCTCCAGGCCTGGCCAATGCTGCGTGAGTAGTTCACCTCTTTTGGGTGGCTTTGCCCCTGATAGGTCCTGTCACAGCCTAATGCATATAACTACAACTGACTGATGGAAGGACCTTCCTTCAGGGGCAGGGGTGGCTTCATTCTAAGTACGCAGTCATACGGAGCCTTGTACTTAGGAAGGTCTCATACTTGATTTAATGCTCTGCTGTCATCATTTTGAAATTCTTAATAATTTATGAACAAAGGCCTCATATTTTTATTTTACACTGGGCTCTACACGGTAACTGACCAGTCCTACCAACAGGTACTTCAAATTTAATATGGCAAAAATAGAAGACTTGATTTTCACCCGCCAAACCAACTACTCCTCTATTTATTCTATTTCTACAACTGCCAACAATATCAATTTAGTTGCTCAGGTGAAAATCTAGAAGTCATACTGGATGTTTTCCTCTTTTCACCATTCAATATGTCAAAATGTTCTATCTGTTCTGCATCCACATTTTATCCTATTGTTCTGTACAATATACCCAATTTCTCCATTACTGCACTCAAGGGAGAAAATTGGTTGTACTGGATATTGCAATAGCCTTCTAACTTGACTCCCTTTTCTGCTCTTAAATTTCTATACTCCATTCACCACAAAGCAGCCAGAAACATCCATACAAATTGTAAATCAGATAATATCATTCCCCTGCTTATTCTCCTGTGTTTTCCCATTGTACTTAAAACAAAAAGAGAATTACTTTTTATTGCCCTGCGTGATTTGTCATTGCCTACCTTTTTGCCCTCATTAACTTCTATTCTTATTTTCTCTCACTGCGCTCCAGCCACAAAGGTCATCTTTCTCTTTTGTGTATAGCAAACTTGTTTTTGGCTCAAGGCATTTTTATTTGCTGGTTTGTTTGTATGAAATGTTCTGTCTCTGATATGTGCATGTCTGTCTTTACCTCGTCCTTCACATCTCAACTCATACAGTACTTATTCAAAGAGATGTTCCCTGACAACATTGTCTAAATTAGCACCTGTTCCACCACTCAGGATACTTTTGTTCCTTTTAAAAATATTATTTACTATATTCCAATTTATCTTGCTCATGTATGTACTTATTTATTTTACTCTCTCTTCAAGAATGTAAACTACATGAGAGAAGAGATCATGTACGTGCAATGTCTGCATGCCTAGGATAAGATATTTGTTGAATGTATTGGAATTATGGCACTTAGAACAATGTCTACCATATATTAAGTGTTCAATAAATGTCACGTATTATTATATTAATTGTTTTTTTATGTGTAGAAGAGTTTTTTAACTTGAAAACATTATAAAAATTATATTAGAGGGGCTGGCCCTGTGGCTTAGTGGTTAAGTGAGTGTGCTCCACTACTGGCAGCCCGGGTTCAGATCCCGGGTGCACACCGACGCACCGCTTCTCCAGCCATGCTGATGCCACATCCCACATACAGCAACTAGAAAGATGTGCAACTATGACATACAACTATCTACTGGGGCTTTGGGGAAAAAAAAAGGAGAGGTATTGGCAATAAATGTTAGCTCAGAGCTGGTCTTCCTCAGCAAAAAGAGGAGGATTAGCACGGATGTTAGCTCAGGGCTGATCTTCCTCACAAAAAAACAAAACAAAACAAAAACAAACAAAAAATTATATTAGAATTGATTTTTATATGTAAAATTATAGGAGTACTAAGGGTTCTCATATTGATATTTATTAGTAGTATGTAATACGTGTTTCTTAATCTTTAGGCACCTATACTCTAATTTTTTCATAACAAATTTTGCTCTTATTTGTTGTAAGATCTCATTTGTTTAATGAAGTAAAAAATTAAAATAGCAACCAAACATTAATGTGGAGAAGCACTTTCAGAATAATAGAGTAAGGACTTCCAAAACTGTGCTACTACATTAAAATAACAGTATCACTGGCAAAATATGTCAAAATCAACTTTTTTTAGAACTCTGGAAATTAACCAATGGCTTATAAATGTCCAAGGAGTGTTTATTCAAGGAAGGTAGCTGAATCCTGAAAAGAGCAATGAGTTTTGTGGGGTTTAACTTGCACTGTTCCCATAACCCTCTTTCCAGCACCACGTACCCCTGAAAACTGAAAGGTTCACAAAAGTAGTTGTGGAGGGTGAAAACTGTGATTGGAGCTCCCATGGGTTTTCCCACGCAAAACCCAGGGATTCTCACTACTTGACCTTTGTGGCAGCTCCTTGGAGTTTTATTTGACATGACTTAGAGCTCAATTTGTGAGAACAGATGATCTACAAGATAATTGTGAAAAAAAAAAAATCAGTGAAAATTACTTATATTTGCAGCTGTCTAAGGCAGCAGACCCGTTGGGGCAAATAAGAGGCTGACCAAAAAACTTAAAAGGAAAAGATGTATAATAAGATGTTATAGGGGACTTTGAAAAAGCTCTGACATATTCCTGAGAATATAGAAGACTACATCCATATGCAGGGCTGTGCACATGGCCAGGAATGTTCTGAGAAGGCCATAATGTCTCAATAATGACAGCTCTTGATGCATTACACAATCAGGAAGTGAAGGCTAAGCAGAATTGTAAACTTCTGGAACACTGAACTCATGCCATAATACAAATGCACAGAACCCCTGGGCAAAGGCTGAGAGACTTATCGGTTCAAGGAATTTAAGGAAATTTGTGACCAACCACTAGCTGAGCATTGAGGTAACCAAGCCAAGACTTTACTCACCACATATGAGAAAGAATATAGGCTTTACAGAATTAGATCAGAGTGTCACTAAACAAACAGTGAAAACAATCCACCCAGGAGGGGCAGATCTGATTTCTAGAGTTGCTACATTATATTATTTAAAATGTTCAGTTTTTGACCAAAAAATATGAGACACCCAAAGAAACAGAAAAATTGGTATTTTTCATACCCAGGAAAATTGGTATAATTCATACAAAGGAAAAACAAGCAGTCAATAGTAACTGTCCCTGAAGAAGTCCAGACATTGGACTTACTAGACACAGACTTTAAATAAATTATTATAAATGTATTCAAAGAACTAATGGAAACTACCTTTAAATAATTAAAGGAAAGTATAAGAATGATATGTCAGAAAAGACAGAATACCAATAAAAAGATTGAAATTACGAAAAAAGAGGAATCTTGCAATTAAAAATTACAATAAGTGAAATAAAAAATTCACTGTAGGAACTAAACAACAGATTTAAACCAGCAGAAGAAAGAATCAGCAAACTTTTAGATTTGATTATACAATCTGAGGAACAGAGAGAAAAAAGAATGAAGAAAAATGAACAGAGCTGCAGACCCATGGGACTCCATTAACCATACAAACATATACATAATGGGATTACCAGGGGAGGAAAAATAGAAAGGGGCAGAAAAAATATTTGAAGAAATAATGTCTTAGAACTTCCCAAATTTGCTGAAAAACATTAATCTACACATCCAAGAAGTTCAATGAACTCAAAGTAGGATAAACTCAAAGGGATTCACACCCAGATATATCACACCTAAACCATTGAAAGTCAAAGACAAAGACACAGTTGTGAAAGAAGCAAAAGGGAATTAATTATTCACATGCAAGTGATCCTCAATAAGATTAACAGTTAACTTCTCATTAAAAACCATAGAGTCCATGGAGCCAGGCTGGTGGAGTAGGGGTTAAGTGTGCATGCTTCCCTGTAGCTGCCCAGGGTTCAGATCTCGGGCGCACACTGCCGCACCACTTATCAAGCCATGCTGTGGTGGCGTCCCATATAAAGTAGAGGAAGATGGGCATGGGTGTTAGCCCAGGGCCAGTCTTCCTCAGCAAAAAGAGGAACATTGGTGACAGATGTTAGCTCAGGGCTAATCTTCTTCACAAAAAAACCCCGAAAAAACAAAAAACCATGGAGTCCAGATACATGACCTTTGCTGCCCTTGTCTCCACTTGCACACCTTTGTCTTCCACCCCAACCCGCACCTGTGATGTGGTGCTGTATTGGGGACCCTGCCTGCTCAGCCTGTTCATCACAAGCTCCCCACTGCTGGGTCTCCCCACAGCCTGTGCCTGCAGCAATACCCCCAACCCATCCTCTTCCTCCAGGAACCCGCTCATGTACCTAGACATGGGTGTGATGAAAGAAAAATTGTCAACAAAGATTCCTATAACTAGAAAAACTATCTTTGAAAAAAGAAGGAGAAATAAATACATTCCTAGATAAATAAAAACTGGGAGAAATCATATCTAGCAGACCTGCCCTATGAGAATACTAAAGGATGTACTTCTGCCTGAAATGAGTATATTAGACAATAACTCAAATGCACAAAAGAAATAAAGATACTGGTAAAGGTAACTACATAGGTAAATGCAAAGACAGTATAAATACATATTTGGTGGTAGGTTCTTTTTTTTTCAATCTAACTTAAAAAGTAATTACATAAAATAATAATTATAAAACTGCACTGATGGGCTTACAATGTATAATGGCATAATTTGTATGACAACTATAGCATAAAGGAGATGGGAAGGAATGGAGCTATAATGGAGCAAAGTTTCTAGATACTATTGCAAGTAAATTAATGTTAACCAGAAATAATGTTTTAAGTTAAGGAGTTAATTGAAGTCTTCAGGGGAAATATTAAGAATCAAGAGAATTAAATGCCACACTAAAAAAAAATTTATTTAACAAAAAAGAAGGCAGTAATGGAAGAAATGAGGGAGAAAATATACCTGAGACATAAAGTAAACAACTAGAAAAAGGGAAGATGTAAATTCTAATTCATTATTAATTACATTAAATGTAAATAATCTAAACACTCCAATCAAAAGGCAGAGGTTGGCAGAATGAATGAAAAGCCATGATCTAACTCTTTGGTGTCTACAATGGATATACATAAGATTAAAGACACAAACAGTTTGAAAGATGTAAAGAAATATACCTAAAGAGAGAGACAATTGCAGTACTAATACAGGTGGAAATCACTTTAAGGCAAAAATTGTTACTGGACACCATAAAAGAAAATTTAAAAGGATTAAAGAGTCAATCCATCAAAAGTCATAAGAAAAAGTAATAAAAATCATCCAGATTGGAAAGGAAGAAGAAAAACATGCCACAGATGGCATGATATTATATATAGGAAATCCTAACGAATTCACCGCCAAACTCTTACCACTAATAAACGAGTTCAGCAAGTTTGCAGAATACAAGATCAATACACAAAAATCAATTGTATATGTATTCACTAGCAATGAATAATGTGAAAAAGAAATTTTTAAAATTGCATACAATAGTATCAAAAAGAATAAAATATTTAGGAATAAATTTAAACAAAAGAAATTTAAGATTTGTACTCTGAAAACTGCAAAATATTGTTGAATGGAATTAAAGAAGACTTAAATAAGTAGAAAGACATCTCATGTTCATCGTATTTTCCAAATTGATCTACTGGTTCAATCTAGTCCCTCTCAAAATGCCAGCTACCTTTTTTTTTTTTTTTTTTTTTTGCAGAACTAAAAAGCTGATCCTAAAATTCATATGGAAATGCAAGGGGACCAAAGTAGTCACAATAATACTGAAAAATAACAAATTTGGAGCACTCACACATCCTAAATTCAAAACTTACTGAAAGCTATGATAATCAAGACAATGTGGCACTGAAATAAAGATGAATATTTAGATCAATGGAATAGAATTGAGAGTTCACATATCAACCCTTACATTTATGGTCAATTGATTTTCAACAAAGGTGCCAAGACAATTCAATGAGAAAAGAATAGTATTTTGGGGGCCGGCCCCCTGGCTTAGCGGTTAAGTACACACACTCCGCTACTGGCGGCAGGGTTTGGATCCCAGGCGCATACCGACCCACCGCTTGTCCGGCCATGCTGAGGCGCGTCCCACACACAGCAACTAGAAAGATGTGCAACTATGACATACAACTATCTAGTGGGACTTTGGGGAGAAAAAAGGAAAAAAAAAAAAGGAGGAGGATTGGCAATAGATGTTAGCTCACGGCCGGTCTTCCTCAGCAAAAAGAGGAGGATTGGCATGGATGTTAGCTCAGGGCTGATCTTCCTCACAAAAAAAAAAAAAAAAAAAATAGAATAGTATTTTAGACAATTGGTGCCAGGAAAACTGGATGTCCATATGAGAAAGAATGAAGCTGGGCTCTTATTTCATAGCACATACAAAAATTGATTAAAAATGGGTCATAGAGGGCAAGCTCTGTGGCACAAGTGGTTAGGTGCACGCGCTCTGCTGCCGCCGCCTGGGGTTCACCAGTTCGGATCCCAGGCGCACACTGACACACCGCTTGTCAAGCCATGCTGTGGCGGCATCCCATGTAGGGTGGAGGAAGATGGGCATGGATGTTAGCTCAGGGCCAGTCTTCCCCAGCAAAGAGAAGAGGATTGGCAGATGTTAGCTCAGGGCCGATTTTCCTCATAAAAAAATAAAAATGGATCATAGATCTAAATGTAAGAGCTACAACTACACAACTCTTAGAAGAAAACATAGGAATAAATCTGTATTGCCTTGGGTCTAGTAATGGTTCTTTTAGAGATGACATCAAATGCCCAAGCAACTAAAGAAAAAAATAGGTAAGCTGGACTTTATTAAAATTAAAAACTTTTACACTTCAAAGACCATCTTTAAGAAAATGAAAAGTCAACCTACAGAGTGGGAGAAAATATTTGCACATTATATATATAATAAGGGATTTGCATTCAGGATATATAAATAACATTTACAACTCAAATTAAAAAGTCAAATAACCCATTTAAAACATGGGCAAAGGATTTGGATAAATATTTTTCTAAAGATAGTATAAAAATCGTCAATAAGCACATTAAAAGATGCTCAGCATCATTATTCATTAGGAAAGTGCAAATCAAAACCAAAATGCTTTTGATTTTGGGTTCATACACTCTGACGGATAACATGTAAAAGACAGACAATAACAGCTGTTGTCAAGGATGTAGAATAACTCTAATCCTCATACGTTGATAGTGGGATTGTTGAATAGTACAGCCACTTAGGAACATTGTTTGGCAGTTCTCAGTAAGTTAAACATAGAGTTGCCATATAAGCTAGCAATTATACTCCTAGATGTATACCCAAAAGAATTGAAAACAAGTAATCGAACAAAAACTTGTACATGCATTTTCATAGTAGCACTATTCACAATCAGCAAAAGGTGGAAACAATACAAATGTCCATTAACTGATAAGTGGATAAACAAAATGTCTATGTCTATACAATGGAACATTTTTGACAATAAAAAAGACTGAAATACTGATACACAAAACAACATGTATGAACATTGAAAACATTATGCTAAGTGAAGAAAAGTAGTCACTTACTATATGATTCCATTTATATAAAATGTCTAGAATAGGCAGTTCCAGAGAGACAAAGTAGATTAGTAGTTGGCAAGGCTTGGAGGAGATGGAAGGAATAATAACTGATAATGGGTTTGGGATTTCTTTTTGGGGTGATAATGATGTTCTAAAGTTAAATAGTTGTGATGGTTGCACCACTCTGTGAATATACTGAAAATCATTGATGTGTGTGCTCAACTTCATTGCTCTCGAAACTGGATCACAACTTCTGAAAGTTTGGTGAAAATCAAAGTTTGAAACATTTTTGATTATATAATTATCTGAAGGAAGATCAGTCAAAATAATTATATCTTCTTTCATTGGCAAACTATACGCTAAAACAGTTAATTCATTTTTTGACTATTCAGATACCATGTATTTAAAATCTGAATCGAAAGAAATCATTTTAACTTCTAATGCATTAAAATATTTCTAGGTTCAGCATGAATTACTACATAGTGGATTTTAGGCAGTGGTGTGCAGGAGCCTGCTCATATAGGCTTGCAAGAGCCATCAAATTCTTAGGAGTGTTGTGAGCCAGTTGTTATCATTCCAGTAGCTTACAATTGGCCATGGTGGCAGTATTTATTCCAGGGAAACCAGTAAGGCTACAAATAAAGGATGCCTTGCTCAGGGAGCTGGTAGTGAACCATTTACCTGTACAACACTGATTTTAGTTTCTAAAGACAGGGTTAAGAAAATGAAAAGGCAAACCTTAGACTGGGACAAAATACTTGCAAAAATATATGTCTAATAAAGACCTTTATCCACAACATACACAGAACTCACTAACAATACGAAAATAACCCAATGAAATGTTCTAAGATTTGGTTCATTTATAACCATATACAGATTTGACAGCAATTTCATGAACACATATTATTTACATGCATTATACTAAAGACTTTTATGCATATTATCACATGAATCCTGAAGAAAAAATAATGAAAAGGCCAGAAAGGAGAGAGAAAGAGAGAAGGACAGAAGGGAGGGAGGAAAGGAGGAAGAAAGGAAGGAAAGAAAGACGAATCCTTATGACATAGATGTTTTTGTTTGTTCCTTTGTTACAGTTAAGGAAAGTATGGCTCAGAAGTGTTAAGTAACCTGCCCATCCAATCTCTGAACTTTCTGCCTCCTTGACTTCTTGCTATAAGAGCATAGATTTAAAGTAATTGTGAAATAGTATTTTTTTTGAATTTTGAAATTAGTGTTCATTATATTTGTACACCTGAATTGAAGACCAAGAGAAGAAAGATATGTTGAAAATTTGGAGATAGTCTCTAAGGAAATCTGTAAAACATCTTTGAAGGCTTACTCTTAACATTCTTCACTTATAGTCTGTACAGAGAGGTTATGGAATATTTTGCTTGGTGCATTACTTACATTGAAAGAGATAATTTTAAGGTTGGTAGGAATACTGAACTGAAGAACAGGTTGGTGATGCACTTTCTTTTTCTTTCCTAATTTTGATAGTACTTTCTCAGTTTAATTTTAAAATCCAAGATTCTGAACAAATCAAACTTCAGAATGGAATTTTCATCAAATAGCGAATAGTAGTTGTTTTTTTTTGTGTGTGAGGAAGACCAGCCCTGAGCTAACATCTAATGCCAATCCTCCTCTTTTTAGATGAGGAAGACTGGCCCTGGGCTAACATCCGTGCCCATCTTCCTCTACTTTATATGGGATGCCGCCACAGCATGGCTTAACAAGCGGTGCCTCGGTGCACGCCTGGGATCCGAACCAGTGAACCCGGGCGTCTGCAGTGGAGTGCCCGCACTACTAACCGCTTGCGCCATTGGGCCTGCCCCAAAAAGTGAATAGTCTTTGAATAACTTTTAGATTTAAATTTCCTAAGCTTGAGCAGATTTCCAAATTTGCTTTTCAGCCAAGAAAGTCTTCTAAAATAGGACAGGACAGCAAGGGCGTTATCAACTGCAAATTCAGTCTTGATGTAGTTTAGCTATTCTGTTCTTCACTGGTCATCTCGCCATGGGAAATGATTGCCAAAGTGGATTCCTGGCACTTTTCTTACTTTTTGAAAACTCTCAAGCCATTCTGATTAAAATATATAAAACAGTGTTCCACCCTCTCTTTCACATTTTAATGAAAAACATGACAAACAGCAATCAGTACATAAGAAATATAGAGAAGTATAGGTATTAAAAAGAAACATTTAGGGGCTGGCCTGGTGGTGTAGTGGTTAAGTTCACAGGCTCCGGTTCGGTGGCCTGGGGTTTGTGGGTTCAGATTCCGGGCGTGGACCTACGCACCGCTCATCAAGCCATGCTTCATCAAGCCGTGCTGTGGTGGCATCCCATAGACAAAATGGAGGAAGCTGCACGGAGATGTTAGCTCAGGGCTTATCTTTCTCAGCAAAAAGAGGAAGATTGGCAATGGACGTTAGCTCAGGGCCAATCTTCCTAACAAAAAAAACACAAAGAAACATTTAATGTTTTGAATAATTTTGTTTGCGCCAATTTTACAATTGTTGCTACAAAAACTTCCAACAATAAAGTATGTGTCTACTCTGAAAAGATGGAACAATTCAAATAATCAGCCATTTATCTTTCAAATTTTGGTAGCAACCTACTTTATTTTACCTCTTGTAGTTATCACAAAAATACATGATATAAAATTAGCTATCTTGCTTTTTTTATCTAATTAAAAAATACGCTTGGCAATATATATTCCGCATAATGCTGTCACTATCTTCTTTTCACTTTGCTCAGTATTATCATCTGAATATCTTTTAAAATTGGAATAATAATTATGACACTGTTTATCTCAAACCATGCATTGTCTGTTAATACAAAGGGAAGATGATGCAGGATATAAGGTAGTAGCTACAAAGGGCATGGGGCGTGGTATCGGAATAGCCTGTGTCCATAACCTACTGGCTGCGTGGGCCTCCTTTTCCTCATTGTTAAAATGGGGATAGGTGAGATGACACATCTGAAAGTGGCATAGTCAGATGTGATATCAAATGTGATGCACTTAGTAAACAATAAAGCACTGCAACTGCCAATTGTTATCATTACTAATTATATTGTTGCAGGAAAAATAAAGCAGAAAAATCAGACACGTCCTGGATCTTTATAATGACCCGTCAACATAATTACTATCCTCAGAGACCATTTCTTCCCCACATTTTGATTTTTGTTGCTAAACAACTCATGTGTCTTGATTCTAACCTACACTTTATAATAAACAGGTAAGTGTTTAGCCATTTCTAATTACGTAGATGCTTTTGAAATGATATCTGCACCAACTGGTTTTTATAAGAAATAATTTTGGTTAATATTATCAGTATGTCCTTTTATCTTTCCATTTTCATTATCTATATTCTTTACAATTTCTGAAATCAAGCATCTATCTAAAACTTTTTGGCATTTATTTTTGGTTGAACTGAAGGTACTTGTTTAATTTTGTGTGTAAAACATCAGTGGGGGCCAGGCCAGTGGTGCAGCAGTTAAGTTCGTGTGCTCTGCTTCAGTGGCCCGGGGTTCGTGAGTTCAGATCCTGGGCATGGAGCAACACACTGCTTGTCAAGCCATGCTGTGATGGCATCCCATATAAAGTAGAGGAAGATGGGCACAAATGTTAGCCCAGGGCCAATATTCCTCAGCAAAAAGAGGCTGATTGGCAATAGATGTTAGCTCAGGGCTAGTCCTCCTCACAAAAAACAAAACAAAACAAAAAAAAATCAGTGAAGGAGTCACATAATATCTTCATAGGAAATAAATAGTTCTGAAAATAGGGTGCACAAATAAGTTACCTTCATCATCCAGGTTTTTTTTTTTTTCTCTCTCAAATTTACTTTCTTGTAGACAGACAAAAAGAAAATCTTCTTACCAATCTGGATTTATATGGTGCTTGTCATTTTCTCTGTTTCCATATAGAAAATAAGAAAAACCTTACATAGGAGCAAATTTTTAAAATACTCAACTGATATAGACCCAGTTGAAATTAATATTCACAATCTTTATAATCAGCTTGACATAATCGCCAGGAAGCAGAATTCAAATTTTACTTTCACATACCTACTTTTCTTTGGCGTGTGTATTATTCTCAGTCTGGTCAATGCTTTAAGATAGTATTTCATTTTTGATAATTTATTTAGTGGTCTTTTACCTTTTCATTTCCACTTTTCTGCCTTATGTGAGACTATACTAAAAACCAGGAGCATATTATCTATCTAAAATGCATTTATATCATCAAGCTTTTAAATTATGCATTCTCAACAGACATGAGAATCCACTGGTGCATATGTAACATAAATGACTCTAAACTGATATAAAAATCAGACTGTAAATAACAAAAGGTCAAGGGTCTGATCACTCTTTTAAAAAGACACATACAACTAGGTTCATCTGTGTTAAACCCTCTAGGCAAGGACCTTGTTGTTGTTTTTGAATGACACTTGCCCAGTCAGAAATGAAATCAGTACCAACAACATCAGAATAAAGCAACAGGAGATCATTGACCTAGAACTTGGCTCATATTCCAAAGGCTGGAAGGCCTGGGGTTGTTCATGAGAAGGAGTTGGTCACCATGTGGTGCTATTGTAACACAGCAGGCCTGGGTCTTTTTGCAAAATGAACAATAATATTACACTTGCAGAAAGCACTGGTAGAAATATGAAATCTTTTTTTTTAAATCATCCATAATAGCCAAGGAAATAAAACAAGTCAATGGAAATATTATCAAAAATAAATCAAATTAATCTTCTAATGTTAATGTTCCTGAATTCTTTAAGATTTAACTCAACATCTTTAAAAATTCAGATAAATAAAAAACACTAATTTTGCAAACCTTTTCTCTCCATATTTTTCTTTCTTTCTCAGACACACACACACAGATATACAAATACAAGCACACACACACACACATATGCAGACACACCTATACAACCAATTAATTGCTAGAATATATTGCCTTGCTAAGATTTCTCAAGACAGACCCAGTAGAGTCCCATGAACTCTGAAGATGAATACAACCATATCAATGGAAATGAGAGTACACAAGTAGTAAATTGGGAGTGCAAGTAAAACAAAGAACTACCTCTGATATAAGATTGAACACAATATTTACTAGTAATCAGATAGAGTTATTTTTGACAATTTGGATATTGCTTTTCAGGAATGTGCAGCCTACTTACTGCCACACGTGACTTCACAGTCTAATCTAGTGTTAATCAAACAATTTTTGTATTACCAACAACAGACTTCAGTTATTGGACCAAAATATTTAGTAGCAAATGGCAAACTGGTGGCTACAATTTTTAATCCCTCATTATATTATCATAAATAGCCAATTTTCAGAAGTTTTCAAAGTTTTCTTGTAATTTCCTGAAGACTAATATTTTGTACATATGATAACAAAAATGATACATCACTGAATATGTAATTTTTGGTAAAGAAGACAAATACTTTTGTGCTTTGGCCACTTTTTTGTGACTTGAGGGGAAAATGGCCAGAAATAATACAAAGAAACAGACACACAAAATATTTTGTGTTCAGGCTCATTTGAACATCCTGACCATTTTTTTCTTCTTTCGGTACATCAGTTTCTTTTGATAATAATTCTTGCCTACCTGTGCAAAACAGGAAATCATTTTGTTTAGCACTAGTTTCCATATTTAATAAATGCAGGTGTGTATCATTAAAGTACAGCATCTGATTGCACTCAGGATAAAGCAACCAACAATTGTAGCACAAGGCTAAGGTGTAGAGAAAATTCTCCACTTTCTTACATGAAATGAACATATGAAAAGGGGTCAGGTGACCCTCCACAGTCATTTCTGTGTCCCAGAGTCCACGATGGGGGACATATAACGTCTATGAGAAGTTCTAAACTAAATTGTTTTAAAAGAAGGAGATATACAGGAGATAGCTGCAAGGGGAAAAATAATGACCTTGTGGGGGAGTACATGACATTTATTTTTTTATTTAATCCAAAGATTGAAGATGGTTTCCTTTCAAATGCAGCCAAGCCATCCAGACTGAATTAATGACAAGGACAAAATAAGGCATGGATGTGAACTATAAAAGCAGACTTAGCAGCTCTGTCAAAACAGCCTTTCTCCCGTTTCTGTTAGTGATGCAATAGTTTCTAGAGGGAAAGGAGAGAAAAGAGCCAGAGGAAAGGCTTTTTTCCTGGCTTCTGGAGTGGGAAATGGGTGACTCTTCCAATAAGGTAGGATTAGGCACCATATGTATGCCTACTTCTAGGTGTTTTGAGCTTAATTAGAAACACAAACAGAAAAAAATACAAATACTCTACTTTACATCATATGTAACATTTATCTGAACTTTGTAAAAACCTCCAGAAAGGAGGAAATTTACTGTTAAGGTATAAATAAAACTTACTAACTGCAGATCCTTCCCCACCAAATGATATATTGATTCAACATTTTGTCAGTCAAGGCAGATATTGAAAATACAGGTGAGTGAGCCAACGCCCGATCCAAAGTGAGACTGAAGGTTGGAAGCTGTGATGCAGCACCTTCCTCAAACGGCTAGAGACACATTTCAAACGTCTCTTTAGTCTTTGCATGTGTTTTTGTGTGCATTTCGACAATGGAAATACCTCAACCACCGGAAGGAGGACACTGAAAGATATCGAATATAAGAAATCTGAATAAGAATAATTCATCAAGGATTGCAGGGTCACCATGCATAGCTACACAGAATGTGTATGTACAGGGTCACTGTGAATATTTTCAGTAAACAACTTGCACACCTGCAGCAGTGCTGAGTCCTTTAGGATGGGATAACAAATGGGAGAGTAAGAGTAAGAAAGAATTGTTTCTTTTCCTGCTTTAATAGTTAACAGTATTTGATATACATTACCCTTCCAGAAGTTTTCTGTCTATCACCTGACTCTGCATGATCCAAGCTGATATGCTGTAATTATTTCCAGTGTTAAACAAAAGGACCCATGGGGCCAGCCTAGTGGCATAGTGGTTAAGTTCGGCGTGCTCGGCTTCAGCGGCCTGGATTCACAGTTTTTGATCCTGGGTGCGGACCTTCACTACTCACCAGCCATGCGGTGGCAGTGACCCACATACAAAATAGAGGAAGACTGGCGACAGATGTTAGCTCAGGGCAAATCTTCCTCAAGCAAAAAGAGGAAGATTGGTGACAGATGTTAGCTCAGGGTGAGTCTTCCTCAGCAAAAAAAAAAGTATCCATGGGTTATGAGATAGAATCTTTTTTTTTCAAATCCTTGCTCCTCATTTACAAACTCACCAATCTTGGACATATTACTTAAGCTCTGTGTCTTTTCCTCTTAAATGAAACAGTAATGCTTAACTGTCTTACAAGATTTCTCTGAGAATCACTTCAGATTTTAAGCAATTATTTAAACCCTAGTTTTCAATAAATGTTAATTCCAGAGGTATCTCACATTGAAAACTACATTGTTTTCACATTAAATTCTATATTGATGAACAAATCTTAAGTAAATACTAAGTTTGCTTATGACTCCTATTGCCTGGTGAGACAGGAATCTATGCAAAGTATTCCTGACCCAAGGTTAGAATTCCTCCCGACATGCAACCCAGTTAGGTTTAACCTGACTTTCATAAGGTCCTCAACCAATTAACAGACAACTTGTGACACAAACTGATGGAGGCTTAGATTTAGCCAATTCAAAATGATTAGTCTTTGCTTAAACCACCAGATAGTTTCTAGTTATTTAGCTGATTCAAATGATTATCTTTACTTTATAGATAATGCAAATAGATAAAAACTTATAAGAACTTTAGTATATTTTATAGTAAAATATATAACTAATATTTTTAGTGAGAGAATTTCAAAACCCAAATTCTTTTTTCACACTATCATAGAGATATGAAAGACCCTCAACATTATATCTGTACTATCAAGAGTATGATTTATTGCTATTTCATATACGTTTTGTAAAACTTTACATATATATTTATAATGTTTACGAAACCACTCAACAGAAAGCCATTGCTTCCCTAAAACCATGAAAGTATAACTGTTTTGAAAGCTGACAGCTTGTGATGGTAATTGTGCAAGCTCCAGTTGTATGAGTTTTATAGTAAAATAACAGGCTATTGGTGTCTGTTTATGTTGGATTTTATATTTCTATCTGGAACACTAAACTCCCACTTGAAGATACACAAAATGAAACAGCATTTCAAAAGAGGGCCTATGGCAAAACTTTTCAGATGTTATATCATTTTGGAGGATTAGAATTTTCTCACCAGTATATCTATGCTCCTGCCAAATAAAGGTGTATTTGTTAATTTGAAACACAACACTGTCAGATGCTTTATTTCAGTGGAAACGGAAGATGAATGTTGCATAATGTTATGAAACCTTTGCCATGACATGGAAGTAGTCTCTCTTTCTCTCTCCATATATTTATGTATATATGTATATCTCCGTCTTATGTGGGCGCAGTTCATGATGTGTCCCCAAAATTACAATAGTAGCATCAAAGATCACTGATCACAGACCACCATAACAAATATAATAATAGTAAAAAGTTTGGAATATTGCGAGAATTACCAAAGTGTGACAGAGAGACATGAAGTGAGAAAACGCTGTTGGAACAATGGTGCCGACAGACTTCCTTGACGCAGAGTTGCCACAAACCCTCCATTTGCAAAAAAATGCAATATCTGCAAAGCACAATAAAATGAGGTATGCCTGTACTAACTAGAACATTGTTAAGTATGGTATCTAGTGAGTGAAGATAAGTAGTCAGTTTGAGAAATGTTTTTACTCTATAGAAAGCTGGTGTTTTTACACTCAACTGATTATATTTTAGGTCTGAAGAGATAATGCAAAAACTCTAACACTGAAATTATAATAAAATTGAAAAATTCAGACAAAGGGAACCCTCAACATTATATATGTAATGTTTTGTTTATATTCTACTTGTTTTAGAAAATAATATATATTTTATGTTATTCTGAAACTTGTTTTTCACTTTCTGTCATATCACTTTCTCTTTGGGGGAAATACTTACAGATTGCACTCATTATCTTGAATATCTTTCATAGCGTGTGAGGACATGTGTGTAGCATAAATCACTCAACTATTGCCCTATTGATTTTTACTGTAGTGTTTACAAAATTTCTACTTTTCAAGCACAACTTAAGTAAATATCTTTTTATTCACATTTTTATGCTTAAGGTACCCAAAACTTTACGATCTTATGTATTGCCAATATTTTTCCTAGTCTTTGATTTTTTGCCTGGGATGAATTTTGCCATATAGAATTTTTATTTTATGTGGTGAACTTTTTAGTATTTTCTTTTATAGCATCTGACTTTCTATACTTGCTTAAGACAATGGCTTATGCTTGTGAGATTCCACAGATATTCTCCTATATATTTTATTATCATTTATTTTCTTTTTAATTATTTTATAAAACATCTAATATCTATCATTTATATCTATTATTACATCTCCACTAGATATCTAATAAATATCTAAAATATATATTATTAATAATAGATATATAATTTCTTCCATCTAAAATTTATTTTTGTATGGTATTTTACATAATTTGATATGTTTTCTTCTGAATTAATATCAAATTATGTCAGCACCATTTAAAACAAACCATCCTTTGGTTTAAATTGGACGTCTCTCATATATGAATTCTTTGTATTAACTTTGATGAATTTCTGTACTCTCTATTTTATTCTATTGAATAGTTTTTATATTACTGTGTCCATAACATACAGTTTGATCATTGAAGCATTATAATGAGTTGTAATATCCAGTAGGGCAAGTCCTTTTTAATCGTTATTCTTAATTTTATTTATTTTTATTTTTTTGTGAAGAAGACTAGCCCTGAGCTAACATCGATACCAATCGTCCTCTTTTTTTCTGAGGAACATTGGCCCTGGGCTAACATCCATGCTCATCTTCCTCTATTTTATGTGGGACGCCACCACAGCATGGCTTGACAAGCAGTGTGTTGGTGCGTGCCCGGGATCCAAACCCCAGGCCGCCGCAGTGGAGGGCGCGTGCTTAACCGCTACGCCACCCAGCCGGCCCCTCATTATTCCTATTTTTTAAGAACAACATGACATTCTATTATATAGTTATAGCATAGTCACATTTGATGGACATTTATGTTGTTTCCGATTTTTCTTTCTTCTTGTGAATTCCCTTTCTTTCGTTCTTTCTTCATTCCTGATGTTCTAAGTTTCCTTTTGTCTTATTTCCTTAGTGTCAAAACTTTATTTAGCCTTTCTTTTAGAGAAGGCTGCTGGCAACACACTCTCATAGTTTTCCTTCTGTTGAGAATGTTTTTATTCAACCTTCATTCCTGATGGACATTTTCACTAGTTATAGAATTCTAGGTTGACAGTTATTTTCTTTTAGCACTTGAAAAATGTACTATATCCTCCTGACCTCCATAGTTCCTTATGAGAAATCCACTGTCATTCAAGTTTTCATTCTCCTTTAGCTAGTGCATTGCTTTTCTGAATGCTTTAAAGGTGTTCTCCTTTGCCTTTAGTTTTCAGAAATGTGATCTTGATGTGTCCGGGCATGGATCTCTCTTGATTTATCCTGTTTGGAGTTTGTTGAGCTTCCTGAATCTGTACGTTTATATCTGTTACCAATTAGAAGTTTTCAGCCATTATTTTTCAAATACTAGTTTTGTGTATCATACTCTTTCTCCTCTCCTACTGAGAGTCTGATGACATATATGTTAGATCTATATTATTGCCCTACTGGTCCCTGGAGCTCAGTTTATTTTCTCTCTGTTGTTTAATTTGGATAATTCTATCGTTTTATTTTTTAGTTCACTGATTGTTTCATCCGTCATCTACATTCTGCTGTAGAGTCTAACAAATGCAATTTTTATTTTGGTTGTTGTACTTTAGTTCTAAAAATTTCCACTTACTTCTCCTTTATATACATGTGTGTATGTGTGTGTGTGTGTTCCTATACATCTTATACATGTATATTATACTCACACACACCAGCTGGTTTCATAAATGGGCCTGTCAAGGATGTGGCCAGGAGTTCATAAGCAGACTTAATGGATTTCTTTCTGCAGCTCCCTCCTCTCCATTTTCCTTTCCTTACTCTATAGTTGGGAGAGGGAGGTGCTTTTATGTGCATTTATATGCCTAATGCAGAGTAAAAATCATCAACATGGCTCCATCCACAGTTTCTGTCCCACCCAGGTGGACAGGGAGAGGAGCACCACCACTACTTGAGTTAGAAAAGGCAGTGATGGTTTAATATTTCACTAAAACTAGACCTGAAGAAAATCTGTCAAAATAGGATTTATTAAATATGAATGTTGAGGTAATTCATCAACAAATTTTTATTAAGCAACCACCCTTGGGTGGGAAATGTTCTAGGCACTGGGAATATTGCATTAGGCAAAATAGAAATGTGCCAGTATCAATGAATCATATATACTAATTGAGGAATCAGAAAATAAACATAAATATACCAATGTCTAACATTTAATTGGTGCAAAGGATTGGAAATCAATAAGGCATAATCAGAGAGATTAAGGAGTTTCCAGGAAAGGGGGAATGTTCGTTTTTAGAGTGGACAGCGAAAACCATTTTAATGTTAGCATTTTAGCAGAAGCCTGAAGGAAGTAGGAGAATAAACTGCAAAGACTTTTGGGGGAAGCATGTTCTAAAAGGTGGCAGGGGGGCTGGCCCGGTGGCATAGCGGTTAAATGTGCACACTCCATTTTGGTGGCCTAGGGTTTGCAGGTTCGGATCCCGGGCAAGCACTGATGCACCGTTTGTCAAGCCATGCTGTGGCGGCATCCCATATAAAGTAGAGGAAGATGGGCATGGATGTTAGCCCAGGGCCAGTCTTCCTCTGCAAAAAGAGGAGGATTGGCATCGGATGTTAGCTCAGGGCTGATCTTCCTCACAAAAAATAAATAAATAAAAATAAAAGGTGACAGAACAAGTACAAAGTTCTAGAAATGGAAGCATACTTCACATATCTAAGGACACTAGGTGGCCAATGTGGCTGAAACATAGTGAGTAAAGGAACACATGTTAGAAGATGAAGTCAAAGAGGCAGGAGGGAGCCAGGTCATCTAGGGATGTGTAGATGCTAAGTCTTTGGGTTTTTCACTGAGTAAGCTGGAAAATACTGGAGTGTTTTAAGCAGAGGAGTGGATTACCTAGCTTAACTTGTAAAAGAAACATTATATTTGTATTGAAGGGGTACTTTTGAGTATAAGAGTATCTTCAGTTTTACCCAGGGATTGGAGGTGGAGGTGGGTAGAAATGATCACATTTTGGCTATAATTTGGATATAGAATCAACAAAATACGTTAATGGAGTATATGCAGAACAGGAAGAAAAATAAAGAGAGAGAAGTCAAGGATGACCTTAAATTAATGTGGATGAACAAGTCGAAGAATGGAATTGATATTTACTGAGATAGGGTAGACTGCAGGAGCTGATCTGTTGACAGAAGACCAGGAGATCTTTTTGGAGGTAGTTAATTGGGTATACAAGAGTCGAAATAAGGGGGAAAACTAAAGCTGAAGATTTAGGGTTGTCAGTATAATAAAGCTATTTAAAGCCACGAGATTGGATACATTTACTTTAGGAAGTAGTAGGTTAAGAAAATGTCAACTCTCAAGATTGATTTTCAGAGCACCCAAACATTCAGAACTCAGAAAAATAAAGAAGGACAAGCAAAGAAGTCTTAGAAGAGGCAGCCTATAAAACAAGGACAGAAACCCAGACAGGTAATATGGTGTCCTGCAAGCCAAGTTGAAGAAAGTATTTTAGGAAGGAGAGAGTGATCAGCCATGTCAAGTGAGTTATTAGCCAAGTCAGAAGAGGTCTAAGAGTTGAGCATTTTATTTGGCAAAATAGAAGGCAGTGTTTACCCTGACAGTGATCTAGTTCAATGGTGGAGATGAAAGCCTAATTAGACTAGGATCAAGAAAAAACAAGAATACATTCTGCTTGGGCCAAGATGATGGCAGTAACATAGGATTTGAATATCCCTAATCCTTCTGAAGGGAACTAGAAGAGCAGAATCTAACAGTCAAATAAAATTTCAAGGAGAACATCTTCAAAAGGTAGGGAGACCAATTAGATAACTATTCAAATAATTCAGGTTAAGAGATTTTGGTGGTTGAAATCTGAGTGATAGCAAAGGAGATGATGAGAAATGTTTTGATCCTTGATATATTGTTTAAGAGGAACCAACCAGATTTCCTGAAAGATTGGATGTAGAGTTTGAGAGAAAGAGAGGAGTCTGAGATGACGCTGAATTTTTTAATAGAGTATCTGGAATGGTGCAGTTGCCTTAATTGAAATGACAGTGATTTTTTTTAAAAAAGAGCAGGTCAAACCATGGCACACAGCTGCTTAAAATCCTTCAGTAGTTTTCTCAATTCATTCAGAGTAAAATCTGAAGTTCCTATTATGGTGTATACCATCAGACTACACTAACCTCCTCTCTGGCAATATTAATAGCCTAAAATTCTTATCTGGCAATTAATTTTGTGTAACCATGTGATATTACTTATAATTATCATACATTAGTTTTTTCTATTTGCATGTCTTTCTCTACATAAACAAATTATAAGCTGCCTAAAATTAAAGATGCTACCTTTCCTAGGACTTATCAATACTCTATGTATATACGTATGTACATAGATGTTGACATAGATCTTATTAGTAAATAAAAAGAAGTAACAAAAATTATTGCTTTGTATATATCTGGCATAAGTATAATATGGAAATAACTGAAGTTCTGAGTGTCCTGGAAATGTGGAGAAGTCTCTCTGGATATCTAATGATAGCCGAGAGACTAGAAAGGTTCTCAGGAGTGTACTAGCTAGTATATCATTTTTTTCTGACTAAAAAATTCACAGTTTAGATTTTACTTGCCATACAAAGTAGATGCCATACTAAATGATAACAATATTGGATTTTAGATAACATTTTAGATTTTACTTGCCATACTAAAATGATAATAATAATAATAATAATAATATATTTCCAGTGTTATGAGTCACTTATAGCATAAATAGCAGCACTATAGAAGATTTCAATGCAAAATGGCATGAACTGAAAGAGATTTCAGAAATATTTCCACAAGGAATCTAAACCATTTGCACTTTATGGGACAAAAGCTAATTGAAGGAGATTGCTGATATAGAAAAAAGCAAGTTCTTGATTCACCATTCATTCCAAATTACTTACAGATTTATATTTTTATAAAAGAGTTGGAAACAAAGGGAAGATAGATGGGACAGTTTCAGCAGCAATAACAAAGGCTCAAAAATATTATATAGAATTGTCAGATGTTTTAAGCATAAAACCTTGAAGGATTCAGCTAAGAGTTATAAAAAGCAGGTGTTTGTTCTAAAACTGGAATATCAGAACAATGAAAACTCCCAAGATAAAAAGTAATGAAAGGAAAACTCATAAATGTGTCACAAAAAGCTAATTATTATCTCAGATATAAGCCAGATGCTCTCTTGGGAATTGCATATTAATAGCCACAGATAGAAGGTTCTGTTTAGACAGAAAGGTTCTATTTGATGGGTTATATATGCAGTAGGTAGAGAAGCCAGTTTATGAATGATGATCCTTGGACAATAACAGAATCATGAGTTTTGGATTTGGAGATTTATTTGGATGTTGTCAGTCCTATCTGGTTGTAGAACTTGCTTTCCATTTTCAAGCATTAAAGGTCAATCACAGATTTGTGACTTTTGTAAATTATATTTCTGTTGAAGTCATTTTCTCCAGTAAAGTTTCTGTTTTTTAAGTGAATTATGACATGAATAACATATATGTGTGTTTTATATGGCCTTGCAATGTTATCTGGTTAAAGGATAATTAATATGTGATCCAAATTTTGTGATTAAAGGTAAATAAACTTAATTATTTGAAATTAGGTAAATTCTTTAGGAAACTAAATTCCATTCAATTATATAGCTCTTTAAGTTTCTTAGTATGTAGCCTGAAAAAATGTTGAATAACAGCTCTACATCAAGGTAACTGATCAGTGATCCTAGGTAAATTAACCCATCAAAAACGAACAAGCTCCAAAATACTGACCAACCAAATGAACATGATTCAATCAACATCAAAATCAATGAGGTAAAAACAGTCTGCCCTCAGTGAAAATCAATGGTGGTGAAAATGGACTTCCTTGAACTTGACTTGTACAGATTTGGAGGCTGTCTTGAATAACACAATGGTATTTCAGTCATAACAGACTCCTGCTTCTTTCTAGACCCTTATAATCTCCCAGAATTTAACAATAATTCCATGTTATAGTACCTGGAATCTCTCACTTCAAAAGTCAACTAAAGCCAGAAATTTCAAGTAAAGGAAGAAGAGAATCATTTACCAGCCCTGGAGGAGGATATCCTCTAAACAGACACATCATTAAAGAATCCTTAAGTGAATAGTTTACCTATCATTTAATCTTCCCAGTCACTTCCACCTTCTTCTTTAGCTCTGGGAAAATACAGCGAAATATATTCTTGCAACATAGCTCAAAATCGAGTTGTTAGATGACAAGTCTGTGTAGTTCTGTTCTGGTACCCTATCTTTGCCCCAAAATAAAACAATTCTGTCCTGTTTCATTATGGTCTTAATTTTTAATCTGGACTCTTGAAGAAGGCTTGTGATGGAAAGGGGGCTAGAGGCTGTGTGCCCATTACGCAGTCTTACAGCCTGATCTGACAGCAACTTCTGTACCCTTCTCTCGACCTTCTCACTTTCTCCCCTAAGGCCAAACAACGTAGCCCCTAAATTCCTAGTACTAAAACTCTGTCATTTGCATACCATGAGAACTACGCTTCTTTCTAAAGATACATACTTCCAGATGAGATTTTTAACTGTCTTAAAATGCAGTCTTGCATAATGTTAGGGTCAAAATACAGTAGACCCCAAATAATGTACCTCTTTATTGAAGTTCTTTGAAAATTGTGGGTTGTAATTTATATTTCTCCAAAGTAAGAATTGGGAAATTTTTTCTGTATAAGGATCGTGAATATTTTAGGCTTCATGGTTTATATGGTCTCTGAAGAACTCCTCAAATTTGCCATAGAAGCACGAAGATAGCCATAGACAATACATAAAAGAATGAGCATGGCTGTGTACTAATAAAAATTTAAATTTCATGTGATTTTCATGTGTCACAAATTATTATTCATATTTGATTTTTTCAACTATGTGAAACTCTAGAATTTATTAGTTGTGGGCTGTGCAAAAACAAGTGGCAGACCAGATTTGTCCAGCAGGCCATAGTTTATCAACTCTAGCTATAAGGTAAACATATGAGGTATATCTGTATATTAATAGGCCTACACGTTTTAACTTCATGTTACAAATGAGTGAAAAATTCAAAACCGTTAAATATTTTCTGCTTATATCATATTTTCCTGACTATTAAAATGTTTAGAGCTCAATATGACATATTATTATTCCATAATTAACTAGCACCACAGGTTTAATTTTCTTCAGTGGAAACACTGATTACGTTTTACCATATATTAATCACAATACATATTGAGTATCTAGGATAAAGCAAAATAAATAGCCACTGTACTCAAGGATTTCTCATATTAAGCTTCAATATTTCACAATAGATTTAGTTTAGATAGATTTTCAATCCATTCATTATAAGGTAACATTAGTTAAACAACTGTAAGCCAGCATGAATTCATTGTCATAAAGGTTATCAATCTCTTTTTTAACATACACTTGTGGTTTTATGGTCTGTTGAATTTTAAACAAACTCATCTTCTAATTAAATGTACGATATATAACTATCAATAATTAGTGTACATTTATATTCATTTATTACAAATATCACAAATTTTATAAACCTCATTCCTTTACTAACAAGTCATTATTATTATCTCTTTTGTTTAATTTAAAATACTTTTTTGGAAATAGTACCCTAAATTAAAAACCTCAGCCATAATTCTGTTCATTTCACTTATAGTTAGTGAGTCATTCATTCACCAAATGTTTTCTTGGTTTCTACAAGTAGCTAGGCACTATACTAAGAACTTAATATCGATTCATAAAAATGGCTCTCTGCTCTTGTGATGGTTACCACTTTCACTCTAGCAACAAAATAAAGGTGGATGAATATTCACAGATACAGCACCAAGGGAAACTTGGGAAAGCACACTTTTGTGCACAGTGCTAGGACAGGCGAAGAGTCCATTGTGATGATCAGTATGGGCATTTTTAGAGCTTTCCCAGAAGGCATGACTTTTCACCTGGAAATTTTCAGCTAGATAAGGTGTGTTAGGGCCTAGAGCAGTGTGAGAGTAAGTGTTTATTAAGAACAGTAAATCATTAACCAGGGTAGAATTAGACATTAGTGGTTGAGAGTAGCCAGAGGACTACAAAAACAAGTTGGGACTAAACCTTCGCTTTTAGATGAATGTAAAAAGCAAGTGAACTCACACATGTGTAAATCATTAAAGGGATTTATTTCCTACAACAGCTGGGAAAAAAATCCCGAATCAGGTGTGATCCAATCAGTCCTCTTACTCTCTATGATTTTCTAGACTCTGCTTTCCTTTCTATGTTATTAAAATCACTATGCTCCTGGGACAATATTTAAAGGCTTTTCAAGTGACTTTCTCTGAAGAGAAAGAAAAATTATTTCCTGTAATTCCCCAAGGAGACTCTCCTGTGATTTGCCAACACAAACTGGATTAGATGTCTATTTCTCTGTCAATTCCTGCAGCCCCAGGACACTATACAGTGACTGGCTTAGGCTTGGGCTTCTTGAGCCAACTGCTGGCAAGGACTGACCCACTGTTGGAGGCGGGACCTGCATCCTCCTAAGAAAACGGACTGTGTGGTAACTGGGTGGTTACCTGAAGCCAATTCGGGATATATATGGTAAAGGGTAAATGGATGTTGAGGAGTCAGCAAGTGGTAGCCATACTAGAGTGTCCAGACTTTGTGAAGCGAGCAAGAGTGACATCAAAGGATATTTATTAAACATCAAGGGATTTATTACATATAATTGCTTTTTGTATTTTTATCTTAATTCCTTTCTTTGCCAGTGGTATGCAGATATATTTGAAATGACCTGATTTCCTTTTTTTCTTTATTTTAACAGCTTTATTAAGAGATAATTCACATGGCATACAATTCATCCATTTAAAGTGTACAATTCAATAGTTTTTAGTATATCGCACAGGTATGTACAATAATTACCACAGTCAATTTTAGAATGTTTTCATCAACTCAGAAGGAATCCCCTACACCTTAGTTCTCCCTCCTCCCTTCACCTCTTTCCTCTAAGCCCTAAGCAACCACTAATCTACTTTGTGTCTCTATTGATTTCCCAATTCTCAACATTTTATATGAATAGCATCATATAATATGTGGTCTTTTCTGATTGGCTTTTTTCACTATGGGTGATATGTTCAAAGTTCATCTAAACTGTAGCATGTATCAGTACTTCTTTTCTTTTTATGATCAAATAATATTTCGTTGTATGGATGTACCTCATTTTGTTTATCCTTTCGTTCCTTGATGGACATTTGTGTTGTTTGCACTTTTGGCAATTTTGAATAATGCTGCTCTAAACATTCATGCTCAAGTTTTGTTAGAATTGACTACCTGTTTTTAGTCCTATTAGGTATATACCTAGGTGTGCAATTGCTGGATCATATGGTACCTCTATGTTTAATCATTTGAGGAACTGCCCAACTGTTTCCCAAAGTGGTTGCACCATTTTACAGTCCCACCAACAGTGAGTGTGAGAGTTCTGATTTCGCCACATCCTCTCCAATGCTTGTTATTGTCTGACTTTTTGGTTCTAACCATCCTAATGGGTATGAAGTGGTATCTCATTGTGGTTTTGATTTTTATTTCCCTGATGACTGGTGATGTTGAGCATCTTTTCCTGTGCTTATTAGTTCTTTTTTATATCTTCCTTGGAGAAATGTTTAAGCAGGTATTTTGCTCATTTTATAATTGAGTTGTCTTTTTAACATTAAACTGTAAGAACTCTTCAGACAGTCCAGATACAAGTACGAGTCCCTAATCAGATATATAATTTGTAATATTTTCTTCTCACTTTCTTGATGTTTTATTTTAAATCACAAATGTTTTTAATTTTGATGAAGCCCAAATTATCTTTTTCTTTTGTATCTCATGCTCTTGATGTCATATTTTATGTTTGTATTTTATAAAAATAAATTCTATATCCATGTTTACCATGTTCGATGTCTTTTATCCATCGTACTTGTTACTGAACTGTAGCCAAGAGTACATTATTAAACTCAGTGTATATAATAGGCATAAGAAACATTTTTGAAGTAACAAACTTATGCATCTGGGAGTAGACATTACTTCACAACCATATCAGTGAGCTTATCCTACAAAACATTTAAAAATAAGCTAAGCAGATGTTAGTAACCCAATAGAGGGTATGCTAGCCAAAAGACTTATTAGGGGCTAATCAAGATATCCATCTGCAATTATTACACAGACAGATGCCACGCCTAGTTTAAGACAATTAAGTATATAATAAGTGTTAATCACAACCTGTTCACCCTGTCACTCTTGCTCACATAACTTGCTTTATATTTTTAATTTCCCTATGAGAAAAATAATAGGAAACAGGAAGAAATCTGGGTAAGAAAATATAGCAATGTTGAAATTAAGGTTTTTTTTTTTATTATTTTTTTTATTTTTTCAAATGTTTATTTTAAAATAATTATAGATGCACAAGAAGTTGCAAAGATAGGACAGAGAGCTTCCATGTACCCTTCACTCAGTCTTCCCCAGTGGTTACATCTTACATAACTGTAATACAATACCAATCAGGAAATTGACGTTGGTGCAATGTGTGTGTATATTTCTATGCCATTTTATCACAAATTCCTGTGACCACCACTGCAATCAAGATACAGAACTATTCCATCACCCCAAATTGTCCTTCATGCTACTCCTTTACAGTGACACACCCCCTCCCACCATTCCTAACATTACCCTGGAACCACTAATCTGTTCTCTATCTCTATAATTTTATCATTTTGAGAATGTTATATAAATGTGATCATACAGTACGTGGCCTTTGAGATTGCCCTTTTTTCTTTTTTTTTAATTTTTTGTTTATTGCAGTAACATTGGTTTATAACATTGCAAAAATTTCAGGTGTACATCATTGTACTTCTATTTCTGCATGGACTACATCATGTTCACCACCAAAATACTAATTACAACCCATCACCACACACATGTACTGAATTATCCCTTTCACCCTCCTCCCTCCCCCCTTCCCCTCTGGTAACCACCAATCCAATCTCTGTCCCTATGTGTTTGTTTATTGTTGTTATTATCTACTACTTAATGAAGGAAATCATACGGTATTTGGCCTTCTCCCTCTGACTTATTTCACTTTGCATTATACCCTCAATGTCCATCCATGTTGTCACAAATGGCTGGATTTCGTCGTTTCTTATGGCTGAGTAGTATTCCATTGTGTATATATACCACAGCTTCTTTATCCATTCGTCCCTTGATGGGCACTTAGGTTGCTTCCAAGTCTTGGCTATTGTGAATAAGGCTGCAATGAACACAGGGGTGCATGTACCTTTACAAATTGGTGATTTCAAGTTCTTTGGATAAATACCCAACAGTGGAATAGCTGGATCATATGGTAGTTCTATCGTTGATTTTTTGAGGAATCTCCATACTGTTTTCCATAGTGACTGCACCAGTTTGCACTCCCACCAGCAGTGTATGAGAGTTCCCTTCTCTCCACATCCTCTCCAACACATGTTGTTTCCTGTCTTGTTAATTAAAGCCATTCTGACGGGCGTGAGGTGATATCTCATTGTAGTTTTGATTTGCATTTCCCTGATAGTTAGTGATTTTGAACATCTTTTTATGTGTCTGTTGGCCATGTGTATATCTTCTTTGGAGAAATGTCTGTTCAGGTCTTTTGCCCATTTTTTAATCGGGTTGGTAGTTTTTTTGTTGTTGAGATGTATGAGTTCTTTATATATTTTGGAGATTAAGCCCTTATCAGAAGTATGGTTTGCAAATATCTTCTCCCAATTGTTAGGTTGTCTTTTCGTTTTGTTGATGGTTTCCTTTGCTGTGCAGAAGCTTTTTAGTTTGATGTAGTCCCATTTGTTTATTTTTTCTATTGTTTCTCTTGCCCGGTCAGATGTGGTGTTTGAAAAGATGTTGCTAAGACCGATGTCGAAGAGCGTACTGCCTATGTTTTCTTCTAGAAGTTTCACAGTATCAGGTCTTACATTCAAGTCTTTAATCCATTTGGAGTTAATTTTTGTGTATGGTGTAAGGTAAGGATCTACTTTCATTTTTTTGCATATGGCTATCCAGTTTTCCCAACACCATTTGTTGAAGAGACTTTCTTTTCCCCATTGTATGTTCTTGGCTCCTTTGTCAAAGATTAGCTGTCCATAGATGTGTGGGTTTATTTCTGGGCTTTCGATTCTATTCCATTGATCTGTTTGTCTGTTTTTGTGCCAGTACTATGCTGTTTTGGTTACTATAGCTTTGTAGTATATTTTGAAATCAGGGAGTGTGATACCTCCAGCTTTGTTCTTTTTTCTCAGGATTCCTTTAGCTATTCGGGGTCTTTTGTTGTTCCATATGAATTTTAGGATTCTTTGTTCTATTTCTGTGAAAAATGTTGTTGGAACTTTGATAGGGATTGCATTGAATCTATAGATGGCTTTAGGAAGTATGGACATCTTAACTATGTTAATTCTTCCAATCCAAGAGCACGGAATATCTTTCCATATCTTTGTGTCTTCTTCAATTTCTTTCAGAAATGTTTTATAGTTTTCGGTGTACAGATCTTTCACCTCTTTGGTTAAGTTTATTCCTAGGTATTTTATTCTTTTTGTTGCAATTGTAAATGGGATGGTATTCTTAATTTCTCTTTCTGCTACTTCGTTGTTAGTGTACAGAAATGCAACTGATTTTTGTATGTTGATTTTGTATCCTACAACTTTACCATATTCGTTTATTACTTCTAAAAGTTTTCTGGTGGATTCTTTAGGGTTTTCTATATATAAAATCAAGTCATCAGCAAATAGTGACAGTTTCACTTCTTCCTTTCCAATTTGGATCCCTTTTATTTCTTTCTCTTGCCTGATTGCTCTGGCTAGGACTTCCAATACTATGTTAAATAGGAGTGGTGACAGTGGGCATCCTTGTCTGGTTCCTGTTCTTAGAGGGATAGTTTTCAGTTTTTCACCATTGAGGATGATATTAGCTGTGGGTTTCTCATATATGGTCTTTATTATGTTGAGGTACTTTCCTTCTATACCCGTTTTATTCAGAGTTTTTATCATAAATGGATGCTGGATCTTGTCAAATGCTTTCTCTGCATCTATTGAGATGATCATGTGATTTTTGTTCTTCATTTTATTAATGTGGTGTATTACGTTGATTGATTTGCGAATGTTAAACCATCCCTGCATCCCTGGAATAAATCCCACTTGATCATGGTGTATAATCTTTTTAACGTATTGTTGTATGCGATTTGCTAGTATTTTGTTGAGGATTTTCGCATCGATGTTCATCAGTGATATTGGCCTGTAATTTTCTTTTTTTCTGTTGTCCTTGTCTGCTTTTGGTATCAGGGTAATGTCAGCTTCATAGAATGAGTTAGGGAGCTTCCCTCCCTCCTCAATTTTTTGGAAGAGTTTGAGAAGGATAGGTATTAAGTCTTCTTTGAATGTTTGGTAGAATTCGCCAGGGAAGCCGTCTGGTCCTGGACTTTTATTTTTGGGGAGGTTTTTGATTACTGTTTCGATCTCCTTACTGGTGATTGGTCTATTCAAATTCTCTACTTCTTCTTGATCCAGTTTTGGAAGGTTGTATGATTCTAAGAATTTATCCATTTCTTCCAGATTGTCGAATTGGTTCGCATATAGTTTTTCATAGTATTCTCTTATAATCTTTTGTATTTCTGAGGTTTCTGTTGTAACCTCTCCTCTTTCATTTCTGATTTTACTTATTTGTGCCTTCTCTCTTTTTTTCTTGGTGAGTCTAGATAAAGGTTTGTCTATTTTGTTGATCTTTTCAAAGAACCAGCTCTTGGTTTTATTAATTTTTGCTATTGTTTTTTTGGTCTCTATTTCATTTATTTCTGCTCTGATTTTTATTATTTCCCTTCTTCTACTGATTTTGGGCTTTGCTTGTTCTTCTTTTTCCAGTTCCTTTAGGTGCATTGTTAGATTGTTTATTTGAGATTTTTCTTGTTTGTTGAGATAGGCCTGTATTGCTATAAACTTCCCTCTTAGAACCGCTTTTGCTGTATCCCATAAATTCTGGCATGTCGTATTTTCATTTTCATTTGTCTCCAGGTATTTTTTGATTTCTTCTTTGATTTCTTCGTTAACCCAGTCGTTGTTCAGTAGCATTTTGTTTAATCTCCATGTATTTGTGACTTTTCTGATTTTCTTCCTATAGTTGATTTCTAGTTTCATACCGTTGTGGTCAGAAAAGAGGCTTGGTATTATTTCAATCTTCTTAAATTTATGGAGACTTGTTTTGTGGCCTAATATGTGATCAATCCTGGATAATGTTCCATGTGCATTTGAAAAGAACGTGTATTCTTCGGTTTTTGGATGGAATGCTCTGTATATATCTACTAGGTCCATCTGTTCTAAGGTGTCATTTAAGACCAATGTTTCCTTATTGATCTTCTGTTTGGATGATCTATCCGTTGGTGTAAGTGGAGTGTTAAAGTCCCTTACTATTATTGTGTTACTGTCTATTTCTGTTTTTATGTCTGTTAATAATTGCTTTATATATTTAGGTGCACCTACGTTGGGTGCGTAGATATTTACAAGTGTTATATCCTCTTGTTGGATTGTTCCCTTGATCATTATGTAATGCCCTTCTTTGTCTCTTTTTACAGTTTTTGTTTTAAAGTCTATTTTGTCTGATATGAGTACTGCTACCCCAGCTTTCTTTTCATTGCCATTTGCGTGGAGTATCTTTTTCCATCCCTTCACTTTCAGTTTGTGAGTGTCTTTAGGTCTGAAGTGTGTCTCTTGTATGCAGCATATATATGGGTCTTGTTTTTTGATCCAGTCAGCCACCCTATGCCTTTTACTTGGGGCATTTAGTCCATTGACGTTTAAAGTAGCTATTGATAAGTATGTACTTACTGCCAGTTTTTAACTTTTTTTTTTTTTCCTCAGTGTTTTAGTAGTCCTTCTCTGTTCCTTACTTCTTCTATACAGAATTGATGGTCACTTTAGTTTGACCTCTGTCTGAAAGCTGTACTCTTTAACTCCCCTCCTCCCTCCTTTTATGTTTTTGATATCATATCTAACCTCTTTTTTGTGCATTTGTATCCATTACGTTCTAATCGTGGAAATAGATAATTTTTCCTATTTGTGGTCTTCTCTTTTCCCCTTAAATCAGTCCCTTTAACATTTCTTGTAGCACTGGTTTCTTGGTGACAAACTCCTTTAATTTTTGCTTATCTGGGAAAATTTTGATCTCTCCTTCCATTTTGAATGATAACCTTGCTGGGTAGAGTATTCTTGGCTGTAAGTTTTTTCCTTTTAGCACTTTAAATATATCGTGCCATTCTCTTCTAGCCTGTAAGGTTTCTGCTGAGAAGTCAGCTGATAGCCTTATGGGGTTTCCTTTGTATGTAACTTGACATTCTCTTGCGGCTTTTAGGATTCTCTCTTTATCTTTAATTCTGGACATTTTGATTATGATGTGTCTTGGTGTGGGCCTCTTTGGGTTTATCTTGTTTGGGGCTCTCTGTGCCTCCTGTACCTGGATGTCTGTTTCCTTCCTTAGGTTAGGGAAGTTTTCATCTATTATTTCTTGAAATAGATTCTCTGCCCCCTTGTCTCGCTCTTCTCCTTCCGGGACACCTATAACACGGATGTTAGTGCGCTTGATGTTGTCCCAGAGGTCCCTTAGACTGTCCTCACTCTTTTTAATTCTTTTCTCTTTTACCTGTTCACCTTGGGTAATTTCTTCTAGTCTTTCTTCCAGCTCACTGATCCGTTCTTCTGTATCCTCTACTCTGCTTTTGAGTCCCTCTAATGAGTTTTTCATTTCCAGTATTGTATTCTTCATTTCTGATTGGTTCTTTTTTATATCTTCCATTTCTTTGTTGACATTCTCACTGAGTTCATCTATTTTTCTCCCCAGATCAGTGAGCATCCTTAACATTCTTAGTTTGAACTCTCTGTCAGGTAGGTTGCTCAGTTCTGTTTCACTTAGTTCCTTTTCTGGGGTTTTGTCCTGTTCCCTTACTTGGAATGTATTCTTTTGCCTCCTCATTTTGCCTCTTTCCCTGTGCTTGTGTCTACGTATTAGGTAGGTCAGCTACGTCTCCTGCTCTTGGATAGGTGACCTTATGTAAGTTATGCCTTAGGAGGCTTCCAGTGTGCTTCCCTCAGTTCTCAATGTTCCAGGGGTGGCCCCTATGTGGGCTACGTGTGTCCTTCTATTGTGGCCTGTTAGCTCTCCCTATAGGAGCCCAGGGAGGCTGAGTTATGCTCCTGGCCAGCTGTTGTAATGCTCAGCTGCTTGTAGTTGTTGTGGGCCCTTCAGTCTCTTTATGAGGTGTGGGGAGCCCCAGCACAGTTGGCTGCAAGTTCTAATACCACATTTGTGTTGCAGTATTTCTTTTAAGTGAGTAGGCCCCCAGTGTGGCAGGTTGTTAGGCTCAGGGCCTTAGAATTGCTGTAAACCTCTAGCCTATTAGGTCTCTTGTCAGCTCTCTGAGGATTGCAGCTGGGTGGGGCTGGCCTCAGGCACAGGAGCACCCAATTGTTTCAGGCTTTGGAAGGTGGGGCAAACCTCCTATGTGGGTCTTTGAGAAGCACAAGTCTTCTGCAGCTGACAAGCCCTGTTGCCCACAGGTCCACACACACAGTCAACACAGTCCTGCCCCGTGTGAGTGCCCCGACCTCCCCAAGCGGACCCAGTCTCTCCACGGCGGGAGCCCCACACACTCCGCCACCACCCCACACTCTCCACCCACTCCTTGTGCACACCCTGCCCCACTCAAGTCAGCTCAGTTGCCAGGCTGCAGAGAATCCAGTCACCAATCTATGCAGGCCCACACGTTGCCTGAGGCCTTGTTGTTGGGTGGGGCCAGTCTCTAGGGTGGGCTGCCTGCCCTGGCTGAGCTGGATTAAATCGGTGCTCTAGCGGGTGGAGCAGACCCTGGGCTAGCAGGTCTCAGGGAAAACTCCAATGGCGTCTGTGTCAGCACGCTCACACCAGGCCACAACAATGGCCGCCGCCAATGTCCCAGTCCCTGGAGAGGTCTCACCCCTCACCGAGATGCACTCAGGGCCTATTAGGTGAGTCTCTTGTCACCGAAGCACTGTGCACCTTTCTTTCTGGTGATTTTAGGATGCTTTCTGGAACGGGTGAGTTTGTGCGCGGGCCCTTTAAGAGCCAGTTTTAGTTTCTTTGTGAACCGGGTTTTCTGGGGGTGCTCCCCAATGCTTTAGTAGCAGGCAAAGTCAGATATTATGCCGCTGGTCTCGATTGTGCTGGGTCCACAAAATGCCCCCAGTGGGGGCGCTCCCCGGCTCAGGGCCCTGCGCCTCCAGGGAGGCTGCGTACCTGTGAGCTGCTCCCGGCGGCCGTGACGCTGGCGGCTTGTGAAGGCGGCGTTTTTCCTCTCCAGAAGGGAGTCTCTGCCTCTTCTACCCCAGTTAGGATTGTCCGTTGTTGCAGGAGTTCCTCTTATCCAGTTTTCAGTCCTGTCTCAGGGGTAATTTTTCCACGAGTAGTTGTAAATTGGCTGTGTCCGTGGGAGGAGGTGAGTTCAGAGTCTGCCTACGCCGCCATCTTGACTTCCTCTCTCAGGTTTTTTTTTTTTTTTAAATCTGAATTCAGAGAATTGAGTATCGTTACATTTTTGATGGGTTAAATATTGGATACCATCCTGATAAACAGATCATAGTACTCTACACATAGGAGGGACTTAACCAACATTTGTCTAAGAATCATTTTTCAAAATTGCTATATGGTAGATTTCTATGGATCTAGACAGATGAAGTCGACAACCTGACTGACTAAATGTACCAATTCATCCATATCTTAGGCCAATGGCTGCAGAAATGAGGTAGTATATTGAGATAACTTAATGTAAGCAAGGATAATACTTTAAAAACTGTGCAATTTTCAAATTTCAATCAATATAAATCAAAGCCACTTAAATCGTCAACACACTGCAGCCAAAGTTGTTTAATGTTTACACAACCACCACAACATCTATTCAAAATTCTAGAATGATGTAATGCTGGAATACAGTGAAGTTTGCTGTGATCACCCTGCAGACACAACATAGACTCCCCAGGCTAAATTTGGTTCTGACATCAAGACTGCTGATGTCACACACACACACCAAGAGAGTACAAAAGTGCTTGTTATTTACATAACTGACATCTCTAGGGAGGTCAGGGCAGGCCTCCCAATCAGATTCAAAATGATTTGAGAGAGCAAAGAAAGGAAACTGGCTTGGGGTTTTTATTGTGGCTGCAGATGGGGTTGGATTCTGCGTTTCCACGCAGGGGCAGGGGCTTGAGTGTTTAGAATCTCCTGCTGGCACCGATGGAGAAAGCATCCAGGCTTTCTCATCAGTTTGCCCAGGTGTAGGGCAGAAAGTGGAGAGGGAGGACTGGGGATTTTTTAAAAAGCTGCTAGCAGACAAACATCAAAGATGGAGTCAGCCTTGTCGGAGAATTCGGGTTAAATTAAAGAGGAGCACATAGAAGTTAGGAATGTGCAGATGCTGAATCAAACGTCCTCAGTTCCATTCCCTTCTCTGCCCTGTGCTAGATGTCGGACTTTGGGAAAATTACATGATATTTTTGTATCTCAGGATCCTCATCTGTATAGTTTTTATATTTATGGTATCTATCAGAATTTTGTGAGGAGTATATGGTTAATACTTGTAATTTGCTTGGAAGAATGCCTAAGTCATAGTAGGTGTTTAGTAAATGTTATTCTTTTCTGAAGCCCAGAAGGGTTAAGTGACTTGCCCAGGGAATGTAGTGGCAGAGCTGGGCTGAAAATCAAATGTACTGAATTCCAGTCTTTGCTATTTTCACTTTGTGAATACCAGTTTCCATTACCCATTATCAGTCTCAAGCTTACTACTCTCCTCAGAGTCACGCACCACATAACAACGTTTCAGTCAACGACGGACGGCATATATAACAGTGGTCCTGTAGATTTTAATAGAGCTGAAAAATTGCTATTCCCTAATGACATTGTAGCCCTCGTAGCATTGTATACAGAGCACTCATGTGTTTGTGGTGATGCTGGTATGAACAAACCTATTGTGATGCCAGTCATATAAAAGTATAGCACATATCATTATGCACAATACATAATACAGTAAAGAAGACTGTCCATGGCACATTATCTGCTTATAAGAAAATTTATGATGAAAAAAGAAACAAAACAAGCAAACCACCATGGACATATTTCTAAAAAGAATGACACCTCCTCAAGCAGAGCCTCAGGCAGGTCCTTCAGGAGATATTGCAGAAGAAGGCGTTATTATCATTGGAGATGACAGCTTCATGTGTGTTATTGCCCCTGAAGACCTTCCCAGTGGGACAAGATGTGGAGGTGGAAGCCAGTGATATTGATGATACTGACCCTGTGTAGGCCTAGGCAAATGCGTGTGTTTGTGCCTCAGTTTTTAACAAAAAAGTTTTAAAAGTAAAAAATTAAAAAATTTTAGAAGCCGGCCCCATAGCGTAGTGGTTAAGTTCACACGCTTCACTTCGGTGGCCCGGGTTCGCGGGTTCGTATCCCAGGTGCAGACCTGCACCACTTGTCAGCCATGCTGAGGCAGTGACCCACATACAAAATAGAGGAAGATTGGCACAGATGTTAGCTCCAGGCTAATCTTCAGAAAGAAAAAAAAAAATTTTTTTTTACATAGAATAGAATAGAATAGAATCTTATAGAATAAAGATATAAAAGAAAATGTTTTTGTACAGCTATATAGTGTGTTTGTGTTTTAAGCTAAGTGTTATTACAAGAGTCAAAAAGTTTTTTAAAACATTTTAAAGTCTATAATGTAAAAAAGTTATAGTAAGCTAAGATTAATTTATTACTGAAGATAAAAAGTATTTTTTATAAATTTAATGTAGCCTGAGTGTACAGTGTTTATAAAGTCTACAGTGGTGCACAGTAATGTCCTAGGCCTTCACAGTCACTCACCACTCGCTCACTGACTCACCCAGAGCAACTTCTAGTCCTGCAAGCTCCATTCATGGTAAGCGACCTATACAGGTGTACCACTTTTTATCTTTTATATCATATTTTTACTGTACCTTTTCTATGTTTGGATATAGTTAGATACACAAATACCTACTATTGTTTTACAATGCCTATGTATTCAGTCCAGTAACACGCTGCACAGGTGTGTAGCCTGGGAGCAATAGGCTGTACCATATAGCCTAGGTGTGTAATAGGATATACCACCTAGGTTTGTGTAAGTACACTCTATGAGGTTCGTACAATGATGAAATCACCTCACGATGCATTTCTCAGAACGTAGTCCCATCGTTAAGTGACACATGACTGTATCATATATCTGTGAATGAAATCTTTGTACCTGGACTACCTCACTCACTCTTGTGGCTTTAATTAACACCCTCTGCTAAAGAAACCCAAATTTGTATTTCTACCTCAGATCTCTGTGCTAAGCTGCTAAACGATATATGAAATTATCTACCTTAATCATCACCTTCATATTCTGTCCACCTCACAGGCTTCAAACTTAATAGGTCCAAAACTGAATATATTATCTTTATTCCTCAGCCATTGCTTCTAAATCTGTATTTCTGCCTTATCTTTCAGGTCAGAAATCTGGGATCTCTCCTAGAGAACTCTCACTCTCTGCCAACAGTTCGTGTTTTATGTTTAGATCATTTCCTCACAAACTTTGGTTTACTTTTTAAAATTATATTCTAATTCAGCTCTCAGACCCCAGTCTGCCTTCTTTTTAAAAACATGATCAAAATGTTAATAGCTATAATTTACTAAGATTAATTATATGCCCTTGTTAAGGTAAGTTTTTTTAATACTTTACCTCCCTTAAACCTCATAATATCTCCATAATGTGGGTATTACAAATGCCTACATGTGATATAAGAAAACCGACCCAACACGAACTGTTCTGTCATGTGACCAGAACGATAGAGAAGCCAGCTTATAGAGGTAAGATTTGAAACCAGCTCCATCTAATTTCTAAAACAGTCCATATACTATTCTGCTTCTCCTTATATGTTCCTCCACTTACCTTTCTTCAAAATTTCACAGTTCCTATGGGATCAAGCAGAACTCTCTTGGTATGATTTCCATTTAAGGCTCTCTAAGATGTGACGTATGTCTGGCCTTGAGGCTTATTTTTAGCCCACACACCCTCACAGGCTATGCTTCTGTTACATTGCTCTCTTTCCTATCTCCGTTTCTTGGCCTTTGCTTTCCTATCTCCAACCTGATGGCTGCCTGTATGGCCAGTTACATAATCTGTGGGGCCCAGTTAAAATATGGAAATGCAGGGGCCCTTGTTCAAAAAGCAAGAAAAAAGTGTTGTTAATAGTACTAAAATATAAAGCTTTTTTGCTTTCTTCCATGGTCTTTCTCTAGACTCGTCAGGTTGCTTTTATTTCTATTTGATGTCATTCTAAGCAAAGAAAAATGAAAATGGAAAGTTACTAGCAAGAATTTTACCATTCATCTTTACATTGTGCTATACCAGTTTTAAAGGCAAAGATAGGAACAGTATGTGGAATCCCCAGTTCGTATTTTGTAGCTCATATACACATATGCATTTTGTTCTTACCAGAACAGTGGAAATGATGCACAAAATTAACTCAGCTGTTTTTATTTCAGTTCTTGAGATGTGAAAATTCTACCAACGCTCTACCTTCAGCCTATTGATGAGTAAGGAAAGACAGAAAGGAAGAGGCATTATGGGTTGCCTTATCTTTCCCTTTCATTCATGTCATCATTTCAGCATAAGTAGCTGGCTAACATAGGAAAATAACACACGTAATAAAGGATATAAGGCTCTTAGGTTGTTTGTGTTTTTTGGAACAACGCTGCTTTCTCTCTGCATTTGAATCAAGTTCTTATTCAGAGGGAAAGCGGGGACTTCAACGTGATACATTTACCCTTACTTGCTGAGTCTTGCTGAATTCCCACTCATCACAGGTTTACTACAATCCTGTGTTCACAGGGCACTTGAACACTATGAGCAAATATAAGGTGGTGAAAGGGGCCAGCCCAGTGGCATGGTGGTTAAGTTCGCACGCTCTGCTTTGGTAGCCTGGTGTTTGCAGGTTCAGATTCTGGTAGCAGACCTACACACTGCTCACCAAGCCATGCTGTGGCAGCATCTCACATACAAAATAGAGGAAGATTGGTACAGATGTTAGCTCGGGGCCAATCTTTCTCACCACAAAAAAAAAAAAGGAAAAAAATACAAAGTGGCAAGGAACAGTGGACACACCTACTTTGTATGTCTCCTTTGTTGATGCACGTGCTCCATTGCCCATTTGGACTTCACTTACAAAACACAAGTTCAAAGATATAGTTATTAAAGATTTAAAGATGGTGACAACAAGATCATCAAACCAAGCACAGGGCCCTTGAAATTGACCCTGGCTGTAGGGTTAAGATTTACTTCCCTTTAGAGACTCAGCTTAGCTCAAGCTTTACTTTGTCTGTGGAGCTGTCCTGATACTCAGGGACCTGGTCGTGCCCATCTGGGCCGCTGGTAACATGACCATTAGTAAAATTAACCACAGTCTCTCGGAACCCCATCGCTACCCTAGATAGTCATCTGTCTTTGCATCCATCATTTTTTTTTTAGGTTTACTTTTTAGGTTTTCTAGCCTCCTTTTCTACAAAATTTTAAGCTCTTAATAGCAGAAACCTTGCTTTATTTGCATTTGTATCTTTCCTCCCATCAGAGTATTTGTTGAATAAATGAACGAATAAACTGATAGCTAATCGTAGTCATAATGATTCATGTCTCAAGTCCAAATTCTTAGACCTATAACATTTTTCCTATATTCATCTTTAATGACCTTTATTATACTTCCAAATTAATAATTAGAACTTCACAAAATGTTATGAAGAATTTATGATACATGCTATCGGTTGAATGTTTATCTTCTTCCAAAATTCATATGTTGAAACCCTAAACCCTGATGTGATGGTATATGGAGACAGAAAGTTTTGGAGGTAATTAGGTTTAGATGAGGTCATGAGAGTGGGGCCTCCATGATTAGTGTCTTTATAACAAGAGAAAGAAATCAGAGCTCGCTTGCTCACTCTCTCTCTCTCCCCCATGTGAAGACACAGCGAGAAAGCAGCTATGTGCAAGCCAGGAAGAGAATTCTCACCAGGAATTGAATCTGTTGACACCTTAATCTTGGACTTTCCAACCTCCAGACCTATGAGAAACAAATTCTTATTGTTTAAGCCACTCACTTGATGGTATTTTGTTATGGCAGCCTATGCAAGCTAATGAAATATATACTCTTCAATTATATAATGAGTTGGAAATCTTATAAGTAAATATCATTAAATTACTATCTTTGATTCTTACCTTATTGTCTTAACATACTTAAATACCAAGTTTTTCTGGTCATGTTTAACAATAAGTGTCTGGTGTTTTCCCATTTTGCCAATCAATGGATACATAGAGATTATAGAGAAAAGAAGCCAGTTTGAAAGTGCCATAAAATTTGTTAAGATTTTATACACATTCACATTCACCCCTCTCACACATATACATTTAAATCCTGTGGGATTTAACACTGATCAATATGATAAATAGATACTTGTGGGTTTTAAAAAATATCTTCAAATATTTAAATAACCAAATATGTTTATTTAATTATAAAGAAGATTTTAAGAATTTAAATTATCTTTAGTTAGGTTCATAGCACAAACATTTATGTATATGTAAGTCATCATATAAATATATATATGTAAGCATACACCCAAATTTTTCTATTTATCTATCATCTATGTATCTATCAGATCCCATAGAATGTGCTACTGCTAAATTTAATTATTTGAGTGTAATTATTGATTTTTTAATTAATTAAGAACACGCTCAGTAAGATATTTTTTGACATGTCAAATATAGAATGGCTCAAAGAGTATATTTTAAAAAGAGACTCTGTTTTACCCTTGTCCCTAGAACTTTAGGTTTACTGGTGTTTTATTATCTTGTTATTTATTTAGCATCATAGATACAGCAAATAACATAATAATAATATTATTTGCAAATAATAAAATATACATATGTACAATAATATATATAGTATACAAATAATATACATGGGTGAAGATAAATATGGAGATAAATAGCTTGCTAAGTTGATATTTCTCTCTATAGACATGGAGATGAATAATTTTAAAATAGCTCACTCATTCTGCCTAAAAGCCTGGTCCAGAATGATGCTTATTTTCCACAGTTATGCATTTACAGACTAAGTGTAAATCTGCAATCTCTTAGCAGATTGGATATATTTTTCATCTAAAATATTTCTTTTAGCAGGAAACTCTATTCAGAGGAAAAGAAAATCTCACCATATTGTGGGAACACATTTTTAAAGACTGTGTCATACAAATATTTTCAAAACACATCAGGCTGTTAATTTAAAATTAGGCCTGGCCTGCAAGACTGTAAGAAAGTATAGTTCTCATCATTGAGCTCGGTGAAAGTTCAGCCGTGAGATGAGCTGCAGTTAGGCCTGCCACCTCGCCACTCCAACCAAAGCCTCATCACCTACCATTTCTGACATGGGACAAGTCTCTCTGCTCAAATGGAACTCATGTCTGGGTTCTTTTAAAGCCAAGTTAAAACTCTGATCAAAAATCAAGTAAATACTCCTTTAACCAGGTTGATCAGTAACTGAAGTCATTTTCTCAAGGACTTGCTACGAAGTTACTAATAGGAATAGATACTTAAGAGTTGTTTGCTGACTTCCCTTTCACCTGAAAAATAACTAGCTCTGACCTAGAAAGAAAGTTAGAGATTGATTTACTTATTTTTCATAAGACAGAAAAATAAGTTCTTCTGATGGAGGGGGAAGAATGATAAAGACATATACATTCCTATCAGCATCATAGAGATATGTAGAAGTGTTGTTGGCATTTTTCTACCAACATAGTGAAATAAAGCAGGAGCTTAAAATCAAGTAGCTGAAAAGAATGACAAAGAAATTGGGTATGGCAAGCTGGGATAGACTCTAGGCAAGTGAAATGAGTATCCCATGACATAAGCAGAGAGATGTCGGGGGCTATAAGTCATCGACCCTGACACTCCTAATGCTTTCTCCAATCTTCCTTTGGTGATAGAGCAGTAGAAGACCCTCCCTAAGGCAGCATCTTCGCTTGGGTATTCAGATCCTAGTAGTGACTTTAGTATGTTGTCAAGTGTCCTCACTGGTGTAACCTCACACAGCTGAGTGACTGCACAAGCCGAACTTCAGTGAAAGCTTGTTGAATGAATCCATTCAGGTTTGACAAGACAAACAATCCCAGGTTATATCTTAACACTAGCTGAGAGACCCATCAAGCTATACTCAAACATAATGGTACGTTTATATTGTCCTATAAATTATTAATACAAAAGATGAAAAACAATGAATCAATTGGAAATCCTAAATAAAATTCTGACTATTTCTCAAAGTAAGATTAAATTTTATTCAGTGTAGTTTTAGTGTTAAGTTTATTTTTTCTAATTTATTGCTGGATGAATACAGGAAATTACCAAAGACAATATTGCGTCAAGGTGGATATTTTCTTACATCTTTCTGCTTAAGGAAGGATGTTTGTGGTGCATACAACTACAGCAATATTCTAAACATTATACCAATTGAAACCTAACAATGTTAAATATTAAGACTGCCCAAGTACACTGAAACATAATGTTTACATATGTGGGAAAAAAAAACTAGCTTGGTAAGATGATGATATATATTATTAGGATGAAATGCCAAATCTTTCTGTGATTACTATTCAAAGCCTTTGGAAAATTATAGATCTCCAAAGGTATTTTTAGTTCATTTTCAGGAGAAATATATCTTCACACCCACACATCATTTTTCTTGTATCTAAATGTTTCTTGAAATTATATGGTGCAATGAAATTATAACAGTAAAATCTCAGATTCATGTTTTAATGGAAATAAAACCACAATATAAACCATATTTGAGAAAAAATGTTAATTTTATATAAAATGCTGAAAATTATGAGTCAGAGCTCAAGAAAGTTGATGGGTTTAAAGTATTTATATATGTGTCATACATGTATTCAATCAGATTTAAACTCATTTGAAAATTAATATTCACTAAACTACCATAAGATATTTTTTCTTCAACAGAACAGATTAATAGCCTTGATTGGAATAATTATCTGATAAAGTAGTATAGAATGGTCTTAATGTACTATATAAAAATTTGCATCTCAAAGAATACTGTAATAGTATTGCAGAATTTGCATGATATTTATCTTTTAATATGAGGTTTCAACTGGTGAACAAGAGAAAGCTTCTTAAAAAAACATTTCTTAAGATAACATTCATGGAAAATATTATTTGTCTCTAACACATTTAAGCCACCTGCTTTGCACCATGGTTTTCTTCTTTTAGGAATGAAATCATTTTGCATTTGCTTTAAATTATTCTGAGGGCAAAAGCTCTTTTCATGAAAACCAGCTGTGCTGAGTAAATGCAAATATGTGTCATATCACAATTTACTGAAGGGACAGAGCCAAAAGCAAAACCTTTTGCTGTACTAATTAATTGTGAATCAAAGCTTCATCAGAGACTATTGTCTGTTGCTATATGAAAATCTTCTAGGTACAAGGAATAGTTTAACAACATGCCAATTATATGAATCCAGAGATATGTAAGAGTTATAAAGCACTAGTAAACTACAACCAACTTAAAAAATGGTCATTTTTAATAACTGAAAATATTTCAGATCAACAGCTTGCGTCGGGGTGAATTACAGATTAGTTGTACATCAGTCCTCATGGCCCTGAGTGGTGACATCATTAGGAGTACATATTCACTAAAGTGGCTGGTAAACACACTTCCTTGTATTCAGTATGTCATTTCAGTAAAAATTGGGTTCCAGGTAGTTTATTATAGGCAAATTCTACTAATGGACAAGACACAATTTCTTTCCATGATGGTTTCGCATTTGTGGGAAAATACAATATCAAGGGTGTCATGTTGAAAAGATTCACCATTTATATAAGTTATGATTACCACTCTATTAATCATAACATAGACTCTTATGTAAATGAAATCCCTGAAGCTGTTCAGTGCACACTTTGTGTAGCCATATGTGGCGGCCTTTTGCAACAGAAACAAATAACTGCTTAAAGAAGGCACTAGGAGAATGTGGGGGTAGGGAATAGGACTTAACTTTTTGTGGGAAAAGTCAGAGAAAACTTTACAAAGGAGATTATCTTTTTGCTGGTTCTTGAACTATAAGGAGGAGTTTTTCCAGGGTGAGATGGGAAAGGCTTTTCAGCCAGAAAGTACATTTTGAGCAAAGGCAAGAGAGCTGAATTTATCATATGTTTAAATAGTGACAGGATATTAGGCATGATTGTACTAGAGAAGAGTAGGGACAGATATTGGAATAAGATAGACGGGTTAATTTTGAGGAACTCTTGTGGAATATTTTTGGGAGAATGAAGTCATTATTTTTGTCTGGAAAAAAATCAATCTGGCCACAGCATTCAAACGGAAGGAAGACACTAGATACAGTGAAACAAATCAGACGGTTTGACATATTTGAAGCAAGAAATGATAGGGACAGGAACCCTGTCTGTCTTTTTCATCATTATGTTTCCAATGACAAGAGTAGTACTTGGGACATAAAGTTGAATTAATGAGCAGACAGGAGGAGGGTTCCAATATGTATTTAAAATAGAGCTGACAGGACTTGAAGTTCCAAAGGATAGGATCAGAACATTTCAAACTACATTTTCTATCAAGCAATATGAAGTATAACTGAGATGTTGCCCAGAGTTCAATTACAATATTGTTGGTCAAATTGCAATGGCTTGAACACCCAAACTGCTCAAATGTGTTCACTTTACACAGATATTTACAATGTATGTCTGAGAGTAATCAAAAAGAGTACTCCTGGTTCATCTGGAATTATTGCGTGCATCTCTGTGGTTGGAGCCAGTTTGTATTGATTCACCTGCTCTGTCTGTAAGCATCTCTTCCAAACTCAGCGTTAAACTACTTCATGTTGGTGATTCAAAATCACCCATGGTGGAAATGTTTACACCATGGGAATTGGCAAATGCTACAAACCAGTTTTTTTTTTTTTCTGAAAATCATCTGTTAAACATTAATTAGCACACCACTGACTCTGTGGAATCTCCTATGCTTCTCTTTTCCTGCCCCTCCTTCTACTTGTTTTCAGCAATTTTCGCAGATTATATAGTCTCAGTAACCATACATCCAAAGGTGCTATCACTCAGTGTTCCAATGCTTCCAGCCTTCGAGTTATCATGACAGTGCTGGAATCTAGATCAAGACGACACACCTTTCCTTGATTCTGTACTGCACCTACATTCCCAAGTTATGCTTGCTCCAGGATCTTCAAAATATCTCCTATTAAGAATTTCATGAGTCTTTATCCCTCAAACCATAAAGACATACACCCTATCCTGGTGGCCCAGACACAGGCAGGCATTTAAGGCCCCCATTGTCCTTCTTTCTCAGACTCTCTGACCCAACATTTACACTCAACCACCACGACCACCTCCACTACCACCTTCCACAGGAGCAATAGCAAAGCATATCACACAAACATACAAAAAATCTAAGCATGTTTTATGAATACAGCTGATGTAATAGGAGGGTAGTAGCTCCATTTCAGGCAGCTAAACTCCTTGAAGGATGTGGGGGAAATGGGAAGCATGTTTTAGACTAGAGAGAGAATCACAATACAGACTCATACATACCCAGAATTTAACATGGCATCACATACTCTAAACCTTAAAAAGACTGACTTCAACACTATCCATGTGCAGGTAAGCTTTTTTCTGGACCTGATAATGTAACCCCTACTCCTCTCAGGTGGCTGAAATACAAAATAAAATTTTAAAAAATAGCGATAATGCAAACTTTGGGAAATTAAACCTTGGTACAGTGTAGATGGTGTACTTGGAGGAAGAGCGAAAACTTGGAATAAAAGTATGTCAATTTTATTTCCGGATGCCTTTCAATGTCTTGAGATCTCCTCTTGCTTAACTATGAAAAGGTGAGAAGAATTTCCCTTTCTTTCGTCACAGAGATTTTGTGATCTTTATGAATAAATGCATGTTAAAGAATGCCATAAACTATAAACCCACGCATATTTTATTATATATTCATTGTAAAAGTTGTCAAAGAAAAATACGTATTATTTTAGAAAACAAAATGTATATCATTAGCACATCACCTTAAGCTTACAATATATTTGACTTTTTTTTTCAATTATACCATCCTCTAATACGCTCATTTTGCATCAAATGGAAAAAGTACCTTTTTGATAAAAATGGATATTCGTGTCAGCATATACACGACATCCAAGATTTACCAGTTGTCTGGATAATTTGATCAATTCAAAGAGCCATTAAAAGAACCCAGTGTGTGTGAAATTTATAATAATTGCTTTAGTAATACAAATAGCTGGATATGCAAAATCCCCAAATACACATTTAAAAATGTTTAAAACTACTACACAGATTTGCAATCACAACAGACCAGAGTGGAATGACTCTCATTTATTAGTTTATGATCCTGGGGAAACTCCCAAACAAGCTGCAGATCCCTCTTCTTGAAGTGCAGATGCTATTGCTCTGCTCAAGTATTTCTTGGAAGATTGGGGGGAAAATTTTAGATACTTATAGTGTTTCACATGTACCAGTTGCATATATCTAACCAACTTTTTACCAAAAGCTCATCTAAAAAATCAAATCTATGTGCACATCCTGCAAATGTTTATAATCTATATTCTGTTGCAACAGGCCTCCAGTGTGAATTTCTGAATTACTAAATAAGGATCACTAACAACTGGATTTTTTTGCTTGTTCTTTTTATTACCATAGTTCAACAGAAGAAATATGATCATTTTATGAATGTGAGAGATGTTGAATGAATATAAACTTTAATCTGGGAACATTCATATAAACTTTATTACTTTTTTGTTGGTTGAATAATCTTATGCTAATTAGGTTTATGCCAACACTATCTGAGTATTTGTATTGAATGTTTTCACATTTTACATGGGAAATAAAACTATGTCTGGGAAAGAGACATAAAAAATCTCCAGATCATGCCCTGGGTATTTGTATTTACATTGAATTTTTACTAATGTGTTTTTTTTTGAGGTAAAACACAATACCTGAGTTGAGATTTTGGCAAGTTAAAATATGAAAAATGGTACAACTCAATGACTAATGTAAGTAGTATCTTTCCTCGTTGGGATCTATATTTTTTCTCAGAACCATACACAATTTATTTAATTTTGGAGTGATATAATTTAATAGAGCAGTACAAATAGCTTTCTTTTATTTAATTGTCTGGACTGGTACCAGACCTAGATTATGAAAATCAAAGATTGAGGCCAGAAACTAATATAATTAAAGATTTTGTTAATTGTATAACTCATTCAATGTATTAAGATTTTGTAGAATCATTTTATAACTTGTATTCATCTCTATTGCTTTCAAAATGGTTAACTCCCACATAAGTTTAACTTGCCAACAATTTAGAACACAAAAAATTTAAAAAGAAATAGAAAGCACTTAATTTTGTCACAAGGAGATGAAAGTATTTATATTTGATATATTTCTTTCTAATGCTTTTTCCATTTAATTAAAAAAAATTAGTTAAGATTGTATAGCGCATTCATATTTTAAGATAAACTTTTGTTGTATTATATCGTCCATAAAAATGTAGTTCATTTTATAATAATAAAATTTTATTATTATAAAATGAACTCCTCCATGTTACTATCACCTATGTCAAGAAAAAAAATATCTCCAGCACTAGAAATTACTCTTATATCTCCACCTAATCACTAGTCTCTCCTTCTCCACAAAGTTAATCACTATTCCAACGTCTAATACCATACATTTTTAGCTTTATGAAAATGAAAAATACCATATAGTATATTTCCTTTTGTATGTGGCTCTTTAGGTAAACGTTATTTTTGAGAAATTCATCCAATTTGATCCGAGTAACAGTTCATTAATTTTCATCGTGTTCTTCCATTACATTAAGAATCTAGCTCAACTTATTTATGCATTATTGTTTTGATGGACAACTGGGTTGTTTTCCAACTTTTCACTGTTAACAATAACACTGAATGAACGTTTTGCAAGGTCTTTTGAGACACGCGAGTATTTCTCTTAGTATAGACCTAGCGTGGAATTGTTGGGTCATAGGGAATGCATTAATTCACTTTAGTAGGTAACTGGCTGTTTCCAAGGTGTCTGAATCAACTTACAATTCCCATCAGCCATAGTATATGGAAATTCCAGCCAATCCAAATCTTTGTCCATCTCCTTTATCTTCGACGTTCTGCTCTAGTAGTACCTAATTGTGTTTTTTTATTAGCATTTCTCTAATGACTAATGGGAATGAACCTCTATTTATATTCTTATTGACCAATTGTTCAACCTATTTTTGAATGGCCTATCCAAGTCCCTTGCTCATTTTTCTATTGGTCGTTTCTCTTTTGGTTACTGATACATATCTTTTTGTTATATATTACTTTTTACATATTGTAATAATTATCTTTTCTCACTCATTCCAGAATTTTCTATACTTACTATAGTCCAATTTTTCTTATGGTTAGTGCTTTCTGGGGTCTGACTGTCTCATAGTTGAGGAGATGTTTTATCAAGGAGATATTGTCTGTTTTAGCAACTTGATTATTCAACTTTTCATTTTCTGGTCAACAATTCCTCTGAAATGGATATTGAAAATTGTGTAAAGAAGAGGTTAAGTTTCATTTCTTCTGCATTTGTCTAATCAATTGACACAAGACCAATTACAGAAAAAACTATCCTTTCACAACTGCTCTAAGTATCATATCATCTATCTGTCATCTATCTATCATCTATCTGTCTACTTATTGTCTATCTATTAGTTTTTGGACCCTCTATCCCGCTCCACTGGTCTCTTTTTTTTTCCCTACACTACTTATACTAATGCCACACTGTCATAATTACTGCTGATTTACTCTTTTTTTTTTTATTGTGATATAAGATTTTATATCACTTACACTGTTTCTTTCAGATTGCTTGCTTTTATTTTTCCAGGTAAAGGTAAAAATCAGGTTTTTAATATTTCCATGAAAAAAAGCTACTCTCATGTAATTGAATCTCTAAGTCAATTTAGAAAAATTTTATATCTTTATAATATTGAGTCTTCACAAATATTGAGATGGTATATCATGTCTTTATTAAGGTATTTAATATCTTTAAAAAATATTCTACAACTCTGTGTAAAGGTCTTAAGCCCTTTGTTAGATTTATTCTTAGGTTTTTAAATTTTTTTTACTGTAGTGTAAAAGCTATTTTTTAAAAAAAGTCATTTATCAATGAGTGTGCCTAGTATATTAATAGATTTTGATATATTGATCTTACATCTAGTAAACTTGTTATAGTCAATTATTAATTCTAATAGTTTACCCATGTAGTCATTTAAATTTTCTACATAGACTCTCAAACTGTCTGCTTATTATGACAGTTAAATCTCTTTATTTCCTGTCTATATACTGTTTGTTTGTTTTGACTGCCTGATCACACTGTTGACAATCTCCAGTAAAGTATAAGATACAAAAGATGATAGCAGACATTCTTTTTCACTTTTGTTATGCAGGGGAAAACTTGTATATTTTACCTTTAAATGTCAAGTTTGCTGTAGGTCTTTTCTTTTTCTTTTATTATTTTTTTTCCTTAGGAAGATTTGCCCTGAGCTAACATCTGTGCCTGTCTTCCTCTATTTTGTATGTGGGTCACTGCCACAGCATGGCCTACAAGTGGTGTAGGTCCGCGCCTGGGATCCAAACCTGAGGACCTAGGCCACCAAAGCAGACTGTGCCAAACTTAACCATTATGCCACGGGGCTGGCCCCTATTTTTTTTAATGCACTTTATTCGATTAAGTTCCTTGTATTCCCAATTTTATGATACATAAGAGTTCATTGAATGCTTTCCTGAATTTGATGATATAGTTATATGTGTTTTCTTTTTTATTCTGTTAACATGATTGATTTTTAAATCTAAACCAACTACATCTTCCTAAAAAAGTAAATTTGTCAAAACTGACACAAGAAAGTTTTAAACATATTGATAGACTAAAATATTCATATTCAATGTTAAGTATGAGTACTCAGTTATGCTAATAGCATTAAATACTCTAGTATAAATGAAATTAAGAAATAAGTCAATAGTCCAATGCAAGTATTACAAGTATCTGGCAAAACATATTTCAGAATGAAAAATATATTGGATGAGTCTCCTCTTCACTTTTCTGCATCAAAGGCAATGCTAATAGACTGCACCATTCCAGGTTTAGGCATTGAGAGATGTTAAATAAATGTAAGATATTTAGATGTTAGTATCTATAGAAATTATTGATTAAATGCTAAGAATGAGTGGAAATGAGGAATTTGGGATATTTCCTAGGCTTCTGCTTTCAGTAGCTGTGAGGAGATTGAAAACATGGGTTGTGTAGAAGGGAAAAAGGGAAGAAATATAATAAGTTCTAGTTTGGATATTATAAAATTAAGATGGATCTGAGATATTAAAGAAGTTATCTTTTGGTAGCAGACATACAGTTAATTTTTTGTTATTTTATATTTTCCACTACTTTTCAGAATTCTGCAATGAGCATATATAATTTTTACAATCAGAAAAAAATTACAAAATCAGTATCATTAATAGATTGCTTGTAGAATTTCTGTGAAATTATAATTCATTTATAATTACTAAAATAATAATTTTGTTAGGATAGTTATTTAAGTAGACAAGTAAATAGCACATAAAAATATTACTATGTAAGAGAGAAAATTCTGCCTCCATTACTTACTAGCCATGTTGTCTTGGAAAACTTCACAAACTTCTTGAAGCATTCTCAACTTTAATATTAGAGAAAATAATAATTATACTGCCTGTGTCTGATGGCGATTATGCAAGCCAAATATGGTGAGCCCATAAAGGTAAGTAATTTTTTAATTGTTATTGCGTATTTAGTATTTAATTAGAACTATAGAGAAAATAATATAAAATATAATCAAAACATAAGTTTCCACTTTCTTAAGAGGTTCTGAAAGCTGTAAAAATAATTGCTTAAATGATTTTTAAATCCTGGACATTTTCTTTTCTTAGTAGCATCTAGGCTGCTGATTTTCTATTGAAGTGTTTTTTTTCTCTTTTATTTAACTTTTATTTTTATATCCATCTAATCTAATAGTGACTAAGGAGCGAGGGAATGCTCAGTTTCCATGGTATAAGAAAAGCTGCATCTCAACTTTGGGCTATTGTACACACTCTCATGGTGATTTCGAATCCCATGAGGTATTCCTCAGCCCCAAAGTTTAAAACATGAGGGGCAGGATTTCAAGATAGCAATATGTACTATCCTTCTAATTGTCACATTGAAACAAAATGTTTCCATGTTTCCTAAGCTACAGATGCATATAAAACATATTCAAGAAATGTGTGTTCTATTTAAGTAGATATTATAAATAATGGAAAATTATTTTACTTCAAATATGGATTAATAATTTTCAGAGAATTAGAATATTAAAAAATTTAGCTCCATAACTAGACTGAATACTTTTTAATTTTTTTGACTACTCAGAAGGTACTTCCAGACTAGACCTTGGGGTTATCAAAATAATTATTTTGCTACAACCAAAAGAAAATACTAAGAACATTTTACAGAATACCATATAACCTAGGTTTACCCTATTTTGTGATTTGGGGGATATATTTCATCTTAATTTTAGAATCCTATAGAACGTAAATGGTAGCAGCAAGTTTTGGGAAAAGCAAAATGTAGTGGTTCAGATGGTAGGCTTTGGATTTATATTGTCTGGGCTTCAATTCTAGCTACTTTGTTCACCAGCTTTATGGCAAAGATATTTAATGTCTTTCTTAAATATTTTCATTTGCAAAACGTTAATTAGTCCAAGATATGTGCTTGGCACATTTTGTGGCACAGAATTAAAATTGATGTTTGTTGAACAGATGAATGAAGTATATCCTAACTTCTGTGTCTCCCCTTAATCTTCTTCCCTAAAATGAAGAAAGTATTAGGATAAGAGCTTCCAAAGACAGTTTTTTAAAATGTTTTTTGTGATATGAATAAAAATGTTTTTATGAGAATTTTAAAAATTTATAAATTTTACCAGAATGGCACTGTACTGAAACATACATGTATTTTACTCTTCAAAAGATCCCTAACATAAAGTGTGTTTAGATGGAAGATTGCAGTAGTGAGAGTATGTTGGGAGCCAAATTAGCTATAAAGTTAAAAGAGACCTCCAAAACCTACAGCAATATTGAAATTCAGAAGTGGAAAAATCAAAGCTCTGTTCATGCATCCCATGGAACTACAACACATATTGATAGAATCTGTGTCGATACTAATATTTAAGTTTACATTTATTGACTAAACCTACTGCCAGTGTCATAGTGTTGTTATTTTGAGCAGTAAATGCTTCAAAAGTAAATGCTTCATATTCATACCTGGTTATGATTGGAAGAAGGTAATACTGTATGAAGGTAAAAATCTATACTGCATTGTGAAATCTCAGTTATAATAGACCACTTTGGTCCACTATCTAAGATCATTATACTTGGAAATGTGAAAAATAACAACAATTTGATAATTTTGCCATATAAAGTGGGATGTATTAATTAGAAAATATTTTATGAATTTTAACGCTGTGTACGTTTTGTTGCTATTTTGCTAGATATAATTTTTACAGCAGTTTTCAGCTTTATTCTTCATTATTGTTGGTTCGCTATCTCCTCGGTAGCTTCCTGGGTGTAATCTGAAACAAGCCCCCATACATGGAAGGCAGGGATAGACCGAGGAAAGAGGCAGACCACTCTAGATTGGTAGGTGGCAGGTTTAATAAGCAAGGGGACTTACATATGAGGCTTGTCTTGGGTGGCCGCAAGATGAGTAGATTTCCACACTCACTTGCCGAAATCTTAAAGTTTATATAGAGGCCTTAACGGAGCTCAGTCACATATACTGTTCAGATGGTCTCAACACCACATCACTATCTCAAAGCTGTGTCCTTGGGGCAGCTTCTGGGAACGGGGAAGACGAGCAGAATGCACATTCTAAGGACAGAGGAGGAGCCTCCAATTGCCTGGATCCAGCTCATGGGTCAGTCGAGGTCATGTCCTCTTGACGAATTCCCCCAACAATTATCAGTGACATTAAATTTTCAGTGTACGGTGTGGATTAAACTTGGTGTATTCCTGTCATTAAATGTTGTTTGAAAACAATTTCATATTCTTTTATTTATGGAGTAGAATTAAAGAATCAATAAAAATTCTATAAAGCCGCTAGTAGATAATATTATTTCTCCTTACATATATACACATACATTTATTTTTTATTCTTAGTTATAGGGATTATTTGGCCAATGAAAGATAAAAATAATACCAGATATTATTTATTTGATGCCTACCATGTCCCAAGTGCTTTATGTGTACATTTCTTCTTACAACATCTTCATAGGTAGGGTTATTATCATAGATGAAGAAACAGGCTAAAAGATATTAAACAAATTGACCAGATCACATAGCTTCTAAATGGCAGGGTCTGTATTCTTTTCAGGTCGCATGTTCTCTATCTAAGAAGGTGCATCAGTTGAGGTCATGACAAGAAACTTATGACATTCAATTATGTAATTTGAGGACAGTTTAATGAAGGGATTTTTTCAAATATGTGGATGAGTTTAGGAAAATTAATAGCCTTGGGCTCATAACACAAGAGAGAGCTGTGTAGTTACAGCCATTAGACAGGAGCTATAGCCATTAAAAAAGGGGTGTTGTAAACCCATGGTCATCTGATTGGGAGGCAGCTGAGAAAATAAATACCCTGAACTCCCTCTTCTGTTGGCCTCAGCATCTCCTTCTGGTGCCTCATATTTGCCAAGCCAGAGTATAAGTCAACCCACTGATGCAATCCTAGAGTGGAGAGTGGATCTGGAGGGACAAATGACAGCTATTCAGTGTAGACAGACAAAGGACAGCTATTCAGTAGTATCATTAACTAATGATCCCTAGAGGATGAGAAATTTTTAATGAGAAGAATCTCTATTGTTATATCTTATGCAAATTATCAACCATGCCTATTTTGGTTCTTCATATTATGAATAAAAGAGCTAATTAAATCTAAATATCATACAAAGTAGTGGGCTTACCAGTTAATAAATACAACTAACAATGCATTAATATGGTTGGAAAGAAAAAAGACAATAGAAATCAACAGATTTCAAATCATACTCTGAGGAAATCAAGAGCTGTGCCTTCTACTTCTCTCCCCTGGCTGCCCTCTCCATTCATTTCTCACTTTCTTCATTTCTTCAAAAATTATAAATCCCAGAATGCATCATTATGTTGGGATGAGGTAGTGTAGATACAAACATTGCATTCTGAATGTGTTTTTATTTCAGGAAAATTTATAAACCTAGTCAGATCGGGGGGGTCAATCATGCCAGAATGTGTGTTCTTTCATGTACTATCTTTCACAATGAAGACCCTCATACTTAATCTGACTTTCAAGAGTTGTTAAAGAATCTAACAGATTAGAGCATGGTCTTATCACAGTCCTGCAGCGGCACACTATGTGACTGTATCTATGAGAGGCTAACAGCGTGTAAGCATACACTGACGAACTACCTGAGCGATCCAGCTGCACCACTATTTGCTAGAAAAAGGTGAATACAAAATATATCATTTTTTGTTTTAAAACTAGAAAATCGTATGGTCTATGAAAAGATTCTGCAAGAAACAAAAAGTAGGAGTACTTTCTTGAATACTGAGAAAAATAGCTTTGAAAATATTTTTGTCATGAAAAGAGTAAAAGTTCAGAAAAAACATAATTGTTATCCTAAAAGTCCAAGTAGCTGTACCTGCTGTAAACTGGCACCAAAAAACAAAAAAAAAAAAAACAAAAAGAGGGGTATAATAAATGGACAACTAAAACAAAACAAAGAGAATTAAATAGTAGTATAATTTAATAGAATAATTCAAGTATACATTTGAGGGAGTACAAGGAGACATCATAAGAATAAAACAAGTCTATGATGAGGAGGATGTATATGAGGAGTTCTCATGTAATAGATGAAAAGAGAAGGAGATTTTAAAAACTAAGACAAGAATTTTTAAGAATGAAACTAAACTAGGAAAAAGACATCCAGGTTAAAAATATGAAAAAATATGGATATATATATGAATATGTTGATTCATAGGTGTAGGTGTGCCTATGAATGTCATTACATAATATAAAAAAAATCTTCAAGACATATTGAAGAAAATATTACTAAGGTTAAAGAAAAGAGCCTAAGACAGCAACCCTAAGCAGAATAACAGCTTCAATGAATAAAAATTGTTTAAGGGGCCAGCCTGGTGGTATATTGGTTAAGTTCACATGCTCCGCTTCGGCCGCCCGGGGTCCACGGGTTCACATCCGAGGCACAGACTTATGCACTGCTTATCAAGCCATGCTGTGGCAGGTGTCCCACATATAAAGTAGAGGAAGATGGGCACAGATGTTAGCACAGAGCCAATCTTCCTCAAGAAAAAGATGAAGATTGGCAACGGGTGTTAGCTCAGGGCTAATCTTCCTCACCAAAAAAACCCCAAAAATTGTTTAAATAGATGCAGATTTAGTTATAGTCTTCAAAGTTAATGTTAAAGATACAGTGTGTAAATATCCAGAAAGAAAACATTCATATTGACTACAAAATAAATATGGACATTCAGTTCTCCTGTACCGTAATAAAAAATAAGAAGACAGACTCTACAAATTTTTAAGGGACACAGGTTTTGACTAAAGAATTCTGAAGTCAGACAAGTTTTCAGAAATGAAAACACAGTAATGAACAATTATACTTTGAAAGAATTCAGAAAATTAGTATCATTCTCTTTATAAAATACATTTGTTTGTCATAAGAAATAAATAACAATCCAGAACTCAAAAATATAAAAGCCATGCTTTAAGCGCAGCTTTAAGATTTGAAATCAATTAGGTACATGTTTAAACATTTACAATATTTATGAATTGACTAAAATTAGGCATGCATTTAAAATATTATAAAAATCTATAAAATAAGTATAAAAGATAAAGAATTGAAGAAAATATTTGTAAGATTAAATATAATAGTTATATAATAAAAATCTAGTTCATGTCCCAAATTAAAATTCCAAATACTAGAGATTTTAATAGGTGTTAAATAGAAAAATATTTAATTTCTTTTCAGCTTAGAGAAGTGTAAAAATCATCATTTCATTCTAAAATTATACATTTAGACATATATTCAATAAACATAAGAAAACCATTAGAAACTAATAAAAGTAAGTTTAGTTCCCTAATAATTACAGAATATGAAAAAAGAAACAATACATAACATATATAACTAACAAAATAAAAGCACAGGAAACAATAAATAGCATAAAAATAAAGGCATGAACAAGAAAAAAAATTGCATAATTTAAAACATAAAAGCTATTCAAACTGTTTTAACTTCCTCTATTTAAAGAAAAAAATATTCTGATTGCATTAAAGATAAAGTTTAAATTGATGGTCCTTAAAAATGAAGTTTGAAACTAAATAGTAAAGGAATAGTATACAGCCATTAAAATGATGGATCACAGTGGTGGCCACAAAATATCATGGAGAACAAATGCAAGCCTCATACAAGCATGCTTTCTATGATCCCATCATCCTTATTATTTTAACTAAAGCAATGACAAAAATATTGACGTATATATATGTTTAAAATTTATGAAAAATTAAAGAATAGCCAAGTACAAAAATAGGAAGCAAAATGGACAATAAATACTGGAAAAAGGTGTTTATTAAGGCAAATGAGGTAATATTTTTTTTGAGGAAGATTAGCCCTGAGCTAACATTTGTTGCCAATCCTCTCTTTTGTTGAGGAATATTGGCCCTGGGCTAACATCTGGGCCCATCTTCCTCTACTTTGTAGGGGATGCTGCCACAGCATGGCTTGATAAGTGGTGCGTAGGTCCACGCCCAGGATCTGAACCTGTGAACCTCAGGCCACCAAAGCAGAGTGCACGCTATGCTACCAGGCCAGCCCCAGCAACTGAGGTAATTTTTAATCGACAAAATATTAATCTATAGCGAAGTAGACATAGTGATCAATCTCCACTTATCTGAGATTATATGTATATATTCAGAGCTCATATGTACACATTCATAATATAATCTCAGAATATGATCTGAAGTTTTATTAGGACTAATTCATAAAAGCATACTTTTTTTTTTTTAGTGAGAATGATTGGCCCTGAGCTAACATCTGTGCCCATCTTCCTCTATTTTGTATGTGAGATGATGCCACAGCATGGTTTGATGAGCAGTGTGTAGGTCTGCGCCCAGGATCTGAACCTGCAAACTCTAGGCTGCTGAAGTGGAGTGGGTGAACTTAACCACTGTGCCACCAGGCCAGCCCGAAAACATACTTTTTTGACATTTAAACATATGGCCATTAATCTATGTGTTTGTATAGTAGTTCATAGTTGGTGAATAAGTAATTTCAAAGTAGATAGGTATAATAAATTTTAGAAGATAAACATAATAGAATGAGAAGAAATGAGTCTGTTTCCCATGGCATTGTTTCTTCTTATGCTTAGAAGACTGCTCAGCCAAAATATTTCCCTTTATTAAATAATTTTAAATCTAGGTACATATACAAAGGTAATCACTAAAAATGTAGAAAACAATTTACACATAGAGTTGTCTGTTCCAGCATTATTCACATGACACAAATTAGAAGCCACACAAAATCTCAACATTAGAGGAATGAATTATGGTGTAAATGCACAATATAATATTATTTATTAAAATTATACATAGAAACAAAAAATGTTTTATGGTCTGATACCACATTAAAAATATATAAAATGGACATCATCATCATGGTGGCATAGGAAGCTCCTTTTGTCTCTCTCCTTCAATCTATAATGAGTAAAACATCTATAGCTAAACAAAGGCTACATTTCCCAAAGCAGCAGGACACCAGTGAGATCTATACATCAGTACATATGAAGGTAGGTTGATTGGAGCACACAGCGGAGGAGAACCAGAGGAACAGTGGAAGTGATGCATGCAATCCTGGCCCCCCAGCTGTGGCGGCTAACCTAGTTGTCCTCAACCACAGAGAACGCAGTAGCAGCAGTGGAGGTATGCACACAACTCTGGTCTCCCAGCAACAGTGGTGCCTGTGGCCACAAGGAACAGGACAACAGTGGAGGTGAAACCCTATGATCTTAGCCCCCCAGCCATTACCCAGAACCTGGTAGCAGCAGTGAAGGTGCATATGACTCTAGCCTCCTGACTAGCAGCAATGCCTGTGGCTACAGGGAATCAGGCAACAGTGGAGGTGGTGCCCATGAACCTGGCTCCCTCCCTACCCCATGGTGGCAGTACTTGTGGTTTAGGGGATACTGGATGTGACAGAGGCACCCCCAATCCCTGTGTCCTCGGCAGAGAAGCCAGTGACAGTAGCAACACTGGCAAAAGCAAGGCATCAGTGACCCCTGGAGGCACAGGTGGCAATGATGAGGGTACTGGTGACACCCCAACAGAGATGGTGGAGGTTGGAAAGTGCAGATCCTCAAATATAACCAGAGGCAGCTCATGTAAGAAAAACCAAAAACTGATGCTATAGCACCACCTATTGAAAAACAAAATAAAGGCTACTAATCATCAATTGGTTGAATATTTAGAATCAAAGCAAACAAAACTCTACCTAAACAAGAAAAGTGTTTGCTACAACAAATGTGCCAGCAGAGGAATAACTCATCAAGCACCACAAAAAGTCACAGTAACACAGCATCACAAAAAGTAAATAATAATTCCCCACAATCCACACATAAAGTCATGGAAGACTGTGATCTAACCAATAAAGAATTCAAAATAGCTGTCACAAAGAAACTCAACAAGCTGCAAGAAAACTCAGAAAGGCAGTTCAATGACTCAGGCATAAAATTAATGTAGAGAAGAAATACTTTCCCAAAGAGATTGAAAAAAGAACCAAACCAAATCTGGAGCTGAATAATTCAATAAATGAGATGAAGAATGTATTAGAAAGCATTGGAAATAGAGCAGACCACATGGAAGAGAGAATTAATGAGCTTGAAGACAGAAAATAAAAGATGAGGTAGAAAAGGAAAGAGAACTAAGATTTTTTAAAATTGTGGAAATTCTATGAGGACTATCCAGCCTCATTAGAAAGGGCAATATAAGGATAATGGGTATCCCAGAAGGAGAAGAGAGAGAGAAAGGAGCAAGGAGCGGAGAGCTTATTTAAAGAAATAATAGCTGAGAACTTCCCAAACCTGGGGAAGGAACTGAATATACAAATCCTTGAAGCTAATATAACACTCAATTATCTCAATGAAAAAAGATCTTTTCCAAGACACATGATAAATAAACTGTCAAAAGTCAATGACAAAGAAAGAAAATCAAAGGCAGCCAGGAAAAAGAAAACAAGAACCTACATGGGAACCCCATTAGGCTATCAGCAAATTCCTCAGCAGAAACTCTACAGGCCAGGAGAGAGTGGAAAGATATATTCAAAATATTGAAAGATAAAAACTGTCAGCCAAGAATTCTCTATTCAGCAGAGTTACCTTTCAGATATGAAGAGGAAATCAAGTTTTTCCCAGACAAACAAAAACTGAGGGAGTGCATTGCAACTAGACCTCCCTTACAAGAAATGTTGAAAGGAGCTCTCTTACCTGAAACAATAAAGGGCAAAGGTATGCAAAACTTTGAGCAAGGTGATAAATAGATAGACAGAATCAGAAAATTGCAACTCTACATCAGAATATGTTGATAAACACAATTATAACCATGTTTAAAGGGAAAGGAAGCATTAAAAATAACTGTAACCACTTCAATTTGGTAACCAATTCATACTATAAAAAAGGATAATTTGTGACAACAAAAACATAGAAGAGGAAGAGGAAAAGAACAAAACCTGTATAGGCAAATAAAGATAAGATACTATCAGGAGAAAAAGGATTATCTTATCTATGAAAACTTTTATACGAACCTCATGGTAACCAGAAAACAAAAATCCAGAGCAGAGACAAAAAACATAAAAAAAGAGAGAAAACAGAGAAACATCATAAGAAATGACCAAGCTGAGATGGCAGACAAAAAACACAAAGAAAAAAAATGATGGAATATAGAGCAACCAGAAAACAAAAGATAAAATAGTTGTACTAACTCCTCATATGTCAAAATCACCCCAAGTGAAAATGGATTGAATTCACCAATCAAAAGACACAAAGTGGCTAGATGGATTAAAAAACAAGACCCAACTATATGCTGCTTCCAGCAGACCCATCTCAGCTCTAAAGACAAACATAGGTTCCAAGTGAAGGAATGGAAGATGATATTCCATGCAAATGGCAACCAAAAGAAGGCAGGTGTAGCTATACTTGTATGAGATAAAATAGACTTCAAGCCAAAACAGAATACAAGAGACAAAGACGGACATTATATAATCATGATGGGGATAATCAATCAAGAAAACCTAATGATTATTAATACATATACACCTAACATAGGAGCACCAAAATATATAAAGCAATTATTAACAAACCTAAAGGGAGAAATTGACAACAACACAATAATAGTAGGAGACTTTAATACTCCAGTTACACCAATGGATAGATCATCCAGACAGAGTCAACAGGTAAACATTGATCTTAAATGAAACATTAGACCAGATGGACTTAATATATAGAGAACATTCCATCCAAAAGCAACAGAACACACATTCTTCTCAAGTGCACATGGAACATTTTCAAGGATAGATTATAAGTAGAGAAAAAAAACAAGTCTCAATAAACTTTAAAAGATTGAAATCATATCAAGCAACTTTTCCAAACACAGCTGTATGATACTAGAAATCAACTAAAATAAGATAGCTGGAAAAGTCACAAATATATGGAGACTATGTGGCCACTAAACAACTATTGGATCAATAAAAAAATCAAAGGAGAATAAAAAAATACCTGGAGACAAATGAAAATGAAAATACGACATACCAAAATCTGTGATGCAGCAAATGCAGTACCAAGTTTAAAGCAATATAGGCTTACTTCAAAAAATAGTAAAAATTTAAAATAAACAATCTAACATTATACCTAAAGGAACTAGAAAAAAGAACTAACAAAACCCAAAGTCAGTAGAAGGAAAGAAATAAAAACCAGAATGGAAATTAATGAAATAAAGACTAAAAAGCCAATAGAAAAGATCAATGAAATTAAGAGCTGGTTCTTTGAAAAGATAAAGAAAATTGACAAACCTTTTGCTAGACTCACTAAGGAAAAAAAGAGAGAAGCCTCAAATTAAATCAAAAACAAAAGAGGAGAAATTACAACAGATACCACAGAAATATAAAGAATTATGAGACTACTGTGAAAACCTATACACCAAAAAATTGGATAACCTAGAACTGGATAAATTCTTAGAATAATACAACCTTCCAAAACTGAATCAAGAAGAAATAGAGAATCTGAATAGGCCAATCACAAGTAAAGAGATTGAAACAGTAATCAAAACCTCCCAAACACAAAAGGCCAGGGCCAGGAGGTTTCTCTGGAGAATTCCACTAAACATTCAAAGAAGATTTAATATCTATCCTTCTCAAACTCTTTCAAAAAATAAAGAGGAGGAGAGGCTTCCAAGCTCATTTTACAGGGCCAACATTATCCTTATACCAAAACCAGGCAAAGATAATAAAATAAAATAAAAATAAAAAAAGAAAATTAAAGACCAATATTATTGGTGAACATAGAGCAAAAATCCTCAACAAAAACATTAGCAAACCAAATAAAACAATACATTAAAAGGTTCATACACCAAGATCAAGTGAGATCTATTTCAAGGATGCAAGGATGGTTCAACAATATACCATATTAACAAAATGGAAAGTAAAAGTCATATGAGCATCATAATAGATATAGAGAAAACATTTGACAGGATCCAACATCTATTTATGATAAAAACTCTCAATAAAATGGGTAGAGAATGAAAGTACCTCAACATAATAAAGGCAGTATTTGACTATTCAGAGCTAACCTCATACTTAATGGTGAAAACTGAAAATTATACCTATAAGAACAGGAACAAGACAGGGACACCCACTCTCACCACTCTGATTCAACATAGTATTGGAAGTCCAAGCCAGAACAATTAGGCAAGAAAAAGAAATAAAAGGCATCCAAATTGGAAAGGAAAAAGTAAAACTGTCACTAGTTGTGGATGAAAAGATTTTATATATAGAAAGCCCAAAAAACTATCAGAAATAATTTTTAAAAATGCAATAAATTTCAGGGTACAAAATCAACTTACAAAAATCAGTTGTGTTTCTATACACTAAAAACAAACTAGCAGAAAGAGAAATCAAGAATATAATCCCATTTAAATCACAACAAAAAGAATAAAATACCTAAAAATAAATTTAACCAAAGAGATGAAAGACCTGTACACTGAAAACTATAAGACATTGTTGAAAGAAATCAAAGAAATGGAAAGATATTCCAGGCTCGTTGATTGAAATATTTAATATAGTTAAACTGTCCCTAGTTCCTAATGCAATCTATAGATTCAATGCAATCCCCATCAAAATCCTGATGGAATATATCACAGAAATAGAACAAAGAATCCTAAAATTTGTATGAAACAACAAAAGACACCAAATAGTCAAAGCAATTCTGAGAAAAGAGAACAAAGCTAAAGGTGTTATATTTCCTGATTTCAAAGTACAGGCATACCTCATTTTATTGTGCTTCACTGTATTGTGTTTCATAGATATTGCGTTTTTTACAAGATCCTCCACCAACAAAGAGATGATGACTCACTGATGGTTCAGATGATGATTAGCAGTTTTTAGAGATACAGTACTTTTAAATTAATGTAGGAACATTGTTTTCTTAGACATAACGCTATTTCACACTTAGTAGACTACATTATAGTGTAAACATAACTTTTATATGCACTGGGAAACCAAAAAATTAATTTGACTCACTTTATTGCAATGTTTGTTTGACTGCAGTAGTCTAGCAACAAACTCACAATATCTCCAATTATGCCTCATACTGCAAAGCTGTAGTAATCAAAACAGCATGGCATTGGCAGAAAAAAAAAGGCCTACAAATCAATGAAACAGAATTGGGAGCCCAGAAATAAACCCACACATCTAAGGATAGCTAATTTTTGACAAACGAGCCAAGAATGTACAATAGAGAAAGGAAAATCTCTTCAATTAATGGTGTCTGGAAAACTGAACAGCCACGTACAAAAGAATGCAAGTAGACCATTATCTTACACCATACATAAAAATTAACTCAAAACGAATTAAAGATGTGAGATGTAAGACCTGAAACCATAAAAGTCTAGAAGAAAATGTAAGCAGTACACTCTTTGACATCGGTCTTAGCAGTATCTTTTCAAATACTATATCTACTCTGGCAAGGGAAACAAAAGCAAAAATAAACAATTGGGACTACATCAAATTAAAAAGCTTTTGCACAGTAAAGGAAACCATCAACAAAGTGAAATGACAACCTACCAATTGGGAGATTATATTTTCAAATCATACATCTGATAAGGAATTAATATGTAAAATATATAAAGAACTCATACAACTCAACAATAAAAATCAAACAACCCAATCAAAAAATTGGCAGAGGATCTGAACAGACATTTTTCCAAAGAAGATATACAGATGGCCAACAGGCACATGAAAAGATATTCAACATCACTAATTATTAGGGAAACGCAAATCAAAGTCACAATGAGATATCATCTCACACCCCTAGAATGGCTATTAAGATAAGAAATAACGTGTTGAAGAGGATGCAGAGAAAAGGGAAACCTGGTGCACTGTTGGTGGGAATTTAAATTGGTGCAGCCATTATGGAAAACAATATGAAGATTCCTGAAAAAATTAAGAATAGAACTACCATGTGATCTAGCTATTCTACTTCTGGGTATTTATCCAAAAGATAATTCAAAAAGATATATGCACCCCTATGTTCATTGCAGTATTATTTACTATAGCCAAGACATGGAAACAACCTAACTGCCTATTGATGGATGAACAAATCATGTAGAGATGGTATATATACACAATGGAATACTACTCAGCCATAAAAAAGATGAAATCTTGCCATTTGTGACAATATGGATGGATCTTGAGAGTATTATGCTAAGTGAAACAAGTCAAATGGAGAAAGACAAATATTGTATAAATTCACTCACATGTGGAAGATTAAAAAAATCTAATAAACACACAGATACAGAGAACAGATTCGTGGTTACCAGAGCAGAGGTCTGGGGGAGGGTGAAATGGGTAAAGGGGGTCAGAGTTTATTGAGGAGATATCATATATATTTATATATATGCATACTTATATATTTATTATAATGTGTATATACATATATATATATATAGTTATTCCACATCTTATCCTTAGTTTGATACCCTTTTTTACCTCATATTTTAAATTAAATACAGGTATACATTGGAAATATTGCAGATTTGGTTGAGACCACCATAATAAAGCGAATATCGCAATAAAATGATTCACACAAATTATTTGGTTTCCCAGTGCACATAAAAGTTATGTTTACACTATACTGTAGTCTATTGGGAATGCAATAGCAGTTGGTCTAAAAAAGCATTGAATATACCTTAATTAAAAAATACTTTTTTGCTAAAAAATGCTAACCATTATCTGAGTCTTCATTGAGTTATAATCTTTTTGCTGGTGGAGGGTCTTGCCTTGAGGTTGATGACTGCTGACTGATCGGGGTGGTGGTTGCTAAGGGCTTGGTTCACTGTGGCAATTTCTTAAAATAAGAAAACACATGAAGTTTGCTGCATCGATTCACTCTTCTTTCATGAATGATTTCTCTGTAGCAAGCAATATTGTTTAATAGCATTTTACCCACAGTGGAACTTTGAAAATGAAGTCAGTCCTCTTAAATCCTTCCACTGCCTTAACAGCTAAGTTTATGCAATCTTCTAAATCCTCTGTTGTCATTTCAATGATCTTTACAGCATCTTCACCAGGAGTAGATTCCACCTCAAGAAACTACTTTATTTAAGAACTTAGGCAGATAAGATAAGAAGCAACTCCTCATCTGCTGAAGTTTCATCATAAGATTTCAGCAATTCAGTTACATCTCCAGGCTCCATTTCTTTTTTTTTTTTTTTATAATTTTATTTATTTACTTATTTTCCCCCAAAGCCCCAGTAGATAGTTGTATGTCATAGCTGCACATCTTTCTAGTTGCTGTATGTGGGACGCGGCCTCAGCATGGCCGGAGAAGCGGTGCGTCGGTGCGCACCTGGGATCCGAACCCGGGTCGCCAGCAGAGAAGCGCGAGCACCTAACCGCTAAGCCACGGGGCCAGCCCAAGGCTCCATTTCTAATTCTAGTTCTCTTGCCCTTTCTATCACATCTACAGTTACTTCCTCCATTGAAGCCTGGGACCTGTCAAAATCATCTGTGAGGAGTGGAACAAATTCTTTCAAACTCCTGTTAATATCGATATTTTGACTTCTTTCCGTGAATCACGAATGTTCTTAATGGCATCTAGAATGGTGAATCCTTTCCAGAACGTTTTCAATTGGCTTTGCCCAGACCCATCAGAGGAATCACTATCTATGGCAGCTATCGTCTTATTAAATGTATTTCTTAAATAATAAGACTTGAAAATTGAAGTTACTCCTTGATCCATGGACTGCAGAATGGATGTTGTTTTAGCAGGTATGAAAATAACATTAATGTCATTGTACATCTCCATCAGAGCTCTAGGGTGGCCAGGTGTATTATCAATGAGCAGAAATATTTTGGAAGGAATCTTTTTTTCTGAGCAGTAGCTCTCAACAGTGGGCTTAAAATATTCAGTAAACCATGTTGTAAACAGATGTGCTGTCATCCAGGCTTTGTTGTTCCATTTGTAGAGCACAGGCAGAATAGATTTAGCATAATTCTTAAGAGTTCTAGGATTTTTGGAGTAGTAAATAAGAAGCATTGGCTTCAACTTAATGTCACCAGCTGCATTAGCCCCTAACAAGGGAGTCAACCTGTCCTTTGAAGATTTGAAGCCAGGCATTGACTTCTCCTCTCTAGCTATGACAGTCCTAGAGGGCATATTCTTCCAGTGTAAGTCTATTTTGTCTACACTGAAAAATCTGTTGTTTAGTGGAGCCACCTTCATGAATGATCTTAGCTAGATCTTCTGGATGACTCACTGCAGCTTCTACATCAGCACTTGCCGCCTCACCTTGCACTTTAATGTTACGGAGGTGGCTTCTTTCCTTAAATCTCATGAATAAACCTCTGCTGGCTTCAAACTTTTCTTCTGCAGCTTCTGCACCATCTCAGCTTTCGTAGAATTGAGGAGAGTAGGGTCTTCTTCTGGATCAGGCTTTGACTTAAAAGAATATTGTGGCTGGTTGAATCTTCTATCCAGACCACTCAAACTTTCTCCATATCAGCAATAAGGCCTGCCTCACTTTCTTATCATTCACGTGTTCACTGGAGTAGCACTTTTAATTTCCTTCAAGAACTTTTGCTTTGCATTCACAACTTGGCTAACTGTTTGAGGCAAGAGGCATAGCTTTTGGCCTATCTTGGCTTTTGACATGCCTTTCTCACTAAGCTTTATCATTTCTAGCTTTTGATTTAATGTGAAAGACATGCAACTCTTCCTTTCACTTGAACATTTAGAGGTCATTGTATGGTTATTAATTGGCCTAATTTGAATATTGTTGTGTGTCAGGGAATAAAGAGGCCTGCGGAGAGGGAGACAGACAGGAGAACTGCCGGTTGGTGGAGCAGTCAGAACACACAACATTTATCAATTAAGTTTGCTGTCTTATATGGGCACAGATCGTGGTGACCTAAAACAATTACAATAGTAACACCAAAGATCACTGTTCACAGATTACCATAACAAATACAATAATGAAAAAGTTTGAAAGATTATGAAAATTACCAAAATGTGACACAGGGGCACGAAATGAGCAAATGCTGTTGGAAAAATGGCGCCGATAGATTCACTCAATGCAGGGTTGCCACAAACCTTCAATTTGTAGAAAGCACAATATCTGTGAAGCACAATGAAGCAAAGTGCAATAAAATAGGGTATGCTTGTACAAATAAGTTCTTAATAAATGTTGGACCAATCACTTCTGTTTGTTTTAAGAACCATAAATAGTAAGCATAATTTTGTTTGTTCTTGAGATTAGGGATAGTCTTTTTTTACTCTTCAATTTTCACAGTAACTATCGGTTTCACAGTTATGATTCAATAAAATTTATGAATAAATGATTTAGTAAATTTAATATATTTATATATTAGCATTATCCATTATTTAATAACAGTCATAATTATTTAAAAAATACTCTCAGTTATAACTGTTAAATAGAATAGCATTAAGTATGTGATGGAGGCAGAGTGTATAAATGTATTTTATTGTATGTTTTCCTGAGTAGGTCTGAAACAGAAAATAAGTTGATTACCTATTACTTTCAATTTCTAAACATAAAGTGCCACACACATTTCTAAATTTCAATAGAGAATTTAAGATTACATATGACTATTCTCCTAATTTATCTTTTCAATTTCTTTCTGTCTTCTCTATAACTAACAATATGAACTGTGTTTACAATTGGTAATTCTATTTGAATCTCACTTTTCCTAACTAAAGCTATAAAAGAAACATCATATAAAATGTTACATAATACTCAAGACATTTTGATTGCATATCCTCTTCAAATTCCATACGCATATGCACTTTCTATTACCACTATGACAGCTTTGCATGTGTTTTGAGGGGAACTAGCATCCAGTAATTTTATGAAAATGCACAATTGTTAAGTTCTTCTCTTCCTTTCTTTTTTGGCCCTTTGTTGGTTGTTGAGGAAACAAATTCCTGGGGTATTACAATCTGTAGCCTTCCTAAGGAATTCTCTCAGTGCTCTCAAAATCTAATTATGTGACACATGATGGGCCAAAATCACCTCCTCTGGTAATGTAATCCGTTAAAAAACAGTTGGTTTAGTAGCTTATTTTTATTGTGTGATGATGAGCAATAACATCTCATTATCTGTTTCAAATTTGGAATCTCATTAAAGACATCAGCAGCACTCTTAATGAAAACTTCTTAAGAATTACTTTCAATATCTCTTTTTTACCAGTACTGTGAAATTTTTTATAAGAAAAGAAAGTTTTCAAGTGTGGCATCAAATTAATTAAAATAAAACTTTATGAAAATCTTTATCAAGTTCTCAGCACTGACTGCTCATTAGAATCATATGTTCAGGGAGGAAATATTCTTCTCTACCCTTCTAGGTTCTTCAGGCTGGTCTAAGAATTAAGTTGACGTGTGACAGATTAACACGAGAAAATCAAATTTAATTTTGTACATACAGGGGCCCCATAAGGAAAATGGGATCCCCAGGCAGTCAGGCAATTGAGGCTTCTAAGGAGAAGCCTCTCTAAGCTAAGGAGAATGGGGTTGGAGTCTGAGTCTTCAAAGGGAAGAAAGATAATTCACAGGAAGATGGGAAAAGAAAATGTTTGGTAAACAAATGTTTGCCGTGCTATGCAGAGACAATGGGACACAGAGAGGACTTTGATCAAAGAGGCCTTGCTAAGCTTCCCCCAGTCTACCGCATCAAGCTCATATTCTTTGTAGATATCTCTGGTTATAGCTCTTCTTCCTGGAACAAGCCCCCCATTTTTTTTTTTTTTTGAAATTTTGATTCCTTTAATTTTTTGTTTATTGCAGTGGAACAAGCCCTTTATCTCATTTTTTTTAGGCAGTTAAGGGGGAGGTAAAACCTTTTTCTGAATCTTTCATTTCTTAAAAATAATCAATCTAAAATAATCCTCATGCCAAAGAGACACATTTTGGGGTGGCAAATTTGGCTTCCTTACACATGTGATAAGCTTAAATAAAATATTAATTACTGATCCATGTACTTGGCCAATTAAATCTATGTCTGAGTCAATTTTGCATGGACAAACTCTCAGCTCATGAGCTCTTAGCAATGTAGCTCACACAGTGTGCAGTGAAAAGTTATGTATTGATTTACCCCATTACGGGATAAAATTATGAAAACTGCCTACTTGATAATCAAATATCTCTGTACATGACTGTTGCATTCTTGCAATTCACAGATTACACACACGGACTGAAAGCAAGTAACCAACTCTTGTTTTTCCACTTTAACTAGAATTCAAGTTAATAGCAATACAGATATCTAACAAAAGAAAAACACATTTTATCTAGATAGAACCATAGGCTGATTCCATCAGGCAATAAAGATAAAATAAATGAAATAGAATAATAAAATAAAATGGCAAAGAAGCTTCCTTTCCTTCTACTATTCTAAACCTAGAATGGAGAATCTGGAAAATTGTTTATTCAAAATCTTGTGATTCTCACTCCTCTTTCCTTCCAAGTCTTTACTTAGCCATTTTATTATTTTTTTTCAAAGAAGTTCTGCAATTTTCAGTTTATCTTTTTCATTCACAAGAAAAAGTTGCTAGTCATCAATCACATTTTAGAGCTAAAATTGCATATATTAGAATCAGTTAAATTCATCATGATTGGTAAAATGTTTCCTTTCTCCTTTCTATCGTATTTTCAGCTGACATGTCAGGCATAAAACTCACATTTTCTGCTTTTAAGAACAAATAAAGATTAGAAATGTTAGCGTTGATAGAAGTTGTCAGTCTGTGCTCATAAGTGTTTCACTGACCTTTAATTTTGATATGAATAAAGTTTGTTGTCATGTTCATGAAGACTAAGAGGTTTGTGCTGTTGGAAATGGAAGTTTTGTATTATCTATAAGATTTGGCTTTCTCACACTGTTAAATTTAACCCTTTTTTATTTAGAACTTAATCTATATTCCTGTAATCGAAGATGACTGATCCTTATTTCTAACTACTCATGATCTATATCAAATTTGACTAAGACTGAAATATCTTAACTATTACTTAATTTCCTGATAAAAATTTTCAGGCAAATATTAAAAGTTTTCAAGAGTTCAACAGGAAAACTGAGGATATCTTAAAATAACTACTGTTATTAATACTTCATTCTGGAAAAGTTGAGGACTGTTAGGAGGCCTGTTCATGAAACAGTCCTAAGTGAAGGAAGCATCATTCATGGTGCCTCAGGAAATTTGCTTTCTCTTTGTGATCTTTTCCATCCTTACTATAACTTATACTATAACATCGAATAGCATTTCCTCTCCAACCCACTCTTGATTGACACCTCGAGTGGGAAACGTTCATTTCATGCCATCATTTCTGGCTCTGACTCCTGATTCCACTTCTTGTATATTACATTTGATCCCAGATCCAACCCTACATCCATTCTTGAGCCTTGGCATTACCCTGGTTGGTTAACATTGCTTTTTCATTTGAAACTTAAAGAAAGCTTCTATTTTTCAATTTAATTATTCTGCATAAACATTAGAAAATAATACTATAATATTGCCCATTGGCAACTAACTGAATTGGTCTGTACTGTTGGAAAACCTAGATAGCATTTTCATTTCATTGTTAAAACCAGAATGTTTGTAATACAGTTAACACTAGTACTTATTGTATGGCCTAAGTACACTTACTACAGAGCTGTATATCATTGGTGGATTAAAATATCCCCCCATTTTATCCTCCAGAAGCTCCAAAGAAAAGATATTTATGGTATATGTATGTGAAGTCATTTTTTTTTTAATTTTTTGTTTATTGCAGTAACATTGGTTTATGACATTGTAAAAATTTCAGGTGTACATCATTGTACTTCTATTTCTGCATAGATTACATCGTGTTCACCACCAAAATACTAATTACAACCCATCACCACACACATGTGCCAAATTATCCCTTTCACCCTCCTCCCTCCCCCCTTCCCCTCTGGTAACCACCAATCCAATCTCTGTCCTTATGTGTTTGTTTATTGTTGTTATTATCTACTACTTAATGAAGGAAATCATACAGTATCTGACCTTCTCCCTCTGACTTATTTCACTTTGCATTATAACCTCAATGTCCATCCATGTTGTCACAAATGGCTGGATTTCATCGTTTCTTATGGCTGAGTAGTATTCCATTGTGTATATATACCACAGCTTCTTTATCCATTCGTCCCTTGATGGGCACTTAGGTTGCTTCCAAGTCTTGGCTACTGTGAATAAGGCTGCAATGAACACAGGGGTGCATGTACCTTTACGAATTGGTGTTTTCAAGTTCTTTGGATAAATACCCAACAATGGAATAGCTGGATTATATGGTAGTTCTATCCTTGATTTTTTGAGGAATCTCCATACTGTTTTCCATAGTGGCTGCACCAGTTTGCACTCCCACCAGACGTGTATGAGAGTTCCCTTCTCTCCACATCCTCTCCAACACATGTTGTTTCCTGTCTTGTTAATTATAGCCATTCTGAGGGGCGTGAGGTGATATCTCATTGTAGTTTTGATTTGCATTTCCCTGATAGTTAGTGATTTTGAACATCTTTTCATGTGTCTGTTGGCCATCTGTATATCTTCTTTGGAGAAATGTCTGTTCAGGTCTTTTGCCCATTTTTTAATTGGGTTGGTAGATTTTGTTGTTGAGATGCATGAGTTCTTTATATATTTTGGAGATTAAGCCCTTATCAGAAGTATGGTTTGCAAATATCTTCTCCCAATTGTTAGGTTGTGTTTTCATTTTGTTGATGGTTTCCTTTGCTGTACAGAAGCTTTTTAGTTTGATGTAGTCCCATTTGTTTATTTTTCCTATTGTTTCTCTTGCCCAGTCAGACGTGGTGTTTGAAAAGATGTTGCTAAGACTGATGTCGAAGAGCGTACTGCCTATGTTTTCTTCTAGATGTTTCACAGTTTCAGGTCTTACCATCAAGTCTTTAATCCATTTGGAGTTAATTTTTGTGTGTGGTGTAAGGTAAGGGTCTACTTTCATTTTTTTGCATATGGCTATCCAGTTTTCCCAACACCATTTGTTGAAGAGACTTTCTTTTCTCCATTGTATGTTCTTGGCTCCTTTGTCAAAGATTAGCTGTCCATAGATGTGTGGGTTTATTTCTGAGCTTTTGATTCTATTCCATTGATCTGTGTGTCTGTTTTTGTGCCAGTACCATGCTGTTTTGGTTACTATAGCTTTGTAGTATATTTTGAAATCAGGGAGTGTGATACCTCCAGCTTTGTTCTTTTTTCTCAGGATTCCTTTAGCTATTCGGGGTCTTTTTTTGTTCCATATAAATTTTAGGATTCTTTGTTCTATTTCTGTGAAAAATGTTGTTGGAACTTTGATAGGGATTGCATTGAATCTATAGATGGCTTTAGGAAGTATGGACATCTTAACTATGTTAATTCTTCCAATCCAAGAGCAAGGAATATCTTTCCATTTCTTTGTGTCTTCTTCAATTTCTTTCAGAAATGTTTTATAGTTTTCAGTGTACAGATCTTTCACCTCTTTGGTTAAGTTTATTCCTAGGTATTTTATTCTTTTTGTTGCAATTGTAAATGGGATGGTATTCTTAATTTCTCTTTCTGCTACTTCATTGTTAGTGTACAGAAATGCAACTGATTTTTGTATGTTGATTTTGTATCCTACAACTTTACCATATTCTTTTATTACTTCTAAAAGTTTTCTGGTGGATTCTTTAGGGTTTTCTATATATAAAATCATGTCATCTGCAAATAGTGACAGGTTCACTTCTTCCTTTCCAATTTGGATCCCTTTTATTTCTTTCTCTTGCCTGATTGCTCTGACTAGGACTTCCAGTACTATGTTAAATAGGAGTGGTGACAGTGGGCATCCTTGTCTGGTTCCTGTTCTTAGAGGGACAGCTTTCAGTTTTTCACCATTGAGGATGATATTAGCTGTGGGTTTCTCATATATGGTCTTTATTATGTTGAGGTACTTTCCTTCTATACCCATTTTATTCAGAGTTTTTATCATAAATGGATGCTGTATCTGGTCAAATGATTTCTCTGCATCTATTGAGATGATCATGTGATTTTTATTCTTCATTTTATTAATGTGGTGTACTACGTTGATTGATTTGCGAATGTTAAACCATCCCTGCATACCTGGAATAAATCCCACTTGATCATGGTGTATAATCTTTTTAACGTATTGTTGTATGCGATTTGCTAGTATTTTGTTGAGGATTTTTGCATCGATGTTCATCAGTGATATTGGCCTGTAATTTTCTTTTTTTCTGTTGTCCTTGTCTGCTTTTGGTATCAGGGTAATGTCAGCTTCATGAAATGAATTAGGGAGCTTCCCTCCCTCCTCAATTTTTTGGAAGAGTTTGAGAAGGATAGGTATTAAGTCTTCTTTGAATGTTTGGTAGAATTCGCCAGGGAAGCCGTCTGGTCCTGGACTTTTATTTTTGGGGAGGTTTTTGATTACTGTTTCGATCTCCTTACTGGTGATTGGTCTATTCAAATTCCCTACTTCTTCTTCATCCAGTTTTGGAAGGTTGTATGATTCTAAGAATTTATCCATTTCTTCCAGATTGTCGAATTGGTTGGCATATAGCTTTTCATAGTATTCTCTTATAATCTTTTGTATTTCTGACGTGTCTGTTGTAACCTCTCCTCTTTCATTTCTGATTTTACTTATTTGTGCCTTCTCTCTTTTTTTCTTGGTGAGTCTAGCTAAAGATTTGTCAATTTTGTTGACCTTTTCAAAGAACCAGCTCTTGGTTTTATTAATTTTTTCTATTGTTTTTTTGGTCTCTATTTCATTTATTTCTGCTCTGATTTTTATTATTTCCCTTTTCTACTGATTTTGGGTTTTGTTTGTTCTTCTTTTTCCAGTTCCTTTAGGTGCATTGTTAGATTGTTTATTTGAGATTTTTCTGTTTTGTTCAGATAGGCCTGTATCGCTATAAACTTCCCTCTTAGAACCGCTTTTGCTGTATCCCATAAATTCTGGCATGTCGTATTTTCATTTTCATTTGTCTCCAGGTATTTTTTGATTTCTTCTTTGATTTCTTCGTTAACCCAGTCGTTGTTCAGTAGCATTTTGTTTAATCTCCACGTATTTGTGGCTTTTCTGATTTTCTTTCTATAGTTGATTTCTAGTTTCATACTGTTGTGGTCAGAAAAGATGCTTGGTATTATTTCAATCTTCTTAAATTTATGGAGACTTGTTTTGTGGCCTAATATGTGATCAATCCTGGAGAATGTTCCATGTGCATTTGAAAAGAACGTGTATTCTTCAGTTTTTGGATGGAATGCTCTGTATATATCTACTAGGCCCATCTGTTCTAGTGTGTCGTTTAAGGCTAATGTTTTCTTATTGATCTTCTGTTTGGATGATCTATCCGTTGGTGTAAATGGAGTGTTAAAGTCCCCTACTATTATTGTATTACTGTCTATTTCTCTTTTTATGTCTGTTAATAATTGCGTTATATATTTAGGTGCACCTACATTGGGTGCATAGATATTTAAAAGTGTTATATCCTCTTGTTGGATTGTTCCCTTGATCATTATGTAATGCCCTTCTTGGTCCCTTTTTACAGTTTTTGTTTTAAAGTCTATTTTGTCTGATATGAGTACTGCTACCCCAGCTTTCTTTTCATTGCCATTTGTGTGGAGTATCTTTTTCCATCCCTTCACTTTCAGTTTGTGAGTGATTTTAGGTCTGAAGTGTGTCTCTTGTATGCAGCATATATATGGGTCTTGTTTTTTTATCCAGTCAGCCACCCTATGCCTTTTAATTGGAGCATTTAGTCCATTGACGTTTAAAGTAGCTATTGATAAGTATGTACTTACTGCCAGTTTTTAACTTTTTTTTTTTCTCAGTGTTTTAGTAGTCCTTCTCTCTTCCTTACTTCTTCTATACAGAATTGATGGTCACTTTAGTTTGACCTCTGTCTGAAAGCTGTATTCTTAACTCCCCTCCTCACTCCTTTTATGTTTTTGATATCATATCTAACCTCTTTTTTGTGTATTTGTATCCATTACGTTCTAATCATGGAAATAGATAATTTTTCCTATTTGTGGTCTTCTCTTTTCCCCTTAAATCAGTCCCTTTAACATTTCTTGTAGCACTGGTTTCTTGGTGACAAACTCCTTTAATTTTTGCTTATCTGGGAAAATTTTGATCTCTCCTTCCATTTTGAATGATAACCTTGCTGGGTAGAGTATTCTTGGCTGTAAGTTTTTTCCTTTTAGCACTTTAAATATATCATGCCATTCTCTTCTAGCCTGTAAGGTTTCTGCTGAGAAGTCAGCTGATAGCCTTATGGGGTTTCCTTTGTATGTAACTTGACATTCTCTTGCGGCTTTTAGGATTCTCTCTTTATCTTTAATTCTGGACATTTTGATTATGATATGTCTTGGTGTGGGCCTCTTTGGGTTTATCTTGTTTGGCGACCTCTGTGCTTCCTGTACCTGGATGTCTGTTTCCTTCCTTAGGTTAGGGAAGTTTTCATCTATTATTTCTTGAAATAGATTCTCTGCCCCCTTGTCTCGTTCTTCTCCTTCCGGGACACCTATAACACGGATGTTAGTGTGCTTGATGTTGTCCCAGAGGTCCCTTAGACTGTCCTGACTCCTTTTAATTCTTTTCTCTTTTACCTGTTCAGCTTGGGTAATTTCTTCTAGTCTTTCATCCAGCCCACAGATCCGTTCTTCTGTATCCTCTATTCTGCTTTTGAGTCCCTCTAATGAGTTTTTCATTTCCAGTATTGTATTCTTCATTTCTGATTGGTTCTTTTTTATATCTTCCATTTCTTTGTTGACATTCTCACTGAGTTCATCTATTCTTCTCCCCAGATCAGTGAGCATCCTTAACACTCTTAGTTTGAACTCTCTGTCAGGTAGGTTGCTCATTTCTGTTTCACTTAGTTCCTTTTCTGGGGTTTTGTCCTGTTCCCTTACTTGGAATGTATTCTTTTGCCTCCTCATTTTGCCTCTTTCCCTGTGCTTGTGTCTACGTATTAGGTAGGTCAGCTACGTCTCCTGCTCTTGGATAGGTGACCTTACGTAAGTGATGCTTTAGGAGGCTTCCAGTGTGCTTTCCTCAGTTCTCAATGTTCCAGGGGTGACCCCTATGTGGGCTACGTGTGTCCTTCTGTTGTGTCCTGTTTGCTCTCCCTGTAGGTGCCCAGGGAGGCTGAGTTATGCTCCTCGCCAGCTGTTGTAATGCTCAGCTGCTTGTAGTTGTTGTGGGCCCTTCAGTCTCTTTATCAGGTGTGGGGAGCCCCAGCACAGTTGGCTGCAAGTGCTAATAGCACATTTGTGTTGCAGTATTTCTTTTAAGTGAGTAGGACCCCAGTGTGGCAGGTTGTTAGGCTCAGGGCCTTACAACTGCTGTAAGCCTCTAGCCTATTAGGCCTCTTGTCAGCTCTCTGAGGATTGCAGCTGGGTGGGGCTGGCCTCAGGCACAGGAGCACCCAATCGTTTCAGGCTTTGGAAGGTGGGGCAAACCTCCTATGTGGGTCTTTGAGAAGCACAAGTCTTCTCCAGCTGACAAACCCTGCCGCCCACAGGTCCACACACACAGTCAACACAGTCCTGTCCCGTGTGAGCGCCCGGACCTCCCCAAGCGGACCCAGTCTCTCCACGGCGGGAGCCCCACACACTCTGCCACCGCCCCACACTCCCCACCCGCTCCTTGTGCACACCCTGCCCCGCTCAAGTCGGCTCAGTTGCCAGGCTGCAGAGAATCCAGTCACCAATCTATGCCAGCCCACAAGTTGCCTGAGGGCTTGTTGATGGGTGGGGCCAGTCTCTAGGGTGGGCTGCCCGCCCTGGCTGAGCTGGATTAAATTGGTGCTCTAGCAGGTGGGGCAGACCCTGGGCTAGCAGACCTCAGGGAGAAGTCCTATGGCGTCTGTGTCAGCACGCCCACACCGGGCCACAACAATGGCCGCCACCAATGTCCCAGTCCCTGGAGAGGTCTCACCCCTCACCGAGTTGCACTCAGGGCCTATTAGGTGAGTCTCTTTTCACCACAGCACTGTGCACCTTTCTCTCTGGTGATTTTAGGATGCTTTCTGAAACGGGTGAGTTTGCGCGTGGGCCTTTTAAGAGCCAGTTTTAGTTTCTTTGTGAACCGGGTTTTCTGGGGGTGCTCCCCAATGCTTTAGTAGCAGGCACAGTCAGATATTATGCCGCTGGTCTCGATTGTGCTGGGTCCACAAAATGCCCACAGCGGGGGCGCTCCCCGGCTCAGGGCCCCGCGCCTCCAGGGAGGCTGCGTACCTGTGAGCTGCTCCCGGCGGCCGTGAAGCTGGCGGCTTGTGAAGGCGGCGTTTTTCCTCTCCAGAAGGGAATCTCTGCCTCTTCTGCCTCAGTTAGGATTGTCCGTTGTTGCAGGAGTTCCTCTTATCCATTTTTCAGTTCTGTCTCAGGGGTAATTTTTCCAAGAGTAGTTGTAAATTGGCTGTGTCCATGGGAGGAGGTGAGTTCATAGTCTGCTTACGCCGCCATCTTGACTCCGCCCCTGAAGTCATTTTTTATTTTTAGTTTTACTCATCAAGATCTGGAGTAAGAGAAAGCAGATAAGCAAATAAGCCACGGAGAAGCATTACAGTACTATCCTACGTGCTAACACCTGAAAATTACTTTAATGAATATCTGAAACACAGTAACAGCAACAAAGACACACAAATTACTTTCTGGAATAAATAAAACTGAAAAAACAGTTAATAGTGAAAGCAGATACTTCAGTAGAGTAGAAAAAGGTAAACCAAAGAATAGTCCACAATTCAAAGCTCTAAATCTAAATGTAGGAGATAGAAGATTAGCCTGGATAATAATATCATCTGGAATCTTTAAGTATCTGTTTGTGGACTTCAATGAAAATAAATGGGAATGCATACGAAGGCCTTCTACCCCTCTCAGAAAGTCCTGTTCATGAATGAAGGTACTGTTATCATATACGCATGCAACTCCTGGGAATTTATTTTTGTAACTGTTACTAATACTATTTACACAAATAATTACTCATACTTTATTAAGAGGGTGCTATCATCATATGTTTTTACCTTTAATTTGATTGTGCTAATCATATAAAATTAGAGAATAAATCTGTTAATGATAACAGGTGTGCTTGTTACCATACTCAATGGATATTTTGATTAGTTCATATACAAAGTATGCAAACATTTTTGATTACCTGTATACAGTACAGCATTATAGCAAAACTCCAAGATGAAGTCATAAATAATTTCTGAATTGCAATCTGCAAAATATCCTTCAGGTTAAAGCAATGCCTCTAAGGAAACGGGAAAAATACGATCTGCAGTCTCTGTCATATAGAGTTTAAATTAGAAGACTGATTACTTATTTACAAAACTTGTCAATGAGTTCAATCAGCAGCCATAGATGGAAGTTTGAAATTTTGTTTTATCTTGTTTTGTAATAAAAGTATTCACAATACTCTATATATTTAATTTCAAATTGAATGATGAATTCAACAGTATTTTCAGAGTCACATAATTAGGTAATACCATTAATCCTTGTTGACAGTCAAAATTCTACAATGATCAGCTTTTCACTATGTTATATGGATAAATGCTACAGGATAATAAATACTCTATTTTTGAATTTATTTCTATTTTACTTAAATACATCCAGAAGTTAATGTTTCTAAGTAATTTTCGTTCTTTAGAAATATTTGTTTTTATGGCATATGTGGTTATGAAATAGTCTCTAGAGAGAAGTGACAGACTCACTGTTATAATGCTCTGCATTTATTGCTACCTTAAGCAACAATAGCCTTGCTTTTTCTAAAACATCAATCCATCAAACTCAGAAGCAAATTTTTGGTGAAAGATTACGTTTTCCTTTTCTCTTCTTTCTGAAAAGTAACATGTTCACTTGAAGGCTATAAGAATATACCGCAAATGCTAAAATTTGCTATACTGAACTTGATCATAAAGGAGAAATTTTTAATTCTACAAATAACTACCCTTGACTAAACTTTTACTTTGTGCTAGGGAATGCCTGAAGCTTTAAATCTTTATGGAAATCATATGAGATTGGTTGTTATGAGACTTAGTTTTAGATTTGATTTAACGATTTGAAAATTGAGGTCCAGAGAGATTGCCCAATGAAACAATGCTAATAAAGAGAAAAACTGTGTTTTGAAATCCTAGTTATATCATTACTTGCTTTGTGACATAACACTTCTCTCCCACATACCTTCCTTCACATAAACTTGCTCATATGTAAAATAGGTACAAATCCACTTATCTCATACATACAAGGATTAGCAAATACGTGGGGCTAAAAATACCTGGCATGATCAGTGAGTTGAAGTCATCATTACTATTATTATCTTCCCCAGTAGAATTTCCATGTTCACAGAGATATGAAGCCCCCAAAATGTCAAAGCTATCATGGTGAAATTTTGGGATTTGGTTAGCTAGGGTAAAGGAATGCGTTGACTATTAGCCTTGCCATATCCCTGAAATCATGCCAGGTAGGAAGTCATTTCTTGGCTTTTGTAAGCATGCTATCAGATCTGCTTCTAAATTAAAAGTGTGAAGTTCTTTGCCAAGAAGCCATGGTAGTCATGCATCCACATATAAGTTTGAACTGAAAATGTATATTCTTATCATTGAGATTTTTTTGTCCCCTGATAAGATCAGTTATCAAAATATGAACGTGTTTACCAATATCAACACATAGTTGAATTCCGCTAATGTAATCTGCTAATGTAATCTTGCTAAGAAATCCTCTTTCAAAAGAGAATATTTTAAAATAATTAAGCAAACATGCACATAAAATTTGCCTGCATCTGTTGGTCACATGTAGCAAAGCTCTAAACTATTTGAAAAACCAGCTGGGATTGGGATTTCCAATTGGGAGAGTTTTTCCACTCCTTGCCATTACTTAGAATTTCTTTCCTTCTCTTCCTTTCAGCTTCTCAGGCCTAGAGTACCCTGTAACCCAGGATCCTTCCCTAGAAATCCTAGGACCTGCTGCTCATGTCACCTACCTGCTGACTGGCCTCTGAAGGAGCCTGTAGCAGAAACAATCTCCAGACCCGTCCCAATCTCTCATCCTCAAAGAAATTCAATCAGGTTCTAATGAGGGAATGCTCCTCAAATGTGTTTTCCTGATTATATTACATGAGACTTTTGTGTCTAGAAGTCATTACCATTGTCCCAAATTGTGTGTGTTTTTTTCTTTTCTTGAAAGATTTAAGTGAGTAACAAAAGATAAGGGAGATTTATTTTAGGAAAGCGCTCCACATACACAACCTTGTGTAATTTTGATGGTTTTATGGGAAGATGAATGGTAGAAAATAAGACTTCAAAAGCCAGTTGTGTAGTAGAATGTTGAGAAAGGAAACATTTTGCCCTTTTCAAGATTGTTGTCTGGAGATGACCTCATGTGGTTCTTTGCCCTTCTTCCCTTTGCTCATAATTCCTTCCCATACCCTACCCACCCACTTGTAACTCCCATGCCAAGTAGAGCCCATAATCCCAGAAAATGGAATTTATCACTAGTGTCTTCTCACTAGCAGAGCATAGAGTGCTCAACTACTCTGCTGTAGCAACAGGTTGAACAAACATGAGGTCAATTCTCGACCTCCTGGGCAGGAGTGCTGCAGACTTTCATCAGAGAATCACTACTATTTGCGGAGCTTCGATTTTGTAATTGTGTTAGTGGGGTGCTGCATTTTACTTATTCATTTTTCCTATAAAAATTATAGTGTATACAATGATGTTTTAGGGATATGTGTCATCAAAGGGTTTACGTTTAGTAAGCAGATGACAGTGACCTGAATAGCACATGGCTGAATATAATAGTCCATAGTAATAATGCTAGAGATAATGTACTATGTCCAGTTTAGGAAACTTACAATAGAAACATGTGGGCTGGCTTTTAAAATTAAACTCTATTGACAGCATTTTCTATAAGAAAAGTTAGTCCAATTTCAAACAACAGACTAGAAAATTAACTTTTTAAAAATAAATAGTTTGTATATTGGAAACTGAGTCCTGGTTTCTGCCCAACTATTATTCTTTTCAATTGCATTAAGTAAATTAAATTAAGAACCACTGCAAATATATTTTCATTATTGTTTTTAACTTTTTAATTACCAAACCTTTGTTCCTCAATTAGTTAATTTAAAAAACCCACTATGTAGGTATACTGAGATAGAAAAAAAATGAGAACAATGAAAGTATCATGGTCTGCCATTTATCCACACAACAGAAAAAGAGGAAAAATAAATGAAGTAAGATTTTCAAATGATTAATTCATATACCAGGAGTAACTTTTTAAAAAGTTTTAAATAAATGCAAATCTTGGATGTTGAGTGTCACTTAAAAATGAATATGGAATTTGAAGACCTCAAAATTGTCACTTATACTGTTTCCTTTCCTTTTCATGTTAACATCTGCCTCTATTATTATCCGTAGACATGTTATTCAAAGCCATTTTCACTATACCAATCATTACGCATATTCATTAACATACATAGTGTAGTTTAAAAACTCACTAAATTTTCATAAATAATAAAACATTATGCAAATAAGGGTGTTTGGTTTATCTGAAATTATTATTTCCATTTTAAGAGGAAAGGCATATTGGATATACATAAATGCATATACTGCATATATGTGTGTTTACATGAATGCTTATAATCTGCTTATAATATGTGCAGATTTACAATGCTGTTATTACTTGTTTCTCACTGTAGCTTATTGACATTTCGCCATATGTGAAAAAATAATAATCTAGATACAAAAAGCAAAGTGTGGTGAAGTGAAAGCCTTCCCTGGGTAAGATTATATCATTCTGGTCATTTTTGTTTTTCCTTGAAACAATCTTGTTTAAATAAGACATATAATGAGTTATTTTGAGACACTGTAAACGGCTTATCTACTCTTCTAATATGCAATTTTTGTTGTTGTTGTTACAGATATGAAATGGTTAATATCAGTCTGAATAACTTCTGTAATGTTTCTACTGTAAAAGTATAAACTCTTTCTTTGGCTGACAGTTATCATGGCAGCATTTTCTAAATGTACTGGAAACATTTTGGGGAGAAAAGGACAGAAGATTCTTGGATATAAATACAGCATTAGATTCATTTTTGTTGATATGCATCTAATCATTGTAAGTAAATTATATATATAATTTATATATAACAATTCTATATAACATATAGAATTGTTATTAATTATATATAATATTATGTAAATATATAATTTATAATACAGAATAATATATATAAAACATGATTTATAACACTATATGACAAATTACAAAGTTATTATATATTAAATAACTATTAATATATTATATTAACATGCCAATATAATCTTTAAATATTTATGCATAAAGTTTACTTATATATAAATATATGTAATTATATACCATCTTAAATTTTAGGAAATATTATAATATAACGCAATATGATATATCGATGATATACTTTTATAATATATTACACAATTTAACACAATATAAAATCAATAGGCATTGTATTATGAAAACAGCAGTCAAAACCTTTGTTTTGATAGGTATATTTCCACACATAATTTTAACAATAAGTATTGGGATTAGATTAATCAAAGAACACTCAGATGCTGAGTCAGCCACTTTGCTCCCTGTTTGGCTCAACTGTCTTCCCAGGAGGACTTCACCCTCTGCTTCCATTAACACAGGCATGGTTTTCAAGTGAGCACTGGATGCTTGTACATTCATACATTCACTGGCTGAAGTAATCACAAGGAAACTACACCTCACTGAGCCATGGGAAAACACTCCTCAGTATTTTAGGTCAATAAATAAAGTGGTATTTAAATGAATAAACTAATGAAACATTGGATCTCATTAATCTGGTTAAGGCATGCTGGTCTACTAAAATATCAAAGTCCTTATCACATGTGCAGTATGATATTTTGTGGCCTTAAAAGAATAACTGTCTTCTATACCCATACTTTTTACGTTAGAAGACTCCGTTTTTTGTTCCCGGTTACAAAAACAATTTGGTCCACTGGTATCACTCCTTAACCTCCTAGTTCCATGCTTTTCCTAAATTTTGTCAACAAGTTATTAACATCTTCTGCCAAATCATTGACAAAAACATATATTAAGAAGAGACCACAGATACAGTCCCTTTAAGTTGAAAATGATACATAAATTAACAAGTAAAAGTAATAGCATTTTGAGTGATTATGTGCCAAACTTTATACTAAGTTCTCTAGACGCAGTTGCAAATTCTCACAACGACCCCTCTGGTTAATATTATTGGAATCCTCTTCTATAAATGAGGAAACTGAGGCATAGGAAGGTGAGATACGTTGCCTGAGATTATTATTTAGGTGGCGGCAGAGAGACGATTCAACTCCCAGTAGCTGGGTTCCAAAGTTGGTACTCTTAATTTTATGCTGCATTGACATGACCATCACTAATACTTCTCATTACTCCATCATTTATAGCACATTTCTACTTCTTGTCTGAAAGAATATTATGAGAAATTTGTCAGAGCATGTGCTGAAATGTAGGAAAAATATATACACATGGCCAAGTATGTCTTATTGACAGTATCTTGCATATGGTATAAATTTAGAATTGCTCAGTAGTCACTTTTGAAAAAAAGTAGTGAATGAATGAATAAGGAAACCAATGAATCCAAAGCATGGTGGTTCAATGCATGACTCTGGATTCAGATTCCATGGTTTAGAAGCTAATCTGACATGTTTAAGAGACTTATGATGCCTCCTTTTCCTCTGTTCCTACTCTTAAACCATGCTTTTATTATCCTGGCCATGAATACTCACTGACTTTGATATCTATCATTTAAATCTGTAGTTTCCTTGATGTTTTTCTTAAAACCAGGGTATTTAACTATCTCTAGTTTTGCAGCAACTCTTCCTTTCTCTGTTACTCTTCAAATATCATGAAAAACAGTTTAATAATCTTAGCTTGAGTTTTCCCAGTACTCTGGGAAATAACTCATTTGGGCCAGGAGACAAACTCATTTAGAGCAGTTACCTGGCCTGTTACTATCTCCTCACTTTCGCGGGCTTCAATTCCTGCTTTGGAAAGTTAGATCTACGCTTTTAGCCAGATGCTCATTCTCTTTGACAGAGAAGACAGAGGCAAAACAGGAGCTCAGTAATTCTACTTTCTGTCGTCTGCTAACCTTACAGCATGAGCTCTGAATAGCAGACCTGATCTTTCCATTATCTTTTTCTTTTTGTATTCTAAATATCACTTTTAAAATCTTTTATCATGTCACTAATTCATTCAATAATATAAAGTAAATATTAGGCATTGGATGTTATAGAGCAGAAGTTTTCATGCCTGACTGTGACATCACAGATCGTATCTAGAGTAAATATAGTGCAAGTAGAAAAGTTCCATTAAAAAGGAATGAATGAGGGCCGGCCCCATGGCTTAGCGGTTAAGTGCGCGTGCTCCACTACTGGCGGCCCGGGGTTCGATCCCGGGCGCGCACCGCTGCACTGCTTCTCCGGCCATGCTGAGGCCATGTCCCACATACAGCAGCTAGAAGGATATGCAACTATGACATACAACTGTCTACTGGGGCTTTGGGGAAAAAAAGGAGGAGGATTGGCAATAGATGTTATCTCAGGGCCGGTCTTCCTCAGCAAAAAGAGGAGGATTAGCATGGATGTTAGCTCAGGGCTGATCTTCCTCACAAAAAAAGAAAAAAATGAATGAAATTTGAGGACATATATAGGAGGGAATGACTGACTCTGCTAAAGGAATCAGGAAGTCTTTAAAGGGGAGGTGACTTTTGAATTGGATTTGAAGAGTTTTTCCATGTTTTCCTTTCTTTATATGCGCTTTGACCTTTCAGACTTTCTTCTTTTTTTTTCGTTTGCTCCAATTTTTATATTCACACTTGGCTGTGACTTGTAATCATAATCTCTCTTTGTGCAATGGTTCTTTTGACCTCATTAGGACTTACTGTCTCCATATATTTCAAGGACTGTTGACTCTACTTTTCTTCCTTTTCAGTTTAGATCTATGATTCAAACACTTATGATTCTTATAATAACTTACCATTAACAATACTCTCAATGGTCTTGTCTTTTTGTCAGTTTGCTGCAACCTATTAGCAAAACCCACACTCCGGAGGAATCCAAAATATGCACCTCTTGGTGTCCTGTGAAAAAAATCTCACCATTGGGCAGGTTGGTGACAATAAATTCATGCACATCAGCTGTATTAGTTTGTTAGGGCTGCCTTAGCAAAGTAACACAGACTAGGTGGCTTAAACAAAAGAAATTTATTGTGTCACGTTTCTGGAATCTAGAAGTCCAAAATCAAAGTGTTGACAGGATTGGTTCCTTCTCAGAGGTCTGAAGTAAGGATCAGGTCCAGGGCTCTCTACTTGGCTTTTAGGTGGTCATCTTCTGAGGTCTCTTCACATCTTTCCTCTACACGTGTTTGTCTTTTTGTCCAAATTTTCCCTTTTTGTAAGAAGACCAGTCATATTAGAGTAAAGCCCAGCCTAATGACCCCATTTTAATGTGATTACCTCTGCAAAGACCCTATCTCCAAATAAGGTCACATTCTGAGGTATTGAGGATAAAGACTACAACGTGTCTTTTTTGAGGGGACAAAATTCAATCCATTACACTAACCTTAATATTTTCCCTGTTAATTATGTTTATTTGTATTCAGATTGTTCCCCTACTCTCTCTATCAAATGTATTTCAAATATTTCTACTCTTCCCTAAATTCAAAGCCCTGTCTGAATCACTACATTATTTTAGCAGATCCTCTTACTCATGCTTCCCAAAAAAATAATAATGATAATATAAAGAAGGAACAAAAAGGACCAAATAGGCACACCTATCTATATTTATCACCAATCTCTTTCTCCTATATTTTATATTAAAAATAAAGGATATATTTCTTTTCTCTACAAATAACCTGCCCATCTAGGCTCTAAATGATATTTTTTTCCACTTTTCAAAAACTCAGTGCCATGATTAGGTTCTCTCTTCTTTATTTTCAACTTCCCCATTCTACTGGCCTTTCCCTATTAGCTGGTAAACATGCTCTGGTCTCTCTCTTATGAAAACAAACTCTGTTAGTTAACTAGTTGTTTGTGACCATTTTTTTTATTTCATTATCTCTCATTTATTATCCAGATAATTTCAATCTGGATTACATACTCAGCACTCCTTACAACACCCTAAAAGTTTCAGTGACCGCTGTTATTAAAATCCGGCTCTCAATTTACTTAATCTTTGAACTGAATTTGGCACAACTTAGCACCCTCACCTTTCTTTTTCTCTCTGATCAGACATAGCTACGGTTTTCTTCCAACCGTCCATTCATTTCTATTCTCAAATTCTTTTTTCTAACTAACCATAACTATTGGATTTTTTTCAGTGTGTCTTTCTTGGTCTTTGGCTTTTTACTTTAGACCCTCTTATTAAGAGTGAGGATGTGTAGAACCTAACACTCTCAAGGCTTCGATTACCAATAATATATCAACTCAATTCTGAACTTTCAACCTTCTTAATTCCTCCTCTTCATATCCACTAGAGTGTTATTCACCTATTTCATAGGTATGTCAAACTCCACATGTGTAGAACTTTGATTAGCTACTCCCCCAAACATAAAACTCTCCCCTTATTCTTTATCACAGTAAATATTATCATCATTTTCCCCACTGGTCAAATAGAATTTATTGATTAAGGCCGTATTAGTCATAACTATTTGCATCTCTTCATATTCCCCTTGGTATCGCAAGGGAATTAACTCCATGTGGAGAGGATTTTGACCATTATGAAACAAAAACTGGGATAAAATCAGGCAGATAAATTCCCCTTCTTCCCCACTTTTATGGAATACCTTGAAGCAGATTCTCTTTGTAACTCAATCAGAGAAGTTTTACTAGACAAGTGGTCTATAGAACAAATTCCTGTGTCTCTTCAGAAATAGTGCATCCACTTCACATTATCTCATAGCTTTCCTCATCTCATTCCCTTTTTCGTTATCTTCGTTGTCCCGCAGTTGTACTTCTGAAATAAAACATCAGCACTTTAATCCTCCCCAGATTCTGTTTTCTAAAGAACCTGAGATAAGACATCTTCCTATCCCTAAATGTTAAATTTTGGTCTTTGGGCTCCTAAATAACTGCATCCATCTATTTCTCTTTCTTCCCACTAACATTACTCTAGTTGAAACCATCACCTTTGCTTACAAGGGATAGTACAATGGCTTTCTAATTGTTCTCCTTTCAACAGGCTTTCAACATTCTCTTCTTTCAATTATTTCCCAGAATCTGGTTAGAATGATCTTAGTAAACTTCAGATTTGATCTTGCCATTTTGCTGTCTAAAATTTGTCAAATGTTTCCATTGCACTTCGAATAAAGTTCAAACATCTTTAGAACTGCCTACTCCAAGGCTCTACTAAATCTTGCCTCTGCTAGCCTTGTTTACCCCCTTTTGTACCATTCTTTCTTTTTTCAACTACATTCTAGCCATATTAGTCCCCTGTAGTTTCCTCCAAGACAGCATGTTCTTGTGCTGTTTTCTATTTCAAGACTTTTTTGCTGGAAGATCTCTCTCTCCTCATCTCCTTCATCGTGCCACACCTGACTCTTACTCATCCTTCATATTTTAGTTCACATGTAATTTCCATAGGGTTGCCTTCCCTAATATCCCGTTATAATTTCTGATGGTGTTCTAAAAGAATTGTTAAACCTCAAGCTTGTCCAAGCTCATTAGAGAGTTTTCTGGGTAGCTATATCAACATCTCTTTCTTATGAGACCATTTTTTCTTTATAAGTTTGAATTTGATATTGTCTTGACTATCTATCAAATGTAGCTTTAGAAAAGTATCTTCATTCACCAATGCCCAAAGTTCCCTTCTCTGATTTTCACAAGCTCTAAGATGACATAATCATCTGAATTGTTCTTACTTCCACCTAATCAAGAAATTCTTCCTTACTATTAATAATGCATCAACAGAATATCTCAGTTTAGTGCCTTCTCTGCCATCCGAGAAATTAAATGACCTATTGTTAAATATCTTATATTCATTTAAAAAAGTCTTCTAATCTTTCATCAGTTAGAATACAGCATCTATAAAATCCATTTTATAGTGATTTTAAAAACACTGTGTTACATGTCGATGTGATGGCATCAGGAAACACTGAAACATTTATTAGAATGCTTCACACTTTATAGATCTTAAAAAGTCAGATAAAGAAAGTGCATATAAGATAAGTTAATATGTTACGAAGCTGACAAAGGAGTACAGAAGCAAGCCAGTGAAAGATTTAAAACAGCTTTGGTTTGGAACTTCAATCCCTAGGTGGTCTAATTCGAGCAGAATATTGCCACAAGGCACAGGACCCCGGCATTGTTAGAAACCACTCAAGTCATCTGCCATTTTGTCAGATGGAGGAGCTTCCCCACCTCGTAGATGAAGCTCATCACTGCCTTGACAACGTTGGGTTCCACATCATTAGTTTCCATTTGATTCTATAGCAACAAAATAAGAGAAAATTAATTATAGTAGATGCTGGAAACCAAATAGTGGAATTAAAATCCCAGCATTCTCATTTAATGGCCAAGAAACAAATTACACAATAACAGCAGAACAGCGTTTTTAACCTCCTGTGCTGGTTTCTGTATTTTGCACAAATGTGGAGCTTATACTCTGAAATAAACAACTTTATTAAAAATGAATCCTGAAACATTGCTATGGAGAGTACAGTCAGTGATTCTTTTCAATATGTGAACTCTTATGAAGAAACCACCTCTATATTTCTGGGAAAAACTACTTACCTCCTTCTGTTTGCTGAGTAAATGGAATAACCCTTTTACTTCAAAATCATCTCTTAGATGGACTCAAGCTGGTGAGACAGACTGGCAAACACTGGCACCATCAAATGATTATACATTCCATTCCAATTCCACTCTAAGGCTGATTAAAACAAAAAAGTGTAAACAGATCCCGTTTTAAATGGAGCTGATCCAAATTGCTGGCTCAGACTAAGGTCAAAATTAGAAAGGGCTTGAAGAGAAAGACTGTAGGTACATAATGTGTCTAAAGAATCTCTTTCAGTAGAGATGAGTCCTAATTCTTTCACCTTAAATATGAAACTGCAAAAGGACAACTCTTTCAAGAAAATACTTTATATAAATGACTTCTTGTTTTCATTTCCTACTCTTCATTCTCTAACAACACTATACATTAAGAAACTGCATTATAAGCTGTATTAGTGATTTGAACACAAAGATGTGCTAAATGGCAAATAATATGCTCAAAAGGCTTTCAAGCCTGCCACATTCTTTTCTACTTGTATATTTAACAGAAAATGTAACACTTTCCAAGTGACTGAAATCAACAATATTTTTGTTACTCTTATTATCCATTGTATATGTATATACTGTTTGGCTTATAGACAGGCAGATAGGAAGATGTGGCCCTCAGATGCTTAATGTAAAGTACTGCATGATAGCCTGGAAAAAAATATATTTAATTTCTACATAGTCTCTTTTATTTTGTCATTTCCTATCATCTTTGTACTTCTCTTTTTATTTCGTTCCTTTTTTCATGTTTCTGTTATACCACTTACCTCCCAGATGTGTATCTGTTTGTATACAACTTACATAGCTTCATTGTATTGGGGGTTAATGAATCTACTGCTCTGTGACTTCCTGAAGAGTTATTTCTTTTGAAGATCAATTGTCAAGTGTTTCTTTCTCTTTCTTTACCTTTAGCCATGTAATAAAAATGTGCTATTTTCTTTGCTTAGTGTTGTGCAGACAAAAGTAGAAGCATCACCTCATGCATTCCTTACGATTATTGTATTAATTACTTATTTTCATTAATAATGAAAATTATTATTAATTAATTCATGAATGATTCTAAGATGTATGCTTTAACTGAGCTCAAGGCACAGATGACCTAACTCACACAAATACATATTCAAAGCCAAGCACTTTCAGATTAGCTAACCTGAAAACAAAGGTATTAATCACAAATTTGTTAATAACAATATTAACAAAAGTATTAATATTGTAATGATAATAGTCTGGAATAAAAGACTCAAAAATATGTAAATCAAATAAATCATGCTTAGGTTACCAATGAGCAAAAAGCAGAGAGCATACAGTTTAAGGGAAATGGTTTTGGGAGGGTGTGAAAATAGGAATCAAATGTTCAAACTATTATGGAACAGGTACTGTATTCATAATGTCATATACATTAAACAATTTAATCTTCACAATCACCCTGCAAAACAGGTATAATTATTCCCATATTCAAGTCAGAGACGTTGAGTAACCTGTCAATGTCAATCATTAGTCATTCATATATTACCATATCAAGACTAGACGATGATATTCTTGGCAAATTGTTTTATAAGAGAATTCTCTCAACGTTTCCCTTTTAAGAATCTTTTTGGACTCATTTTTCCCCAAAGACATACAGAAATGTTAGTGAGCTATGGCTAATAAACAGCATTGTAAACATTCAAATTCACGTGTGGTCCAATGCCCTTGGTGCTTTTTACTGACCCACTACTTCTAAGCAAGAAAGCAATTTAGGCAGAATAAACAGAGTAGAGCACTCGGAAGACTTAAATATTAGATAAACTTCTTAGGAACTCCATAATTTGTGGCTAGATACATGTTTATTTAGTGAAACAATAAACTTATAATGTGATGTTTAAATACTATTTCTCTTTCTAAGTTTCTGACGTTTAAGAATTGCCATACACTAAGTTTATTTTAGAATATCTGTTTTTGTGGATTCTCCATTAATTTGAGCCTCCTTAGTTGTATAGCTATATACTCTTCATTATTCTAATTCTCCGATTATTGTTGCCATAGATCTTTTTGGTGATAAACACTCACAAGATTTCTCTAATGAAACTATCCATTTGGACACAACATAATTAATTTTGAGCACGGACCATAGTGATTAGTCTTTGGAAGATCCCTCCCCCCAGGTAACAGCATAATAAAATGTTGTGTAATCACAAAATTTTTACTTTGATGAGAGCTTTAGATAACACAAGGAATTGTCCTGCAATAAACACTAATGTTCTCATGTACCTTTTTGTTTTGATTAAAAATGCCTCCAATAAATGCTTAACTTTGCCTATATTAACCACATAAACTTAACATATTCAAATGAAAGTTTTGTAATAAATTCCCCGAGCAAGTTATTCTAGTGCAAAGTAATAAGACAAATTTTTATGCATGACCTATGGGTCCAACCCATTACTTTCTAGCCATATTTTGTATTTTGCTACACTTTTTCTTGGATGTGATTAATTGAATATTATCATTGCCCCTACCCACTGTTAGTTTCAGTATGGAATGGTAAATGACGTTAAAATTGCTGAAGTATTTCAAGAAGTTTCCTGGTAGTGAACAATGTTTCCAGTAAAATGGACTAGTATTTAGGAGGATGAGATTGCTTCAAGGCAGAAAGTTAAAAATAAATAGCCTACCACAAAGGCGAACTTCAGAAGATGTGTCTGCAATTATACTTTTTCTCTTAAAGCAAGATGATTGAGAGAGAGATTGGGAGCAAAGGAGTGACACATTAAACTCATAGAGGAACTCTTCACTAAAAACAAGTGAAGACAGAATCTTGAACATAGAACAGAAGAGTCAGTGTCTCTTCACTCCCGGCTTCACCTTAATCCTTGAGACATAATGGGAGATCCATCAACAGAACTGCCTCTCCCAGGGCTGAAAATAGGACCCTGGAATCAGCTAGAGCCACAGAAGAATGAGAAGCAGCTTAGATTTTCGACCCCAGGAATCAGTAGAAGGAATTAGTGGCAGCGGCATTTCAGAAGACACAAAGATCTCTTGTAGACATTACCTCTCCATGTTAAAAGACCAGGATGACTAATGGGGCCACTTTTCTTGCCACAGGGGCTAAATTAACTTTCAATGTAGTTTGATAAGAAATTCTTGGTCACATAGAAATGGAGATCACGGCTACAAATCCTAGTTAGGACTGTCTACATAATTTGTGAGATCCAATGCAAAATGAAAACCCAAGGTTCCTTACTCAAAAAGCAGGAAAAAAGTGCTATTAAAGGCACTAAAATACAATACTTTTTCCTTTCTTTTAAGGTTCTTCTCTCAACTTGCCATGGTGTTTTTTATCTGCTAACTAATATTCTAAGTAAAGAAAACATAGAATGTGAAATTTATTGTTCATCTTTGTATTGTACAATGCCAGTTTTAAATGCAAATATAAGAGCATTTAACTTGTACATGGAATCACCAGAATTACACAATTTGTATTCCATAGCTTAAATATGCATGTGTATTTTGTCTTAATTGAGTAGTGGAAACACTGTGCAAAACTAAACTGTTTTCGTTTTACTTCTTGATAATGCACACATTTTACAACACTCTACATTTAGCTTACTGAAAAAAAATGGACCTGTGG